>NW_024096554.1:4570000-5770000 GCF_016545835.1 Crotalus tigris | reverse complement strand
CAGTGTCCGTCAGCAGCCACAACCTGCCGGCTCCTCGACCGGCGCACTCTAGGGCTCTGCAGCCCGCTGCCAGCAGTTCAGAGAAGCCGCCTCTGAGCTCGACGGCCGGCTGACAGCTGAGGAAGTGATGCAGTGAGTTGTGCCTGGGAAAAGGAGAGCATGCGAGGCCAGGATGGATGGGACGGGGGGAGGGAAACCAGCTGTGCCGGGATGCATCTGGCCTTGTGGGACCTTGACGAGTTAGCAGGCAGCTGCTTGAAGAGGGATGGTTGCCATCTCTGGGGCATAGCGCATGTGCCCACAGAGAGGGCTCTGAGTGCCGCCTCTGGCACACATGCCATAGGTTCGCCACCACTGACATAGACAAAGGAGACATCAAAGAAGGATCATGAACTCCTATAGTTTGTCAATAAAGGGATGCCCATCAACACCTCAGAAGAAGAAAAAGGACCTACATAGTTCTGCAGTCTTGAAAGTTGGTGCCAGGCCAATAAATATAAAGTCTGCCAATGTATTAAGCAAAAGTATTGCCAGATGCTGGAAATTACACTCAAAATCTTTCTATGTATATGGAATGTATGTTACTTCTGAACTACTCTGTTTTAATAGTAATAGGACTTAGACTTATATACTGCCTCACAGCCCTCTCTAAGCGGTTCACAGAGTCAGCATGCTGCCCCCAACCATCTGGGTCCTTATTTTATTGACCTTGGAAGATGGAAGGCTGAGTCAACCTTGAGCTGGGAGACTCAAACTGCCAAACTGCTGGCAGTTATTGCTGTAGGTAGTTGTTGCTAAAACTTTGCTAAATACATCTGACCAATATTTGATATATTGCCAAGAAGGGTCTCACATGTGCTACACATTTTGGGAGTCTGGATGAGCATACCACCTAATGGTATCCCAGTTATATACTTTTCCTCCTTCACCCATCTTCCATAAATATTCATCAAGAAATATCACATATCTAGGTTAACTTTGGGATTGTAAAACATTGATACAGACTACAGGAGTTTGAAAAATGGTGCTATCTTGAATAAAAAGGTAGACAAGTCACATTCAAAAGCAGTTTATTTATGAAGTCCATAAAAAAATCTATAATTGTACTGCTTTAATCCTCTGTTATACTGTACTTCTGAAGATTGGAGAGTTATATTTATGCGCTTTGGGTCGATCAATTTAACTGTCTGAAAATCCTTTAAGGCAGTGTTTCTCAACCTAACAATCTTAAGATGTGTGAGCTTTATGCTAGCTGGGGAATTTTGGGAGTTGAAGCCCACACATCTCAACATTGCTGAGACTGAGAAATGCTGTTTTAAGGGACATGTGCATACATAACAACCCATTCTCCATGGGACTGTCTTTGAAGAACATCCAGAAATTACAGCAGGTCTGGAATGAAGCGGCACTTGGAGTATCTCTTAGGTGACATATGTTATGCCACTGCTGGAGCTGTTTCTTTCTAGGTGGAATGCATGGTGGTTATTACCTTTAAAGCCAGAATGCACAGATCGTCTCCAAGGTATTCTGCCCATTCTGCTATGCCTGATAAGGTGGGAACAATCCAGGTCCCTTCGCTTAAATGTTGCTATCCAGCAGGACCTAGGAAGTGTGCCTTCTTGGTAGCCACCCCTTGCCTTTTTGGTTCCCTCTGAGATTCAACAAACCCCTACTGTCCTACCCTTCCAAAAAACCTCAAAGACCTGGCTTTTTCTAGAACCACTGAGTATCTGATGTATGTGGTTGAAGCTCAGAAAACTTAGTTATGGATATATGGGGATGTAGTTGGGGGCACTGGGAGTTTCTTTGTTAGTTTTTATGTTTTTTATTGATTTTATTGTTGTTTGTGAGCAGCCTATTGTTATGTTGTGGGTCTTTTTTGACCTGTTAGGTAACCTGGCACTAAAAGAACATTCATTGTTCTGTTGCATACATTTGGAAGCTACATGCATTAAATGAGTAAATAAATAAAATACGAAGTCCCCTAAGCATACTCTTTTTTGATCTGTTAGATAACTTTGCACTGGAACAACATTCTATTTCATTGCTTGCCCATATTTTCTATAGGTTAATCAGTGTAATCCTAATATAGATTGCTTACCCAGGATATTCTCTGTCTTTCTTCGTTCAATAATGAGTATATCTGTAGCACCAGCAGGAATGTTGGTGATAAATACATATCCTGGGAAGTGAGAAATATAGAAAAAACAGAAAACTAAAATCAGATGAACAGATCTTTTTTCTACAAAGCAGGTTTTTTTTTCTTTCTGTTTTGCCATAGCAGCTAACTCACTGAGAATGTAGAGAATGTTTGGACTACTCCATGCATTATACTCAGCAGAGAGTTACAGATAATCTCTTCAGTTTATCTCCAGATGTACAGGGAATGAGATTCTCTGCATTCTTATAGAGCTTGGCCTTTGAGGAATTACAATTTTAATGTATCTGGAGGGCATCGGGTCTATTTATGATAAATAGGATTGTTTCATTCAAAAAATTTTATATACCTGCAAAATATACGTTTTAAATGTTTTAATTATGCATTGTCTCAATTCTTTAAAAAAAACAGGGTAATAGTGTTATCATTATGTTAGATTTGGTCAGAAAAAACATGCAGAAAGATTATTTTGATATGTTACTCTATATTATTACAAAACTTCCTCTCTGTAGCTGGAGATTTATCAGAAAGTAAACTGGAACCCTTGCAGCTCCCATGTGTTGATGGAGTTGCAACCCTCTCTCTCCACCAGACTGACACATCCCTCAATGTCAGAGGTGAGGAATGATGGCCCCTTTATGACTTGTGGACATCAATTCCCAGAATTCCTGAGCCAGCAGAATTCCTGAGCCAGCAGAATTCTGGGAGTTAAAGTCCACAAATCATAAACGGGCCATCGTTCCCCACCTCTGCTCTATGTGAATGCCTGATGACAATGTACATTAGCATGCATTTTCTACCTCAAAAAAACCCTACTAATTACAGTTCAGGGTCAACTCAATCCACAAGATTTCCAAGCACTGGCCCAAGACATGTAGACTGCCTGGATGAAGGAGGACAACTAGCTCACTTCTCCACTTACAGTAATAAAAAGGATTGATGGTTGCATTTTTTTTCATCCCTGGAATCAGGACACATGCTAAACACATCTCTGTTGTTCCAACTATATGAGAGCTTGAAGTACAAAGACCAGGAACTGGGCAGTCATTGCTACTTTCCCTCAGGCAGTATTCCAATACCTCAGGGGTTGCCAGGAAGAAGAGGGAATCAAGCTGTTGTGTCCTGAGCCTGCTGAAGCATTCAGCAGGCTCAGAAATGTTGCAAACAGTCCCGGGCAGACCAAAAGCTGCCCGGGACCAGACTGGCTGTCGCCAGCCTTGTGTGCATGTGCAAGGCGTGAAGACAGCCAGATTCCTATTGGCTGACGCTGTCCGGGTTCAGGACAGTATAAAAGGCCTGCATGCCTTTTGGTTGCTGCTTGGTTGTAAGGAGAAGATCAATAAGGAAGCTTGTTGTTCACAATGTGCCTTTGTGTGATACCTGAATCCCCAATACATAAAACAAGCTATTCTCCAAAGCGCCTGAAGGCAGGACAAGAAGCAGTGGATGGAAACTAACCAAGGAGAGAAGCAACCTAGAACTAAGGAGAAACTTCCTGACAGTTAGAACAATTAACCAGTGGAACAACCTGCCTCCAGAAGCGGTGAATGCTCCAACACTGGTAGTTTTTAAGAAGAAACTGGACAACCATTTGTCCAAAATGGTATAGGGTTTCCTGCCTGAGCAGGGGGTTGGACTAGATGACCTCCGAGGTCCCTTCCAACTTTATTATTGTTGTTGTTGTTGTTATTAGGTACAGCAGTCATTAAGGCTGCTTTGAACAACACAGCCAACCCTGATCAGTCAAGATAGAATATGATCTAAAAAGACAGAACTCTTGGAATAATTCTTCCAACAGGAATCCTTTATTAAGAAGAAGTGGTTGCAGGCGTGCTAGACAGGACTTGGGGTCCAAGCTCTCCCATTCAAGATTTTAAGGGGTTCCCCAGCAGTCCCACCCAATCACCCCCCCTTCCAGTGATAGTTTCATGCATCACAATTCCACCCCTTTGCTCCTTTCTTCCGTCTGGATGGAGACTTCAGATAAACTACATGAAAGGTAAATAGCCCCTTTGTTATGGTAAGGTTCTTTGGTGCTAACTACATTCTTTGAGGTTGCAATAAACACATTCAAATCCTTAGAAGTATACTGAAGGAAGTGAGGGCCATAAAGCCCCTTTGTTCTCCCCCTTCTCTCCCTCTTATGGCAGAATCCAGAGAAGGCAGAATTGGGGTTTTCTATATTTGATGATTAAAGATGAAATATAATTGGATTCTGACATCCGGCCCCTCTTAAAAATAAGAGAGATCCACCTGCAAGAAAACAAAACAGGTATAAAAGTTAGTTAGGCTTGTTGGGATACTCTGTGTGAAACTTCTTCAATAGCTTCGGGGCTCTGACATGACGTTTATGGACCCACTCGTTTTGTGAGGCAGGGAGGTGTTTCCAGGCAACTAGGTACTGAGTTGCTCCATGATATCTCCTAGAGTCAAGGACTTCCTTTATTTCGAAGTGTTGTTCACCCTCCACCATGATTGGAGGTGGTGGGGGGGGGATTTTTGGCCGTAGAGGTGACTGATGCTCTCTTTTCAGCAAGCTGCAATGAAAAATTGGGTGTATTTGCCTGAGATTTTTGGGTAATTCTAATTCTACTGTTACTGGATTTATGATTCTTTTAATTGGAAAAGGTCCTATATATTTTGGTCCAAGTTTTTTACAGGGCTGTAGGGACTTTAGGTATTTTGTAGATAAGTACACCATTTCTCCTATAATGAATGGTGTAGGCTCAACCCTTTTTTTATCGGCTTGTGCTTTGTATGCCTGCCTAGCTTCATCTAGTGATTTTCTAACTATTGGCCAGGTGTTTTGTAGGTTTTCCATCCATTCTTTCAGTGAAGGGATCGTTGGTTCGTTTGGGTTAACTCTGGCATAGGGTTGAAACTTTGACCGTTGGCTATTTGAAAAGGAGTGTAGCCTGTGCTGGAGTGGACTGCATTATTGTAGGCAACTTCTGCAAAAGGAAATAAGTCCGTCCAATCACTCTGTTGGAAATTTAAAAAACATCTCAAATATTGCTCAAGTACTGAATGGCACCGTTCCGTTTGTCCATCTGTCTGAGGGTGATGACTAGATGTCAGTCCCTGAGTGGTCCCTAAGAGGGATAAAAATTCCTTCCAAAATGCAGACGTAAATTGCACTCCCCTATCAGAGATGATGCGTTGGAGTGCCCCGTGCAATCTGTAAATGTGCTGGATGAAAAGTTTTGCTAAGGCCTTTGCAGTGGGAATCTTTTGGCAAGGGATAAAGTGCACCTGTTTGGAAAATAAGTCCGTGACTGTCCAGATAACAGTATTCCCATTGCTTTCTGGCAATTCCACTATAAAATCCATGGCTATTTCCCTCCAGGGGGCTGAGGGACTTGCCACTGGTTGTAATAGCCCTGGCGATTTCCCTTGCAACCTCTTTGCCGATGCACAGGTTGGGCAGCTGGCAACATAACTTTCTATGTCCTTTTTTATTGATGGCCACCAAAATTGCCGTTTAATTAAGTGTAAAGTTTTTACAAATCCAAAATGCCCTGCTGATTTTGTGTCATGGCAAAGCTGCATGAACGTGATTCTTTGGGTTGTTGGTATATATAACTTTTCCCCTACCCAAGGCAACCCGTCTCTCATTGTGCACACATTTTTGTTTTTCTGGAACCATTCATCTGTTTCCAAACTTTTTCTGAATTCAATTCCAGTTTGGCTGTCCAGTTGTGGTTTTAATTTGGCTTGGGTTCTTGTGGTTACTGGTGCTGCCAGTTGTGACTCTGCCATTATTGGTCTAGAGTCTGTGGTTCGTGCGCTGTTATATTGAGGCATGCGAGATAGAGCATCTACCAGGAAGTTCTTTCTCCCTGGTAAATGTTTGAGCTTAAACTGGAACTGGTGAAAATGCTGAGACCAGCGGGCTTGTTTGGGATTGAGTTTCCTGGACGTTTTCAGGGCTTCTAAATTTTTGTGATCGGTCCACACCTGGAAGGGGATTTTGTTGCCTTCCAGGAACTGTCGCCACGTGAGTAATGTCCAACGTATACCATAAGCCTACTTCTCCCATACGGGCCAGCGCTGTTCTGTTTCCGTGAGTTTCTTGGATGTATATGCACAGGGTTGCAATACTGCATCATCATTTTCTTGTAATAGCACAGCCCCCACTGCCACATCACTTGCATCTGCCTGTATTATGAAGGGCTTGTCCATATCTGGGTGCCTTAGAACTGGTTCGGCAGAAAAAAGTCTCTTTAGTCTCTCAAACGCTGCTTGGCACTCCATTGTCCATGTTAGTGGCTGGCTAGGTTTTACTGAGGATGCTCCCTTCGTTTTTAGTAAGTTAGTGAGGGGCAAGGCTATCTGGGCACATGAGGGGATGAATTGGCGGTAAAAGTTTGCAAAGCCCAGGAAACTTTGTAGTTGCTTTCTTGTGCAGGGTGGTGCCCAATCTAATACTGCTTTGACCTTCTCTGGGTCCATTTCAATGCCCTGGGGGGATATGCGATAACCTAGGTAGTCTATCCTTTCCTGGTGGAATTTGCATTTTGAGAGTTTGGCATATAGGTGGGCGGCTCGCAGCTTCTTTAAAACCGCTCTGACAAGGTTGACGTGTTCCTCTTTTGTTTCAGTAAAGATAAGGATAAAGTAAACAAGGACCCCCTTAAACAGGTGCTCCCTTAGAACGTCATTGATTAATTGCATAAAGACTGCAGGGCCCCCTTGTAATCCAAATGGCAAGACTTTGAATTGATAGCACCCCATGGGGCAGTTAAATGCAGTCTTCCATTCGTCCCCTTCCTTAATTCTCACGCGATAGTAAGCTTCCCTTAGGTCTAGTTTAGAAAAAAATTTTCGTTTCGATAGGTGTGACAACATGTCTTTCATGAGGGGCAGAGGGTATAGGTTGCTTTCACTGATTGTATTCAGGACCCTGTAATCCACGCATAAACGTAAAGAGCCATCCTTCTTCTCTCTAAAAAGGACCGGGGCAGCCACTTTAGGCTTGGCTGGCTCAATGAAACCTCTCTCCAGGTTTTTTTTTAATAAATCTTTCCATTTCCTCCTTCTCCTTTGGGCTCATGGAGTATAATCTGGGTTTCGGGAGTTTTGCCCCAGGCTTGAATTCAATGGTACAGTCTGTGGGTCGGTGGGGGGGAATCTCATTCGCCCTCTCCTCACTGAAGACTTCAGCAAGGTCCCTATATTCCTCTGGTATTTCTGTTAATCTTTTTTCCTCTCCTATGGATGCTTTTTTTATTCTTGATTCTGGTAGCCTCCCTTGGGGTTTTAAGTCCATAGGGTCCCCCTTCGGGAATTTGATTTCTGTCATCCTCCAATTTACCCAGGGGTTCCATTTTTTCAACCATTCCATCCCTAGAATCATTGGGCATTCCATACCTGGGGTCACCACAAACGTTATGTCCTCTTCATGTTTGCCCAGGGAGAGGGGTATTGGTAGAGTGGCTAGGGTAGCTGGCACCCCCCCTGCTATGGATCCATCTAGCTGGCCAAATGAGATTGGTTGTTCCAGTCTCCTGGATGGGATGCCCAGATTCCCCACTAGTGTTGGGCTAATGAGGCAGCGGGTTCAGCCAGAGTCTATTAAGGCTTTCACCTTCACAGCTTCGGGCATGGGGGTGATTAATATAGTCACTGTTTTGAAGATGGGTGTGATGCATCCACTTACCAGGGGTTCGCCCTCCGAGCTGTCATCTGAGGCATCCACCGTCCCTGTGGTGTAGGCTGGAGTTCTTTCCCCTTGGTGAGCAGAGGTGGGGGTTTCTGCAATTTCCATCATTCTCATGGCCGTTTCTTTTGGCTTAGCTAAAGACTTTCCGGATTTGTTGATTGGGGATCTGTCTGGGTTGTGCTGGGGGGCTTTGGAGCGGCATTCTACAGCTCGATGCCCTTCTCTTCCGCACTTGAAACACCCCATTTGCTTCTTGGCTGTAGCCGATGATTTCACCGGTTCGTGTGTCAGCTCAGGCGGGGGGCGGCTCCATTGTTTTCCTCGGCGGTGCCTTTTCAATATGTCGATCTCTGCTTCCTCTGCCAAGACGTACCATTCCTCAAGTTGGTGTGGGTCCCCTCGGGGCAGGCAAGCGTCATATAGATCATAATTTAGTCCGTCTTTGAAATGGCTAAGGAGGATGTCTTCTGGCCAATTCAGTTTGCTTGCAATGGCCCGGAATTTTTGTGTATATTCAGCCACCGGGCGTTTGCCTTGCCTCATCGTTGTTATTCTTTCACGGGCTTTGCGATCAGCCAGGGGGTCTTCAAATCGTCTTCTCAGAGAGGACATGAAACGGTTGAAATTACTGAGTTCTGGGGCATTGGAGTCATGCAAGTTCACCACCCAATCTGCAGCCGGTCCATCCAGGGCAGATTGCATGATCCGGATGCGGGCTTTGTCGCTGGGAATGTCCTGCCCGTATTCCTCCATGTAGCTGAGGACTTGGGTTAGGAAAAACCCCAAGCGTGTTGGCTCCCCTTTGAATTTCACCCCCAACGGTGAACGTCTTGGACTGGATCGGTGCCTCCGTTGTTGGCGGTAGTGTCTTCCGTCCAGATTGCCATCTGTGGTCCGGTAGGGGGTGGGGGCTACTGGATCAGTAGATGTCCCCGGGGTTGCAGGTTCCATGTCCCCCTCGGTGTCTCTCCCTTTGTGGCTCCAGGAGCTGGGGCAGCCGTAGGGCTCAGTATTCTCCTCTCCTAGGGAGCTGAGAGTTCTCTTCATCAGGTCAATAGCTTTCTCTAGGATCCAGTCTGAGTACGGTGCCCAGCTTCCTCCCTCTTCACTTGCGTGCAGGGATTTCTCCATCTCCTGCTTCCATTCTGCTTGCTTGGTCCCCCGTCTCAGGGTCACCTTTCTTGATTCCTTTCCCCACTCACTTTTCTTTCCAACGCCCATTGACCAGCGAGACTTGTGGTCCCGTGTCTCCACCACTTCTTCTCCTGAGGAATCTGACCTCTCAGGTCCCAACATCTGGCAAGGTTCCAACTGGGTCAGCGGCTCTCTTTCCAGGGAGTTTTCCCCCTCTCTTGCTCCATTGTCTGACATGGTAAATTTTTGGAAAAACCCCGGCAAGGGTCCCCCTTCCAGGTGGATTAATTTTGCAAGTCCTGTCTAATGTAAGGACCCACCCCACTTTGCATCTTAAGAAGACAGAACTCTTGGAATAATTCTTCCAACAGGAATCCTTTATTAAGAAGAAGTGGTTGCAGGCGTGCTAGACAGGACTTGGGGTCCAAGCTCTCCCATTCAAGATTTTAAGGGGTTCCCCAGCAGTCCCACCCAATCACCCCCCTTCCAGTGATAGTTTCATGCATCACAATTCCACCCCTTTGCTCCTTTCTTCTGTCTGGATGGAGACTTCAGATAAACTACATGAAAGGTAAATAGCCCCTTTGTTATGGTAAGGTTCTTTGGTGCTAACTACATTCTTTGAGGTTGCAATAAACACATTCAAATCCTTAGAAGTATACTGAAGGAAGTGAGGGCCATAAAGCCCCTTTGTTCTCCCCCTTCTCTCCCTCTTATGGCAGAATCCAGAGAAGGCAGAATTGGGGTTTTCTATATTTGATGATTAAAGATGAAATATAATTGGATTCTGACAGATATAACAAAACACTGTGGGTATTTGTGGGCTGACATAAATAATGAGGGGCTTTCTGTCCATTTAAAACATATCTAGATAAAAGGTTTTACTTCTTTTAATCAAAATGAAGTTTGGTGCTCAATCCCCATTCAGTATTTTGATAATGTTTGGAGGAGCCAGAGTTTTTGAGACTGTTATCTGAGTCAACCAAGAGCCCCAGCTGCATGACTTCACCAAAGGAAAGAACTATTTATTTATTAAATTTATATGCCACACAACTTATTCTGAAAAGCAGCTCTTTTTAATTCTCTAAAAGAACTGTTGCAAGGTTATTAAGTACAGTATCTGTGACTCTGCATGTGGAATATTTTTTGCAGAGTCTGATATCTATATAGATTTTCCAATTTCACATTTTTCATTTCTTCTCAGAAAGAAATGCATGGGACTGCAACAATACAGCTTCAAATGTATGCATTGCTTTCTGATTCATCTTCCTGGCCCTCTGTTTATTTTTTTCAATTCATTCTCTCTTATAGCTTATTTCATAATCCCTCATTCAACCAATTTGTTACTTGCTTTTAAAAATGCAAGGATGCCCACATGCACAATATAATCTTAATTAATTTAAGAATAGAACTGAACTTCCTCAATTGAAAATATTTATAACATGGAGACTTTCGAGCCTCCCAAGTATATTGAACCACACTTCCCTGTAACTTCATTATTTACAACTAATGACAATGAAACGGCAGAAATCGTTATTCAGCAATATTTAGAAAGTTATTTATCTGAACTATTCCCAATTACAAAATGACATTAGCTACTTTTCAAGAAAGAAAATACCGTAAATGCCGGCGTATAAGATGACTTCCGCGAGCGCTGAAATCGGCGCCAAAGACGGGGGTCGTCTTATACGCCGAATCGTCTTATACGCCGGAAATACTGGTAGTTTCCAGCGTATAAGACGACGTTCTAGGAATGCGGCCTGGCTATAAAGACGGGGGTCGTCTTATACACCGGGTCGCCTAATACGCCGGCATATACGGTAACCTCACAAGAGACTTTTCTCTGTCTCTTACTTTTTCACTGGAGGTTTCTATTCCATATGCTTTTGCCTGTGATGGGTTTTAGGCGCAGTATGAAAGGATAAATATGCAAATGGAATTCAACAGTGCCATATCATATGACTACAGCAATGTACTGCACATTATCATTCTAAATAGATGCCCAATTCAGTCTCAGATTCCAACCTAAAGGATCAGATGGGTTTAATATCCTTCACAAGTCTTTGGTATTAAACAGTATTCCAGTATCTCAGGAGCTGCCACAAAGAAGAGGGAGTCAAGCTATTTTCCAAGGCGCCTGAAGGCAGGACAAGAAGCAACGGATGGAAACTAACCAAGGAGAGAAGCAACCTAGAACTAAGGAGAAACTTCCAGACAGTTAGAACAATTAACCAGTGGAACAACCTGCCTCCAGAAGCGGTGAATGCTCCAACACTGGAAGTTTTTAAGAAGAGGCTGGACAGCCATTTGTTTGAAATGGTATAGGGTTTCCTGCCTGAGAAGGGGGTTGGACTAGATGACCTCCAAGGTCCCTTCCAACTTTATTATTATTATGGATCATCGCAGTCAGCCAGATGTTCAGACTGGATTTGGCATTTTGTCTACCTATCAAGTCCTTACCAAGGACCTAGGATAGGCAAATGTGGATGTTTGGTGGTATTACAGATATTGTCGCAGGATGGAAGCAGTTTCTAGTAAGGCCGCCTTTTGCAATTGACTAATAGCGAATTTGTCAATGCCAATGGTGTTCAAGTGGTGCTCCAGTTGTTTTGGGATTGCACTCAAGGAGCCTATTACTATTGGTACTACCCTTGCTTGCTTTTGCCACAGTCTTTCTATTTCTATTTGTAGGTCTTTGTATTTTGTTATCTTCTCCAGTTTTTTCTCGTCTATTCTGCCACGTCCACTATTCAGACTTTTTTGTCTTTCTTATCGACAATTGTTAAGTCTGGGGTGTTGTGTTGCAGGTGCTTGTCTGTTTGAATTCTGAAGTCCCAGAGCAGTTTAATTTTATCATTTTCTATGACTTTCTCTATTTTATGATCCCATCAGTTTTTGCTTACAGGCAAATGATATTTTTTGCAGATCTTCCAATGCACCATTGTTGCTACTTTGTCATGCCGCTGCTTGTAGTCAGTCTGTGCAATCTTCTTGCAACAGCTTACCAGGTGGTCCACTGTTTCTTCAGCTTCTTTGCATAGGCGGCACTTACTGTCTGTTGCTGTCTTCTCAATTTTGACTTTATGTCAGAATCTATCTGTTATATTGGGGCATGCTCTATCTCGCATGCCCCAATATAACAGCGCACGAACCACAGACTCTAGACCAATAATGGCAGAGTCACAACTGGCAGCGCCAGTAACCACAAGAACCCAAGCCAAAATAAAACCACAACTGGACAGCCAAACTGGGATTGAATTCAGAAAAAGTTTGGAAACAGATGATTGGTTCCAGAAAAACAAACATGTGTGCACAATGAGAGACGGATTGCCTTGGGTAGGGGAAAAGTTATATATACCAACAACTCAAAGACTAACTTTCATGCAACTTTGCCATGACACAAAATCAGCAGGGCATTTTGGATTTGTAAAAACTTTACACTTAATTAAACGGCAATTTTGGTGGCCATCAATAAAAAAGGACATAGAAAGTTATGTTGCCAGCTGCCCAACCTGTGCATCAGCAAAGAGGTTGCAAGGGAAATCGCCAGGGCTATTACAACCAGTGGCAAGTCCCTCAGCCCCCTGGAGGGAAATAGCCATGGATTTTATAGTGGAATTGCCAGAAAGCAATGGGAATACTGTTATCTGGACAGTCACGGACCTATTTTCCAAACAGGTGCACTTTATCCCTTGCCAAAAAATTCCCACTGCAAAGGCCTTAGCAAAACTTTTCATCCAGCACATTTACAGATTGCACGGGGCACCCCAACGCATCATCTCTGATAGGGGAGTGCAATTTACGTCTGCATTTTGGAAGGAATTTTTATCCCTCTTAGGGACCACTCAGGGATTGACATCTAGCCACCACCCTCAAGGAGATGGACAAGCGGAACGCTGCCAGTCGGTACTTGAGCAATATTTGAGATGTTTTTTAAATTTCCAACAGAGTGATTGGACGGACTTACTTCCTTTTGCAGAAGTTGCCTACAATAATGCAGTCCACTCCAGCACAGGCTACACTCCTTTTCAAATAGCCAACGGTCAAAGTTTCAACCCTATGCCAGAGTTAACCCCAAAAGAACCAACGATCCCTTCACTGAAAGAATGGATGGAAAACCTACAAAACACCTGGCCAATAGTCAGAAAATCACTAGATGAAGCTAGGCGGGCATACAAAGCACAAGCCGATAAAAAAAGGGTTGAGCCTACACCATTCATTATAGGAGAAATGGTGTACTTATCTACAAAATACCTAAAGTCCCTACAGCCCTGTAAAAAACTTGGACCAAAATATATAGGACCTTTTCCAATTAAAAGAATCATAAATCCAGTAACAGTAGAATTAGAATTACCCAAAAATCTCAGGCAAATACACCCAATTTTTCATTGCAGCTTGCTGAAAAGAGAGCATCAGTCACCTCTACGGCCAAAAATCCCCCCCCCACCACCTCCAATCATGGTGGTGGAGGGTGAACAACACTTCGAAATAAAGGAAGTCCTTGACTCTAGGAGATATCATGGAGCAACTCAGTACCTAGTTGCCTGGAAACACCTCCCTGCCTCACAAAACGAGTGGGTCCATAAACGTCATGTCAGAGCCCCGAAACTATTGAAGAAGTTTCACACAGAGTATCCCAACAAGCCTAACTAACTTTTATACCTGTTTTATTTTCTTGCAGGTAGATCTCTCTTATTGTTAAGAGGGGCCGGATGTCAGAATCCAATTATATTTCATCTTTAATTATCAAATATAGAAACTCTCAATTCTGCCTTCTCTGGATTCTGCCATCAGAGGGAGAGAAGGGGGAGAACAAAGGGGCTTTATGGCCCTCACTTCCTTCAGTACACTTCAAAGAGCTGAATGCTGAATGTGTGTTTATTATAACATCAAAGCGTTAGCACTAGAGGACCTTATTATAACAAAGCAGGATATTTGCCTTTCATGTAGTTACCTGAAGTCTCCATCCAGACGGAAGAAAGAAGAAAGGGGGGTGGAATTGTGATACTTGAAACTATCACTGGAAGGGGGGTTGATTGGGTGGGACTACTGGGGAACCCCTTAAAACCTTGAATGGGAGAGCTTGAACCCCAAGTCCTGTCTAGCATGCCTGCAACCATTTTCTCTTAATAAAGGATTCCTGTTGGAAGAATTATTCCAAGAGTTCTGTCTTCTTAAGATGCAAAGTGGGGTGGGTCCTTACACTTTATATGCATTTGTCCTTAAGGCTTGGTCTTGTGCAGCCAGAATTAGTCCCTCGGTCTCTTTCTTCAATTTTCCTGCTCTTAGCCATTGCCAGGTCTTGTTATTATCTGCTTTCCCAGCTATTTTTTTAATGTATTGGCCATGTAGTGCTTTGTCTTCCCATGCCTCTATTCTGTTCTTCATTTGGTCTTTCTTGTAGGCCAGTTTGGTCTCTCCAGTAGTTAGTAAGCCTTCCTGATATACTAATTTCAGTGCATCTTCATCATTGTTCTTCAGATATTCTTCCAAAGCCATTTTTTCTTCTTCAACCATCTGATGTACTTGTAGCATTCCACGCCCACCTATTTGCCTTGGTAGATAAACTGTCAATGTCACTGCGTGGATGAAGGTTGTTGTTGTTATATTATTATTATTATTATTATTATTATTATTATTATTATTATTATTATTATTATTATTATTTGTAGGTTTTTTTCTTGCTTTAGCCTCAGGCTAAATGTATTTATTTACTAGATTTTAATCCTGCTTTTATTATTTTTATAAATAATTCAAGGCGGCAAACGTATCTAATATTCCTTCCTCCTCCTATTTTTCCCACAACAACAATAACCCTGTGAGGTGGGTTGGGCTGAAAGAGAGTGACTGGCCTAAAGGCACCCAACCAGTTTTCATGCCTAAGGCAGGACTAGAACTCACCATTTACTGGTTCCTAAGCAAGCACCTTCAGCACTGCACCAATCTGACTGAATTGTCTAATCAAAAGCAAGAGGGTCACAAAGCGTAATACAAAACAGCTCAGTGCTCTTAGCAAAGTGTACCTAACTGTGAGATCCCCTTTCGGAAACTGCCTGAGACTCGGTAGCAAGTGCTTCCATCTCCTCCACATACCCGGCATCGATCCATCACCTGGGAAGAGTAGAGGCTGCCATCACACCCGATTGGCTAGGAGAAAAAGAAAAGGCCAGTTTGATATTCTTACCTATAGATCCATGCTTAGAAGCCCACTTTGACTCTTCACTTTTTGGATCAAGCTCTTTGGTTTTTTTCCTCAACTGATGTGTATAGCTCTATTTCTTATATATATATAATTCTTTAAAGCTTGGTTCTTTTCTCTGCTCCATTTCCCTTGCTCAAAAAATTTAGATTCTCACCATTACATTTTGGAGTGTGGTTTTAGCACAGCATAATGCTCCATAGCTCTTCTTCTCTCACTTCAGTTGCACATACATTTCACGAAACAGACCTTGACAATTCCATCTTCCTCCATTTAGAGATTTTTAAAGTAGCACAAAAGGGAGCTATAAAATTAGGCACAGACTGAGAAACAGTCTCTCTAATCGGAATAGAATTTAGTGATTTGTTAGACTAGATGAAAGCATCATCAGACAAAGAAAAGTATTGATATGATATTTATTAGACACATTAATGCAAAAATAGATGCCTTAAAAGTGAAATGGAAGTTACATCTCAACACCAGTCTACTGGGAGGTTGGGGAACTCTGTATTACCTTTCTTGATTTCCCTAAGGCCTCTAGCTTGAAACAGACGTTAAAATAGGAGGCTTTTGGTCTGTTCTAGCAGACTATTCCTGTGTACCTTTATTGTGTCCCAATAGATCTGGCCAATAGATCTGGCCAGCTGAGCTCATACATCTCAAAGATAAGAGTCGTCCTACCACAGTAGGAGTCTGGGAAAATATTCCTTTGGATCATCTATGAATCTAAAAAGCAGCTCCTTTGACCAAAGTTGTACCTCACACTTCCCACTGATACAGACTCCTTGGTAAGCCCTATCCTTGCATGATGTGCCATCCTGGGCTTGTGCCATGAGTTGTCTCTCCCCACTCCTTGAAGTACACTGGAGATCACAGGGCTTGTTAGAGATGCTGGTGTAATCATCTAAAGAAAAGCACAGGAGAAAAGGAAACAGGGTGTGTATGAAAATTTGGGTCAAGAGACTTATATACAAGAAGACATTAAAAATCAATTAAATAAAGAATGGGAATTTGGATCCTCCTAGCAATCATCACCATTGTCTATTCTTATTGTGGCTGCTAGGAGTTGTTATTCGGCAATATGTCCATGGAGATTCTCAATCATCTAGATCATGATTCTCCCAAAGATGCTTTTCAAAAGGCAACTGGACTTCGTTTTTTTCCTTGAAAAATGTTTCACTTCTCATCCAAGAAGCTTCTTTGGCTCTGGCTGAATGACAGGGAATGGAAAGATTTATAATCTTAGCTGTCATCTGGTCATTAGTTCTCTGAAGGTCATTGAAACCACTTGGGGATTTATCTGTACTCTCAGAGTCACCTGAATCAGACTGCAAATGGATGTGGAACCTTCTTGGTCCTCTGAAAGGATTGTGTTGCAGACAGGAGATAGGTGGAATCGTATCCCTCCCCCTCTGTTGAGAGAGGGCTGTTCAATTTTAATATAGATGGCATCTTTGGAGAAACAAAACAACCACTTCAGAAACGCACGGCAAACACAGAAGAACAAAACCATCAGGACAAGATTCAGCAGTCCACCTGCATTTGAAAAACAAAGGCCACTCTTCTGAAAACAGCAAAGTCCATATTCTGGACAGAGAGGACCATGGTTTGAAAAGGGTCAAAGAAGCCATCTATATTAAAACTGAACAGCCCTATCTCAACAGAGGGGGAGGGATATGACACCGCCTATCTCCAGTCTACAATAAAGTCCTTCCAAGCAGTACCAAGAAGATTCCACATCCACTTGCACTCTGATTCAGGTGACTCTGAGAGTACAGATAAACCCCCAAGTGGCCTCAACTCTCAGAGAGCTAACATCAGACCTTTAGACTGCTAATGACCAGACGACTGCTAAAAATATAACTCCTTCCATTCCTCACCATTCAGCCAGAACTGAAGAAGCTTCTTGGATAAAAAACAAAATGTTTTTCAAGGAAAAAAACAAAGTCCATTTGCCTTTTGAAAAGTACTGTTGGGTTATTCAATAACCTAGCGAATCACAAATTTTTCCAATTCAGAATTAAATAATTCTAAAAAATCATGGCTATTTTTTTAAAAAAAAACTTACCTGAGATCTCTTGCTGGTAGAAGCATATACATTGTACTTATCTTCTGATGTAAACTAGAACCTGACTAAAATGGAAGTAAGCAATTTTCAAATTGCTGCCTTAAACAGTGGAAAGCCATGGACTACTATTCCTTCATGTGTGATGTCACTTTAGATTAGATTTTCTTTAGATTAGATCTCTTTTACTCTTTGGGGTATATAAGAGTGAGCCTGGCAGCAACAACTCCTATTTCCACATTTAACAATCTTTCTAAAAACCTAAAATATGGTTTGAAATTAGATCATCAAAGTTTGCCAGTAAAATGTCCAAAGACCAACTATATAATTTCTGACTGGGGGAA
Organism: Crotalus tigris; assembly: GCF_016545835.1. Lineage (NCBI taxonomy): Eukaryota > Metazoa > Chordata > Lepidosauria > Squamata > Viperidae > Crotalus > Crotalus tigris. Next base: position 5,752,438 of record NW_024096554.1, on the reverse strand, counting down.
GGACTTAAAGCTGAAATGGTAAGTTTCCCTTTCAGATGTAACTTGCTCCTATTTTCACTCTTAATGGGGATCAGGTCATAGAAAACCCATGCTGCTGAAAATTGGCCATCTTGCTACTGAATTTCAATAACAAAATGATTGGGGGGTGGGAGGAAATGACCAGAGTGTTACCCCTTCCTATTTGAAGGAAACCTGGTGTTCTTAAGGTCTACGGCAGGGGTTCCCAACCAGGGGCGCTCGTACCTCCTGGTCTATGTTTCATTATGGCTCTCAATTCCATGGCCCTACTTCATCTATAGCAGCAATTTTCAGGCTTCTTCTGAGCAGGCTAAAATAAAGTCAGTTAAATAGGCACACAAGAATTCAGCCATTCTGGCAAGCAGTTGTTATTACAGAAAACCTAAGAAGCCCTTTTGAAAGAATCATTCCAGTGACTGTTGTGTATTAAATGCAAGCTCTATTTATAATTATCAGTGTTCACGTTTCTTAGGTCTCTTTCTCTTGCCTGCTCTTTGTAAAGAGCTAGAATAAATTCTCCTTTGAGTGGGAGGTATTGCTTCCATCTCTCTCTCTCTCTCTCTCTCTCTCTTTTTTTTTTTTTTGCTTGTTTTCATAATGGCCAGAACCACCATCTAGTCATTTATTTTTGACCACATGAAAATGAACTTTAACTACAGTTACTTGATAACGCTATCTTCCTGGCTAGAGAATTCTCAATTAAATTCAGTGCTGTCTTCCCCAATCCAGATGTCTCCTTGATTTGTGACTTCTTGGGATTCCTTAACCACATGGTCATAATTGAGAATTTTAGTAATTGAAATTCAGATATCTGAATATCTTGAGGAAGGCTAGTATACTAAATTAAAATAATTGAGATAGAAAAATAACGTTGCCAGATATAACTGCTGTTGCAAATTAAACCTTTTCCTCTTTGTAGGAAACAGGAATAGGAAATAAGTAGCTTTTCTCCCACATCATTTACCTTTTTTCTCTATATCCATGTTATCTGCACACTAAATATGCTTGCTACATCTCAGTATGATTTAGTCAATAAAAGCTCACGTTACAATGTATCTTGCTATTTAAAATGGCGATGTTTTCTTGTTTTCTGGGAATAAACATTTGCTGTCTTCAACCTTCACAAAGTCTTGCAAACCCTCTTACCTCCTTGTGTTTTGATCTATAGTTTCTGCTTAGTAATTTAGCAAAGGCAAACCTGGGTAGAGTGGCATCCAATGATAATAGTGTTTCCCAAAGGCCTTGGCATTGAAACTGGCACACTGATGTTGCTTGAAACTGGCTGTGTTGGCAGGGCAAAGCTGGGGAGAAAAGAAACATAAGTCTGGTGCTTGTTCCACTGCCTCTCTATGCCAAACTGACATGGAATCATTTCCAAATATAACGTGAAACAGTATTTTAGGATGCATGGACTACATCTCCCAGAATGTCTCAGCCAGCTGGAAAAGGTTGATAAACAATGGAGTGAAAATCTGAATGGTATTATTTCATTGTATGAAGATTTTGAAGTTTTCAGAGAAATGTAAAGGTTTAGGACAAAAAGAGGTCAGAGGTCATCCATATCATTAAAAACCAAATAAATTATTTGAAAGTAAATAGCATGTATGAGTCTCTTCGTTAGTTCTTTATTTCCCTTCTTTCCATTTATTATATCAAGTGAGATTTTAATTTCCACCTGAAACAAAGAAGTCAGGTGAATAAATGAGTGATGAAAAAACATACACGTGGAGATTGCTAGGAGCAGCTTTTGAAGCAGCCATGCCAATATCAAAAAGGCATGGCTTTTCTAATGATTCACAAAGAAGTGCTTTCTATCTGCACCCTGTGTGTTTTAATGTACCTCTCTTCAAGATTCTTAATACGAGACATGCAATCCTGTTACTTATTAGCATTTAAAAGTTGGGTATGGGATGGACATGCCTTTTCAAATTTTATTCATTAAAGAGAATTTACAATACCTGAAGAGGAATGATTTCTCTAAAAGAGATATGCTGTGAAATGGGAAAGAATGTGGCTGCAGATTAAAACTAGTTTTGTGAACACTTCACTGGGACATTCATAAAGATGGACTGGCTGCAACGTCTCCTATTGTTTGCTTTTCAGAAGGACCTTGAGTAATTGGACTCTGGTCATATGGATCTGCAACTATGTTTCAGTTAGGTATTATACTTATAATCATGTCCAACTACAGTGGGTTATGGTAGGACAGGATTTTCTGTGGTACAGAACAAGAGTTTGAAATAAAGATGCATTGTATATTCACAATCCTTAAGGAGTGAATAAAATTGACAAGGAAAAGGGTTGAATTATGTTAAACTCATTCTCTTTCCTAAGCTAAGGTTCTTCTGATAAAGAACTTTTCATTGGGACAGCACTAACCCCAACTGCTGACCAGTAGTAGGATATCCCGTTCTATCATCATCAGGAGACTGTCATTTCTTTCAGCTGCATCTGTAATTTGTTTTTCTACCCAGTGTTTCTATTTCAATCGGTTTTTGAAGTATAACAAATTTGTAGAGTGGCAGATTTAACAGGTATAGTAGGAGTAAAAATAAACCTTCCAAGCAAATTCTCTGTGCTAAGTCAATTACTTATTATTCAAATAAGGACAAAAGCATGAGATGGGGGAAAAAATTACTGAACATTTAAGAAAGTCTATAGGCCCTTACAATGATCAATAAATATGAAGAATGAGACAAATTATATACAACCATTGGTTTTGAAGGAATTGTGTTTTCTGTTCTTTTATTTTGAAATGCTAGGAAGTACTGCAGATTTAGTAACAATAAAGTATAAATAGTGCCTAAAATAACCTCTTCCCATTTGCCCCCATACTTCATGGTTCAAAATGTTATTAGTTTATCAAAGCAAAAATATATTTAAAAAAGAAAATAAAGGTAAAATAGGAGAAGAAAAGCAGAAGAGAAAAAAGTGTAGGGTAGAGTGGAAAAAGAAAAAAACCCATTGACTTCTGACTCCTTTTGGTACAGTAGAATAAGATAATAACATGAAACTTCAACTTTTTACTTTTATATAATAATACATAATAGCCATTTATATAATACCAAACCTATCTAATCAGTCAAAATCAAAGTTTCATTTTTTTTTACTTTAAGCACAAAGTCCAAAAGCAGTTTCCAAGTATAACCAAAATTAATTGTGTTTTTTTTTTTTAATCAAAGCAGTCAATTTAGCCATCTTTGCTAACTCCATCAACTTTTGCTGCCATTTTCCATTGTGGGAATCACAGTGTCCTTCCATTTTTGTTCATAAAGTAATCTTGCTGCTATCAACATGTATAATATTACCATTTGCTCCCATACATGTTTAACTGCTGGTTGGGCTCTGCAGCACACAAAGAATCAAAATCATTCTTGACAATCAAATATAGTATCTATAAAAGATTCGCTTACCTGCTGTTGGCATAATTGAAAGCGCTTCGACTGACCCAGGCACATGCTACTATTTGTCCCCTGAGATACATGTAGCCTGCAATAAAAAGAGAATCCTTCTTCAAAAGAACTGAAAATGTTGACTTCAGAGAGGTTTTGGTTTAGAGTATGAAACACCTTTTGAAAAGGCTTTCTGAAACTGAGTTTCATATATATGGTAGCAGTGTGTTACTCCCTTCATTCAGGATGAGTTTTCAGTTTCCCTGTCTAGCCTATAGTGTGGTCTTCTATCCCAGGGCTTTTCAACCTTTTCACCCATTGTACCACTTTTAGGATATGGTAACATCTGAGTACCACCAGTCGCCTAGCAAGGTATCAAAAACTTGATGACCCCCCCCAAAAGTACACGTAGTCCTCGACTTACAATAGTTTGCTTAGTGACTCTTCGAAGTTACAATGGCACTGAAAAAGTGCCCCCCAAGCCACAGCCAAGCAAGACACCTGCCTGCCCACCTGGCGGCGCTCTTCCTCCTATCCGAGGTTTTCATTGTTCTGAGCATTTCTGTTGAGGATTGGCAGCGGGGGTGGGGTGGTGGGGTGTTTGGTTTTTATTCCCCCCCCCCCGTCTGCTGTGTGGTTGCAGCAGGTTTTGGTCACTTCACATGACCCTGGGACATTGTGACATTGGGACATTGTGACCGTCATAAATATGAATCAGTTGCCAAGCATCTGAATGTAAATCACAAGATCCTGGAGATCTTGTGATTCCAGCTGATTGGCGCTTCTTCTGGGCTCAGCGGAAGCGCCAGGATCAGTGCTGCTTTCCAGCTGATTGGTGCTTCTTCAGGGCTTAGCAGAAGCACCAGGATCAACGCCAAGCTCCAACTGGAGCCTGGCACTGATCCTGGCGATTCCACTGAGCCCTGACAGCCCTGCAGCTCCAGCCATCTCTTGCTCAGGCTTGTGCAATGCTGCCACTGGTTCAGCTCATTCCCCTCCCCCGCTACCACTTTTCTAGGATGGTCGCGTACCACCTGCCAGGTGCCAATGTACCACAGGTGGTACCCGTACCACTGGTTGAAAAGCACTGTTCTATCCAAATTCAGTTCTACCTAGTATGGTTGTGCAAAGTTTCATATTTTAATGGGAACGTAGAATTTAAAGTTTGAAGAATCCAACACCATCTACTCTTTAAAGATCCACCAAAGATTAATTTAGGTTATGCCATTACAACATCCATACAATAACTTTTGCTACTTCCCTCTATGCTGCAATTTCTTTCTTTAGATTAACTATGAGCAAAAACTCTGCATTAAAATCTATTGCATCCAGAAAAATATTCAGAATATCTCCAAATGGTTATCTGTGATTTCCTCAGCTTTAACTAATACTCTGTTCCAGAATTTCTGAATTCCAGTCTTCCAAAGCTGAACAGCATCACAGTTTTTTTCAGAGCTAACAGCGAAATAAAGCCAGCTCAAGGTAAATAGAACTTACTCCCAGGAAACAAAATACAGGATTGGAGAGTCCAAGCTTAACTTTACCACAAGGAGGTTTGACAATATCAAATTCTACATATCAGAACAAGCTGGAATGCTATCAAAGAAGCTTACTTCCCCACCTAACTTCGATCCTAAAGTGAGGAAGCTGCTCTCTAAGCCTGAAGAACACTTGTGGTAGACCTCCAACCAGTTAGGAAGACAGATGGCTCCTTCTTTTAGTGGGACTGGAGCACAGAGTCTTGCTCTTAATTTAGCTAATATGGATAGTCCTTGACTTAACAACCGCAACTGGTACCAAAATTTCCATTGTTAAGCGGTTGAGTCACACCTGATTTTATGATCCGTTTTGCCACAACATAGACATTTTTTTTAAAGTGAAGAGGCAAACTATAGGTTGTAGATAATCCTGCTAGTTGGTTCTTAAAAGGAGATCCTGGTTTGCCTTGTGAAAAGTAAAACTTATTTCTAAGTATATTGCGAATCGGGGTTATTTCCAAACAGAAAGAACCTCAGCATATCCAGACCTCAATTATTCAGCCACGCCGCATAAAAGGACACACATAAACTCACACAATTTTGACAGAAGGAAAGAGGAGCACTTCAGAAGTATGTTTATGTAGAAGAAGGAGAAGAAATGTGGATAAGCACAGTTGAGAAAAGTCTCCAATGCCAGTTCTCATTAGTATTCAGGGATCTGGAGCAACAGGTTAGAAGAGGTGCCTTCCTGGAGTTATTCAACTTTTGAGTGCAGGTTGAAGTTCGGGATGATTAGCTAGATGGAAATTTGAGCAACCGGGCTAAGGATGGGAGTATAGGAGTCCTTAGAAAGAAATCTATCATCACCTTTATGGAAACTGTACCTTCCCTGCACTTTAATCAGGGAATCAGCTCAGGATGTTACTTGCTGAACCTCAAGAAAATAAAGAGAAAACAGTGAGGATTACGAAGAGGAAGTGAGAGAAATAGAGCCACATGGAGAAAAAGTGATTTCATGAATTACTCTGCCAGATCTCAATGTTCTTTTTTTTAATGCCAAATGTATTGTGATGGTAAAATTGGCTTATCCAACTAAAGGTCCCACATTTCTCTCAAGTGGCCTTGGTCAACTACTTACCGCTGCCATAAGCAGTGCCTCTCTCTTGACATTACACCTCCTCCACACGTGCGGGAACATGTAGACCAGGAGCTCCATTCTCCCCACCATTTGGTGACCTCTTCATTCCAGGTACCAGCTTCTTCTGCTGCCTCACTACTGTCCTGACACAAACAGGGAAAGGTTACCTTAAGAACTCCAGAATGTTTCCCATTATCTCCTTTTTTCTAATCTCACAAGCTATTCCTAGATCCATATTTGCTGTATGACAATGTTTTGGTTCTTCTGATATAGACTGTTGGATATATGTAGATTATCTGCAAACTGAAACAAATGATGAAACATATAACAATTTGTATCTTCCTGTATATATTTGTTCCTTCCTGTATATATTTGTTCATTATTGGATGCCTCCATGTCCTGAGTATGCTTCCCAAGCCCAGTACTTGAGACTGATAAGTTATTTTTTGGGCTCTCTTCTCCTTCCTCCATAGGATTTACTTTAAAACTTTTATCTCAAACTCATTTTTTTTTTACTTTGGCTTTTTTCATTTTTAAATATCTTAACTCATATCTTTTTACCACTGAGGAACCTCCAATCCACTGGGCTAATTCGTGCTGTTAGTAATATGATTGTGATCTGGGTGCTCAGCAACCAGCCCGAATTTCTGACCATCATTGTGTCGCATGGTCATGTGATCACAATTTGCAACCTTCCCTGCTGGCTTTCCACTATCAAAGTCAATGGGGAAGCCAGTAAGAAGCGGAAGGCTCTGATTATGTGAGGTCCTCGTTTAATGACCCACAGTGATTCACTTACTAACTAGAGACTGATGGAACTGCTGCCACTGAGCAGTGCCGTTATATGACATCATGCTTAAGGGCATCATTTAGTGACAGAAATTCTGGTCCCAATTACAGTCTTTTAGCTAGGACTACCTGAATTTCTCTTGTATCACCTGCAGCCATAATATCATTTTCCTGTATTACTCTGTATGGTTAGAAATATATATATGTGTGAATAATACAGAGAAAACAGAATTGATTGAGATGCTATAGAGAAATAAAACAGGCTTCGTGTTAGCCTCTGCAATCGGTTCCTGACAGAATTATCTATCCACATAAGGTACACAGATAAGCTATGAATTCCAGCATATGAAAAAGACTGTCTGCTGCGTATCTGTATGAGTCATTGTCCTGGATCTTCCAGAGAGTGACAGTGAGTGTGGGAAGGAGTGGAAAATGGAGAGGAGCTGCTGTATCTCCTGGAATGTTAGTAGCTGCTACAGAACTACATAGAAGCAGCATAGTGCACCCTGATTACATTTCTATCCATGAGAGATGATGATGTCATTGGCACTGCACACTGCTTTTGTTTTTCTGTAATTTCGGGAAAGTCGGTGCTTATGTATCAGTGTGAGCATTTGAAGAAGGTGATGACGAAATTAAAGTGTTGCCTAATGACAAGCGTGCATCTATTTTGAACACAGAGAGCTGAAACATCTTTCCAGCTAATAGAGGTTTGGGCTTCTTGCCTAAATCACTGAGATGCATTTGAAAGGACCAGCAACGCTCCCCATCCCAGATGGAAAAAGAGGTGACTCTTTCTTATTCAAAATGAAAGACTGGAGGAGGGTTCCCTGTGGGGTTTCTGAAAAACAGGGCTACAATGGGTTCAGTGATCCACGAAATCTAAGGCAGCTAAAGCAAGTAGACTAAAATGGGGAGGGGTTCCCTCCTTCATCTAATGGCAGAGGTAGTGCTTGATGGCCTGAATTCTTAATGGATGTTCTGTAATAATGAAAGGGTGTGATGGAGAACTTTTTACAATTGTGGGGAGACCAGGGCTCTAATTGGAACTTCATGTTGGTCAGGTCAGAAGGTATGTCTTTGCATGTCTCACAAAAGGCTAAATGAATACGCCATTCTTCCCTACCTAAAATGGGAGAAGGAAAAGCTGGCAGTTCTTCTTTTTTTTTATTGAAAATTTTTAGATATTTTTACAAAAAGCAAAAAAAAAAAAAAAAAAACAACCCTCCCCCACCCACCCCAACCCTCCCTCTCCATCCCCCCCGATCTTCCCAGAGCTGAGTATAGGCTTAATTAAAATTTTTAAGAATCTTAAAAAAATTGAAAAAATATAAATCATAAATATATCTAAATACTTACATAAACAATTTATAAAGTAATTAACAATAAAATATATGTAAAAAAAGCATACGTATTAAAAGGAAAAAGTACTTGAAAGAAAAAAAGATAATAAAAAAGAAAAAGAAGAGAAAGAAGAAAAGAGATATAAAAAGTACAATCTATAAAATATTAAAATTTATATACAAATTATTAGAAAGCTAAATGATATTTTTTATATCCAATTTATATTGTATAAAATTTATCCATTTTTCCCATACCGCAAAGAATTTCTCTTGCGATTGCTCCTTTAAGAAAGCCGAAATCTTTGCCATTTCCACCAAATAAGAAACTTTAAAAAACCACTCTTGCAAGGTAGGCAAAGATTCCTTCTTCCAATATTGCCCTACTAACAGCCTAGCGGCCGTAATCAAATTTAACATCAATATAACTTCCTTAGCATCACAATCAGTAACAATACCTAACAAAAACAATTGTGGGGTAAATTTTACCCTCTTTCTAAAAATTCTTTGAATATTCCACCATATCTTAATCCAAAAGACTTTTATATTTTTACACGACCACCAAATATGATAATAAGTAGCATCCAAACAACCACATCTCCAACATTTAGGCTGTAAGTCAGGATACATACGAGACATTTTTTGTGGATCAAGGTGCCATCTGTAAAACATTTTGTAAAAATTCTCCCTTAAGTTCTGGGCTTGTGTAAATTTAACATTCCTCACCCAGATGGTTTCCCAGGTATCTAGTAGAACTGGTTCACCAAAATTTTGTGCCCATTTAATCATACATTCTTTAATTAGTTCTGATTCTGAGTCCAGTTCTACTAGCACCCCATAAATTCTCTTAATGTGAGTTCGCCTTTGATCTTTTACTTGTTTAAAAAGATTTTCATCTTCTCTGAGCAGACCCACATTACGATCTATCTTCCATCTATCAGCTATTTGTCTATACTGAAACCATGAATATATAATATTTTCACGTGCTAAATCTTCCAAAGATTTTAACTGCCAATTTTTACCATCCCACCTGAGTAATTGCGCATAAGAAATACTATCCATCTTAACTCCTCTTCTTATCCCCTCTATCGCATGCCAAGGTATAGCTCATAATGGTATTTTAAACTCACTTTTATAATATTTCCTCCAAACCCGAAGTAAAGAAATCCTTATAATATGAGATTTAAAAACCCGATCCACTTTTTTATTAAAAATTAGATAGGCATGCCATCCAAAAAGTAAATCCCAACCCTCCAAATGGAGTATTTCTACATTTGTTAAATCAACCCAATCACTAATTAGTGTTAAAGCCACAGCATCATAATATAATTTCAGATTCGGTACCTTGAGTCCATCTCTCTCACGGAAGTCTTGCATAATTTTAAGCTTTACCCTTGGTTTTTTCCCTGCCCAAATAAATTTGTTGATACCTTTCTGCCATTCATTTAAATTAACCTCATTCTTTAAAATAGGTAACATTTGAAATAAAAAAAGAAATTTTGGCAGGACATTCATTTTAATCACTGCAATTCTTCCCATAAGAGATAACTGTAACTTCTCCCAATTTTTCAAATCTTTTTGTACCCTAACCCACAGCCTTTCATAATTGTTTTTATACAATTTTACATTAGAAACAGATAGGGTAACCCCCAGATATTTTATCTTATCAACAACTTCAAAGTCTGTCAGATTAACCAAAATCTGCTTATCCAAATTAGTCATATTTTAGATAATATTTTAGTCTTATTATTATTAATTTTAAAACCCGAAACCCGTCCATATTGGTAAATCAGTTGTAATAAATTTACTACAGAATAGGTAGGTTGAGACAAAGTAACCACCAAGTCATCTGCAAAAGCTCTTAATTTATATTCTTTTTTGTTAACTTCTATTCCTTTTATTTCCTGCGACTCTCGAATTTTAATCAACAAAATTTCCAGAGTTAAAACAAACAATAACGGTGACAATGGACATCCCTGTCTTGTACCTTTTTCTATTGTAAAAACCTCTGACAAACCCCCATTAACAATAAGTTGTGCCATTTGTTTTTGATATATAGCACCAAAAGCTTGTAATATTTTTTCTCCAAAATTCATTTCCTCAATTAATCTTAACATAAACTGCCAATTCAATTGATCAAAAGCTTTTTCAGCATCTAAAAATATCAGCCCTGCGGAAATTTGGTTATTCTTATCTAAATATTCTAATAAATTAATAATTTGTCTAACATTATTCTTCATATACCTACCAGTTATAAAACCCGATTGGTCCTTATGTATAAGCTGATGCAAAATCCTCATAAGCCTATTAGCTAAAATTTTTGCAAAAATCTTATAATCTACATTTAAAAGAGATATGGGCCTATAATTCTTCGGTAAAGTGAGATCTTGATCCTCTTTTGGAATCAAAGATATAAAAGCTCTACGCCATGACGGAGGAATCTCTGAGCCCTGTAGTATATTATTAAAAAGCTCACATAAAGGTTGAATCATCTTTTCTACCAAGGTTTCATAATAAATGGATGTCAAACCATCCGTACCCGGTGCTTTACCTAATTTTAATTGCTTAATAACTGTCACAATTTCCTCATTGGTGATTAAACCATTAATTTCTTGTTTCTGATCTTCTGTTAATTTAGGGAAGTTGGCCTCACTTAAATAATTATTTATATCTAAAGTTTGTACATTAGTACTCTTATATAATTTTTGATAATAATCTAAAAAAGATTTCTTAATCAACTCCTTCTGATAAACTAATTTACCATTATAATTTATTTTGTCTATAATTCTCTGTCTCTGTTTCTTTCTTAATTGATAAGCCAACCATCTCCCTGGTTTATTAGCATTGCAAAATGTATTTTGTTTCATAAACAATAAATTAGTTGCGGTTTGATCCGCCATCAACATATTAAATTGTGTTTTTAACAACTTTATAGATTCTTTAACCTTTTCATCTGTAGGATTTAAAATCAAAGACTTTTCTTTTAATTTAATCTCATCTTCCAGTTCCTTATGTTTCTGAATCTGCTTTTGTCTATAAACATTATTCATTTTTATCAAAATCCCACGCATGAAAGCTTTACCTGCATCCCATACCATTGATATTGAAGTTCCCTTATGCATATTTAAAGCAAAGTAATCCTTTAAATGCTCCTTTAATTTTTGAACATTCTTTTCTTGTTTAAATAAATTCTCATTCACCCTCCACGATCTCCTCTCCTCTTTTTCATCAGCCAACTCCATCCAAACTGGACTATGATCCATCAACAACCTAGGAAAAATTTTTACATTCTTTACCCTGAAATATAAGTCAGTTGTAATCAAGAAAAAGTCAATTCTTGAGAAGGATTGATGTCTATCTGAAAAGAAGGTAAAGTCTCTCTCCTCTTGGTTACGTTCACGCCAATAATCTCTCAGCTCCCAGTCCTCTTTCAAATCAAAAAAAGCTTTGGGTAATTTAGCCTGTTTGAAAAAAGTAGAAAATCCTTTTTTATCCCTTTGTGTATCTAAAACACCATTCCAACCTCCCATTAATATCACAGATCTATAGTCCAACGAACTTAATTTCTGATGTAGCAATCTATAAAATTGTTCCTGTTGTTGGTTTGGTGCGTACAATCCCACTATAAGTATTTTCTTACCATATAAACCAAGTTCAATCATAACATATCTTCCTTGAGGATCTGATTCTACCAAACAGACTGGTAAGTTTTGTTTAACATAGATAACTACACCCCCTTTTTTCCCAGGAGCAGAAGATACAAAATGAGATCCCAAACGAGCATTGACTAAGTATTTTTGATCTTTAGGTAAAATATGTGTTTCCTGCAAACAAATAATATCATTGTTGTGTTGCTTTAAGTAATGAAAGATTTTCTTTCTCTTCTGAGGGGAGTTAAGGCCGTTAACATTCCAGGTCAGGAACTTTACCATCTCCCTTAACCAGAAGCCTGGAGAAGACTGCCTGAAGGTCTGCCATTGAAGAATGTGTTGCAGAGCTCTTGGGTCTTGCTCCTCCCACCGGCAACGAAACACTTTCTTGAGAAGATTCTTTGACTTCTTTCTTTTGTTGTTCCTTTTCCTTGCGTCTATGTGCAGCACGAGTCATTCTTTGCTCTTTGATCTCTGTTTGTCGAGACCATTCAACCTGTGACTTTCCAGCAACCATCAAACCTAATCCTTCAGACTGCTGTTCCACCTCTTTGCCATCCAAAACTTTCTGAATCATGAGTGAAGATGAGCCTGCTCCCAGGACCGAATTATAAAACTCTTTTGCTTTAGTAACAGTATTAAGTCTGTAGCGTATCCCCGCATGGCTCAAAACAATACCCATCGGAATCTCCCATCTGAATGGCATCAATCTTGTTTTTAGTTCATTAGCTAAAAAAGCAAAATCTTTTCTATTTCTTAAAATTTTAGATGGGATTTCCTTTAGAATGATGACATCTTGGGCAGCAATCTGGAACCTCTTATTATAAAAGGCTTGTATGATTTCATTACGCAGAGATCTCTTGGCAAAATAAATCACCACATCTCTTGGTAAATTCTTTTGCTTCGCAACCCAAGAGTTAACTCTGTAAATTTTTTCCACTTCTCTACGTAATCCATCTTTATCCCTATTCAAAACAAGAGCAAGATCATTAACCACCATCTCTATCAAATCTTGATTCATATCTTCTTTCAGACCCCTGATTCTCAGGGCATATTCCATTTCCCTGTACTGAGACATAAGAATATCATCTTGTGAAATTTCCATCTTTTTTTCCATATCTTCACATTTATCTTCCAAGAGATCTACTTTATCTTCAACCTCTTCCACTCTGGAGTCAAGCTTCTTGACCACAGAAGCCAATCCTGATAAAGCTGTTACTATATCTTGCCTCAAAATAGTATTATTCTCCTCTAAGAGCTCCTTCATTTCCTTTCTGCTTTCAGATTTATTCTGTTCAAGAAGGCCCTTCATTTCCTCTCTACTTTCAGATTTATTCTGTCCAAGAAGGTCCTTCATTTCCTCTCTGATTTGGGATACAGCATTTCCCATTATATCTTTCATGTCTTGTACAGATAATACTGGCAAAGGAGGAGAAGGTGGGGGTGTAACTTTAGGTTGCTGTACTGATGGTGTAGCTTTAGATTGTTGTACTGGTAGAATTGCAGGAGAAGAAGCCACCTTAGAAACTGTAGAAGCTGGTTGCCTCTTTGAAGCCATTTTTAAAAAATCTTATTCTCTCTTTCTTCCTTCTTAAAAAGAAAAAGAAAATACTAAAATCTTCAAAGTTTGAAAGAAAAAAAAAGCAAAGGAGAGTGCAAAAAAGCTTCAAAGCCACTAGAGTACTTTCAGAAAAAAAAGAAAAGCTTAAAAGAAAAGAACTATATAGTCCATTATGTTCCGTTTAAATCAATGCTTTCTTTCCGGAAATAAACAAAAAAAAACAAAGGCACTTTCAAATCGCCATCTTACTTTCACTCTCCGCACCAGCAAAGACAAAAGAAAAAAAATCAACATAGACTAAAAGAGAAATGAAACACTACAAGTAAAATCCTTTAAACAGCTCTGTCTGCTTTAAAAGTCACTCACCAGAACACTTTAAGTGCGGAGATGGTAGCGGCGTTTCACTTTGTTTCCGAGGAAACAAAAACAGCTGGGAGGCGGAGAGAACACGAACTCCAAGGGAACGCTCTTTCTTCCCCCCAAAAAAAAACTCCAGGGGGGGTTAAGAGGTTCTACCTCTATTTGTGTAGTTCTCTACCCCTTCCCTTCGCCCGGGAAGGGGATTTCGAGCCGCGGGCCAGCTGATGTCCGCTGTGCTCCGCAGATCTAACGCCGTCCCAGGAGGACGGCTACAATGTAGCCGCCATCATCGTCGCTAACCACCGGAAGTGCGGCAGAATACGCCATTCTTCCCTACCTAAAATGGGAGAAGGAAAAGCTGGCAGTTCTTCTTTAAAATGTTCTGGGGATAAGCAATCCAAAAGCTAAGAAGAAAGTGTGGGACTAATTGCACAAATGTCCATGGGCATCTATCCATGGGCATCTCCCACAAGGGCCTGAGATAACTGTTTCAGACACAGGATACATTCATCAGCCTTTTGGACAGACTCTGATAAGAACACCTGCAGTAGCCTTGTATCTGGAGAGTGTCTGTTATTTGATACATTGTAACCACCCCTATATACGTCTTTTGATTATGCTGTGTGATGTAAAAACCTTAGTAACAATAAAAGAGGGTGCTGGAGTCAGCTCTGGGCTCTCATCCCGAGATACCTGTCTGCGTGTCTCATTCTCCATGGGAGACCACCACATCTGGTGACCCCGACGTGATCCACTGAAGGATACGTCCCTGCCAACCCTTTACTTATCGCCTGGAATAGGCTTGGTGCACCCGACGAAGTTGCTGGCAACTGACTCCTCTTCGTAAGTATGGGGGGTGGAATGTCTCACGCTCAAAAGCAGCATGTGGAAGAGCTGAGGCTACTTGGCAGGAAAAAATATCTTACTGATCAGGAACAGAAATTAACCCGTCACCTTTCTAAATCTGAGGCTGTTAAATTGCTTGCTTACGTATGGGCTAACTGCTCATCCTATCCGGAGTCTGGATCTTTAAAAGTAGATACATGGAGGAAAATTGGTACTGTTCTCCACCAGTCTCCAAGAGCCCCTGTAGAGATTTTATGCCTTTGGAAAATTGCCTATACTTTGATTCAAACCTATGCTGAATTGCCTCATCAGCCTTTATTAGATCCTCCACCTTATAAAAATCCGTCTGTTATGTTGGCCACTCCCTTACCCCCTGGAGCTGGTTTTAACCCTTCTGTCCCTGCAAATTTTATGGATTCTGATAAACAGCAAATAGCCTCTCCTGTTCCTGCTACGTTGCCTCCTCTCTCCCAGCCTGGAATCATCCGTGGTGCATTTCAAAAGGCTTTAAACAATGGTGATTTAAGCGTCTCTGAACTATCCGAGACAGAGTTGTTCCCTGTTAATTACCAACAGACTGCTACAGGGTTAATAGTGGGTTGGGAGGCACTTCCCCTGGCTATGATCAGAGAATTGAAAAAGGCTACAAAAGATTATGGCATAACCAGTCCCTATACTAGAGGACTAATACATTCAATTGCTAGTGCATATAGAATGTTGCCTCAAGATTGGAAAGATCTGTTCCGCATGCTTCTTAACGGAACACAATACGTAGTCTTTGAATCTGAATATAAAAGAGAGGCACAAAAGAGAGCTAATCACCCAGGTTCACAATACACAGCAGAACAACTCTTTGGAGAAGGCAATTTTACTACCCTCAATGCTCAAGCTCTAACTTTTACTCCCTTTGCATTTCCTATCATTAATGCTTGTGTTCTTTCTGCCATGGCTCGTGTTGATGAGTCTGGCAGCCCAATTCAATCTTTTTCTGCCATTCGCCAAACTGCAACTGAATCCTATGCAGACTTTGTGAATTGCTTGCAAGTTGCCATTGAGTGTCAAATTTCAAACAGAGATGCAGCAAATGAAATCCTCATAAAATTGGCTTATGAATATGCAAATGCAGACTGCCAGTCCATTCTTAAACCAATTGTTTCCAGTCCCACGGCCACTCTGGCAGACTTTCTTAAAGCCTGTCGCATTGTGGGAACCAATGCTTTTCAAATGGACACTCTTGCAGCTGCAATCCAAAAGGGGAATCAACCCCAAGGCACTTGCTTCAATTATACTCTTCAAATGTATTGCAACTTTCTCTTGCTGACTGGGCAGGATCTGTTTCCTGTCATGTTCCCTCTGACCCTTGCTTCCAACTCCTTAATAATGTTTCAATTTCTCTGCATTCTCCCATTTCCTCCTTTCCCATTCCTAATGCTGTCACCCTGTATGTTGATGGCAGCAAGACTTATGGTTCATGTGTATGGAAGGAGGGTGAACAATGGCACACAAAAATTACTCCTCCTCAAACTTCTGCTCAGCGTGCTGAACTTGCTGCTACAATATTGGCCTTACAAACTTTTTCTTCTGAACCTTTTAATCTTATTTTAGATAGTATATAAAGTTCTCACCTCTTTATTTGATTCATATGTGTCACCCTCACTGGATGACTCTCTCCTCAGTCTATTTCTCACACTCCAATCCTTTCTTCATTCCCGCTCTACTTGTTTTTTTCCTGCTCCTATTAGAAGTCACCAACCTTTCCCTGGTATTATCTCCGAAGGCAATGCCAAGGCGGATGCTGCCGCTTCGGCCGCCTCCACTCACCAGGACGTTTCTGTCCTTGTTTTATCTCCCATAACTCCATGGGACAGCCATTCATATTTTCATCAAAATAAGAAGGCTTTAATGAAACAATTTTCTTTAACAGCTACAGAGGCTGCGGCTATCATACAACAATGTCCCACCTGCAGCCTCCAAGCACACTCTGTTCCTCAAGGGGTCAACCCAAGAGGGACGCAGAGCTGTCAACTTTGGCAAATGGATGTTACACAATATTTGCCATTTGCCCCTTGGAAATATTTGCATGTTTCCATTGACACCTATTCAGGTTTTATTATGGCCACCCCTCAAAGGGGTGAGTCTGCTAAACATGTTATTAATCATTGTATTCGTACTTTTTCTACCCTGGGCAATCCAAAAGAAATTAAGACTGATAACTCTCCTGCTTATACCAGCACCTCCTTTGCGCAGTTTTGCTCTCGCTGGTCTATTATTCATAAATTTGGCATTCCATATAACTCCACTGGTCAAGCGATCGTGGAACGAGCCAATCAGACCTTAAAAAGGGCTCTAGACATGCATGCAAAAAAGAAAGGGGAAAATACCCCCGGCTTGCCTGGGATACAAAACACTCTTAATCTTGTACTTTTTACCTTAAACTTTTTGAATGTTTCTGGCACCCCTGGCTCAACTGCCGCAAGCAGGCATTTTTCTGCTTCTCCCACAGATTCTTCACGCCCCCAGGTATACTATCGACGTTTGCCTGATCCCATCTGGAAAGGGCCTGCTTCCCTCATTACTTGGGGTCGAGGCTACGCTGCAATAGACGACCATGGCGAGATCATTTGGACTCCAGCTCGTTGTGTTCGTCCTTATATGGCTCAACGTACACCACCTCAGCCAGGCATATGAGGATCAGGGACTGTGGGCTTTTAATGCTTTTGTACGGGATGCCAGGCGCACTGCTCTTACACTTAACATCACGAACTGTTGGATCTGCATGCAAATTCCTGGTGACAGTCGTGGTGGCCTTATTTTCCATGCCATCCCGTTCAATGAAACAGGATGGAAGCAGCTGTGGAGCATAACTACAGAGACATTGAATATGACATATGCTGTGGGTGCTCGTATAATGGAACCTGCCAGATTTTGTTTTTATAGCACAGGACTATTCCGTACTGCCATTTATTTGGGAACTTATAGTAATTGTCAACAAGTTATTATATGGAATTCAGCAAAGAAATGCAAATCCATCAAAAGCAACCTTACTAAGGTAAATGACACTTATCAAAGCAATCAATGGACAAACATCAGTACCTACATGGCTTGCCTTGACATGGAATCCATAATAACATTTGCTAATGAGTCTCACCAGGGTTATTATGAGTTACCCGATATGTGGCTACTATGTGGCCGTAGAGCCTATCGCCAGGTGCCTAAGGATTGGAAAGGCACCTGTACACTGGGCCTTTTGACTCCTGCTGTATATGCTTTGCCTCATCTCCCTGATGGACGCCTGCGGAACAAACGTGATACTGGTTCCTCGGATCCACCCCTAACATTGGGTGGTAGTTTAGAGACTCAAATCAGCAGAGGGATTCTACCCAATCTAGGAGTTGCCATGAACTATAGAGACCTTCATTTGCTTAACAATTGGACTGTTCATATGTTTAATGAAACAATTAACAGCATTAAAATGATTAATCAAGAAAAGGGGGAAATAAGGGAAGTAGGTTTGCAAAATCGGTATGCTTTAGATATTATTTTAGCAGCAAAAGGCGGTGTATGTGCCTTAATTCATTCTCATTGTTGTATATATATACATGATTTTCAACCTAATATTTCTGCTACAGCTAGAAAAATGGAATCTATGCTCCAGAATAATCCCTTACGCAGCGATGGATCAGGCACCGTGGATATTTGGGGTGCCTTTGGTCCTGGCTACCGGATGGATCCTGGCTACGATCTTTGATTTCTATTATAGTAACCATTTTGATATTATTTGTATTGCTATGTTGTTGCATTCAATGTATTCCCTCCCTCCTGCAAATGTGCAAAAATGTTACGCCCTCCACTAGGAAGGACGCCTTAATCAGTGAATCAAGATCCCTTCTGGAACTGGAAGTGAGTAACATTGAAAAAACAGAAAAGCAGGAGATGTGGGACTAATTGCACAAATGTCCATGGGCATCTATCCATGGGCATCTCCCACAAGGGCCTGAGATAACTGTTTCAGACACAGGATACATTCATCAGCCTTTTGGACAGACTCTGATAAGAACACCTGCAGTAGCCTTGTATCTGGAGAGTGTCTGTTATTTGATACATTGTAACCACCCCTATATATGTCTTTTGATTATGCTCTGTGATGTGAAAACCTTAGTAACAATAAAAGAGGGTGCTGGAGTCAGCTCTGGGCTCTCATCCCGAGATACCTGTCTGCGTGTCTCATTCTCCATGGGAGACCACCACAAGAAAGAAAGGGAGAAGATCTATTCTTCTGAAATAAACAACATATAGTTGATTTTTCCAGAAAGCAAAATCTTTTAACATATTTAGCTCAATGATTAGAACTGACTACCTTTGGACATTACCAATTGTGAACATGATACGTGAAAGAGAAAGCAGTTTAAGATGAATGAACTGGGCCTGTGCATGGCACACCCTTATTTTCATAGAATTTTGTTCTTTAAAATGACACAGAAGGTTACAGCAGTCAGGATAAGCCACTTTTCTGACTCATGTCCTGAAAGTTTAGATACAGTAGAAACAGCCACAGCAAATTCATTCCTATAATACCTTGATCATCCCCAAATGTGAAATGTTCTTCTTTCTATAAAAGTTATTACATTGAGGAACAGAATAGGAATGTTCAGGTGTAAATATCCTGCTAGTAGCTGGATGCTCGGATAGGACATTGAAGCATATATTCAGAAGGTATTCTGGGCATCTCCTGTTCGACACCGAAATATGCTTTTCTATTTTGCTTCCTGTGCTTTTTAAGATATACATGAAATCACTGAAGTTTTGGAAGGGGAGGCCGTCAGTGAGACGACGACAGCCCCGTTCTATTGCTCCCTGCCTTTTAATTTAATTCCTTGCAACAAGATGGGCAGCTAACAAATTTAATAAATAAATAAAATAAAATAAAATAAATCCCACGGAAGCAATTGACATGACTGATAAATGCTTAGTTTTGATAATAACAACCTGGGTGAGGAAAAATAAGCTGAAATTATTTCGAGATAAGACAGAAGTGCTATTTAGTAGAGAGAAAACTGATTCGGTTAGGGTAGAGTTTGTTTTCCCTGGGAATCAGAGGGCTCTTTGACCACCGTGGTCACTGGAT
This sequence comes from Crotalus tigris, assembly GCF_016545835.1. Lineage (NCBI taxonomy): Eukaryota > Metazoa > Chordata > Lepidosauria > Squamata > Viperidae > Crotalus > Crotalus tigris. The sequence continues at coordinate 5,732,741 of NW_024096554.1, read as the reverse complement.
TTGCAAAGTGGCTGTGGTGAAGAATAAATATGCAGAACTACAGCTAGTGGGCCACCGAGTACCCTTCCTGAGCTACTTGATAGAACAGCTATCAGCGGCTTGATTACAACTCGTCTTGACATGCAACACCCTTTATGTGAAGCTACTCATGAAAAATGTCCAGAAGGTACAAACTGCCCAGGGGCCAAGTTATTGATTATTGCATGGCTCTGGGATCATAACGATGCTTCTACTAGAAACACTTTCACTGGTTATCGTAGCTATTGGCACAACATAAAGTACCTTTTTGATCTTCAAAATCCTCAATAGGGATGGGATAGGGTTCATTTGCTATATTCCCTGTCCCGGCATGAATCTGGCCAGCTCCAGATATCAGCAGAAGAGGTCCTTTGAAAAAGCCCGATGCCAGAAGATGGGACAATCAGGAACTTGGGCAAGCCACTCAGTGCACTTCCTAAGGAAAGGAGCTTGGCTCCTGCTCTCCCGTTATTTAGGATCTCTCTGGCAAGCTTTAACTTCTTAATTATTTTAATTAATTTTTATTTTGATTTTAACTGAATTACTTTGTTTCCTTGTTCCTATTTTTATTGCCACAAACCACCTTGAGTATTAGAATAACATCAGAGTAAGATTTAAGATTCAGTAACAAAAACATTTTAAAAGACAACCACCAAATTCTGAATTTTCACGTAGGAGGGTTTTTTCAGTGATTCAACTGTGTACTCGACAACCCACAAATCACCCACGCCTGTCCATTTTCTGTCCTGCATTAACTGGGCTTCTTCCAATTCCAGACGACCAGAGAAGCTTTTAAAGCCACTGGTGACAATGCCATGAGTTGTAGAGATGAACTAGCGGCAATAGGGGAAAAGGTTTCGGAAGCAAAATAATAATAACAATTTTAAAAAAAAATTCCAGCCTGAATTTTAAAGCAAACACCGTGGGAAGTTTCAAGAGGGCAGCGCAGCAGGCTAAATCAGCGCCGTCGTTTCACGCCTTTCTCTCCTTGCTCAGCACTGATCGTAACATTTTAAAAGGAATGGGGCGGGAAAACGCCCTAGAAAAGAGGTCGATTTGGAGCCAAGATTCGCGACAGATCCGAGTATAGCGACGGTGGCTGGGACAGCCACGAGACCTTACTCAAGAACGGATTATTCGGGGGGGTATTACTTTTCCGAAATGGGGCACGGTGGCTACGGCCGGATGCATCTGCTTGCAAGCAAGCCCAGCTAGGGGAAGCCGCGGCGGGAGCACATTGTAAAAGTGCCTTTCAGGAATCCTTCGGGAAGGGCACACAAAATTCCCCAAAGTGCAGCAGCGGCTGAAAGTCGGTCACCGCCGAGGGTTGCCTCACATTCGCCACTTCTGGCCCCTTACCTTAGCGCGGAGTGCACAGGCGAATAGCAGAAGTAGCAACTGCAGCAAGGGGAGCCGGCGGGCGGAGAAGGCGGGAGGCGCGGCCATCGTGCTCTCTAGCGCTCCATGAGCGGCCAAAAGGCGGCAGCGAAGTCCCGGCGGCAGCAGGAGCAGCTGCCTGAACACAAACCGGCATGGCCGAGTAAGTAAATAATGACTTTCCGATCTGATGGGTGTCTGCGGGAGCGCGGGTCAACCCTGTGGCTTCTGGGCAGCGGTGATTGACAAGGCGACCCGAGAGCCACCCAAAGAGGCCGCCAGTGGGACGGAAGGAAGGGAAGAGTGGGGGTCTTTCTGTCTGCCCCTTCCTCCCTCTTCAAAGACGAGACAAAGGATCCCGGCGCAGCGGGAGCCTTCCTGCAGCAGCTTTTGCCCGCTGCTGGCCGAGGAAAGGAAGGCGGGAGGGGCCCACATCCTCTCCTGCTTGACTGTCAAAGAGGCCCTTCAGCGAGAGCTGCCAGATTAGACAGCAGGGCGGGAAAAGTAGGCAAGGTTCCAGGGTGGGCTGGACTCTTTGGAACTATGTTTTCTTGCACCTAAGGGTTGCAGATGTTGGAACAGAGATTAAACTTTTATTAGATGGGGTGAGGGGGGGGCGGTATTGGATTCAACAATAAAGAGGCCTTTCCCAAACCTTTAGGTGGGTGGGTATATATGGATCTGTTGTATGCATTAACCAAATGGCGGTGATGGGAAAAGTGAACTGGTCAACTTAAGCCAACGGTCCAAATATAACCCCAAACATGTTCATTTAGGGGTGGGAAGCTGTTGATATAGCTTGAGCTGTGTCAGGGACTGGGAAGTTATTGTCAAGCAGGGCAGGCAGCAGTTTCCAAGTTTTTCCTTTTTGCGGACAATTAATCGTTGATTATTGTTGAGGTGTACTACATAAACAATGTTTTTGTATCATAGGGCCCTCTCAGTGGCACCCATGGGATCCTGCTACTTAACACATGAAGTACAGTAGTTTGCTCCAGTGAAGATGAAAGCCTTTTTTGGCCTGCTCCTTTCAGGAATTTAAAGGGAATTCACTGGGAGCCAGTGAATATAATAAGACTTGGCTGAAAAACAGGATGTACAGGGGCATGTATCTCTCAATGATTGATACCCCTGTACAATTGAGCCCCAAATTTATGTTGCTGAGACAGTTGTTAAGTATTAAGTGAATTTTGCCCCATTTTACGACCTTTCTTGCCGCAGTTGTTAAATGAATCATTGCAACTGTTAGTAATAAGGCTGTTAAGTGAATCTGGCTTCCCCATTGATTTTGCTTGTCAGAAGGCTGTAAAAGGCAATCACATGAGCCCTGGGACGTTGCAAATGTCATAAATATGTGTCAGTTGCCAAATGTGTGAATTTTGGTCACATGATCGTGGGAATGCATAATTGTTGTAAGTGTGAAAATCGGTCATACATCACTTTTTTCAGTGCCGTTGTAACTTCAAATGGATACTAAAGGAACTGTTGTAAGTCAAGGACTACTTACATATTTACAAATAATTGGCATATAGTACAGTACAATTACTCTTTGAGGTGCTTTAGCAACAAAGTCAATTATTCCCCACCAATGGGAATATCTGAATGATCTTTTGTTTAACAAAAGGGTTTCATGAGATTCTGTTGATTGCCTTGCTTGAGAAGGACTTTAATATATTCACATACTTAAAAACAAAGGAAGCCTGTTTTTTTCCCTTTGTTTTATCTGTTTTATAAATGTATTTGTTTGTTAAATGTATAAATTACAAAATGAATACCCATCAGATATTTGGAAAGTTTAAATGATCTGTTATAAGTGGCTTAAGAAGCTATGGTCTATAATGTAATACACTTTTCCCGAAAGGTTTCCACAATTTTGGCCACTACTGTAGATTGATATTTGAAAAATGCTCTGATCTTATGAATCAGAGCAGATATTGTTGTATTATAAGGTTGAGTTATAAACAGTGGTCTGTGTTGTTTATCCAATAATTCTCAGAAACCTCACGACCAAATGAGAAAGCTTATTTTAGCTTTTATAATTGTCTATAATTATTGCCTTTAACTCTGGCGAGAAACCTAGAATTCATCATTTCTGTCTCCCTGTGTGGTTTTTGCAGCCTTGTGGACATTATCTTTTGCAATTTCTCTTTGGGTTTTGATCCTTTATAATTATCAGGTATTGCACAACATTTGGATTACTTTGTCTGCATTCCCTTAAGTATTGTATATGTTAATGTTAAAGTGAATTTAAAAATAAAATTCATGATTTTATATACATTAAACTTTGTAAAAGTATTCCAATTGAGTTGAGTTTTATATTCATTATTTATAAAACATGGGATGAAAAATACTTATGCTTTTTTTTTTTTTGCTATAGTGAGCTGTCCAAAATATTTGGATGTACTCCTGTATAGGACAGCATATAAAACAGGGGTGTACAACTTCCATTAAGTAAAGAACATCTCAAAGCTTTCATCAAGTTAAAAGTCATACTCCTAAAATATTCATTGAAAAAAAATGCAAAATTAAAGATATATTACTTTATTTGAACAGCAAAATATATTTTACTCTTGATGAAAAAGTCCAAGAACAACAACACAGGTCTGGTTAGAAAGGTAATCTTAAAGCTGGAGTTTGTGTAACAATACTACCATCAAACACCAACTTTAGCTGTCAAAGCAGAAATCAAAGAGCACAAAAAAGAAACAATGCTGTTCTCTGTAGACCTACCTAAGACCCTGAAGTGTAAATACTGAAAGATGAAAACCAGGGAATGAGAAAACTTTTTCAGAGAAGAAAAAGGAAAGGGAAGAGAAGTACTAGCAAAAATAAACTGCTGTATTTGAGATTTTAATTCAAATTTTGAACCTCAGTTGAATTTCTTGATTATGGCAATTGAAAGGGTAATTCTTGGCTGTGAAGAAACTTCACCCTATTTTAGGTTTGGATTTGACTAAAGCCATAGAGAGCTCCAATCTTGTTCTTTCCTCTGATTTTATCTCCCCTATCATGGCTCCACAGTTGATGTACACTGGTTGCAAAGTGCCTGAATCATGATCAGATGACCACGGGGACACAGTGACGGACGCAGCTTTGAGGACTGGTCATAATCTTTTTCAGCTCTGTCGTAACTTTGAATCATAACTGAATAAGTAGTCAGTTAGCAACGACTATCTGTGATGATGCAGTGATTGGAATGTAGTATGGCAGGCTAATTCTGCAATTTATGCTGGCTGGGGAATTTGGGGAGTTGAACTCCACAAGTCTTAAAGTTCCCAAGTTTGGGGATCCCTGCTTACAATAACGATATCAAGGGAAAATTGCCACGAGAGGCAGTATTGGCAAATATAATGGAAATCCTGACTCGGTGTTGGAGACATCATTCCAATTCCAAATGAAATTGCTGTTTTGATCTATAAAAGTACCCAGGTATTTTCTCCAGTTGGAATTGACCAGCCTTTAAACATCCTAGCACAAATTTTAAATTGTTCCCCATGTGACATAGAGAGGGCTAAGATTAGCAAACACATCTCTGTCATAGTTTGTGAAATAGGCTCCCTTCAGAAATTATGCTTGTTGTAAGTTTCTGGGAGCTAATTTCTATAACATAGAGCTCATCCAGAGACTGCTGGGAGATAACAGAGATAGTCTTTTTTTAAAAAAACTGTACTTGGAAAATCTGTTATTATTGTTTTTGCCGTTTATATCAGGGGTCCCCTTCCCCCAGGCCGTGGCCACTACCAGGCCTTGAGCCTTTTGGAACCAGGCCGTGGAAGTGGCAGGGGAGGGGCACTCAAGCATTCCCACTTGTGCGAGCAGAGGGCAAGTGCGTGCACAGACACTTCAAAATTTGCGCAAGTGATGGGTGCGCGTGCATGCTGCTCATGCAAATAAAGCTGCGTGTGGGCTTGCCTGTCGCGCACACAGAACCATCTCCTTCCTCCCCCACTGGTCCGCAAAGCCGAAAAGATTGGGGAACTCTGGTTTATATGATTGGTGAGAATTTTGAATATGTATCATGTCATTTTAATATAATTGGAGGGTTTTAAACGTACAATTGATACTTTCATACCGCAGTTAACAGACAGGAATTCTATACTGATTTGGCAATATATAAAAGTAACGAATGAATGACAGCCACTTAATTAAAGTGTGAGATTCGTGTTTTAAAGATATATATAAAAAAACATTGATACATTAGCAACCATGTAAGATATCCATAATACACCCACAGAAAAATACAGGTAGTCCTCAACTTAAGATAACAATTGGGACCAGACTAAAGACTAAGCAATGCGATTGTTAAGTGAGTTGTGCCTGATTTTATGACCTTTATTGCTGCATTTGTTAAGTGAATCACACAGTTAAGTGAATCCAGCTTTCCCCACTGACTTTGTCAGAAACCTCCTGGGAAGGTCACAAATGATCATGTGACACCAGGATGCAACCATCATAAATACACATCAATTGCCAAATTCTTGAATTTTGTTCATGTGACTGCAGGGACACTGCAACATAAAAGTCACTTTTCAAGTATTCTTTTAACTTTGAACAGTTGTTACATGAATGATCCTAAGTTGAGGACTATCTATATAGGTTGACTCTAGTTACACAAAGACATACGTTTGCCTTAATACAACCACTAGATGGCATTATATTGTTTCAAATCCCACCTTTCTAAACATGAAGAGCAACAAAGTGAGGTAGGAATTTAGACTTACTTTGACAGATCAGTCTCCCCCAGTCAAGTGCCTTCCAGATGTTTTGGACTACAACTCCTATAATCTCCCATTATCTAACCAGATGTTGAGAGCATCCATTCTGAGAATATTTCTTTAAATCTCCTAAGAGCAGAACTACATCTATGCCTACACAAAAGTAAAATCCACCAAGTTCAATAGAATTTATTCCCAGATTAGTAGTACAGGGCCCCATCTCTCTCTCTCTCCCTCTCTGTCTCTCTCTGTCTGTCTCTCACAGGTCATAAAGCTGTTTTTCTTCTTGTCATAATATTTTTAATGAGAACATATCCTAGCAACTGTTAATATTGCTAGATACAAATCAAATACAAATCATGAAGGGCATGCAGTAAATTCTCTCACAGATGCCCTTTAAAACAGCGGCATCCAACTTTTCCGGCTTGGCAAATCAGCAGAAGCAGCGGTTGAGTGGGGGGAGAGGGGATGGTTTCGTGTGCGTGCTGCTTTCACAAATGCAGCTTCATCATGTATGCGCTTGCACATCACTTCGGCGGCCAAGTTAAAAGACACATGGCACTAAAATTTAATTCTGTAGCATTGAAAATTTTCTAGATCACTCATGTCAAACCTTTCCAAATTAGCCATCTTTACCAATTTCTCCATCTGTGGTGATTTGTAGGTGATTTGATTAGGTTTACATTAAAAAAAAACCTCTCCATTAATTATTCTGCCATTTCATGAGCTTTTTTGAATTTCAATCTTTCAAAAAATCTTGATTAATTTGCTTTTCATGAGCTGTTAGGTTAAAAGGTGATGGTAATTTTTCAACCAAAACCCTGCAGTGGAAAATAACTTGCAATGCTAAGTTTGTGGTAGAATATATTCAAAAAACTTGGGTAGGGAATGGTGAGTTTTCTCAATATACATTGAAAAAATGCTGTGGAAAAAGATCTGTACTTACTTACTTCCTATCTGCTCCATTAGATTTGAACCACATCCCACTTTAGTTCCATTGAAACCAATGAGACAAGGCAGTGATGACCAATTGCAGACTTGTTGAATTCAAGGGGACAAACACGTGACTAACTTAAGTTAGATCCAATTTTTATGTTGTATATACTGGTTTATTATTATTGTATACTTATTAAATAGATAAAAATTGTCTTGAATTGAGCTTTACTCCTGGTAACTACACAGATCTATTCATGCAGGGGGTTTTGGCACTACTTTGGAAGTGGTATGTCATTACCTTATTCCAGGTTTTTGGGTTCCTATAAATTTGGGAACTGAAATTTTAAGTTCAATGCAGACTGGCATCAATAGATGCTTGCCTGAGTTGCCTACTATCATATTACTCATCAATTTACTCAACTGCAATCTGAAGAGCTCTACCCAGCACCAAACTGTGCTAAAAACTACAGGATCTTTAAATGAAAATAGATTTAGTATGTTTGTCCAGGAGAATCTTTTACTAAAAGAGAATGGAGATTCTCATAGATTCTCGTAACTGTCACAAAGTATAGAAATATATGTAGCCTGGTTTGCAAGGGAAACTTCCAATTTCTTTTATTTCATCTGTAATAAAGTTAAATAAAATGAAAATAATTTCTTTGTATTGCAGCTACCATAGGTTTAGGCTGTCAATTCTTTACAGACATCTGTATGTTTGTTAACCCAGCATCACTTTTCTAAATCTCTGAACTTTGTAGTCCCTAACTAGGCAGTCCCAATTTATTACTAGAATGGAACTGAATTATACTTATGTAATTTCTAAGGCAGCATTTCCACCCTCTTCACTTTTTTTATAACAGCAGTTCTAAGAATTCTCAGCCACCTTCAGTGCCAAGATATCCAGATAAGTCCAAGAGTCCTAATCAGTGGTTGAAAAAATACTAGATTAGATGAAACGGTAAACTGAGTGACCATAAGGCATCATCTTCTGTTCCCAATAGGATATTTATATTATATCTTTGGAAAGAATTGTAGTTTAAATTCTTAAAATCATCAAAACTGAAAAGAGGTGCAATATACAACAGCTGCTTTATATATAGAATAGTATATCACATTACAGTAAAAGGTATTTTTAGAATTACCATTTAGAAAATATCCCTTAGATCAGTGGTTCTCAACCTGTGGGTCGGGACCCCATTTGGGGTCGAACGACCATTTCACGGGGGTCGCCAAACAACGCAGTCCGCCATTTTTTCCCCTTTTCCTTAGCTGTGCTACTTCCTTTTATTCTATTGGCTTTTGAAAGCCAATAGAATAGACTCTCTTGAATACAGTCTAATTCTATTGGCTTTCAAAAGCCAATAGGAATTGTCCAGGCTGTCTCTGCTCTGCTGAGCCCGCCAAAAGTCCCATTCTGCAAACGGTGCTGCACCAGTTGAGTAGTCCTCGACTTACGACCGGTTGGGGGTCGCGGCATTAAAAAGGTTGAGAACCACTGCCTTAGATGCACAAATACAGTGCATTTAACTTATTTGATAAGTTAATCCAAGTGGAGGCTGTATTTTAAAAAACTTTTTATAAATTCAATATATTCACTTGCATAAAATCTGAAAATTGGACCTAGTTTATTTTGCAGTTAGCTTTAATATCAGCATCTAATTTTCGGTATGTTGACTGAACTAGTATATGGAGATTTTGTGCAAATATGCTGAACTTTGTAGTGCTTGTTTAGGAATAGAAGTTCACATAATCACTAGTTAATTACTAGAATTCTCACATGCCAATCAGGAGTTCTAGGTTAAGCTAACCATTCTGTTCATAAGAAAGATTTTAGGAGTAGTCTTTCCATCTTCCTCCAATGGCAAACTTGTTATGAATATATAAATGTGCAAATTATAGTAGTTACCCATCTTTAAAAATATTGCATTAAATTGCATTGCAAATGCCAACTCAACTATAAAATCAATTCAATAATTTCTCTGTTTTTTTATGAAAGCCATAATCAAAACCAACATCACAATGCATATTTATTTAAAATCAGCTTGTTTCCTCTTAATACCTCTAGTCCGTTTAAGCAATCAAAAAAAAAAAATCTGATTTGTGCAAATCCTTCAGAAGACTGTAAAAGGAAGGTTTAAAAGTGGGCTCCACTTTTACCTTTAATTTTTAAAAGTGAAATCTTCTTTATTTGCCACTTGCTGAAAGCAGCCATTATCTTCTATAAATGGCACAGGACAAACAGGCACAACTAAGTGGGATATGCGGCTCCAGAGCCCACTTAGCTTGTCAGTATCCATAAGGTCATAAGAACTGGGTGAATCAGAGTTTATGAATTTGGCCCAGAGGAAATCCCGCACATTTTCCTCCACAATCTGTAGGCCAATGCTAGGATCCAACTTCTCATTCTCCAGCAAAACTGTCAAAATCAGTGCCACATCTTTGAAAGCAGCACTCTCGTGGTCACAGTATTTGTAAAAGATTAAGGTGGAACTTGCAGGCAGGGATTCAAACTGATGTACTACTGCTGCCTTTCCTCCTCCATGGAAACCAACGCTCAGCTCCTCATCAATTGTCAGCTTTGCAAGATCATTGCTTAGAGTGGATTTAGAAGCTCCATCTACATGGACTGTGCTGCCTCCCAGGGATGATGAATAGGCACTGGCAATCTGGGTGCTCAGACACTTCAGAGTTGATTTAGCTTCCTGGGCTGCAGCAAAGATTAAGATAGCTGGTTCAGTGTGGTAGGATGTATTAAGGTGTTTCTGCAATATTTTCCGTACTCGTCCCCACAGGTGAGGGCTCTGACCTGGGAAGATGTCTTTCAGTGGATCAAACTTTGATAAGAAGACTTCCACCACTGGATTTTTTGGCATATTTGGAGGGCGTAAAGGGTAGCAATAATGGCAACTTATAGCAATGAACACGAACGTTATTGCCAGAAAAACTCCATAGAAGAAAAAACCTAATAATCAAGGGCAAGGAACAGAGAATGAAGACAGAGAAAGCCATTCAGAAAACAACATCACACAAAGACAAAAGTCACATGCCAAAGACTTAAGCAATTTATTATTAATGGAAATATCTCACATCTCAAAGGAGTCAATCTTGAGACAGTAGTAATAACTAATTCCCACCCCCAGGCATCAGGTCAACCCCTACTTAATATATAAAGAGTTCAGGTTCAATTCCCGCTTATAGCATTAATGTCTTTTGTTTGGCTTTAAGAGATTTTTTTCTACCAAATCCCTTGCGTAAACTCAGGCACCATAGTTTTTTAGCTAGTCATAGCTTAGCAAACTATGTCACAGTGTCACTATCTTCTATAGGCAGGTAGCACTTAAGAAACCCAACCTGCACAATTTCATCAAAACAGCAGAGTAAATGGAGTATTGTGATGTTTTATGATATTGCACATGCATAAACAAAGAAGTTCTTTACACATTTGGACTGCAAAGCCTCTAAGGTATTAAATATAATTTTAAATGAAGATTTAATGGTCCCTTGTTACAGCAAAGTATTGCTTTTTTCATTTTACTTGATTTAGCTGTAACATCCTTTTTTTTACCCAGTAAAATAAGCCTAGAAATAAACAGCTAGGGTGACTACAAATGATATTATCGGGACTTGAATTTCATGAATTACTGTATGGCTTATTTGATCAGTTTTGTAAAAAATCAAGAATATTCTTACCATTATCTTGAAGAGACTGATAATAGTTTATTATTAGCTGTTTCACTGAGTTCTGTTGATTTACTTGTGGTGTAAAGCATTCAACTGTCTTCTGAGAATAGACTCCAGGCACTAATTTGGATGTCCTATGTGGTACATCTTTAAAAAAAAAAAGCATAGCAGTATTATGAGAAACAACCTATCCAGTTATATGAAATTATACAATTTTACCAATCAGTACAGCAAGCTTTTTCAACCATTGCTCCCAGAATTCCTCACTACATGTCAATGGATATGAGTTATGAATGTTACAATCTAATAACTGAGGAGTTGAAGTTCAGAAAACTGCCCTAATCCAGGGTTCCCCAACCTTTCGGATTGGCGGGGAGAGGGGATGGTTCCTTGCAAGTAGTCAGCAAGCGCATGCGTGCAGCTCCATTTGCACGAGCAGTGGGCACACATGCCTGCCACTCACACAAATGGAGTGCACACGATTCACCTGCTGCTTACGCAAATGGGGATGTGCATGCACCATTTGCCAGGTGCTTCCGTGGCCTGGTTCTGAACAGCTCACTGCCCAGTAGTGGGCTGCAGCTTGGAGATGCCTGCCTTAATCTGTAAATATTAATCTGTACTTAATCTGTACTTAATTACTTAATCTGTAAGTAATCAGCAAAAGTTCAGCAATAGTTCAACCTTTTCATGTTTTCTGGCCATTCTATGTTTAAGTTGAAATATCATACCAAACCATTCTATAATATCTTTGGATTTGTTCCTACTTTATGGTGCGAACCCAGTCACCATAATTTATTCAGCAAGTCGCAGCTTAGCAAACTATCTTGGTGTCCCAGTCTTATTAATTTCTGTAGATATGCAGCAGTTAAGAAGTGCAACATACACAATTCCATCGAAACAGCAGTAAATGTAAATGAAGTATTGCGATATTTTACAATATTTCAATTGTATAAGCTCTTTAGACATTTCCTGGACTGCAAAGTCTGTATTAAAATACCATTTTTAAATAAGATTTCATGGTCCCTAGTTACAGCAAGATGATTTTTTTCATTTTACTTGATTTAGGTGTTAACACCCTTTGTTTTACACAGTAAATAAACTAGAAATAAACAGTTAGGATAACTACAAATGATATTATCAAGACTTGAATTTCATTAATTACTGCATGGCTTATTTACTCAGCTTTGTTTTGATTTTATAGCAAGTCTAAGAATTAAATAGGACACTCAGTCTATTGGACACCAAGATTGATATGTCTTTCCTTAAAACTTGCACTAAAAAAGAGGGATTTTTAACAACCTTTACTCTTTAAAGTTTATAAATCTTAGCAAAGCTCTCATCTGAAGAACCACTGCAACAAAAGTGTACTTATTGGCACTAACTGCAACTAGAAAATGTAATTAGAATATGAACCAATGTCAAATATTTTATTCCACTTGTCTAATTTGACATTGGAGTTTGCCAACCTCATGTGTCTTATATGTTTGCAGTTAAAATATACTTAATAAATTTAATATAGAATATGCTGTTGTATTTTCTCATTAATTGTTTTACCTGCAATCGGGCATGCCTTCTCTGTACCTTTAAGATGTTGAACTGTTTCTCTTTCCTTGTCCAAACCATCTTCTTTTGTTTCTTCAGTATGTTTTGGAGAGTACTGGCTTTGCTGGCCCTGTGAATTGATTTTATCTTCTGGAACAGTTTCCGTTAAAGATTTTTCCTCTTTCTGAGAATCTAGGTGGTCAGTATGGGTGGAACACTCTGTCTTTTCATGTAAAGAATTCAACAAATTTGAATCTACACAACTATCAGGTAAACCAGCAGAATCAGATGGAAGCCCTACAATGCATCCTGTAGCATCAGTAGCCTCGGTTCCGGGTGGAAATTCATCAGAATTTGACAGGTTTTCTACCAAGGAATCCTCTTTTGCTTCTTCTGCCTTATCCTGTTGAAGGCTGGCTGAGATATTTTCTACAGAGGGGGACTGAAGATTCATCTGCCTCTCTGACATATACTTTTCTTTTTCTTCTTCAGGGAGGTCTGTATGGGACAACATACAAAATATGGTTTCAGTAATTTAAGTTGTTATGTGCTCAAGAAAACTATTTGCTTTCCAGGATAAAGGAAGCAAAGCATTGAATCTCCAGTGAATTATCACAAATCATTATTTTTCACCAGTTTCTAGCTTTCTTTTAGTAATTTAATAATTTTTATTTTCACATTGGCCTTCTTATTCTTCAGAGGCCACACTGGAAGCTTTTGCCTGAAAGATAGCTTATAAAGTATCTTACATCAGTAAAAAAAAAAAAAAAAATCTCTGTTTTTGCCAACCAATGCTCTCTCTATATTTATATCCCATCTTTCTGTCAAGGATTTCAAAGTTGTAAGACTTCTTTTAAACTTCTGAGAAAAAAAATTAATTGTTTACAGTTGATTCACTTATGTCCCTCCAGTAACTTAAAGCTAGACACTCGACTGACTCCAGCTGAATAAATGATCTCAGCACTATTCCTTCAGCTTGCAGCTACCAATTTGCTATCCATTTAGACAGGGGGAAAAACCACTTCATACTGGAAAAGTCCAGATTTATAAAACAGGGACCTACCACATACACTATGCTCACACTACTGTACTATTTTCAGAAAGTATATTGAACAAAAGTACCTAGATTGCTACTTGACCACTTGCTACTTTCTAAATGTAATGAATTCCCATCTTTAACAGTATTACTTGTTTGTCAAATGTAAATCCCACCCCTCCTCCTAAATTGAAGTCAATATACCTAACACTATTCTTTCCAATTTCTTCCATACAACAACTCATACAACAAAGTAGAACTGTGAAATAGTGACTTGCCTAAAGACACTTAGTGGATTTGACCTAAGAGCTTCTTAACAATGTAGACAAATGTGTCCCATTAGTTCTGAACAGTCATGTATAATATGCAAAACAATGAGCCATACCTTTCTGAGCAGATTGCTTGTTTTCCTCTGCCATCTTTTCTTAACTTTCAATGATTTGATTAGTTTTACTTTCTTGCTTAAACAGCAAACATTATTTTGTCTATTCTGAAGATCTCTTCTAGATATATTCCCCAATGTTCTTGGAAAATATATACCTTGCCCAGCTAAAAAAAAGAAAATTCAAATAAACATCCAAAATAATTAACTTGTGAAGAAATCTTAACTAAGACTATAACTTTAACCTATGTTGAAAAGGAGAATACCTCACTGAATTTACTGTACTTTTTCAATACATGCTTAGAATGGCACTAAACTCAATAAATTTTCTGTCACTATTTCTACACATTTATTTTTAATATTTGAAACTTATTTATTTTCAATTAAAATTCTATAAGAAATATTTGTCAAGAACTTAGTGAATTCCTACAACATGAAAACATTTCTGAGGCATCTATGGATAGTATTCATTAGCCACAAATTAACTGAAAACAAGAAAAAGAATTAGGAAATATGTCAAAACATTAAAATATTATATTTTTGTAACAAATTATTATGGCTGCAAAATGTAATGAAGCAATGGTCAAAAGAACTGATTTATTTGTGCAGAAACAAGATTAATGATTTATTAACTTTTCTATTTTATTTCTCAAACTTTAATTTTTTTGCAGTGCTCAGTAATACTTACAACAAAAGAATTATAAAATTTTATTTATCCGGGTTAAAATTATAATGGTTTATAATTTAATTATACACAATTTAAGAACTTTAAAATAACTCTCATAATTTCTACCTGAACAAATACCAAGTCTAATTAATTTATTTAGCAGCAAATGTTATTAAAACAATGAAGGTATTTCTCAAAATGACAATCAAAATGAATTTATTTAAACTGAGGAGGAAGAGCAATAGAAATAACTGATTAAAATCACTCACCAATTGTTTACATATTCTCTAAACATGTTAATTTATGATAATTAAATCATTTGCTTAATTATTTCATTCTTACAACCAGTGTAATTCTTTATTGTGTAATAAATTTGAGCTCTTTTTGTCTACTAAAAATAGACTGTTTTAAGTATTATTATAAAGGATTGTTTTAATAGTTAACCACCATAACAGTTTGGGAGATTAGGAATGGGAACAGGATTATACCATTTTTAGCCTTGTTGGTCAAACCAGATACTGTCATTATTAGTTTACGCTCTTCCACTTGAGTTAAAGCAGGGGTCTTCAAACTTGGCCCTTTTATGACTTGTGGACTTCAACTCCCAGAATTCCTCAGCCAGCATGCCTGGCTGAGGAATTCTGGGAGTTGAAGTCCACAAGTCATTAAAAGGGCCAAGTTTGAAGACCCCTGAGTTAAAGTATCTTTACATGATGCCTAAATATTTTGGACTGCAGGTAACTCAGATCATGTCTCATCACATCATTTAAAAAAAGGTAGCTCCGGGTGGATTAATTAGATCAGCTGTGTCCTACCCATGGCCTGCATGTGGCCCTGGACAGCTAGTAATGCTCCTCATAAAATAACAAAAAAATGTAACAAAAGAAAGGTTTTTTATCTATCTATTAATTATATTATATAGTTAATGTGTGCAGCCCAAGATAATTCCTCTTCACTCCATAAAGCCCAGGCAAGCCCAGGTGGACAACCATGAACTAGAGCAGGGGTGTCAAACTCAATTTCATTGAAGGCCAAATCAGCATTGCAGTTGCCCTCGAGGGGGCGGGGGGCGGCCTACAGGGTGGGCGTGGGTGGACTGGGTGTGGCCTACTGGGTGGGCATGGCCAGCTCTACATCGTTCGCGTCAAGGGTGCCTGTGGGGGCCTTGGCAGGAGTGGGACAGATCTGAGGGTCTCTGGCAGAAGAGGGTGGGACCAAGACAAGTGCCAAGGCATGGTCCATTTCTTCATTCTTCACAAAAGGTGACACCTCCCAAGCATGCACCCAGGAGTCGGGCCCGACGCAGCAGGGGCTGATTCCTCGCTTCTTTCCAGACGGCCTTGTGGAGCTAAGACTGAATGCATTTCAGCATAGATGGCCACCACAAAATTGTACATTGGCTCCCAGCCGGCCTAGGCCAGGGCCAAAGCAGCGGGGGGCCGTTCCTTCACTGTTTCCAGGATGGCTTCGCGAGCCGCATCCGGCCCCCAGACCTTGTGTTCAACATGTCTGAACTAGAGTATGACCATAATATAGAGAATAATGAAGTTTATTTGAGATCCTGAGCTGGCACTTCCCTCTCAGTCCTTTGTCCCAGGATGCAGGAAGCCATCATTATGTCCCTAAGTCATTCCCTGATTATGCAGAAGCTACACTTATTTGAAGATGGGATCTGGTTTGTTTCTAGACATGAATAATACTTCCATGCATCACAGGTAAAACAGGACTAAAACAGGGTAACTTTTACGAAAAGCAAGAGCAACATAGATGGAGACAGTATTTTAGGTTTATCTATTTATTTAGTTCATTCATAATGTCCAAGCAGGTGAGAAGTACTTGAATGGAAAAGAGAATGATCTTCTCTTACAATTTAGAGAAATTAACCTGAAATAGGAAAAAAATATCTAAAGAGTCTTTCACATATATAGCCCAGGAAGCCTCCAGGAAATCGCCTCCAGTTCTCACCTTGGACTCGCCTTGGCCACGTTAGCTTGTCATCTTTCGGCGGGCGCTAAATCCAAAACGCCTTCTTACCGTCCTCTTCCCCCAACCCAGGAATTCACATTTCTATTAAACGACTGAATGGATCTCCTTCGTTGCTCTGCAGAGGGTTTCAGAGCTACTTTCGGTGCTACTTTTTCAGCTTTTAAATACTTCGAGCTTACTCGTAGCCTCAGACTGGAATAAAAATGCATCACAGCAAAGGCTATCCTTATGCAGGCGAATTGCTACCGGTCGTTAGATAATCGCAGGTAAATCTCTCCCTCAACACAGTACCGGGAATTTGGAAACCGCGTCCCTTCTTCCTTCTCCCCTCTCCAACCAAAAAATAAAAGCGAGAAAACCAAGATTTACCTTTCCGCAGAAAGTCATGCACGTTGCTCCGTCCTTCGTCGTGTTAAAAGGAAGATTATATCCAGATTCTATCTTCCTAAAACTAAACTGAAACTCCTTAGATTTAGAATAACTTCCTTGAAGCCGAACACACAACAATCCCAGAATCCTTAATTCCTAGCAACGTCCGAATGATTTGTTCCTCAGTGGAAGACCTTGCAGAGGGATGCTGGGAGGTGTAGTTTTTCCCCCCACTCTTCCATGACTATGAGAGAAAGCAATCCATGGGAGCCGTCTTTTCAATAGCTGATTCAATGACGTTTCTTTGTAAGGTTGTCGCCCCGATCAATGTTCATTCCACTTTGGAATGTTCTGTTTTGTGGAGGATTTTTCCTCACTCAGCAGCGCCTCTGTTATCTCTTGAGCAAGGACGGGATAGCTATAGAACGCTGATAGCTTTCTTTGGAAGGACAAAATACTGACTTAAAAATGATAAAGAGTAAAATACGGCTTCTACTTTTTTAATAGTATGTACATATGGACGAAAAAAAAATCACAATTTTGCTGGCTTTGGATTAATTAGAACTGTAGGGTTTTGAAAGCAAATGCATTGCTGATTCTTTATCCCAAAGTGATGCCTGTCCACAAAGATGCATTTGCAAAAAAGACAGTGAAATAAACATGGCCTTTGGATATAGAATTCTGAATTCTGGGTCTTTGCACTCAGTTATGATGGATCATAGCTCCCATGAGTGTGTCAGAATATGAATATGTAAGTATGTAAAGAGCAGCTGGGTCTCACAAATACCAATACTTTTGTCTGAATTTCATTTGGAATACCAAATAAAATGGAAGATTGGGGATGAATGGTAGAGCAATAGCAGATGAGAAATACTGGAAGGAGAAATTATCATGTTTGTCTTAATTTCAATCATTCTGCGGAGGTTTGATAAATAGGGATAGATGAAACAGGCCATCATTTTCCAAGCTTTCTTCCTTTCTGAGCCATTTCTTCAAAACTGCAAGAACTGTCCCAACAGAAGAGATTATAGAAGAGGGTTGCAGTATGGCATTCCTGTTCCTCTCTGAATTTGTTTGCAAGAATTATATCAGGATATATGGTATCCAGTTGTTGGCCTGAGCCTGTGCACTTAGTGTATTTAACAACATACTAAAGATCTGGAAATCTAACAAGATTGGTTTGCTCTTCCAAGAACTTTTATTTGAGGAGTCAAATTCCCTCTTTTAAAATGAGATATTTATATTGAATAACCCTACTGTGCTGCAACAGCATTTCCCACAGCAGTTTTGGAGGGCTGATACAAAAAAATCCCTTAGGGCTGATACAAAAAAATCCCGTAGCACAGCTGACACTGTGCCATTATGAACAAGGGGCAATTGAAACTATAGCTCACATCCTGCTATACTGTATCTTCTATAAGGACTCACGGATTCAATTTATAACATTTTACCTAATATCTGGGAAATACTGATCTCTTTTACGTGCAACTACTGTTATCGTTATCAGTACAAAATAGTTTCTTTGAATGTGGCCAAATTCTGTTATGCTGTATGCAAAATTACGCAGACTCTAACTGCCCACTGATAATCCACCATGAATTGCAATACATTATTCTGTTTTTCATTTTTATTGATTACTATTATTGTTTGTAATGCTTTTATTTGTAATGCTGGTTTCTGACATTAATAAAATTGATAAACATTTTCTTTGGAAAGCACAGCATTGTAATCATGATGCAGAATCTTTAATGAAGATTAAAGTTATTTTAGTTCATTAGAAAAGTTTGTAAGAACATATCTAGGGACATAAACTTAAGACATCAATTAGATATTTCTAGGGGAATCTGGGAGGGGTTTAATTGTTTTGAATAATATGGGATAAAATAAACTTTTGTACATATAGGAATTTATTTAGGAACAATTACATCCAAACTGAGTTTACAGAGAAATTTGGAATTGCAAATAGGTTTAAGGCTAAATAAACTTTGATTATGGTGAATTATACTGGAGAAAATAAGATACAGTAATGGTAGCAAAGCATCAAAAGAATACAGTAAATAGAATGCTGAGTACATAAAATATTAATGCTGAACTCCTACATATATTCACTTACCATGAATAAGTCCTATTGATCTCAAAGGGGCTTGAGTAGAGATTTATAGGATCTCACACTAACAATGTAGTCTTGTGCACACTTATTTGGAATCACAGTTGTGCATAGAAATTTATAGATAAATGTGCACTGGTAGAATTTTAAAAAGTGAGAAATAACTATCATAACATGCTATACATCTAGCTTGGTCTCAGTTTTTCTAATATTGAATCTCATCATAATCAAAACAGGTACTATTGAATGAAACTATTTCAGAGTGTATAGCAGTATCTGAGATGAATTTCTTATCAAATCTTTACTATTTTAGATAAATGATTGTATTGTTCCAATTGACATCTCTGAACTTCAAAAAATAGAGATCCTGAGCATGCAAAGATTGCTGCATAATAATAAATTTACATAACAGGTTAAGAAAAATTCAGTTACTTTGATCTTGACTCCTGGAGACTACATAGACACATTCATGCAGGTCTTTTTGGCCAAAAATGCCCAAGCTGTTTGTCATTGCCTTTTTCTGGAGTTTTCAATTCCCTGCTTGTCTCCCTCTAATAAACATGGTGCATAACAGCCTTGGCAAAGTTAGCCAGTTGCTAGTTTAGGCCATAGAATCTCAGTATTATCTTTCTGGGTTTATATAGAATAGACAACAATGTCTATATCTTTATTCCTTGAGTTTGAATTGTAGTAGCCTTCTTTGGACACTGCAGTTTCCAAAATATTGTTTTCCAAATAATTTTTCCTTATTAACAGATGGTATACAAAGATTCAGAATTAAAGTATTTATTTATTTATTTGGCTGATTCAATTAGGAGGTTAATATTTGTCACCTTCCGGTGACCTACTTACTTTTTTAAGCAGATGCCGGGTTGAGCCAATACTCTTTACTTGCTGATTGTGGACTAGGTACTGTTTGGGAGACTTATCAGGGGTTAGTTTTCGAGGCAACCCTTTTTCTCGCGACAACCCATAAGAGGAGTGGGGGGAGAATAAAATGGTCTTACTCTTTTTTTTTGTTGTTGTTGCTGTCCTATCAGTTTGTGTTCTCTTCGGAAAAGGAAAAGGTTGTCAGTAAGACATGCCATAGATGACCGGGCCAGGAGCGGCTGTCCGTCAAAAATATAGGCTGATGAAGAGGTTCAAATTAACTTTCACCAAGGGCGTGTGTTAAATCGACCGCTTTGCTCCTGTAAAGAAGACATAGGGGAAGAGGACGACAAATAAAGGCGTAGAAAAACCGTGGAAGAGTTGAGAAGGAAAACTACGAAACAAGTGCAGAGAGGAAAGGATTAAATCTCTATAATATTGGTTTTCATTTCTCTTTTCAGCCTGCAGCGTAGAATGAAAGTTGGCTGGTGCAAATCGATTAAAAAGAAAAAAGACCGCGACGCTGAAGACCAGTCCCCGGGGTGGCTAAGCTCCTCGGCGGTAGAAAAATCAGCCAGGGATTGGTGAGGTTATAACAGACCGGATAGACGGCTATGTCTGCTGGAAAGTTAGTAGCCTTCTCGGACTCTCCCCGCCAGAGCGAGGCGGGCGGGGACGAGGAGAGGTTGTTCCTTTGTCACGTGACACCCAGGAAGCCTCTGAGGAGAACTCCCTCGCAAAATGGCGGCGGCGGCGGTAGCAGGTTTGGAACGTGCGGCTCCATCCCCCAAGGCAGCGGCGGAAGCCATCACGGTGGTCGTAGGCGGGAAGTAAGGTTTTCTGAGGAAGTACTCGAGTACTCGACTGAGGGGACTAAGCCGAGGCCGCACGGCTTTGCGATGTCGGGAAGACGGCTTACCAGGAAGGCTGCAAAAGATGAAAGAGAGGCGGCGGCGGCGGCAGCAGCAGAAGAGGAAGAAGAACATGGTGTGGAGTTCCAACCGGCATGGCTGACCGAGAAGGAAACAAGGACCGAGCAGCAGCATCCGAAAGAGGAGCAACTAGCTGGATCTTTCAAAGGTAAGATATCAGCGCTGGCTTTTCCACACCTGGCGCCCTCACTGATGCCAGTCCGAGGTTTGTCTCGATTGCTGGTAACTTCGACGCTCGCTTATTTTGGTACTGTTGCTAAAGTGGCTGGCCATGTCTTTGGGGAAATTTTGATTTATCAATCTACTGCCCTCTACAGTTAGTCCTCGACTTACGACCACAATTGAGCCCAAAATTTCTATTGCTAAGTGAGACAGTTGTTAAATGAATCACTACAGTTAAGTTAGTGACACGGTTGTTAAGTGAATCTGGCTCCCTCCATTGCTTGTCAGAAGATGTCAGATAGTGATCACGTGACCCCAGGATAATGCAACCTTCCTAAATATGATCAGTTGCCAAGCGTCAGAATTTTGATCATGTGGCTGCAAAAATGCTGCAATGATGGTAAATGTGAAAAGGGGTCATCACTTTTTTCAATGCCATTGTTACTTCGAAGTCAATGAATGAACTGTTGTAAATTGAGGACTACTTATATTTTTGGGGTGACCTCCCATCCAAATGATGCAGGCCAAATTGCCTTAGAAAGAAAGCCCCAACCAGATGCTGGCATCTATTGAAAACAGCGATGCTCAATTTCTGGTGTATAAAAAGCTTGTATTTTAACAGTGTGACATAGTGGGCTAAAGAGAACTGTGGGGCAGTTTACTTAAAGCCATCCTTCTCCCTTTGTGAGAAGCAAAAATGCAAGCCAAATCTTCTGACTCAGTTCACTATAGAGCTGATATATAATAGTTCTGCTTTTTAGAAATTTGCTCTAAGAAGCTTGCAGGAGCAATGCTTACTCTGGCTCGGCCATGCCCATTTGAATCTATCCATCATAATTTTCCCAAAATAGAATTATATTGCAGGTGATTTATGAATTTGGTAGTTACATTCTATAGCAGGGGTGTCAAACTGCCAGCCCGCAGGCCGGATGCATCACATGGAAGCCACGCCCACCCCATTGCTGGCAATGGCAAAATCAGCCCGATACATTGCGCAACGTCATGTGACGTTGTGAGTTTGACATGCCTGTTCTATAGGAATACATAATAAAAGATACCCTGAATTGATAATATATCTTTGTTTTTTATTCTTTTTAATACTATTGGTAATCCCAGTATTTTGTTTTCCATGGCAATTGTTTCACATCGTGCTAACAATAGCAGATCATTAAATTCTTTTGTGTAAAATTGCATTGGTTTGAGAAAAATGTAAAAATAGGATTCTACTCACCTATATGAATTGTCCTATAGAATTCATATTTACATCTGTCTCCCATACAATAGTATGCATTGTTTAATTGTTCGGTAAGGAGACACCTGATTTTTAGTGGAATTACTTTACTTTAGAAAATGCAGGTGACTAAAGAGAATCTTTTTATTGTTTTTTAAACACAATCTAATTTTTTAAAATGAAAAAATATCCCTGAGATGAAATGGTGCAAGTTCCATTTTGCTAAATTGGTGCAATTTGATGCAATGCAATTTGCTAAAAAAAACCTGGAGAAAAAGCTTAAACATGGCTTAGGTTTATCTTCCAATTTTCATGCAGTTTTTGTCAGTGCAAAAGGGAATGAACGAGTGGTGGGGTTCAGCCAGTTCGCACCACTTCAGTAGAACCGGTAGCTAATTTTTTGTTGCCCAGGCCCAGAATGGACTTCTGGAAGTGTCATCCACACAGAGAACCGGTTGTTCACATATTTGAATCCCACCACTGGAATGAGCTATTAAATTAAATAACTGATAAGAAAAGGGACATATGAGAGAAGTTACAGTGAGGAAACCATTATTTTGTTTTGAAAGGTTTTTGGGGAACATTTCTGAAGTATAGGAACTATATTGTGAATTATGAACTAATTTTTCCAAGAGTCCCACAAACTTTTTAAGAGCCTGCTCAAAGATGGTTTCTGCAAGAAGCTTAGTTGTATATAAAATGGCTATGTTGGGAGACATACTGGCACTCATTCAGAATGCAAATTACCAAGAATTGGGAGCCCTTTACTTCATATCATACTTATATGCAGGTTCTTTTTTATACATTTCTGAAATATAAAAAGTGAGGCATTGGTAGCAAGAATCACAAGGTGTCCACAGATACTTTAGTACCTATGCATACAGCATTTCATAGGACTAGGAGTGGTGTGATAGTCACCTCTAGAAGAGATGGGCAACACACAAATTAAATAAATAGTATCTGGATGTTCGCTTGTTTATGCTTTATTTATAAAAGACTTTCCCCTCTATATTTAGAAGAACGTTCCTCAAGTGAAACCAGAAACCGAGCGTCCAACAAAAATTTTAATGGCAAAATGCAAATACAGACAGGTACTTTTGGATTGTCTTTATGGTAACAAACATTTTGTTAATTAAATCCCAAATTCAACATGTAAGCATTTCTTGGTAAAATAAGATTTGAACATAATACTGGGTTTTACCCATTCAAAGGTTGAAAGCTTTTGCTTCAAAGGACTTGGTTAAGTTCATATTAGAAAGCTAATATGGAAATGTCTGTTGTCATGAAATACATGTAGTTCTCAACTTATGACCAAAATTGAGCCCAAAATTTCTATTGTTAACTGAGACATTTGTTAAGTGGCAAGAAAAGTAGTAAAATGGGTCAAAATTCACTTAACAAATGTCTCAGCAACAGAAATTTTGGCCTTAATTGTGGTCGTAGCTCGAAGACAAAGATCAGTTTCCATTTCATTTTCTAATACTGAACATACCGAGTTGTGATGACAAAGATGGATTATGAGTAAAATCTTGAAAAATGTTATTTATCTTACAGTTGTTGCACATCCCTTGAAAGAGGTAATTTAGAGATTATGTTTTCTTACTGTTATTGATGGAAGAAATACAAGTTTATTGCTGTTAGAAGATACTAGATTTTTTTTCCTGGTGGTACCTTCTTTAGAATTGTTCTCACTTTTTTTTGTATCTGAATTGTTCTTACTTTTTTTTAGATTTTAAAAAAATATAAGTGATTGGGGATTGTAAACATTCCTATTAGTTCGTCCTCTTAGACAAGCACACTTAATATACAAGTAATCCTTGACCTACGACCATTCATTCCGTCTAGCCACTCTGCCACAAAGCCCAGGTCGGTGGAGGGGCTGCAGTCATAGTTGTCCTTCTAGAACTCTGTCACATTTCCACACAGATCTCGAGCTCAGTCAGAGTGACCATTGGGTTCTGTGTCACCTCTCTTACTAAGGACTTTCTCCCCGATTGCTCAGTTTGACCGGGTGACCAGCTCTTGGAAGAGTCCTGGTTGTGCCAAACTTCTTCCATTTGAGAATTATGGATGACACCACCTAAATTTATGGCACTGAATGAAGGGACCTACAACATGTGCCTGAAATTACAGCTATTGCAATTACCCTAGAGCAGGGGTAGGCAACCCAAAACACTCAAACAGCCACTTGGACCCGTTTCCCACCAAAAACAAACACCAGGAGCCGCAAAACCCTTTTGATATCTAAAATGAAGATAACACTGCATATATCCTTTTTTACCTTTATTATAGGTGTGTGTGTGTTTGTGTGTGTGTGTTTGTGTGTGTGTATATATATGTGTGTGTGTATGTATGTGTGTATACATACACACACACACACACACACACATATATATATATATATACACGTACATACACATACAGGTAAAAAAAGGATATATGCAGTGTTATCTTCATTTTAGATGTCAAAAGGGTCTCTCTCTCTCTCTCCCTCCCTCTCTATCTGCCCTTGGTCTGCTTGCCACTCCTCTTCCCCCGCTCTCTTTCTTTCTCTTTCCTCTCTCTCTCCCTCCCTCTCTCTTTCTCTCTCTCTCTTTCTCCCCCCCTCTCCTATCTGCTGCTCACCTGGCAAGCTTCAAGCTGTTGTCCAACAAGCTCAAGGGTAGGCAACCTCGTCTCTTTTATGACTCATGGACTTCAACTCCCAGAATTCCTGAGTCAGCCTAGCTGGGCTAGCTAGCTCTCTCCTGCCCTTCCTGCTTCCTGCAGAGACGCAGCAAAGGGAGGAGCTCCGCCCAGAAAGCTTTTCAGCTCCTCGGAGAACACTGTGAGTGCACTGTTTTACACACACACACACGCACAGAGAGAGAGAGAGAGAGAGAAGCAGGGAAGCGCAATTGCCTCTCTCTGTCTCTCTCTGCAAAGGCAGAGGAGGCTGGGAGCCACCGGGGAAGGCTCAAAGAGCCGCATGCGGCTCTGGAGCCGCAGGTTGCCGACCTGTGCCCTAGAGTCATGTGATAAAAATTCAGGTATTTGACAGCATGTCTGCATTTACAAGCACAGGGCATTGCAACTCTTCCTACCTATCTATTCACCCCCGCCCATCTCAGCTGCTCACTGGGACTGCCAACCCAAGCAAAGATGTCCAGATCCAGGAAGCTTTATCGCCATCCAGCCTGCCAGCTTAAATAAGGCAAACTGATCAGTGCAAGCAAAATGACTCACTTATCCTAGCCATTTTTCTGCAGCTGCTGGTAGATGTACCCAATCTATGGAAAGTAGAGCACTATGAGAATAGAATCCACTACATGGTGCTTCAGAAGCTTTCTTTTCTGAATTAGCCAATTTGGAGAAGGGCACTTTTCAAACACCACAGGAGCCGGCTCCATTCTTGCAATCTTTCTGAAGCCTCCTCCTCCAAATGGCCCAATTTGGAGGGGGCTTCTGAAGAATTGCAAGCATGAAGCCTGCTTTAAGGATGCTGCTAGGTGACCTTGGTATATAGTAAAGGCTGCACCTCATACAAACCGGGTCTTCCTGTCAGCTGGTGAAAAACGGCAAAGATAAGTGGATCACTTTGCTTGTTCTGATGGGCCAGGTGGGTAGGGAGGTTTCCATGAGTGTCTAGGCTTTGCACCACACTGTAGCACCTCTCCAATTTGTGTGGTCCTGCATCAGGCCATCTAGGGCCTTCCCCACCCCCCTGAGGCTACATGTATGTATTCCTTACCTTGGACTGTTTAACAATCACAACCAGGGTGCAGATAGAGCAAAACAGTCACGTGACAGCTTGCTTAATGCCACTTTGCTCAACAACCGAGATTACAGTCCCAACTGTCATAAGTAGAGGACTGTCTATATTTGTTTGCTTTGGTATCAACACGGTGACAAGTACACATTATATACAATTTCTGATCATTTTTTCAAATGATCAGTATTGCAGTGTTTGGTGCCAAGATCATATAGTGTTTATGCATATATATCTTCAGAAAGAGAGATACACACATACAACAGACGCACTTTTATGTACATGTAAATAAGTTTGTAGGAAAATGTAGCACACAGTAACACATGTACTTTTTTGTACATATGCATAAATTTGTAGGAAAAAAGCATATTACAAAGAAGCCTAGTGGTTTTTTAATATCTATTATATATGCATATATATTTTCTTCTCATATTATGTGGGAACTAGAACTGTTTTAATTTTTTGTTTTGTTTTGTTGGATAGGCTAGCTGGAACAATTTTTCTATTTCATTTATTCCTCTTTTCTTTGGTAGGAAATACAGATAACATTGAAATGTCAGGTGTCATTCTCACTCGACAGCCTATTAGGACCGCAAGAGAAGGTAAATAAAACCTGTGGCAATTTCACAAAAAATCTCTGTCGTTTAAAATGTACAATTATTTAGGTTCTGTTTCCATTTGATAAATGTTTCCAAAGGTAATTCTGATGTATTTTTAAATGTATATATCATATTGTATGAACTGTAAGCTGCCCAGAATTATTGACTAAGATGGATGGCCACAGAAGTTGAACAAATAAAAATAACTAGAAAAATATTTTATAATAGGAGAAAAATATGGTGTCAATGCTGCTAACATCGGATATTCTTGCTTTGACAACAGATGAAAATGCAGCCATTTTCTCTTCCTTTTTCCTTACGCTTAGAATTAGTGCAGGGAGGGGGGTTTGGGATGTGAGCTCAGTTAGCCGTAACAATAAGTCTGCCGTGGGAACCCAAGGACAAACTGGGCCCAGAGCTGATAATGTTTAGGCAAGCTGGGGAGAAAGCCCTTGCTTTAAGCTAATTGGGGAATATGCTTTATGACTGTTTATTGGGGTGGGAATTGTACGTTGTTACTTTGTATCCAGGGGAGGGGAATTTAGTTTTTTGTTTCAACTATGTAGTGCCGATACTTTGTTTCCCGAATAAAAGATTCTTTGAGGAAAACAATGCCTCGAAGTTCTTTTGAGGGGTTTCATCTGTCGGAACCATGACACATGGCATAAATATGTTTAACCATGTTGTTAAAAGTTTTTGATTCATGTTTCTTGTTTTATATTGCTGTGTTTAAATTATTTTGGGAATTTGACTTGAATTGTCCGTTTCACTCCCTAATGCAGAATTCTCTAAAATGGTGCCTTAAAATATTTTAGACTTCAAGATTTTTTTTCTTCAGCCAACAGCTTCGTGATCCTGACATAAATGATTTTCAGCATTTATTTCATTACCTTCCGAGGGATTATGAAGATAAAGATTAGTTCTGAGACAAACATAATTTCTCCTATAACATTTTGAGAAGTCTACCTCTGTTTACTCTATGAGCTTTTACCTCATAGTCTGCCTTCTTTTGCTCATGCTGTACATCATTTTCTCTCTTATTAGGATTGTCAGTTACAAAATTTGTATTACTTTATCAGAATATAAAATATAAAGACAATGAAAATAATGGAAAAATGGAGGGAAGGAATAAGTATAGGGTAAAGGGGAGCAAAGGGGGGAAAAGCATTGACTTCTAACTCTTTTTAGAATAATAGAAGTTAGTAACACTACAGCTTCAACTTTTTACTTTTACGCAATAATAAATGCTAGCCATTTCTATAACAGCAAACCCATCAATCAGCAAAATCAAAACCAAAGTTTTATTTTTTTTATCACAAGCATAAAATCCAGATGTGATATATATTAGATAACAATATTAGATATGTTCTTTTCATAGAACAGAGCAATCACTTTAACAATCTCTTGTTTTTTTTCCTTGCTGTGGGAAATAATAAATATTTCTGTTTGTACATATTAATCTGTATACACTATCATCATTTATATTAACAAAATTTACTAATTCAATTCTTTAACTTTAAAGGGGAAAATCCATTTTTTAAAAAATACCTATTTTAAGACTAGATTTTTCTTTGAAAATATTTCTAAAATCAATAAATTCTAGTACATCTTTTTTATTTCCTTCTAACATTTGTACTTTCAAATTCACTTTCAATAATATTTCACAAACTTTAAGACTTATTCAAGCATTGTATATGGGAAAAAATTCAAACCCACTTTATTAACTCCAAACCACATTAGAAATTTCTTTCAATTGCAATATCAAACTTGTAAAAATCCATCCTAATTCTAATTGTCTCATTAAATGTAAGTCACTCTCTCCAGCCTATCCTCATAGCGTATAATTTTCTTCTCTGCAATGTTTATCAAGTCTTTTTTCTCAAAGAATTTTCAACTTTGTTAGTATCCATAAAGAAAAAATCCCACACTTGTCCTCTTGAGAATTGTGGATTCACTTGGAATTCTTGTTTCAGCTGCGCTGAGAGTGTTATAGTTAATCCATCATCATAATAAAGCTTGGTGTTAGATTTGTATTCCAAAGTTGCAGTTAAGTCTTTTACATTGTCAGATATTTGTGAAATTGCCTTAGTGGTTTGATAACTTTCTACACTTAATCACACCTCCTGTTCTTCTTTTATATCATCTCTATATATTATATAATATTCATATTTCTGAACTCCCTGCTTCCTTATTTTGGCTTGCCTCCAGCAACCTTCTTCCTTGTCATTTAAAGACTTCTCAAAAATAGTGCAGAACTTCAAAAAGGAGTGACAGGCTGTGACTAAAAATATTTTTTTTGCCAATACAGATAATCCATAAATTGATTAAGAAATGAAAGGCATGACTTATTTTCTGGTTGAAAAATAAATTCCAAAATGGCTGCTTTATCAATAATGAAATAATTGGAGCCCCATCCCCAGTTGAACATCTCACTAGTTGCTCTGAAGTACAGCTCCTGAAGCTTCTTTCAGACCGCTGCTGTAAGGAGGATTTTGTGAGGTGATTCTAGGACTCTCCCTAACCCAGGAGAATCGTACAAAAAGGAAGCCTGTTCCTTCTATTAGTAAGTTAAAAAAAAAAAAACCCAGTCCAGAGCGAAAAACTTCTCGGGGGTTGTCAACCATCGGCCATTTTCACAAGAAGCCCCATATTAGGTTTGTCATATATATTAGCTGAGACACTCTGCATGAATAAATCCAGTTGAATTATTTTCATTTGAATTCAAAAGACTACCCATGTTAATCTGTAGGAAAAACAAAAAAAATGTATTCTTAAAAATGACAGTAACTTTCATCACTGAATTATTTACTGATCTTTATTAGTGTCCAATTCAGCAGATACATAACAATTTCCTAATACAGGTAGGTTTCAGTGAGATTAATGAGTTCCATGAAATCCACATTGTTCATAGTAGTATTTCTATGGAAAATATGGTAATTGGTTTCAGCATGAGAAAAACAATGAAAACTTTTAAACATAATTTTTATATGAATATTAATGAAATGTTACAGTAAAGAATAAAAAATAATATACCTATAATTTAAATTTGTGATTAACAAAGTCACAGAACAGTTATAGGAAACAAAAAAAAATTCTGCTGTAAAATCAGCCATTCCAATATCTTGTCCTATTTTAGTCTTGACCACATTCAATTACATCACATTTTTGCTCTAATGCAGGGATGTCAAACTGCCAGCCCATGGGCCAGACACATCACGCGGAAACCGCGGCCACCTCATTGCCGGCAATGGCAAAACAGTCCCGATATGTCACATGATGTCATGTGACGTCGCGAGTTTGATATGTCTGCTCCAATGTAATAATGAGCCTCTTCTTTTAAAACTTGTACTGTTTTCCTCTGACAGAAATTTTCTTTTCTCCATTTTGCACAAATAAAGATTAGCTGCATCTAAAACTATGACTATGCATGTGTTTGCTTCAATTGTACACACACTAGACTACCATTAACTGAATTTGGAATGATGTTAAATGTGGCTATCAATTTACAATTCTCACTAAATCGAATATCACAGGTTTTTTTGAACTTGCACTAACTGTGACTTATTATATAGGTAATCCTCCTTCCCTACTCCAAACTCCCGAGCTCAAGAGATCTTTGAAAGGTAAGCAAAGAGGAAGTTCTAGGACCTGGTGGGATGGGGAGCAGGCCTAAGGCCTGCAGGAACCCAGTGGGAGGGGGAGCAGGCCCAAGAGTTATGGGGATCCTGCAGGGTTGGGGAAGTAAAGCCCAAAGTGTCTTGGATGGAGAAGGCCTGGAGCAGAAGCTCCCCATGACTTGCACTGTCATTTAACAACTGCATCAGGGAGACCAGGGGATGGAGGTTATTAAGCAGGTTCCATTATGGTCATCGGTCAAGGACTACCTCCACAGCCCATGTAATACTACAATAGATGTGTTAATAACGCATCTTCCAGCAATTGTTTTAATCAATGTGTATTTTATGAGATTGAAATCAGGTGACTTTGCAATCACTTATTGGATTTATAACTTATAATAATTTGCCTTTGATGCATATTGGTAGGCTGTAGGAGTCAGACAGACAGAGGAATCTGTGGTTTTATTTGTGCTTGCCTGGATTATGTAATAGTCTCTTGAAAGCTGTTCCCAATTCCTCTCTCTATTCCCTGATCTTAGTGCTGTTTTGGACTGCCAGTCAATACTCATATCTCATAGCATAGCCTTCTTTACTAACTCCCTTTTCAAGCCAGAAGCAGCTTAAACTATTGATGCTTGTGTTTAAAATCATCCAGTTACAAACCTCAAATTTTATCTATTTGTCTTTATTTCTCTTTACATTCCTGTCACTCTAGGTTTCTTTAAGTACAGCTAGGTTTCTGTTTGTTATTCCAAGAATACAGTCTTCATGTTGTATTCTTAAAAGAATCAGATCCTACTTTCTCTTAAAACTTGAAAAACTGTAAAGAGTTTAAATACCTGAATATTCAACTAGTAGGATATTGTAGGGCATGGTTAGTCACCCTACTGACATTAATCTTGGCAATTCCTAGATTAAGACCTACTTTTTTATCATGGATATTTTTGATCATATCTTAAGAGAACTGTTTTAAGTATATATGGTTGCTGTGTTTTGTCTTATTTTTGCCGGTTTAATTAAAACTAGTGAAAGAATTTTGGAAGGAATTTTGTAATTGGTGAATAAATATTTTTTTTAATCAGTATTTGTTTTTGTATTTAGACATACTGTAATAATAAAGAGATGAGACCTCTTGGATTATATCTCTAATATGATCATTTTTTTCTCCTAATGAGGTTCTTTTTCAGATTCAGCGCAGAATTCGGAGGAATTAAGGCACAGAAAACAAAGTATTTATTAACATTGTGCTCTGTCATATATAGAATTATGCTATTTGGTTTAATATTTCATATTTTGCATATTTATATTAACTATATGTGTTCTTTTTATGATTTACCACTATAAATGATAGCAGATATTTAGTTCTAACTGAGAGTACTACAGGTCTGACAGTAGGTTAGAAAGATTATTACTATACTTCTCTAAGTGTGTTTTCCAATTAAATATATTGAAAAGTACAATTGCTTTCTTATTGGTTGAACACAACATTGTACTAGTAGTGTGATTTTGCTTTGGAATGAAAGGCAAACCTAGTGTCTTCTTATTAACTCATATTTGGAAGAAAATCAGATGTAGGTTACCATTTTGATAACTCTGATCCTTGAAAAAAGAGTTAATGTAAAAAAGATAAGAAAGAGAAAAATGTCATATTTCATTAATGCAGCATACTTTGGTAAAATGTCATGTCTAAAAAAAAAAATTGGTGTTTTTTCCATGAGAAAATTGGAAATTTGGAGAAAATGAGAATAAGTTGACTGGTTTTTAAAGGGTAATAGAGGATAGGCCCTCTATAGATTCTTCTGTGTTACTTATTTTTGGAACTGCATAACTAAAACTATACTGTAGTTTTTATTTTCTAAATTAAAAATGTAAATTCAAAACTGGCAAAATGCCTATCTACAGATCAGACCTAAAATATTTTCATTAATTTCTAGAAGTTATAATCTTATTTTCTAAGGACTATAGTCTATTGGATTTGATTTTGGAAGAATTGCTTTGAGATGCAAAAATAACACCTATGTAAAATACATTAAAGCAGCTGTGTAATTCTGGAAACAAAGGTGGCAGTTTAATGTTCTCTAGATTTTCTGCATGTTTTGAAGTAATTCTTCAAAAATAAATCTCTAGCATTGCACTGGTCTAGTTTCAAGGATGGGGATAGGGAATCATATTTTGCATCTATAGTAAAGCTTTTTAAAATCAAACAAAAGTCTGTGTCCCACCCCAAGTTATTTTAAGTGTGAAAATTTTTCTTTTTCTGAAGGAAATTCGCAGATTTATTAAGTGCTTAAATTAAACATCCCCATGACTCATCAGATTATCTACTCTCAGTTATATCAATTTTGTCTGAATTATAGCAAATTATGGTCTTACCCATAATTTGGGTACGACCATAATTTAGGTAATTGGGGTTTTTTTAGCATATGACATATATAGCCAGAAAAGACTACAATACTTTTTACCACAGAGTATTTCTGACAGACTAAGATTGCTAGTTCATTTTATTCATGCATGCGCTCTATCCATGGTACACCATGGAGGGTGAACTAGCTTTGCTAGCTTGGGGGATTTCTTTGTTAAATTACTCTACTAGATCTAAGATATACAACATTCCAAACAAGTCTCTTTTTAATTAAACTAATGGGATTCGATTTTAGAATAGTTGGATTAGGATACGTTTTAAAATCTTTTCCATGTGCTACAGAATTAAGCCCCTATTTCAACTCCTTAAGATACAAAAATATTTGAGAGGGACCACGATTGAGCAGGTGGAAGATACTTGTGCACATAAAGCCACAGGATTAATTCCTAATATGCTTGAATAAATGGCTGTTGACTTGTTTAAGCAAATTGGAAAGTTCAGAATACAGTCTTAAAAGGCTCCAGCTTCTACAAGCTTCATGCAAAACAGGGTCACTTGCACTACTCCTTTCCTCTCTGCCTAGACCAGTGGTTCTCAGCCTGTGGGTCGGGACCCCATTTGGGGTCAAACAACCATTTCACGGGGGTCGCCAAACAATGCAGTCTGCCATTTTTTCCCCTTTTCCTTAGTTGTGCCACTCCCTTTTATTCTATTGGCTTTTGAAAGTCCCATTCTGCAAACGGTGCTGCACCAGTTGAGTAGTCCTCGACTTACGACCGGTTGAGTAGTCCTCGACTTACGACTGGTTGGGGGGGGTCGCGGCATTAAAAAGGTTGAGAACCACTGGCCTAGACAAACAAAGCCCAAACTCTATCTATTATCTACCATTTTCCTCCCCACTTTGCTTGGACAAGTTGATAACCACCTTGTCAGAGTAGCAGCAAGTTTTTTCAATGATCCTTCTTTGTCTCACAAATTGGAACCCTGTCACAACCTGATCATGCTGACTGTTGGATTATTTATGCAAAGCAGAGAGGAAAACATGGAGTAAGATCTGACAGGGATCTAGCCCAGTTTTACAGTAGTCCAGCAATGCTCGTGGCATGTACAGTCAGAACTGGATCATTTTTTTCCTGCTAGACAAAGTTAAACACAAATATTACAAATTATATAAAAATAAACTCAAATTAAGTCCCTTTAAATTAAAATTATTTTAAATTTGATTGTACTATTGCTTATTTCCAATTAAAATGTTTTACAGTATAAATTTGCAAAGTTCTAACATTGCTTTGATATATAAATTAAAAAATAATTACTGAAAGTGATGTATTTATCTCTTGCTCTACCCAAATCTTAAACTATTAGCAAAGGCTGCCGTAATATTAGCAGATCACAAAATCACAAAGTGTGAGAAGCTCAGTGTTGTACAGAAGAAGGATCTACAGACTGCTTTAAAAAGTAAGACTCATTTTTAATCCTTTGGAACTATGTATGGTGGTAGCCAGTATAGTCTACTATATATGTACTCATATCTGAAATATCTGAGGAACCTGGACCTCTCTGTAATACAGACAAATGCAGATGTACTTGGTTATGCAGAAAGATTTAACTTCTTTTCTCTATTTTGAAGACTAGGGATACAATTTAATAACTAGATTAACTGCCAGAGTGAAGCAAACTAGTGATAAGGTGAAGTACATATGGGACAGAACAGAGCATAAAATAATACAATTTACAGTTGGCCCCTACTTGGTGTCTGGATGTAATTCTGGGTAGTTTTCACCTATAAGCCATTTAATGGCATAGACCACAGATGGCAAACCTTTTAGAAACCGAGTGCCCAAACTGCAACCCGAAATCCACTTATTTATTGCAAAGTGCCAACACGGCAATTTAACCTGAATACTGAGGTTTTAGTTTAGAAAAACAACTCATGCATTAACATCTTTTGTCTTAAAAGAAAAACACAATAACAAAGCTTCCAATGATACAAATAACTTTTTATTGAAATGTAAAAGTTTGCATTTGGCATGCTTTTGAACAATTAATGTGATTTTTGCTGTTGTATGCATGCTGATAATTTGTCTAACCTTGGCTCATACTTTGTAAGTTTGAGAGCAACACATACAGCACTCAGGTCATCTGTTAGTCTGTTTCTGATGTCATATTTGATATAATTCCAAACTTAAAACAGCTGCTCAGAAGCATAAGATGATCCAAACAAAGTAAAGAAAGCAATCCCAAGTGCTTTCATTGACTTAAAATTATTTGGCAGAGAATTCCACACTTTAAAGATTTAATTTTCAGAACTAACTGTGCTGTCCTTTGTCTTCCTTGTTTTCGCAGGATTGCTCTCAATAAGAGCAAGGTGCGCTTTGGCTCCTATTTTGCCAGGAAGGGGCTTGGGAACTTTTTCCTGGCGAAAACAAGCCTCCGAGCCCTGATACTGGTGGAGTGAGGCAGCGGAGGTCAGAGCAGACCCTTCCCCATCTCCCCTCCCTTCCCCAAAGCCTCCCTTCACTAACCTCCTTTCCAGCTCTGTTCTCCGCCACCGCATGCAGGGCAACAAAAGAAGCTTGTGGGACTACCGGTTCAACCAGACCTTCCAACTTTGCAAGATCTTTTTTTTTTTCACGAGAAGTTGGAAGGTCAGATTGATTTCTTTTTTTAGTTTCACAAACTTCTTTTGTTGCCCTGCACACAGAGAACGGAGCTGGAAAGGAGGTTAGTGAAGGAATGTGATTGCCTGGGGTGGGGATTAGGATTTGGTATTGTGGATGCCCTGGGGTGTGGTAGAGGTTAGGATTTGGCATTGTGGATTGTGGAGTGTTTGTGCTCTTGTGGGGCTCTTCAAAACGCAGGGATTCCGTGCATTTTGAAGCACCCTGGGTGACTGGGTGCAAAGGGGTACTCTGTTTCTCAAGGGCCCCATTCCAGACATATAGAGCTTGCAGTCTCTGCCAGAGCTCCGTTGGGATAAGGTCTTTTAGCTCCTATAGAGCGCTTCCAAATGCAGTCTGTCCCTGCATTTGGAAGCGCTCCATAGATGCGGAAACATTTTTTTATCCCAATGGAGATCTGGCAGAGACTGCAAGCTCTTTGGCTAAGTTTTCACAGGAAAAAGCCATTTCTCAAGTCCCTAGCGAAAACAAGCCTCCGGAACGAGCACAACTCACTCTTCTTAAGAGCAATCCTGCAAAAACAAGCCTCCAGAACAAGCGTGCTCGCTCCACAGGCTTGTTTTGGCTAGGAAGGGGCTTGAAAAATGGCTTTTTCCTACAAAAATGTAGTCAAAGAATGAGGCCCATGTGTCCACAGAGAGGGCTCTTGAGTGCCCCCTCTGGCACACATGCCATAAGTTCGCCCCCATGGGCATAGACCCTAATAGAGGGACTGCCTGTTTCCTGTAATGTCCATCTGCTCTGTTCGTTCCGACAGCGTTAACCTGCTTCAGGTCCCATTGACTAGACCAGTGCTGGCGAACCTATGGCATGTGTGCCAGAAGCGGCACTCAGAGCCTTTTCTATGGGCATGCGCACCGTCACCCCAGCCGCGCCCCCCTTGTGGCCCCATCCTCACCAGCAGCCCCCCTGGAGGAGCTCCCCACGCGGAGCAGTGCAGCCAAGGACCTAGCGGGGACAAGACTCCAGCCTCGCGCAGTTGATGCTGCGGAGCGCAGGTGGAGGGCATAGCTGCCATGGAGCTGCTGGGCCGCAGTGGGCCATGGAGACGGTGAGTGGCCCTGCAGGGGGGGCAGAGCAGGCGGGACAGGGAGGGGCTAGTTTTTTGGGCACTTGGTCTCTAAAAGTTTCGCCATCACTGGGCTAGACTGTCATTAAGTGGAAACAGAACAACCTTTTACTCCGTTTATCCTCTGGGGCAGTGTCTCCTCCTCCGAGACCCATATGATCTTCATCATGCCCATTTTCAAGCATTCTTTAAAATCCCAGCTTTTTCTTAGGTCTTGGATTAAGATTGATTGGTAGGACCTTTTGAACTGAAGAGACATGATTTTGTTCCCCTGGATAGCTGTTTTATATATGTTATTTTTATGAAATTGTTATTTTAATTTTGTGAAGCCACTTTGTTTTATAGGGTTGGGCAATCTAAAAATTTAATAAATAATAAAACTGTATTTTCAGATATTAATATTGTACATTGATTGTGTATGGTATAGGTTTGAGTCACTTTATGAGAGGTTCTTTGGTCAATCTGAAGAGGTTAATTTTTTTTAGCAAAAACCTAACATATAGTGATAAATGGATTGCATGCTAAATCAGTTTGGTTATTTGTGTATGGTGTGTTAAAATCTTCAGTAAAAAAATTATTATACTTTATTTTGATTGAAAATCTTTAGTTGACACTTTCCTAATGAGTTAAGAATTCTTTGCAGTCTGTTTTCTGGAACGCTTAATTTCTTACGATAAATGTTTAGAAAGACTCAGGTAAATTAAGATATACACTTAGTGTAATAGAATGTGACTGCATTACTGAAAATGTTGTTTTTTCACTTCTTACATGTATGTGCTAGTTTCTACACCTGACAGAAGATACTCACTTGCAGCAATTGTGATATTTGTGGTAACTTTTATTGCTGCTGGTGGATGGTATATATTTCAGTATTCATCAATTCATGCTTCAGAAATTGATTATAAAGTTCTACAAGCATTTAAAAACCAGATGAAAGAGCTCAGGAACACCTACCCAAGTCAAGATGCAATAGTGTGGAACAGAATCCAAGGTACTTTTGAGAAACGTCTAAATTCTTCTCACACTCATTTGGAACCAGCTATTTTATTGCTCACCGCTTCAAAGGAAGCTGAAGATGTGTTGAAGTGTTTAAGCAACCAGATTGTTGATGCTTTCTCATCTTCTCAAGGCGCACTTTCAATTAAAATTGATGGGGCCAGCACAACAGCTCAAGATAGTGATGTTGTCAAACTTACTGTTGATGAAAAGCTGAGCTCTGGTTTTGAGAATGGTAATAAAGCAGCAGTAGTCCATCGGTTTGACTCACTACCTGCAGGTTCCACCCTGATTTTTTATAAGTACTGTGACCATGAAAATGCAGCGTTTAAAAATGTGGCTTTACTATTAACTGTTGTTCTGGATGGGGAGTCCCTGAAAAAGAGCTTTTCCTTGCTGGAAGTCGAGGAAAGAGTGAAAGATTTCCTCTGGGCTAAATTTACTAACTCAAACACACCAAAGTCCTATAACTACATGGATACAGACAAGTTGAGTGGCTTGTGGAGTCGCATATCCCATCTTGTCTTACCTGTATGGCCAGAAAATTTCCTCCCTCAGGAAAAATGCTTGCAGATGAAATAACTTAAGAAAAGGGAGCAAGAAGAAAATATCTTACAACACAATATGTATTGTATAAATCTGTTAATGCTTATATAATGAGAAAATTGCAATTTACTAATCAGAATTACTAAAGTTAATAGGTGATTCAATATCAGAATAAAATTTCTCCTTTATAAGGAAGCTGGTAATCTATAAAGAACTTGTAGGCCTTTAACATAATTCTAGTGATTTGTTGGAAATCAAGATTTTATACTGAGAGGAAAAAATCTTGTTGTTCAGGCCCACCCAACTTTGTATAATATGAATTTTTTAAAGCATCAAAATCCTTTTAAAAATACTGGGTTTGTGAGCAACAAGGTAATGAAATATAGTACATGATTTTGTCTTTCTATGCTTGACATTTACTGGACTGGAAAGTTGAAGTTGACACCAGGTTTTCCTATAGCCTAAGAATAATTCTGTCTTACTCCATTTCCCAAAACTGCATTCAAAAAAATTGTGTAACTAGATTTTGTAAATTTCTGTTTTGGCTACAAAGTTATGTAAGATGTTAGCCTGTGTCCAGTCAACACAATGACAGACTGTTTCTCTCATTTGAAAATGGCCTGTAGATATATAATATATATGTGTCCAAACAATTATAGTTGTGTCAATCCAAAAACACAAGGCTCTTCTGTTTGTTCAGTTAGACCACGGGTTGGCAACCCGGGGCTCTGGAGCCGCATGTGGCTCTTTCAGCCCTCTACTGTGGCTACCAGTCCTCCTCAGCCATTTGCAGAGACAGAGAGAGGCACTTGCACTTCCCTTCTCTCTCTCTCTCTCCCCCCCCCCAATCTTCTGCTCACTTGACCAGCTGGCCTCACGCTGTTCTCCAACAAGCTGACAAGCTTATTGGGCGGGCTCCCTGTCTTTGCTGTGTCTCAGTAGGAAGCAGAAAGCAGCAGCGCTCTCTCTCTCTCTCTCTCTCTCTCTCTCTCTCTCTCACACACACACACACACACACACACACACACACACACACATTTTATTTACTTAGTGGGGGAAGAGAACTGGCAGACCAAGGGCAGGAGAGAGCAGTCTAATAAGAATGTGTGTCAGCTTGTCGGAGAACAGCGTGAGGCCAGCTGAGCAAAAGATTGGAGAGAGAGAAGGAGAGGGAAGAGAGAGAGAAAGAAAGAGAATAGAGACGGGAGAGAGAGAGGGAGGAAAGGGAGAAAGAGAAAAAAAGAAAGAGGGAGAGGAAAGAGAGACCGAGAATAAAGACGGGGAGAGAGGGAGGAAAGACAGAGAGGAAAGAAAGAGGGAGAGGAAAGAGAGAGAAAAAAGAGGGGAGAGAGAGAGAGAGAATATGAATATAGAGTTGCAAGAAAAAGTATGTGAACCCCTTGGGATAACGTGGAGATTTGCATGAAATTTGCATAAAATGTGCTCTGAACGTCATCTAAGTCACAACAATAGAAAAACACAGTCTGCTGAAAATAATAATACACAAACATTACATGTTGCCATGGTTTAATTGAACATAACATGTAAACATTCACAGTGCAGGGAAGAAAAAATATGTGAGCCATTGGACTTAATAACTGGTTGACCCTCCTTTGGCAGCAATAACCTCAACCAAACGTTTCCTGTAGTTGCAGATCAGACCTGCACAACGATCTGGAGTAATTTTGGACCACTCCTCTTCACAAAACTGTTTCAGTGTAGCAATATTCTTGGGATGTCTGGTGTGAATCGCTCTCTTAAGGTCATGCCACAACATTTCAATCGGGTTGAAGTCAGGACTCTGACTGGGCCACTCCAGAAAGTGTATTCTGTGCTGTTGAAGCCATTGTTTTGTTGAATTACTTGTATGCTTTGGGTCATTGTTCTATTGCATCACCCATCCTCTGCGGAGCTTCAGTTGGCGGACAGATGGCCGTACGTTTTCCTGCAGTGTCTTGATAAAATGTCGAATTCATTTTCCCATCAATGACAACAATCCATCCAGGCCCTGAGGCAGCAAAGCAGCCCCAAACCATGATGTTCCCTCCACCATGCTTTACAGTGGGGATGAGGTTTTGATGTTGGTGTGCTGTGCCTTTTTTTCTCCACACATAGTGTTGTGTGTTTTTCCCAAACAACTCAATTTTGGTTTCATCTGTCCACAGTATATTTTGCCAGTACTGCTGTGGAATATGTGCTCTTTTGCAAACTTCAAACGTGCTGCAATATTTTTTTTTGACAGCAATGGCTTCCTCCGTGGTGTCCTCCCATGTACTCCATTCTTGTTAATGTTTTCCTTATTGTAGATGTGTCAACAAAAATGTCAGCATGTGCCAGGTCTTTCTGTAGGTCTTTAGCTGACACTCTAGGATTCTTCTTTACCTCAAGAAGCATTCTGCGCTGTGCTCTTGCAGTCATTTTTACAGGACAACCACGCCTAGGGAGAGTAGTAACAGTGCTAAACTTTCTCCATTTGTAGACAGTCTGTCTTACTGTGGACACATGAACATCAAGGCTTTTGGAGATACTTTTGTAACCCTTTCCAGCTTCATGCAAGTCAACAATTCTCGATCGTAGGTCTTCTGAGAGCTCTTTTCTGCGAGGCATGGTTCACATCAGACAGTGCTTCCTGAAACTAGTAAACCCGTAACAGGTGTGTGTTTTTAAAGGGCAGGACAGCTGTCAGCAACACATCCAATATCATCACACTGATGGTTGGCTCACTCCTGGCTCCAATTAGCTCTTGGAGACGTCATTAGGCTAGGGGCTCACATACTTTTTCCTCCCTGCACTGTGAATGTTTACGTTATGTTCAATTAAACCATGGCAACATGTAATGTTTGTGTATTGTTATTTTCAGCAGACTGTGTTTTTCT
The DNA here is from genome assembly GCF_016545835.1 of Crotalus tigris. Classification (NCBI taxonomy): domain Eukaryota; kingdom Metazoa; phylum Chordata; class Lepidosauria; order Squamata; family Viperidae; genus Crotalus; species Crotalus tigris. The sequence continues at coordinate 5,692,233 of NW_024096554.1, read as the reverse complement.
ATTGTTGTGACTTAGATGACGTTCAGAGCACATTTTATGACCAATTCATGCAAATCTCTGCGTTATCCCAAGGGGTTCACATACTTTTTCTTGCAACTGTATGTTGTCCTTACTGGACTTTTAGTAAAGAACGTTTAATGAAATATTTTGATTTTTTTTAATTGATGAGGTATTGGGATAATTATGCTGTATTTAAAGATGGTAGATAAACTACTAAAAATTGTTTTCACCTGTTGGGATGAAGGAGAAAGGTTTTTTTTCCCCTCTTTCTCTGGCATAAAAATTTGTTTTCTTTGTAGCAGTTCATTGATTTCATAAGTGCAACACGCTGTAGTTTTTTTATACATAGCATAAAGGTAAAAAAGGATATATGCAGTGTTATCTTCATTTTAGATGTCAAAGGTTTTTGTGGCTCCCAATGTTTTCTTTTCTGTGAGAAATGGGTCCAAGTGGCTCTTTGAGTTTAAGGTTGCAGACCCCTGAGTTAGACCATCACCATAAGACAACTAAAGGCATCTTTCAGATTTATGAGAAACTTGAAAGTTTTTATTTGGAATGTATTTATTTATTCAGTCAATGACCAGCAACTTTAAATAATAAAATGAGGGATAGAAAACAGTGAAAGGAAATACAATCAGGATCAAGAAAGAGAAGTAGCTGCAGTTATATATTAGCAATTATAAATCAAATATAGTATTACAGTAATACCCTGTTTATCTAACACTGATAAAAGTAATACAGGTAGTCCTCGACTTACAACAATCTATTTAGTGACCGTTCAAAGTTACAATGGCACTGAAAAAAGTGACTTATGACCACTTTTCACACTTAACTGGCATGACTGTTGCAGCATCCCCATGATCACTTGATCAAGTTTCGGATGCTTGGCAACTGCAGTGTTCCGTGGTCACGTGATCACCATTTGCGACCTTCTGACAAGCAAAGTCAATGTTTCTATGTGTATAAAGAGGAAACCCTTTTTTCTTAAACAAAGCAGGCTGCAGTACTACGAATCCATCAAACCACAGTGGGGCACATACCAAGGACGGAAAGCTTGGCTTGCTTTTCTACTCGGCTGAGCAAAGAGGCTGGAGAGGGGGGCACAAGCCTCTTACCGCCCGTCTCTAAGGGAAGAGGCCAAGCTCTGCTCTCTCCACATGGAGCAAATAACCTCCCTCCACCCAAAACATTTTTATACACACCAGCACTTTAGCCAAGCTTACTGATTCTGCAGCAAAGACAGCTAGTATTTGGGCGCCAGCGAAGAAAGCCTTCCATTCCTTTTATTCTAGGTTAAGCTGAAAGAAAAAAGCTTGCAAAGGACCACATAATATACTGTACTATGCCATGTCCTGCCAAATGAGCTCACCTAATGGTTTCATCTCCTGCTGATATTTAAAAGGAGCAGCAACGAACTCTGGTCACTCAGACCTTGCTATTCGTGTCCTTATGCAGTGCTTGGAGGCTGTGAATTTTGGGATAGGGAGGAACGGGGTCTACCTCAACCCTGATTCTCAGTGGGGTAAGGGCTTCCCGAGAGACAGCTGGTATGCCATTTCAGTTCCCTCTGGACTCACAACTGTTGCTTGAGGAGTGGCTGATAACTGGCTAGTGGGCTTTGTACAGATCCATCTTCTGCATCAACTGTGCCCACTCCTGGACTGAGAGGGTTTGCTCACAGTCCGTCACAACTTGGTCCCTTCGCAGTTGGATTGATGTAATGGGCCCTATAGCTAGTCTTCTTTCAGCCACCATGCTGCACAAGCTTTTTGGTTTTTTCTCAGGTGCAATACAAAGTGCTGGTTATCACTTTTCAAGCCACGAATAGACAGAGCCAGGAACTTGCAAGAAGGCCTCTTTCTGAGGGTACATGCCCATCTGACCAAGCCAGATAAAGTGGGTGCCTTCAGGTCCTCTCACTTAGATGTTGTCACCCAATGAGGCTTAGTTAGCACACCTTTCCCATAGCTGTCCCTGCCCTGTGAAAGAGGATTTTCTATGAGATCCATTATCCTCCTCCCATCCCCTTATTGGGTGATAAGGACACCGCAAGCAACTGGTTCTTCCCTCAATACATGGGGGGTAAGTTAAGACTAGAGTCCAGAAGCTGTGGGGGGAGAATGGTTTTGCGGATATGATACTGTGTATGGTTTGTGGTTACTATCATTTTGTTTTTTATATTTTATTGTTATGCACTGACCCAGAGATTTTGTATATAAGATGGGTGTCCATATCAGTCTCTCAGATAAAAAGGTGTCGCTACTGTGTAATCTCCTGTCCAACAACAAAATCAAACTGATCCCAATAAATGAGGAATTTGCATTTAGTCTGTGTCTGGGAAGGGGAATAAATCTGAGTTTGGGCAGAATAGAAGATGATGAATGAAGGCAGTTGGGAACTCCAGGACTTCGCTGCACTCAGATAGCCCTTCCTTACCTGTGATGTGACTTGAGTTAGATCCTCCAGGGAGTTTCCCTCCAACAGGGTGACTGTTAAGAGGAACCCGTGCAGATTCCCTCTTGCCTTGGAATGATTGTCTCCATGGCAGACTCTTCACCTGGAAGCAAAAAAAAAAAAAAAAAAAAAAAGGCGGAAGTTGGAAGGCAGCACACATTAAGGACTGAATTCTCACTCTACTGCCATTTTGCCAGCTGTGAGTAATCTGGGAGAAGAAATTATCTGGGCAAAGCAAAGGAATGATTACCTAAAGGGGAAGAGAGAACTTCTCTTTGTATTCTTAGACTCAGAAAAAATAACAATTGATAAACTATTATCACCTGTTCAAAATTATATCACCTTCATTTCCTTGTATTATTTCTGGCTCCAGAAAAATTCTTCTGCTAGGGACACCATCTACTGGTAGGACCAGATCTCTGCTCTACATTCTTGAATTCAGCTCTGCATCTCCAGGGACAGAATGGCCAGGAATTACTACAGGATTATCTGGTCTGGCATCTGAGCTTCTGGGTTTTTTTCTCAATTCAGCCACTGATGTCAATGATGGTAGATGTTGCTGCTATGCTCCCAGGGCCCCTCCTGGTAGCACGACTCTCTAAAGTGATGTTGTAAATCAAAACTTGTGGTTCCTTCCCCCAGGTTGTTGGTCTTGATGCTCGGTCAGAATTTCCCACAAGGCCCAACCAGAATAATAAGGGTTTTTTTTTCCCCACCTCTGGTGTACTGTGGATACACTTTTTCATGGTGCTGAAAAGCTGTCCCAAGGAATCTCCTTGGATCTGCAAAGAAAACAGTTCTTTCTTAAGATCAGGAATTCTCTTGACCTGTTTGAGGTAGATAGAAATTTCACTTGTGAAATGAGATCCTTTTATCTTTCAAATCCTTATTTTGAGGAGTGGAATCAGATAGGATGCAGCTGTCCCTCTTCCTAACTTGCATCCTGTCAAATACAATCCTTGCTTTATTGAAAGTTCATTTGACTTTCCTTTGAACAAAGGGGAATTTTCCAGATTTATCCTGATCTGAAAATGCCCAGGACAACCATCAGTACATTTTTGGGCTCTTGCCCATTTGCTCTGTGCACAGGATTGAAGGAAATAAAAATTAAGGAAATAAAAGTTATTCTTTTAATAATTGTAGAAATAATTGTAGAAATGTAATGCCATTATATGAAACTGTCTCTTTAGTACTAATGTAATGCTGTAACACAAATGTAACAATGCAATGCCAATATATGACCAAATGTTTACTATATCCTGCCTAAAAATCTCCCGGACATAGGAAATTACACTTTAAGTGGAAATCCTACTATCAAAGAAGGGGATTTTAACCCAAAGTGAGAATTCCAGATAAAAAAGATAACAGCAGATGGACGGAAGAGGTCAGGTTAACAAAGTACCACTTCAGAGAAAACCACTAAGATGAAAGAGATGTGACAATGCATTGTAGGGCTATAAAATGCAAAACCTGAAACCAGGCCAGTGTGCTCCTGGAATCCAATCCATAGGGAAGGATCCAGGGGGCCGCGTTTGCAAACGCTCCTCTCTTCTATTCTTTCTCTTTTCTCTTTTATTCTGTTTCTGTTATTCTCCAATAAACCTTTGTTTTGTTAACCAGACTTGTCTTTGTATTGTGAGTATCAAAATTTGGGGTTTTTACATCTCACAATCTTGGTGGAGAATGCGGGCATTAAGAGCTTCTAGGGGACACTGTTCTCAGTAAAATCAGGAGCGCGCCTGTTGATTTCAACTGCCTGAAGTTATCTGAGATCTAGTTTCCCTTTGCAGGCTCCGAGCCAAACTAAATTGACAACTCTGGTTTACAAAAATCAAAGGACAGGAAATAGGAAGAAAGTCAACAACTGAAGCCCAGACCAGGTAACCCAGTGCACTGGCCCAGGTAAGGAACTTTTGCCCCGAAGGAGGGAAGCATGCAATTGTACCTGGGTGGTCAGGAGAGCGATTGTGGGAGGATTTCTGCGATAACGGCTGTGTAAGTGTGATGGGCTGTGTTCTGGGAACACTGGTAAGTCCAGAGGAGTGCAGACCCGAAAGGTTGAGGTCCCTTACTCCCGCAAGGGAGAAGGCCAGCCTGAAGGGAAGCAAACTGGTGTTAAAAGAGTTTTGAGTGGCCGTCAAATCGAGAACCTCAGGGAACCATAATCAGGAAAACTCTCAAGAAGATGGGTTGTTGTTGTAAGTCGTTGTTGTAAACCTAAAGAAAAAAAACTGTAAAATTGAGTAGCTTCAAACAGGAAAACCCATCTTGCTAGCAGCAGATGCCTTGTGTCTGTGAATGGGTTTCCCATGTGGAGCTAGGGTAGAAAAGGAAGTTTTGGGAAATAAGGGGAATGAGAGAAATGTGTGTTTGTCTCTGTGTATGAGTGAGAAGACCTTTTTCCCAAGCAGTTTTCTGTTCTCTTTTCCTTGTCTTGGTACGTATATGTGTGTCAGAGTCTTTGTGTGTGAAGTAAATATGACTGTTACTAACCTCAAGAGAAAAGAAGATACCAAAAGAAATAATTTCACTCTGTTTGTCTGGCCAACAAACAAAGTGAAGAAAGATGTGTTTGTTTATTTTTTTCTCTCCCTCTTAAGAACAGCCCAAAGTTACCTGCTCAGGCAGGAAATCCTATATCATTTTCTTGCCTATTCTGCTCTCTCCCTTTTGCAAATGTTAAGTGTGTTAATGCCTTTTCAAACTCTATCTGCAGACACAACCCCCTCCCCCCCCCTGCTTTTTCTGGCTGTGTTGCTTTGAGAGGAAGAGAGAGAGAAAGGAAAAGGGGGGGGGTTGATCTTTTTAACTTTTTCTCTGCTTAGAATTCAGGTTTGAGAAAGGTGGGGTGGCTGTGAAAATTTAATGCCCACTTTTGCATTTTTTTTCTATTCAAAAGAGGGGTCAGTAATTGTTGGACAACTTTTTTGGGGGAAATTTTTGAGTTTAAATTGTTTAATATCAACCAAAAGAAATGATTCAAAATTGTTTGCTTAGATTTGTAAATGTTCTTCCTATTTAATGGAAATTTAATGGAAATCTGTTTCCATCTGAATGGAATTTGATTAAATTGGAATTTGACTAACTTTATATTAAAAGCAATACTAGAGTTTAAAAAAAAACTTTTTCACTAACTCAGAATATCTTATTAAACTTGTTTATTTTTTGTGTGAAGTTAAAACAAAGAAGTTGAGAAAAATTTTGGGATTATAAATAGCTATGCTGTTTTGAGTAAAGATTAGTATGCAAAACTGTTAGAAAAAGAGCTTGTGTTAATAAATGCAAACAGGGTTTGGTGAGCTCTCCTTTGTTGGTTCTTCGCTAGGTAATTTATTTATAAACAAGGACAAAGGTTGGAGGAGGTTTTGTCCCAGAAGTGGGGGGGGGAAGGCAGCCAGTGGCATTTTTATCTAAAATTGACATTTGGGAACATCTTGGTGGTTAGCATTTCTTATCAAGTGTAGACAATTTTAATCAGGAAGCCTAAAGGAGGTATACACTTGTTCATAGTAAAGTAGTTGAGAAAAGAAAAGAACAAGAAAAGAGACATAATGAAGATACGATAGTAGATGGGGAAGGAGGGATTACCAAGAATTGAATTAAAAGATAAAATAATTAGAAAATATGTACTTGAACTGTCCAGGTGTTTTTCTCTCCTGCAACAGAAAGGCATTCTTGCCCAAACTCCTTGGACTTTGTAGTACACCAATACAAAGCAGGACAGTGGGTGTTGATAAAAGCCTGGAGAGAGAAAAAACTAACTCCAACCTGGGAAGGACTTTACATCATCTTGTTAACCACTGAGACAGCTATCAGGACAGCTGAAAAAAGTTGGACCATTACTCCCAAGTAAAAGGGCCTGTGCCAGCCCCAGAGGAGTGGAAGGTGGAATCTCACCAAGGAGATTCACTGAAGCTAAAGTTCCGAAGGACTTCATGGACTAATAGTCAATCTTACTGACAGAAAGGGGGGTAATAGAGGAAAAAGAACTAAACTTTATATTTCTTTTTCTATCTAGAACCAAAGGAAAACCAAGACCTCCCGCATGTGCTGATTTTGTGGGTATCTTTGTGGGTGTTGTTGCTGCTCTCACTGTATTAATTGTGTTCAGTGCACAGGGTGTGAGATAGAGTGTGATATTAAGTCTTAGAAGATGTATTGGAACATTACAAGATGGTATGTCTGGGGGGGTAGTTTCTTATTATACTCTTAAAACCTATCCAACTATTAGAATCATGTAAGCAATGTGTAAAAATGACAAAGGGAGAAGGAGAAAATATACACTGACTCCAAGTATGTTTATGGAGTTTTGAATACTGGTGGAAGAAGAAAAAAAAGAAAAGTTATGCTAGAGTGGCAGAAGGGAAGGAAGGAATGGTTAATAAAAGAAAGAAACAGGAAAGTTGTTTTAAGTTTGTTTGCACAGACTTGTGAATTGCATGCATTAAGCAGGGAGACTGCCATTAAAGTGGTCAGCCCAAACGTGTGAATTGTATGCCTTAACACAAGCCTTAGAATGTTGAAGGAATAAGAATGTACTAAAGATGGGAGGTGGATGTTGCAAGATGGGAGAGGGATGTTGAAAAGAAAAAAGAAAAAAACAACAACAAAACAATGGCTAGAACACAGAAGCAGCCACTGAAGGGGGGTCACAAGGGATGATTAATATTTTCTACAACAGGATGGTTGTATTTATATTTTAGTTAAACAAATATGTGATAAAATTCAAGTTAAAAAAAAAAAGCTTTACAACATTTAGTGGTGAGGCCATGTCAATATAGGCCTCAACTGGAAAGTTGTTTTTGTTTCTTTGAAATGGGAGGCTTTTGTTACATGAAGGTTCAAAAATGTCAATGAAGAAGAGAAGAAAGTTACTCAGCGTTTGCATAATGTGGTGCAGGTTTTGTCTTCTATCTCAGTACAGGCCCAGGCTGCCTTACCACCTGTCTCTGGCCATTGTTCCTGGAGAGTGGATTCAGGTGAAAAGAACTGTCACCTAGAAATACCAGTCCTGAGTGGTCTCAATCATGCCAAGTCCTCCTGATTTAAGGAATCAAGGTGTGAGTCCATGGAAAGTCCCATCATATCCTCTCCAGTGACAAACTCTGCAGCTGGACGGCCTGAAAATGAAATTTCAACCTGCCTTACCTGTTGAATTGTTTCCATCTAAGTGGGAGAAAAACTTCAATGGATTGGACGTGTTCCTAGAACCTAGACTATGTGTTGAAAAGTTTTTCTTCTGCTACTGTTGTTTCCTTAGTACTTTCTTTAGTAGAAGGAAGGACCATGGGCCCAATACTTTAAGGAACATTGGGGAAAGAAGACTCAGAATATGAAAACTTGCTTGCACAGGAATCTAAAGAAAATATAGGAAGTTATGAACTGTTAAAAGTATAAAAGAATAAATTCAGGTGGAAAAGGAAAAGGGGGGATTGAAGGAAATAAAAATTAAGGAAATAAAAGTTATTCTTTTAATAATTGTAGAAATAATTGTAGAAATGTAATGCCATTATATGAAACTGTCTCTTTAGTACTAATGTAATGCTGTAACACAAATGTAACAATGCAATGCCAATATATGACCAAATGTTTACTATATCCTGCCTAAAAATCTCCCGGACATAGGAAATTACACTTTAAGTGGAAATCCTACTATCAAAGAAGGGGATTTTAACCCAAAGTGAGAATTCCAGATAAAAAAGATAACAGCAGATGGACGGAAGAGGTCAGGTTAACAAAGTACCACTTCAGAGAAAACCACTAAGATGAAAGAGATGTGACAATGCATTGTAGGGCTATAAAATGCAAAACCTGAAACCAGGCCAGTGTGCTCCTGGAATCCAATCCATAGGGAAGGATCCAGGGGGCCGCGTTTGCAAACGCTCCTCTCTTCTATTCTTTCTCTTTTCTCTTTTATTCTGTTTCTGTTATTCTCCAATAAACCTTTGTTTTGTTAACCAGACTTGTCTTCGTATTGTATCAAAATTTGGGGTTTTTACATCTCACAGGATTAATTGCCATTGTTTGGGGGCAACACTAGCTTTTTTTCCAGGTGTCTGGTTGAGAAGGAGTGCCCCAATTCCCTGAGATCTGGTCCCACCTGGCTGGCTCTTCAGAACCAAGCAAACATCCCTCTTGGTGGTCTCAAGTGGGGCCCCCAAGGATATGGATCCCGTTTTGGTTCAGGGGATGGAGAGAATCTGCCCATGCTTCCTTCCTTGGAATTAGGCAGAAATGGCCCTCTGCAAGTTTCTCACATCCTTTTGGCTAGAATAGGTCTTCAAACTGCTGAGTGCAACGAGATCCAGCCAGGTGTGCCTTTGACTGGATTGACCCACCCATTTCGCCTTCCAACTGGTGTACCATCAGGGGTCCAGACAGATTCAAACACACACTTGAGGGGGCTGGCTTTGGATCCAACTCATTCTCGCAAGGGGTCCCCCTCTTGGCCTCCATCAGGGAACTCCTAGCACCGTTGCCAGCAGCTGCTTTCCTGCAAAGAACTCTTTCAGGCCATTAATTGCGGGGGGGGGGAGGACCGTGGCACTTGCATCTTTGCTTTAGGATGGTGGGAATACATCCTAAAGACAAGATTCCTTCCTGGGGTTCGTGAGGAGCATCCAATCTTTCCCAACATCACTGATCAAATGGAAAAGAAGCCAAAAGGAAAGAAGTCGCTGCGCTGGCTGAGATTGTGGCTCGGGAGGGAGAGGAAACCCCCCCCCCATCAACCCACGCCTGGAGTGCAACCTTCTTGTAAAGACCCGCCCCTCGCTCCGAGTGCCCCCCATTGTAGCCTGCAATCTGGAGGAATGCCCTTCCTCAGAATGCTGCACAGCGGCTCATCCGGCATTTCAGGGAAGCAGCTGCTCCTCCCAGCCCTGCTCTTCCTGCAAGGACCTCCTGCGGCCTCTTGGTCCCGAGGGTGAATAGTCTGGGAGGGGGGCAAAGGGCAGAGGGGACCAAAGAGGGAAAGCCTTCGCTCCCGCCCCCCCCCCCGCCTTTTCATCAGACTGGAGAGCTAGAAAAGCGGAGGCGGGCAAAAGACAGAGGCGCATGCTCAGTTCCCTTTTGAAACTCGAAGACTGCCAGGACTCCGCAGCCTGCAGGGGAAGCCTCCTGGTGGTCCTCGCCTGCCATGGAAGTCCATCCTGCAAGCCGGTGGAGAGACGCGGAAACCTTTGCTGTCCCTGCCCCGTAGGAATTATCTACGGCAGGGGTCTTCAAACTTGGCCCTTTTATGATTTGTGGACTTCAACTCCCAGAATTCCGCAGCCAGGCACGCACAGTCCATAAGTCATAAAAGGGCCAAGTTTGAAGACCTCTGACCTACGGGCAATATTCTCTTCCACATGCTTCCTTTGCCCTCTGTAGCTGCCGAGATATATCGGCTACTCCTGGGTATTCTGCCCGCGATAGTTGGACACTTCCCCTGGGCTGGGGGACAGGCTCCGTGCGAGGATTGTGCGGTGCAAATTGACCTGGCCCTGAACCCCTGAAGGGAAGTGTGGCAAGAGGACTTGGCCCCTTCCTTTCCCTGCTTTGAATTCCTCGGACCCATTTTGAACCCCGCCTGGACTTTTCGCACAGGCACTGCTGTGCCTTTCGGGCGGTCCTTGAGGCTGGGGCGGAGGCGGAATCAAAGGGTCTTTCTGGGTTTCCTCTTTGGCAATGCGGGAAGGGGGGAGGAGAATCTCTTGGTGAGCAAGTCCCGACGGAGGTGCGAAAAGGCACTGGGTGCCCCTCCCCTTCAGAAAGGAGCAGTAAATTTCCCCATGCCTGGCACAGCCGGTAGACTGGTCCATGGGGGAGAGGGGGAGGGAACTGGTGTTATCAGGGAATTCTAGATTCTGTAGTCCAATATATTTGTTGGAATTTTAGCGTAACTCCAATGTTCCCCGTTCCTCTCTCTCTCTCTCTCTCTCTCTCTCTCTCTTTCACACACACACACATACACACACACACATGCAGGCACACACCTCTGTCTCAAGTTGTACAATAGAAATGTAATAACAAATCTATATGGGGTACGTAGTGGTGTCCCTCTCCCACATCTGCAGGAGCCCCAAAGTTTTGGTTCCCAGCCAGTACCCCAATGGAAAGAGGGTGAAAGTTATTACAGATAGTCCTTGATTTATAACAGTTGGTTTAGTGCAGTGTTTCTCAACCTTGACAATTTTAAGGCATGTGGACTTCAACTCCCAGAATTCCACAGCCAGCATTGCTGGCTGTGGAATTCTGGGAGTTGAAGTCCACATGCCTTAAAATTGTCAAGGTTGAGAAACACTGGTTTAGTGACAACAGTTTGTTTAGTTTCAAAGTTACAACAGCACTGAAAAAGTGACTTATGACCATTTTTCACACTTATGACCATTGCAGCATCCCCATGGTCATGTGATTTACATTTGGATGCTTGACAATTGGTTCATATTTATGATGCTTGAGGTCATGTGTTCACTTTTTGCCACCTTTTGACAAGCAAATTCAATGGGGAAGCCAGATTCACTTAACAGCCATTTGTTACTAACTTAACAAATATAGCAAGAAAAGTCATAAAATGGGGCAAAGCTCACTTGACAAACTTCTCTCTTAGCAACAAAAATTTGGGGCTCAATTGTGCTGGTAAATCAAGGACTACCTGTACACAACCACATCTGAAAGGTCCACGACCCCCAACCTTTATATATGATAAAGAGTGGCTTGGGGGGGGGGTTGGAGTACAAAGGAATCGAGGAGATCTTTGCACACCTTGAATCACTAGTAAGAAAGAAATTGCATTTGGAGCAATAGATGGAATAGGGGGTTCTTTGGAGGCAGAAACATGGCTCCATTTGCATTCAGCCCTTATTTTCCCCAGGGTAGCAGACTTTGATGTGAAGAAATTTAGACAGCTCTGATCTTTAGTGGAGAGAAAAATCCAAAATCTCAAATTATCCAGTGACACTTTTTGCCTAAAGCCAAGATCTCAACCAGAAAATATTCCCATTTTGGGCCTTCCGGATCAGTGGGAGAAGTTAACTGTGCCTGACTGCACGTGTCTCCCAAAAGTCTTCCCTGGAGGATTCTACCAAATAGCCAAGCTGAAACTTTTATGATAATTCTCTCTGTCAAGTGAGATCCCTGACTAATCCAACTAGTTCTTGGACTTAAAAGATTATCGGGCATTTTCTGGAGAGAAGTGAAAAGGAAATAATCCCCATAAGGTTCATAATGATAGGGACAGAGATCGAATTAAATCGATCATCAAAAATTGAAAGGTTTCAGAACCTTGAAATTGGCTCCAGAGGGAACACATGGCACCTGTGACTGGAGAAAAAGAAATCTGATATTTGATGCCATGGTGGTTAAAGAGAAAATCCCAAGTTAATGCCCAAGCGTGTCATGGATCTGAAATATCTGAGTTTATTTTGAAAGCTAATGCTCAAGGGCAATACCATAAAAGGAATGATACAATAGTGTGGCCAGTCTCTCTGAACAAAATCAATTTAGTGAAAAACTAGTTATCAAAACTTCACATTGTTAAAATCACACACACGCACAGAGAGAGAAGTTAGAGGAAGCCAAGTGAAAAGAGATGGTGGGAGAAAAGATGCTTTCCAGCCCATGTAAGGAAGGGAGAGAGGGAAGGGGAGCTCAGGAGCCTTGTGTTAGAGATAGAAAGCAAGTGTGAAAATCCTCATCCAAGTTCCATCTTCTGAGGCCTGGGAAGGGGAGAGTTGGGTCCTATGTTCTACTGCTTCCCCTTTCCTGGCTGCTCAGGGAGGGCAAAGGCCAGACTCCCTGCCTTGCCTATAGAAAAGGCCAAGGATGGCCAGAAAGCAGGAGGAGATCTGGAGGAAGCCTCCCACCCCCGATTCCTGGCAAGACAGTAATCTGGTTTATTGGTTCTAGGATTACTTTTTAAGGGGACACAGCCACTGGAGTTTCTCAAACTTTGGTTTGCCTTTGTGTCTTTCCAGGAAAGGCTCCTCTTGAGGAGAAGCAATCAGGGCTTTGTCTTCAAAGGAGGATCTGGCATAGTCCTGGAGGAAAAGGTGACCAGCATCAACCTGGAAGGGACCCTCCATAATTCTGAGGAAGATAAGGGTCCCCCAGGGTCCTTCCAGACCCTTCAGAGCCCCCAGCTGAGGAAACCATCTTCATTGCAGCCTTTCCTGGACTGAGGATCTCCCATCGTTCTGCAGTTCTGGAAATTTTTGCCTCTTTCTCATCACACGAATAGCTTTTAATTTTGCTTTTTATTTGACCTTTATTTATTCAGCCTCTTCTCTGTGACGTTATTGGCAGGGAAGCTCCCAGGCAACTAGCTCTTCCCCATTTGATTGGTTGCTGAGTTGTCATGATGATGAGAGTGGGCCAGAATAGAAAGTCATGTGGGGGGGGGGGCAGGATTTTTGTCTTCCCTTAGAACTGGATGATTTCAATGTGAAACCTGCTTTCTTTTAGGAAATCCTGCTCAGATGCAGCCCAGAATGAAAATGAGACAAGAGTTGAAGAAAATGAAGGAATGTTTAAAAGATATATTAAAAATGAAGGAAAAATTAAAGACTTTGACAGAAATAAAACAGAAACTAGAAAAAGATCAAAGATCAAACTCTATAGAAAAAGGAGTTTAGCTCTATAGAGAATGAACATTGACACATAATAGCGATTTAAAAAGAAATATGAAATATAAATAAATAAATCCAAAAACAGCCTGAAGCTAATCTATTGGATATACAGAATAGAAAGAAGAAAATGCAATTAAATTGGAGGTTCAAGAAATTAGTGTAGACAAAGAGCTTATAGAATATAGATAGTGAGGTGTGCTCCTCCTAGTGGTGGTGGATACTGCCCATCCGCCCATCAAGCTGATGTCAGACCCATGAAAGAGCTTATAGAACAGTGGTGGCAAACCTATGGCATGCGTGCCAGAGGCGGTGCTCAGACTCCTTTCTGTGGGCACGTGCACCGTAGCCCCAGCCCCCCACGGCCCCCTCCTCACCAACAGCCCCCCAGAGAGTCACCCTTGGCACAGCCCGCACGGAGCAGCGCAGCCAAGGACATGGCAGCTGGGCAGCGGGGACAAGACTCCGCCCTCATGCTCTGTCGCATGCAGATGATGCTGCGGGGTGCGAGCTGAGACGGTGGCCGCCATCATGCGACGGGCTGTGGAGGCAGTGGGTGGCCCTGCGGGCAGGCGAGGGCAGGAGGCAGAGTGGAGGGACAGGGCAGTTTTTGGGCACTCAGTCTCTAAAAGGTTCACCATCACTGTTATAGAGTATAACTAAAATAGTGTTGTGAGGTACACAAGAAGGGTACATATTGTAATTTACCATTTCTGTTAAAGGAATAGGCAAATAGAGGCACTTAGCTAAGGTACTTTTAGGAAAGGAGATATAATAAGCTGAAGGAATAGAAACTATATACATTGACTTAAAAAGTATACTTTTAGAATAGTGCACACTATTGTAGAATAGCATATAGCTTATAAATATATTATTCATTTATATAAGGTTTATTCTTTATAAAAACTGCCTAGAGTTAATATTTTCAAGTATAACTATGAACCAAAGTGCAGCTACAGTATGTTTAACTGAAGCATGAACTCTGTTACACACATAGCTTCTAGATGCAAAGCAGGCATTCTTATAGATCAGTGATGGCGAAACTTTTAAACACCGAGTGCCCAAACTGCAACCCAAAACCCACTTATGTATTGTTGGGTGCTGGGTGAGCGTGGCCCATTGGGTGGACGTGGCCCATTGGGTGGGCATGGCTTCGGTGGTAATGGCAGACTGGGTGGGACTAAAAAGTTCAATCAATCAATTCCAACTTTGCGAGATCTTTTTTTTTCCCTTGAGAAGTTGAAATTGATTGATTGATTGAACCTTTTTTTTTGCACACAGCGGCGCAGGCCTAAAGCGAAAAGGTTTTATAAAATCCAGCTGAAGGCCTAAGACAGTGCGCGTGCTCATAGACAGGGTTCTGTGTGCCACCTGTGGCATAGGTTCGCCACCATGGTTATAGATAAACAAGGAAAGACATAAATCTTTTATAATTGCAATTATCCAGCTTGGGTAACAGTTCATCTTGTAGAACTATACCCTTAGTTAGCAGGATGTTACAAATCATGCCACAGAAAAGGGAGTGAAGATAAGACAGGAACAAAAGGGACTTTTTATCTAATAATTGGAGGGTTTGGTAATTGTAATGGTTTTTAGGTGGTCAAAAAGCATGTGACCAGGTGGGCCTATCAACTGGGCTCACTTTGAAAGGATGTGGCATGATGCACGGGACAGTATAAAAACCTATGCAAAAATTGATTCAAGTGTGGACTCTGCAATTTGCCATTACCAAGAGTTCCACCAGTTTTTTGCAAAAGCTTTAATAAAACTTGCTTTGTTTTCCAACACCCTTGGAGTTGAATTATTATTCCTCAGTGTTAATATTACTTTCTGCATTAATTGACAAGCTTTATAATTTACAATTCCTACTTTTTTAAAATGTAATCTTTTTTTGTGAAATGAAGATCTGGCCTCAGCCACTGAAGGGAGAAATAAAAAATGGAAAACAAGTTCAAGTTTCTGGTGCCTTGCGAAGAATGCAATCTAGGTCAATTTGGTCTTTGGTGGTTCAAAAAAGAAAAAATATGGCAGAGATGGGATTGCCAGAGACTCCAGGAGACATCTAAGTGCTCTCAGTGAAAAGGAAAAGAGAATTGGCTATTAGAGGAAGAGAATTTGGTCCAGGGAGATCTCATCCCCTCCAGGCACTGGTCTCAGAAATAGAATAGAATAGAATAGAATAGAATAGAATAGAATTCTTTATTGAACCAGTGTGGTTGGACACACAAGGAATTTGACTCCAGTGCTAAACTCTCAGTGTACATATAGCAATAATACACAGTGATAATCATGATCATAAACAACATGAAAATACATTCATCATAAATCATAAAACACAACACTTCATCATAAATTATAAGATGCAGCACTTAGTGATAGTCATAGAATACTAGCTAAGCAAACAACATAAATCATACTAGGATACTAAAAACAATATAAATTGTAAGATGCAAGCAACAAAGTTACAGACATAAGATGATAGGTAATAGGAAAGATGAATATCAGTAATGCAGCTTTACTAAGTAGTTTGATAATATTGTAGGAATTAATTGTTAAGCAGAGTGATGGCATGGGGGGAAAAACTGTCTTTATGTCTAGTCGTTCTGGTGTGCAGTGCCTTATAGCGTCGTTTTGAGGGTAGAAGTTGAAATAGTTTATGTCCAGGATGCGAAGGGCCTGTAGATATTTTCACAGCCCTCTTTCTGGCTCGTGCAGCATGCAGGTCCTCAGTGGAAGGCAGGCTGGTAGCAACTGATCTTTCTGCAGTTCTATTTGAAGTTTTTGTCTGTCTTGTTTGGTTGCAGTTCCAAACCAGACATTTATAGAGGTGCAAATGACAGACTCAATGATGCCTTTGTAGAACTACATCAGCTTAGCTCCCTGGGCAGTCTGAGCTTTCTGAGTTGACACAGGAAGAACATTCTTTGTTGTGCTTTTTTTGATAACATTTTTGATGTTAGGTGTCCATTTTAAATCTTGAGATACTATAGAATCTAGGAACTTGAAGGTTTCTACTGTTGATACTGTGTTGTCTAGTATTGTAAGAGGTTGTAGAATAGTAGGGTTTCTCCTAAATTCTATTATCATTTCTACAGTTTTGAGTGTGTTCAGTTCAAAATTGTTCTGGCTGCATCACAAGGCTAGTTGTTCAACCTCCCGTCTGTATGCCAATTCATTGATGTCTCGAATGAGACCAATCATTGTTGTATCATCTGCAAACTTCAGTACTTTAACAGAGGGATCTTTTAAGATGCAGTCATTGGTATATAGAGAGAAGTGGAGAGGGCACACAGCTTGGGGAGGGGGGGCTGTGCTAACTGTACAGGTATCTGATGTGATTTTGCCTAACTTCACTTGCTGCTTGAGCTTCTCCTGGGCAATCAGAGGTGGGAGAGACTGAAGGTGGAGCTATCACCTGTGGATGCCGAGGCTGCTACTTGGTTGGTCTCTGCCTGATAGGAAGTCAAAGGGAGGTTGGAAGACTCAGAAAAGGGCTTGGATCCTGATTCTTGGCCTCACATGATCCCAGAAGTGCTAAAGCAACAAGAGGAAGAAAGAGTTCGGTTAATCAAGAAACAGTCAGGACAAATTATAATTTAAAGTAACATTAAAAAAGAAGCAAATAAATAGTCACAATAATGAAAAATGTGATTGGTCAGTTAAAATCCAAACAAACTTATTGCTTTTCCCAGCTATTTCCCCCAAAGTTTTATCAGAATAGAGATTAATGAACAACTGTGGTTTTCTTAGTGTTCTACATTCATCCTACAATTTATCTGTGTTTGAAATGGAGATTGGCAACCAGAGTTTTACAGACATCCATCAAGTCCCGATTTGGAACTAAAAACTAAATACCAAAAGCAAAAATGTAATAAAGACTGCAAAGCAGAGTGCCAATCTCTGTCACCTTTATTTCCATGAATGCTTCTATGGCATGCAGGAATATTTTTAGAAAATATGAGGTAGGTGATGACTTCTCAGTATTTTCTCTAGAAGTGAGATTTCCTGCTGCCCTCCCTCCTCCCTCTCAAAAAAGACAAAGGCCAATGATATACGAGAAGACATTCTGAGCAAGTAAAGATGGATCTCTGCTGTTGTTCATCTTATTTTGAAATATCTAGTGCAGGGATAGGCAACTTCAGCTCTTTTATGACATGGACTTCAACTCCAGAATTCCTGAGTCAGCATAGCTAACTCAGGAATTCTGGGAGTTGAAGTCCATGAGTCATAAAAGAGCCGAGGTTGCCTACCCCCGATCTAGTGGATGACCGCTGGGTCATTCTTTCAGAGGTGTTTCCTTACCAAGATCCTCAGCACCTTCAACAAGGAGGGAGCTCCTAATGTGATTCCTTCACTTGGAACAACTGGGCATACACTCAGAGATACCCCTGTTGAGGATATGTATACTTTATAGCACAGTCCATAATCAGCACAGAAAATGGTTCCTGACATTTTGTATTCTGTCATAATCTTTCCCCTAGCTGTGGATAGATGCTAGGAGTGCACCCTCTTATGCCCTACAGCAACTGTGAATCTTTGCATATAAAGGTAACCAGATAAAAGAGAGATCCTGAGAGATCTCAGATGTCTCTGGCAAAGTCTGTTGAATAAAAGATGAAAAATTGGGAGGTGTCAGATGTAGAGAAGACCCTCCAATGTTCCCATGAGAACTGAACACACAAAATGTCCTCAATCTGCTAAATGACCTAGGGAGGGGGGGAAGAGAAAGAGGGATGGAAAAAGAGAGAGAGAAAGAGAGAGGGAAGGAGGGAAGAAAAGAACGAAAGAGAGGACTGGAGAGAAGGTGGGAAGAGAAAACCAATAGAAGAGAAGGGATGCTTAACTGGCTTCCTATCCTAGAACTATGAAGACTGCAGGAGTTTATTGCAGGCACTAGAGATTATCTTTGAATATCTCTGTCCAAAGTTAAAAGAATCAAGTGGATCACTCAACTCCCTCTCAATCCACCATCTCCCCTCTGTCTGTTCTTTATCCTGGATCCTCTAGCCCACTTCTTTCATATAACTGATTTGCTTCACTTCCTTTGAGATTTATTTTGTGAGGTGGAAGTTTGGGAGATGGGATATCTGGGAAGGAGAGATAACTGTCTGCTACATAATTTGAAAGATCAGATTCCAAAATGTTTTTGGTCCAGAAGCAGAAACTCTTTTTCACCAAAAATGCCCAACTCATGGGAAGAAGGAAGGAATATGGAAAGAGGGCCAGGGATGGCGGGAGGGGCATTCCTTAGTGGGCCTATGGGCCCTGCAGACTTTCCCGTTCACTCCAATAGACTTCAACACACACTGTGACCCTTTGGAACTCATCCCCCCAGATCTTAAATTGGCCCCTATAATAACAATTGTGCACGATTGTTCTTAGTTCAAGGAATTTAATGACCTGTTCTGTTTTCTTCTGCATACAAAGACAATTGTAGAGGTTTAGAGCTCCTTTTGAGCTAAACAACTTGCTTTTCACTTTTACTTGGAAGTGCGGGAGGAGAGAAAATCCTAAGATTGTTGAACATTATCATAAGCTTCTCTATACTTTCCCAGGCATTTGTGATTATGTCATAATCAGGGGCCCCATGCAGCCAAGCTTGGCTCCCCCAGTTGAAGTGCCCTGGAAACAGGCATGAGATCCTGAGTCCAGACTGGGATTAAAACCCTAAAATTGCCTTTGACCTGGGAGCTTCTGCCCTGAGGGATTGGCCGCCCTTCAGGTCTCTCTGTTGTCCTTATTAAGGAGCTTGGGGCAGTTTGTGGGAGATTGGGGTCATCTTGTTTGAGATGTATTCTTTTTGGGCTGTCCTTTTACATTTTTGTTTAATTTCCTTGAATAAATACTAACGCTTAAGGTCTCTATTCGCTGATATGCTTCTTGTGTCGGAATCCAAAAGGACCCATTTCCTGGACAGCCAGTTACTGCTCTGACCCTTGGCAATCCAGCCCCAGGCTTCTGGGGCCTGGGCTATGGCTATTTCATTGTGCCTGGGGGTCCGGGAGTAGAAGGGAGCCTTTTCAAGTCTTGTACTCAATGGGGTATCTGGTTGTGTTCACCTGCTGGCTGCCATTATATTTTGTCTTGAATTGACCTTTTAAAGGTGCTTTTAATATGGTTATACATTTGTGCATTTCTTTATATTTTTATTGTGTTTTATTCCTGTGAGTTTTAATTGTTTTGTGCTGTCTATGAGTTGGAACTCTCTATAAATCCAATAAATAAATATGGCTTACTGGAAGCACACAAATCCTATCACACGCATGGATTTATACATAGAGTGCAATCTTATTTGTGAAGAGTCATTTATGGGGCTGAGATAGTCACAATTGAAGTGATATCGTTCCACCCCAAAATCAACGCAGAGCGAATCCCAGGGATTGAAGACAGGTCCTCCTGCTGACATCATGCTGCCATGCCCTGTTTGAACATCAAATGCATATGGCAATTCATGAATGATTGTTATGTTAACCAATCCAATGATGCTAGATACATTTTGATGCATTTTGTAAATTTGCACCTCCTTCCTTCTGCTCTCCCCGAGTCATTCATATGAGAGAGAAGAAGATGCTCTCTTATCTGGGAGTCATCACAGGAGAGGTAAGCCAGCATATACTATATGAATGCACACAAATACACACAGATACACACACAAACATTGGCTACTGACATGCCAGGAAGGCAGTCCAGTACAAGTTGTGGGTGGTGTGAAGTCAAGAAGTCTGGAGACATTATCTAGAACTCAAAGACCGTCCCAGCTCCAATTCTGATTTCCCAGTTCCACTGGTGGCCTATCAGGTCTGGAAGAAGATTCAGGGATTGGGAAGGGAGAGGCTGAACTAGGAGTTTTTAAAATTTGAAACCTGGAGGCTGAGAACTCTCCTTTGGTTTCCACTTGCAACAAATGATATTAAAATAGGAGGATCTGGAAGAGGTGGTCAAGAAAAGTCAGAATACAGAGTTAGATAAAATATTATTAGGAACCGAAGACAAAATGATTAAAAGAATATATCACTACCTTCTAGACCAGGCAATGTATGAAGAGCAGGTCAAGGAAACTATGTTAATGTGGAGTAGGGATTTTGGCTTTAATATTGATCTGCATATCTGGTAAGAATTGTGGGAAAGAAACAGGAAAATCACTTTAGCTACTTCTTATAAGGAAAATCTTTATAAGCTATTTTACAGACGGCATTTCCCACCCACGAGATTAGCCAAAATGGGCCCAAATCTTTCACCTATATGTTGGAAATATAAAATAGCAATAGGAACCTATTACCACATGTGGTGGAAATGTCCTAAAGCCTGTGATTATTGGAATAGGATAAGAAAATGGTTGAAAGAAATATTAATGTTGGAGACAGAGCTAAAACCTGAATTCTTTTTATTGGGTATAACCACAGATAAATATGATAAGGGAATAGTCTATTTGATGTTGCATTATCTTAACTGCTGCTAGACTGGCGTTTGCACAAAAATGGAAGAACAAAGAAACTCCCACAGATGAAGAGATACTGCACAAAATATTATCTTGTGCTGAAATGGACAGGCTTACGATGGAATTGAAAGATAAAAGCGGATCAGAATAGTTTGAAATCTGGGATAAATTGTACCATTGGTGGGAATCGAGGAGGACCGCTGGGGTTATAGATTAGTGATAAGATGGAAATATATATATTCTTAGGTTAGCAAATAGAGAAAATGTACTAAGTATTGTATAAAAAGTTTATATATATTTATAGAGATAAAGAATTGAATGTAAATGGCATTTGGATCCATAAAAATTGTCTCGCATGTATCCTAATTTACAGCCTAAGTGTTGGAGATGTGGTTGCTTAGATGCAACCTATTATCATATTTGGTGGACGTGTAGAAATATAAAAGCTTTTTGGATCAAGATTTGGTGGAACATTCAGAAGATTTTTAATAGAAAGATAAAGTTTACACCACAATTGTTTTTGTTAGGTATTATTGAAGATTGTGATGTTAAAGAAACTATTTTAATGTTGAATCTTATTACGGCGGCAAGGCTATTGGTTGGGCAATATTGGAGGAAAGATTCTTTGCCTACCATAGAAGAATGGTCGTTTAAAGTTGCTAATTTAGCAGAAATGGCCAAAATTTCTGCCTATTTGAAGGATCATTCACAAGAAAGATACATCTCGGTGTGGAGAAGATGGATAAATTTTGTACAGAATAAATATGGGATTAGAAAGTATCATTTAGTTTTTGATTAACTTATAGTTTAAATTGGGAGTTGTTTGTATTTGAGTTAAAGTATTTTAGGGATTTGGTTATTGGTATAGTTGGATAAGCTTATTTAGAATTTGTTTGCTTATTTTTAACCCTGTAATCAGCTCTGGGAAGTGAGGGGGGGAGGGTTGGGGTGGGGAGAAGGAGGGAGGGTTATTGTATTGTAATAATAAATTTGTATAAAACTTTTCAATTAAAAAAAAGAATTGAATGTAAGAGGAGAGATAATTTGACAGAAATGTTCAAACTGGAATGTTACATCATGTCCAATGTTTTCTTTCTTTTTTATTGTATTATAAATAAAAAACTTTTTTTTTTTAAAAAAAAAAAGAAAAGTCAGGATAGCACCCATGCAATCTCCTCATATTCAGAGTCTCAGTTTTTTGGATGTGCAAGGCGTGTAGAGGGAGGATTGTGATTGGGCAGGTGGGGGTGCCATTTTTTGATCCCCTCTGTGGATACCTTTGATACGACAAACTATTGAAACACCTGCGCTAGCTGCAAACAATTTGGAAAGCTCAATTTGAGGTTTTGGATTCAAAATTTATGGAGTCCATGGATTGTTTCTCTCTTGAGGAAGCCATTCAATTCCCAAGACCTTCAGTTAATTTTTTTTGTTTTTTTGTTTTGTTATATCGCCACTTGGAGAAGTTCTGTATTAAAGACAAGAAGGGAAAAAAACTTAGATGGGGTTACTTTTTTTTTTTTTATTAAAAAGTTTTATAAGTTTTACAAAAAGAACAAAACAATACAAAAACAAAAAACAACATATACAAAGAAAAAACTAAACATTACACAACAAAACCCCCCTTCCCCAACCCCCGCCCAAACACCCCCCCCTTCCCTCCCCTGAGCTTCCCAGAGCAGAATATAGGCTTAATTAAAAAACAATTAAAAATTATGTTTATAAAAAAAAAGAAAATATAACATTAAGATATATATGTATATATATAAAAATAAAAATTATGAAAAGGCTATATAATATTTTTTTATATCCAGTTTAAATTGTATAAATTTTATCCACTTATCCCAAACAGCAAGAAATTTCTCTTGCGTTTGTTCCTTTAAAAAAGCCGAAATCTTTGCCATTTCCACCAAATAAGACACTTTAAGAAACCATTCCTGCAATGTAGGCAAAGATTCCTTCTTCCAATATTGTCCTACTAACAGCCTCGCGGCTGTAATCAAATTTAACATCAATATAACCTCCTTTGTATCACAATCAGTAACTATACCCAACAAAAATAATTGCGGAGTAAATTTTACCCTCCTTCTAAAAATTCTCTGGATATTCCACCATATCTTAATCCAAAATGCTTTTATCTCTCTGCACGACCACCAAATATGATAATAAGTAGCGTCCATACAACCACATCTCCAACATTTAGGTTGTAAGTCAGGGTACATAAGAGACATTTTTTGTGGATCAAGGTGCCATCTATAAAACATTTTATAAAAATTCTCCCTTAAGTTCTGTGCTTGTGTAAATTTGACATTTCTCACCCAGATGGTTTCCCAGGTGTCCAATGGAACTGGCTCACCAAAGTTCTGCGCCCATCTAATCATACAATCTTTAATTAGTTCCGTTTCTGAATCCAATTCAACTAAAACCCCATAAATCCTCTTAATGTGGGTTTGTCTTTGATCCTTCACTTGCTTAATAAAATTTTCATCTTCTCTAAGAAAACCCACCTTACAATCCACCTTCCATCTATCTACTAATTGCCTACATTGGAACCAAGAATAAATAATATTTTCTTGTGCTAACTCTTCCCGTGATTTTAACTGCCAGTTTTGTCCATCCCATCTAAGTAGCTGTCTATAAGACACCATATCCATTTTAGACCTCTTTTTATTCCTTCTATCGCATGCCAAGGTATAGCCCATAATGGTACTTTAAAATCACTTTTATAATATTTTCTCCAAGTCCTAAGTAAAGAAATTCTTAAAATATGAGCTTTAAAGACCCAATCCATTTTTTTATTAAATATTAAATAGGCATGCCACCCAAAAAGTAGATCCCATCCCTCTAGATGGAGTATCTCAGGATTTGTCAAATTTAAGATGGGGTTACTTTTAAACTATGAATCACACATCCTTAGCAATTGCAGTGATTTCCTTAGCTCTATTTTACAGGTAGTCCTCGACTTACAACAGTTCATTTTGTGACTGTTCATAGTTACAATGGTACTAAAAAAAGTGACTTATGACCATGTTTCACACTTACAACTATTGCAGCATCCCCATGCTCATATGATCAAAATTCAGATGCTTGGCAACTGACTCATATTTATAACAGTTGCAGTGTCCCAAGGTCACATGATCACCTTTGATCATTTTACTCCGGGATCACATGACACTTTGCAACTGATTCATATTTATGACGGTTGCAGTGTTCCTGGGTTATGTGATCACCTTTTGCAACCTTCTGACAAGCAAAGCCAGTGGGGAAGCCAGATTCACTTAACAACCGTGTTACTAACTTAACAACTGCAGTGATTCACTTAACAACTCTGGCAACAAAGGTCACTTAACAAATGTTTCACTTAGCAACATAAATTTTGGGCTCAATTGTGGTCGTAAGTTGAGGATGTCCACAATATTTACAGATGTCCACACATATTTTTTTTAATTTGGTTTTCAAAACTACTTTTTAAAGAAATTAGGGATGATTGTCATTATTAACATATTTTATGGTTATCTCCACATGCCCATCACACCCCAAACTTACCTTTGGAAGCTCTCTGACCTCATGTTGGGGAAGGCCACAGGTCCTTGCAGAGCTATTCAAATGCAGCCCCATTTTTTGGGCAGGGGCATGAGATTGGCTTATCTTGAAAAACAAGCTGGTTGCAAAATATCAATTTCTGACACAGGATTCACTCTCATGTCCCCTCATCTGCAGTAAAAGATTTTTGTCTGAGGGGCACATTCTCATGACCTCGTCTCTGATGAGAGAAGGACACCCCCCTCTTCACCCCAAAGGAAAACCTTGGCAAATACAGGAAGAACCCAATACAAACTAGTCTGACTCAGCGGCAGCCTGAGGCTAAATAAACAAACATTTAACACACACTGGCTACAAAGTATCAAGTCTAAACCGCAAGAATGCAGAACCGGGTAACAGCAATTAGGACTGACAGGATTAAAATAGAAACACTAAAAGGTTTATAATAATAAAATAAATCATACCGGATCCCTCCTGGGGCAAAGATTAACATTTTCCTAGACAGAATTGATAAAAAAATTAACCCATCAATAGACACTGATCAACGAATCAGAAAAGACAATTTTGAAAGCCATGAAAGGGTATAAGAACTCACCTTTGGGGACCATTCTGTCTAGCTAGCCGGAGATTCATGCTGAATTGTCACTCAACCTTAATCTCCGTGATTAAACCTATCTTTCTGGTAGCTGGCTTCACATTCTATTTGTTCTTCTCTGCACCGCTTGTGAAAATCCTGGCTGGAAGAGCCTGAATGGGGGAGTTCTTCCCAACAATTACCTGGTGACCCAGATGGGATTTCCAGCTCACCCGGCCACCGGACTGGGCCCAGAAGAGCCATCACCCAGCTGGCAAAGGACGCCTTGTTCTGCAGGGAAGTCTCCACGGACCCTGCCCAGTCAGCAACAGGTATTAAAGGGAGTCTTTGAGTCTGGTGCTCAAACAGCTACCTGGAAAGAGGGTAAGTGCCACCAAATTTAAATTTCTGGATTCAAAAGGTCTGAAGAACGAAAGGAAGAGTGTGTGGATGTATGTTTGGGGCACCCTCCTCTGACAATCAGCTGAATCTCACTCCCTCTGTATGCCCTCCAGCCTCATCCTGGCCTGCTGCTAGCTCCCCTGGAGCTGTGACCAGCAGGGCCCGGGAAAGCAAGGGGAGTGTGAGACCTTCTGAGAAAGGGAGAGCTGAGCAGGCAGTAAAAGTGTTGTAAAATCTTTCTGTTATGTCCCGAGCCTTGCAAACGGCTCGGGCGTTTGCAGGCAGTCCCGGGCAGGTGCAAAGCTGCCCGGGACCAGACAGGCTGTCGCCAGCGCCGTGCGCATGCGCGGGTGCTGGCGCGGGAAAAGTATCACATTTACCCGGGAAGCGTCTATATAAGAAGCTGGGAGGTTTTGGGAGCTGCTGAAGCCATCTACTTGTAAGCTGAACGCTGAATAAAGGAAACTGAGAACTTAACTGCTTCTCATGTCTGCTTCCCGCCAAGGACTCAACACTGGCGACGAAGGTGGGATGCCTTACACCGCCTGGAAAGGAAGAAGTGTAAGCTTACCCAAGTGAGTCCTGAGCGGCGGAACGGCGTCGACTCGGCAGCTACCCGCCAATCCAGTGCGCATTCGGGGGTAGGCTGGCTGATAGACCCGTCTTCTGAAGATGGCGAAAATCGGAAGGCTTTCGGAATTCGACGTCTCACATCCAGAGCGGTGGGAGTCATACGTAGCCAGGGTGGAGAACTACTTCAAGGCAAACCAAGTGAGGGAAGAGAGCTTGAAGGCTGCCACCCTGCTTTGTGTTTGCGGTCAAGACGCCTTCGACATCGCAGAAAACCTTGCAGCACCTGTTCCAGTAGAGTCTGTCAGCTACGCAGATCTGAAGAAGCTACTGAAGGAGCACTTCCACCCCAAGATGTCCGTCATCGCATGGCGCCACACCTTCGAGCAGAGGGATCAACGGCCCGGTGAGTCGGCCAAAGAATTCATCGCCGCATTACGGAAGGCCGCCAAGCACTGCGAGTTCAAAGACCTCGAAGAACGACTGAGGGACCGATTCGTGTGCGGGTTAAGGCATCGAGATCTACAACAAAGACTTTTCGCTAAAGAAGAATTGTCCTACCAAGATGCCTTAAGGGAAGTCACCGCAGAAGAAGCAGCAGGCGGCGCTGTCAAGAACATGCGGCCGATCAGAAACAGTCCAGAGGTTGCATCCGTGCACCAGGAAGACGCCCAAAGAAACTCCGAGGAGGATCCGGACGAGGAAGTCGACCGTCTCCACCCCACGACGGAAGAAAAACAGAAGGGAAGCTCTTCAGCTCCGCTCAAGTGCATCGGCTGTGGAGGTCGCCACAGGAGAACCGACTGCAAGTTCCGCTCCGCTACCTGCCGGGCATGCGGCAAACAAGGACACATTGCAGCTGTGTGTCTGGGCCGACGAAAGGTACAACCTCAGGAAGAACTGCGCCTGAAAGGTACCAGATTCCCCAGCCAGAATAGGGTAGGTTTTTGCGCTTCGCGAAGAAGCATCCTTAGGACAGGCACACACAAGCCCATTAAGAAAAAGCTGTCACTCAAGGTGAAGCTACAAGGGGTTCCATTATCTATGGAACTAGACACAGGGTCTGCCTTTTCAATTATCTCCTTGCATACATTTAGGAAGATTTGTTCCGGTAGTGGAACTCAGGCCAAGTTAAGGCCTTCTGACATTGTGTTAACAGATTTTCAAAATTCAAGAGTGTGTGTTAAGGGGGAGGCCACCCTTAACGTGCAATACAAGAGTTTTGAAGGTCCACTAGACTTATTAGTAGTAGGGGGTGAACGAACGAGTCTCATAGGACTCGATTGGTTTGAGGCCCTGGGGATACACGTCACAGGACACTGAGTTAGATAAACTGATTCAACAGGGAATCCTAGAACCTGTTGATTCCAGTCCTTGGGAGACCCCCATTGTCACGCCTCTAAAGGCAAATGGGGACATTCGCATTTGTGCTGACTACAAATGCACTCTGAATAAGGCATTGCAGCAACATGCCTATCCTGTTCCTGTGGTCAGTCATATTCTGGCCTCCCTCAAGGGGGGGCGCGTTTTTGCAAAGCTTGACCTAGCTCAAGCGTATCAACAGCTGCCTGTTGATGATGATGCTGCTATAGCTCAGACTATTGTGACCCACAGGGGAGCCTTTAAGGTAAAAAGGCTGCAGTTTGGAGTGAATGTCGCTCCTGGGATTTTCCAAAGCGTAATGGAAAACACACTACGGGGTATACCAGGGGTTTGCCCCTACTTTGATGATGTCTTAATTGCAGGAGACTCCACACACATTCTAGCTGAAAGGCTAAGGGCTGTTCTGTTAAGATTCAGGAAGTCAGGCCTCAAGCTCAAAAAAGACAAATGCAAGATTGGGGTGCCTTCTACTGAATTTCTGGGGTTCAAAATTGATGCTGCTGGGATTCACCCTGCTGAATCCAAACTAACAGCTATTTTAGAAGCACCTAGGCCAAAGTCCAAGGCCGAACTTCAGGCCTTCCTGGGCCTCCTGAATTTCTACAATTCTTTTCTTCCACATAAAGCTAGTGTAGCTGAGCCTCTTCACAGGCTACTAGACAAACAAGCAGTGTGGCAGTGGTCACAAACACATGAGGCTTGCTTTAACAAAGTCAAGGCCTTGCTCACTTCTAACAGTGTACTTGCACATTTCAACGAATCTCTTCCTGTGTGCATCGCATGTGATGCGTCCCCTTACGGGGTAGGAGCTGTCCTGAGCCACCTCAGGTCTGATGGAACTCAGGTTCCTGTTGCATATTACTCCAGAACATTGTCTTCTGCTGAGCGCAACTACGCTCAGATAGACAGGGAGGCTCTGGCTGTTGTCGCTGGAATTAAAAAATTCCACGATTTTCTATATGGCAGGCATTTCACGGTCTTTACTGACCATAAGCCTCTGCTGGGACTGTTTACCACACGTAAGCAGACTCCCCAAATCATTTCCCCTAGAATGCTTAGGTGGTCTATTTTTCTGTCTGCATATGATTTTTCTTTACTCCACAAGCCTGGGAAAGAAATGGGCCATGCTGATGGCCTCAGTAGATTGCCTCTGCCAGTAGTAGAAGCTGACCCTGTGCCAGCTGTCAACATTCTATCAATCCAAGCCTTGCCCGAGCTCCCTCTGAGTGCCAGGAATGTTGCCGCTGAAACAGGTACAGATCACACACTTTCACGTGTCCGTTCCTGGGTTTTGTCCGGTTGGCCTGAGCACTGCCCTAGTCCTGAGTTTCAGAGTTTCTGGTCCAAAAGAAACGAGTTGTCCCTTTCTCAGGGTTGTCTGCTTTGGGGAAACAGAGTTGTCATTCCCTCCTCAATGAGGACTAGGGTCTTAGAATCCCTCCACGAGGGTCATCCTGGCATTGTTCGTATGAAGGCTCTTGCACGCAGCCACTTGTGGTGGCCTGTTTTAGATAAGGATATTGAGGCGAAGGTGCATGCATGCCACCTGTGCCAACGATCTCGCCCAGAGATGCCCCAAGCTCCCGTGCATAAATGGGAGGAAACGCAGTCCCCATGGTCTAGGGTGCACATTGACTACGCTGGGCCCTTTCAGGGCCAGTTCTTCTTGGTCCTTGTTGACAGCCATTCAAAATGGCTTGAGGTTGTACCTGTCTCATCCACCACCACTGCAAAGACTCT
This sequence comes from Crotalus tigris, assembly GCF_016545835.1. Lineage (NCBI taxonomy): Eukaryota > Metazoa > Chordata > Lepidosauria > Squamata > Viperidae > Crotalus > Crotalus tigris. Next base: position 5,663,522 of record NW_024096554.1, on the reverse strand, counting down.
TCAGGTACTGAGGGGGATTTTTGCTGCACACGGGCTTCCAGATGTCATTGTGTCTGACAACGGCCCTCAATTCACTTCCTCCGAATTCCAAGCTTTCTTACAGGCTAACATGATTCGTCATGCCACGTCTGCACCCTTCCACCCGTCCACCAACGGTATGGCTGAACGTATGGTGCGCATCACAAAGGACGCCTTGAAAAGACTCACCTACGGGGACTGGCATCACAGGTTGGCTGACTTTCTCCTTTCTTATCGCACCACACCGTCCACTTCTACAGGGAGAAGCCCAGCTGAACTTCGCTGGGGGCGTCAACTTACTACTAAACTTGACCGGTTGCATCCGGACAGACTGCCTTCATCTACCTCACATCCTAGGGCACCTAGACAACTACTTGTGGGTGCCCCGGTTTGGGCTCGCAATTACGGGCCTGGTCATACCTGGGTCCCCGCTTCTATTTCCAGGGTCACAGGTCCTCTCTCCTACGAGGTTGCCCTGGACAACGGTCGTGTCCTGCGTTGGCACATCGACCAACTCCGCCCTAGGCGGGACTTTTCAGATGAGACTCCTGGGTCTTTTCCAGGGGGGGAGGGGGACCCTTTGGAGCAAAGGGAAAGGCACGAGCTGCTGCCCATCTCCACTGATGGAGCCACAAACGGCCCATCCCAGGGTTCCGCGAGAGCTCCGAACAAGAATTCTATGAGCCTACCTAACTACCAGGCATCCACGCCTACTCCAGCCAGGGAGTCACCCCGGGGGCATACTCACCTTCCACACACATCACACAGCACTCCAGTCACGGAGGCTACCCGGGGGCATCCCAACAAATCATTCCCCGCAAGAGAGCTGGCACACAATCCCCAAGGTTGGCCTGACCTTACCCCAAATTCTACAGGGGGTCAAACATACAGGGAGGTGGTCGAGGAACCAATTCCCGACTACAACACCTCTAGCCCAAATCAGGGAGTAACTGAGTTTTGGGAAAGTACAGGAACCCACACAAGCCCGGACACAGAACGGGGTTCAGGGACTGGTCAGCCTCCTGACAGGTCTTGGACGGACCTAGGAGGTTCAACAGAGACGCCCAGCAGTGGCTATCACGTCAAGGGGCCCGAGGGTCTACAGCTAGGCAGGTCAACCAGGTCACAAAGTGACAGAAGCCCTGGCCTGACGAGCCCGGTGGGCGAGCAAGCAGGACAGGCAGCGGGGCACAGTCCTTGGAAGGCACCAAGGCAAAATAAGGAGAACAGGCTCACATCTCCCTCCAGTCAGGGAACTCATGCTAGTAACCCAGAGCTGAGAAGGTCACAGAGAGCAAAGAAGTCTACTAAATACTTAGAGGATTACATAACATTGATGGCTAAACAAAAGCCAGGTAACGATAGGAGCACTGAGAAGCAGAACACTGCATAAAATAAATGATTATATGTTGGTAGTAGTTTTAGCCCGGGGGAAAGGGATGTTATGTCCCGAGCCTTCCAAACGGCTCGGGCGTTTGCAGGCAGTCCCGGGCAGGTGCAAAGCTGCCCGGGACCAGACAGGCTGTCGCCAGCGCCGTGCGCATGCGCGGGTGCTGGCGCGGGAAAAGTATCACATTTACCCGGGAAGCGTCTAGATAAGAAGCTGGGAGGTTTTGGGAGCTGCTGAAGCCATCTACTTGTAAGCTGAACGCTGAATAAAGGAAACTGAGAACTTCAACTGCTTCTCGTGTCTGCTTCCCGCCAAGGACTCAACACTGTTGTATTGGTAGATCAGACCCCTTTCAGAAAATTTCTTTTTATATTGGTAGACCAGACCCCATCCGCCAGTAATTTATAAGCAAAGCAACTCAGACCTCTGAAAGCAAGCAGAGGTCCTCCCGGACATTTGAAGTCCGAAAACTGTGGTTGTGTAGGTAAAGCTGGTAATTGAGTGACCCATACTCTCTAGGGGAGCAAATGAATCCTCAAAGACCCCTTTATGGTCTTAAATTATGGTAGAGAATCCCTGAAGGAGCGACACATACTCTGTTAGGGATTCCAGAGTGCTCCACGGCCCCTTTTTGGCCCCAAAACTGTGGTTGTAGGTGGCAGTCTCACAAGGAGACTTCAAGTGCACCAGACACGACTGAGCTGAAGTGAATGACTACATTGGAAATAGGGGAATCATGGGATGTTTCAATTCAAGGGTCAAGAAAGGCTCCCCAATGAAAAGCTTGCTTGAAGCCTGGGACGGGAATCAGCTACCCATCCAGGCACGTACTGTATGAAAAAGAAACAGTTAAAGAAATTATGTGAAAAATGGGCTTTGCTTAAAGATGAGTGCGGAAAACAGATTTGGCCAGAAGGTGGCACATTCAAATTCAAAACACTGAAAACACTTAGATCCAGAATAGAACCAGCCCAGCTACCCTATTGGTATTGCTGGGCTGAACTGTCCAGATTAAAAAGTCAGGCTCAAATTGAGTTCAAACTACAGCTTCCCTTAGACGACCCAGACCCAAAAATCATGGCCCCCGTACTGAACAGGCCTGTACCCATGCGACTGAGAGACCAGGCTGAACATATTTTAATCCACACCCCCTTCTCCCCATCTGACTTGGTTGTTTGGAAAAAGGACATTCCTACTTTCCAATCTGACCCCCAATCGGCAATAACACCTGTAAAATCAATTGTGGAAACTCACTATTCGTCTTGGGATTTGTTCCTATCTGTGCCACTTGCGAAAATCCCATCTGGAAGAGTCTGAATGGGGAAGTTTCTCCCAACACCTTCATCTCATTTCACACTTTTTCTAGAAACTAAGCAGTCAGCTTTAGTTTCCCTTCACCAAAATGACAGCCATATGAATAGAAGAAAAAAAACACAAATAAAAAAGAACATCTCCTTTAAAGCTAACAATCCTAATTTATAAGGAATTTTTCCTTGTTATATTAACTGCAAGATTGTTTTGGACCACTTTCAAAGGGGAGGAGCTTTAGAACGTTTTATGTTAAGGTGACCAACTTTTTTTACAATGAAAAGGAGGACACAAATAAATTGAAGAAAAAAATATCATAAATAAAAGAAACATTTTATTCATTGCAACAATAATACAGACAACTTGCATGTGCAAAGTTTGCCAGCCGGGTGTTTTGGCGCGCTCAGCAGCAACTCCTATTGGCTTTCGAAAGCCAAGAGGGGGAGTAGTACAGCTCACACAAAAGTTGAAAAAAAAACCCATTAAAAAAAAGGTGCCGGAATGCCGTTCTGAGCGTTCTATGAGAAAAAAAAAAACCCTGCAGATTAGTCTTCAAATATCAAAAAGGAGGACATGTAGGAGGACACTTTTCGAAGGAGGACAGAACTTACAAAAGGAGGACTGTCCTCTCTAAAGGAGGACGGTTGGTCACCTTATTTATGTAGTTTGGAAGAAATGTTTGGAGATCCTACAGCCCAGAGGTTTTTTTCTTCTTCACAGTTTTATAGTAATTTAATAAAAATAATAGAATAAAAATTTAATGAATTTTATTATAAAATTTAACATGAATAGTTTGTTCCTTGCAGAGTTTTAGAACAGATTACAAATAAATTGAACAAAGAAACAAAGAGATTATGTATGAACTCCTTGGAAAAGAACAGGGTGATTACCAAAAAGCATGGATTTGTCAAGAAGACAGTTGCCAGGCTAATCTTCTCCCAAAAACACAAGATAGGAAACATGACCACATGAGCTAACTCTACTTTATTAGAAAAATGCATCAAGAGAATCTTGCAAGTCTGAAAGTACAAATCTCCCACCAATTCTTTTTAATGCCTGAAAAGTCAGTGAAGATACTTTCTGATTTTCTTTCTCTTCCAGTTACGCAGCTGTGCTTCTCCCCCCCATCAGTTGATTCTCTAGGGCAGGGGTCTTCAAACTTGGTCCTTTTATGACTTGTGGACTTCAACTCCCAGAATTCCTCAGCCAGGCACGCTGGCTGAGGAATTCTGTGAGTTGAAGTCCACAAGTCATAAAAGGGCCAAGTTTGAAGACCCCTGCTCTAGGGAGCATCTCCTCCCCCAACCCCCAACATCATTTATTGATTATTTATTTGTATCTCACCTTTATTATTTTTATAAATAACACAAGGCAGTGAAGATATCTAATACATTTCCTCCTCCTATTTTCCCCACAATAACAGCCCTGTGAGATGGGTTGGGCTGAGACAGAGTGAGTGGCCCAAAGTCACCCAGCCAGATTTGATGGCTAAGGTAGGACTCACCATCTTCTGCTTTTTAACATGGTACCATACCATATTTGCACATATCACTACACTTCCTTACTAGATTGTGGGAATGCTGGTGGTATAACCTGATTTCAGCAAAGTATTAACAAAGTACTTCCTAATAATTAATCTAATTAATTAATTGATAAAATATGATTTCTTGATGCAACATTTATACCAATTCTTCAACAAACCTATTTTGGTGTTATTTTAAAAATAACCAGGTTCCATAACAATATTTATTATTTCCTAATAGTTAGAGGTGCTTAAGTAAAACCCAGTAGAAAAATATGCAATTTTTAGTAATAGAACATAACAAACTATGACATCTTTTATAAGAAAGAAAAAAAAGGTTGGCAGCTATGATGTAAAACTTTCATTAAGATTTCATTTGCACTTTTTCTTATGTATAACTTGATAATTTACCAAAATGGGCTGAAAAAAACCTGTATGGAATTTACAGATAGGCAAGTAGAAAGTTATTCATTTAGAAGAAGGAAAAGGAGATGCAAGGGAAGAAGGATGGGGGATGATAAGAGTATTTCTGAAAATGATCTCAAAATTATCACTGATTTCAAACCAATTTGCTAATAATTCAAACACGAACAATACTGATTAGGGAATATGTATAGCTGTAGGAATTTTGATTTTATATTCCTGGCTTTCCTTTTGCAGTTTCCATTAGTCGTATCCAATTTCAAATCATAATAACACTAGGCGGATCTGTGGCTCTATGTATTTGTGGATGATCCTTAGTCTGGCCTCAACAGGTGGAGGCATACTTTCCCAAAATACCATTAGACTTCCTTTTATGCTGCTCTTCTATCTTCTTTGGTTTCAGCTATAAGTACCAGCTGCCTGATCTATTTTTAGGAGAAGTGTGCAAGAGTACCATGGAGTGGAAAATTTTCCACTGCCCCTCTCTTAAGTTGTAATAAATCTGACTCATGTAAAATGATAGCATGTTTCTTTACATATCATCCTTCTCTCCCTCACTAACAGTACTCTCTGGTACATGTTATTTCAATTTTCCTGGCTATGAGTCACTTGTATGTAAGCCTGGTAATAGCTCATTAAAACAGATTTAAAATGAGAGGTCATTTGGTTATCTTCCTTACCATCTCAGATTGTTTCCAGCAGGTAAAAGTTTTAATGTGTTTTACTACAGTATCTTTTATATTTTAAAAAGATGATTGCAAAAAGAAATTGCTTTGTTTTTCCTTGCTAAGTGTTCTATGATCTTTTTTTCTTAATATTTATGCCTTGGTTTCATGCATTAATTAAAAAAACGTAAAATATTAATAAAAGGAATTATATGGCTACCTCATGGAGAGGCTTCAAAGAGGGAAACTGGAGAGAAAATTATGGTGATTTTAGGTATGTTGTTTAAAACTGCTTCTAGTGAAGATGTTAAAACCAAGAATACAAATTATATCTGGACATGGAATATTTGATAATAATAATAGTAAGTAGGAATTTAGAATGTATATGCTTTCAATAGTGGTATATATATGCATATGATTTTTGTGTAGAGTACCACTTGTTCTTTTTTAATAAATATTATTTTGATGTAATTTTATTAAAATCCAATATATATTTTGTGGCAGAGCAAATTATACAGCACTTGATAGAGCAGCCATGAAGCCATTGTAAACAATATTCAAATTCCATAATGGGTCCATGCCTACAAAGATTGGAATAGTGAAAGCAACTGTATTTACTGTGATACTCTGTGGAAGTGAAAATTTTGATACGAACAATACTGAGGCTTTGGAGCTTTGGTGTTGGAAAAGACTCCAGAGAATACCATGGAAAGCCATGGGGGGGGGGGGAAATCCCAAACAAAGCAATCCAAAGTTCTCACCCAAGGCATAAATAACTTGGCTCAAATTTTAAATAAAATACAAATGTTTAAGCCTTTAAGTATGGTTTGAAATTGAAGTCTCATCTACTAAAAGAAGGAAAACATCATTCCAAGTAATCAGAGAAAGCAACTTTAAGGCATTGCACAATGGATTTTGTCAGTATTTAAGTTAAGAAGCAGAACAAATTGTGCAATGCAAATGTGTGCAGTTCTTCAGAAACTAGCTTTTTTTCTGCAGAATTTAAATTATAACTTTAGTAAATGTATATGGAAATTTTCAGTTATCCAGGTCATGGTTCTCCCCAAAGCGTTTTCTTTTGGGGGGGGGGGAGTGCCAGCATATACCAAATTTTGGTTACTCACTAAGTATAACTTAGTACTTTTGTACTAAGTATTATAGTTATACTAAAGATGCTTTTTCAAGAGGCAACTGGATTTTTCGTTGCCTCTTGAAAAAAGTCCAGTTGCCTCTTGAAAAAGCATCTTTAGTATAACTTTAGTACAGTGAGTATCCAAAATTTGGTGCATGCTGGCACTCTCAAAAAACACTGAGGATGACCCCAAATGTTTTGTTCTGTTTATAAGTGAATATTGATAATTGTGCATTGTGACATAGACTCCTTCAGATTTAATGGTATGAAGGGATGTTAGAGCATGCAAAAGCATTCATGTTTAGCACCTGACTAGATCTTCTTACTCTGGATTCAGATGGTGGCCCACCACAGAATGTTTCTGGTAAAGGACATATCTGTTTAAGGAACTGAAGGCTGGTTCTAGGTGACCAGCTACAAACTGTACATCTCAAAGAACATTTTTATATTAGAATCTCAGGTGGTGTACAGCCCTGTTGTACACAAATGTCATTGTATATCCAGTTTTCACTTATGCCTTGTTTAAAAAGTTTTCAAACACCAGTTCAAGATTATAACTTAAATTACATTAGACTTATATAGTAAAATGTTAGAAAGGACGCAATATTAATGGGAATTGTCTCAATTTTATGTTTCATTCTAGATATAGTATATAAGTCATTTTGTAGGTATTTTACTGTTTTTTAATTTGTTTTATAATCTTAGAATTGTAAGCTGCCCAGAGTTGCTTGGTTGAGATTTACTTGGCTATAGAAACAAATAAAGTCATGTGCAATATGTTTTGTTTTTGCTTTGTGCATTGTATGAACTCAGTTTTTGTTTTTGTTTTATAAACTATGGCTTATAACTTAGTGTAAAGTATGTATTCAGATACTTCAGCATACAGCAGTTTAACTTCTGCATGCCACTATCTATAGCTTTTACTTCTCAATATTTTTTTACTGAGGGACACAGCAATGTAGAGGACATAGACAACAAGGAGAACTATGGAATGCTGATGGAATAACTTTAACTGCAAGGCATAGAAACTGGAAAATCACTGGTTTCCACCTGGCTTGCTACTAAACCATTTTCTTTTGAAGAGAAATAGAGTGCTCATGCATCTCTAGTTTAAATATAAATGAAGAATAAAATCCAGGAGGTTGCAGTATAAGGGATCTCAAGACCAAGGCATTGATGTTCATCTCAATGTTTTCCCATCAAGCTATTTTAGGCTGGTCAATTATCTAGTTCACCTATCTTCTAGCCAAGGTTTTTTTCACCATGGCTCTTTAAATAAAATACAATTGGTCATGTTTGGATTAATCCCCAGTATCAAGCCATCATATGGTGTGTGTGTGTGTGTGTGTGTTTGCAGAATATTCAGCCAAAACAACTTTATTATGGTTAGCCTGGCATGTAAATTCAGCCTGAGATCTGAAAGCTAGGTGTTTGCTTTAATGGAATTTCATGTTGCTTATTACTGAATAAATATTAATAGGATTACATTGACTATAACTGTACCACAATTTAACTCAGAGGCAATTTACCCATGCTCATTACTAGCATAAATCTCTGAATTCGGTGATATTTTAAAGGCATGTTGTTGTTGTTAATTGCGAAGTCGTGTCCGACCCATCGCGACCCCATGGACAACGTTCCTCCAGGTCTTCCTGTCCTCTACCATCTTCTGGAGTCCATTTAAGTTCACACCTACTGCTTCAGTGACTCCATCCAGCCATCGCATTCTCTGTCGTCCCCTTCTTCTATTGCCCTCAATCTTTCCCAGCATTAGGCCCTTCTCCAGTGAGTCCTTCCTTCTCATTAGGTGGCCAAAGTATTTGAGTTTCAACTTCAGGATCTGGCCTTCTAAAGAGCAGTCGGGGTTGATGTCTTCTAGGACTGAACGGTTTGAACGCCTTGCAGTCCAAGGGACTCGCAGGAGTCTTCTCCAGCACCATAGTTCAAAGGCCTCAATTCTTTGGTGCTCAGCCTTTCTTATGGTCAAACTTTCACAGCCATACATTGCAACTGGGAAAACCATGGCCTGGACTATACGCACTTTTGTTGGCAGGGTGATGTCTCTGCTTTTTAGAATGCTGTCTAGATTTGCCATAGCTTTCCTCCCCAGGAGCAAGCATCTTTTAATTTCTTGGCTGCAGTCCCCATCTGAGGGGATCTTTGAGCCCAGAAAAATAAAATCTGTCACTACCTCCATTTCTTCCCCATCTATTTGCCAGGAATTGAGAGGGCCGGATGCCATGATTTTGGTTTTCTTAATGTTGAGTTTCAAGCCAACTTTTGCACTCTCCTTCTTCACCTGCATCAAGAGGCTCTTTAGTTCCTCTTCACTTTCTGCCATTAGAGTGGTATCATCTGCATATATTAGGTTGTTGATATTTCTCCCGGCAATCTTAATTCCAACTTTTGTTTCATCTAGCCCTGCCTTTCTCATGATGTGCTCTGCATATAAGTTAAATAGGCAGGGCGACAGTATACAGCCTTGCCGGACTCCTTTCCCAATTTTGAACCAATCAGTGGTTCCGTGTTCGGTTCTCACTGTTGCTTCTTGACCCGCATAAAGGTTTCTCAAGAGACAAATGAGATGGTCTGGTACTCCCATCTCTTTAAGAACTTGCCACAATTTGTTGTGATCCACACAATCAAAGGCTTTTGCATAGTCAATGAAGCAAAAGTAGATGTTTTTCTGGAACTCCCTAGCTTTCTCCATGATCCAGTGTATGTTGGCAATTTGATCTCTAGTTCCTCTGCCTCTTCGAAATCCTGCCTGTACGTCTGGTAGTTCTCGATCCACATACTGCTGGAGTCTAGCTTGTAGGATTTTAAGCATAACTTTACTAGCATGTGAAATGAGTGCAATGGTGCGATAGTTTGAACATTCTTCGGCATTGCCTTTCTTTGGAATTGGAATGTAAACTGACCTTTTCCAATCCTGTGGCCACTGTTGAGTTTTCCAAATTTGCTGGCAAATTGAGTGTAGCACTTTTATTGCATCGTCTTTTAAGATTTTAAATAGCTCAGCTGGAATACTGTCACCTCCACTAGCTGTGTTGTTGCTCAGATTTTCTAAGGCCCATTTCACTTCACATTCTAGGATGTCTGGTTCGAGGTCAGTGACCATCTCACTGTGGTTATCTGGGATGTTAAGCTCATTCTTGTATAGTTCTTCTGTGTAGTTTTGCCATCTCTTCTTAATCTCTTCTGCCTCTGTTAGGTCTCTGCCATTTTGGTCCTTTCTCATGCCCATCTTTGCATGAAACGTTCCCTTCATATCTCCAATTTTCTTGAAGAGATCTCTGGTCCTCCCTGTTCTGTTGTTTTCTTCTATTTCTTTGCACTGTTCATTTAAGAAGGCATTCTTATCTCTTCTAGTTACTCTCTGGAATTCTGCATTCAATTGGGTGTATCTTTCTCTTTCTCCCTTGCCTTTCGCTTCCCTTCTTTCCTCAGCTATTTGCAAAGCTTCCTCAGAAAGCCATTTTGCTTTCTTGCATTTCTTTTTCTTTGGGATGGTTTTAGTTGCTACCTCTTGTACAATGTTGCGAACTTCCATCCATAGTTCTTCAGGCACTCTGTCTATCAGATCCAGTTCCTTAAATCTATTTGTCACCTCTACTGTATATTCATCAGGAATATGATTTAGTTCATACCTGAGTGGCCTAGTGCTTTTCCCTACTTTTTCAATTTAAGCCTAAATTTTGCAACGAGAAGCTCATGATCTGAGCCACAGTCAGCTCCTGGTATTGTTTTTACTGACTGTATAGAGCTTCTCCATCTTTGGCTGCAGAGCACATAGTCAATCTGATTTCTATGTTGACCGTCTGGTGATGTCCATGTGTAGAGCCGTCTCTTGGGTTGTTGGAAAAGAGTGTTTGTTATGACCATCGTATTCTCTTGACAAAATTCTATTAGCCTGTGCCCTGCTTCATTTTGTTCTCCAAGGCCAAACTTGCCTGTTATTCCAGTTATCTTTTGGCTTCCTACCTTAGCATTCCAATCCCCCATGATGATAAGGACATAATTTTTGGGTGTTAATTCTATAAGGTGCTGTAGGGCTTCATAAAACTGGTCAATTTCATCCTCTTCAGCACCAGTGGTTGGGGCATAGATTTGGACTATTGTGATATTGAATGGTTTGCCTTGGATTCGAATTGAGATCATTCTGTCATTTTGGGGATTGTATCCCAGTATTGCTTTTCCTATTCTTTTATTGACTAAGAAGGCTACTCCATTTCTTCTGAGGGATTCTTGCCCACAGTAGTATACCTGATGGTCATCTGAGTTAAATTCACCCATTCCTGTCCATTTTAGTTCGCTGATTCCTAAGATGTCGATGTTCAGTCTTGTCATCTCTTTTTTGACTACGTCTAGCTTGCCTTGATTCATGGATCTTACATTCCAAGTTCCTATGGAGAAAAAATCTTTACAGCATCGGACTTTCCTTTCACCACCAGATATATCCACAGCTGAGCATCCTTTCGGCTTTGGCCCAGTCGCTTCATTCTTTCTGGCGCTACGAGTACTAGCCCTCTGCTCTTCCCCAGTAGCATATTGGACACCTTCCGACCTGAGGGGCTCATCTTCCAGAGTCATATCTTTTTGCCTTTTAGTACTGTCCATGGGGTTTTCATGGCAAAGATACTGGAGTGGTTTGCCATTTCCTTCTCCAGTGGATCACATTTTGTCAGAACTCTCTGCTATAACCTGTCCATCTTGGGTGGCCCCCGCATGGCATAGCTTATAGCTTCATTGAGTTACGCAAGCCCCTTCGCCATGACAAGGCAGTAATTCATAAAGGGCTTTAAAGGCATACATTGACTTAATTACAATTCTAATTTAAAAATAAATCCTAATTACTTTTTACAGAAAACAAAGTTTCAAAAGATTCAATAGAATTTTTTTTAATCGAAGAGTTGATTATCATGTTGTACCCTTTATAGTAATCCATATATCATATGCACTCCACCGATCTCTCTTTGACACTTTCCTTTACTGTTTCATTTTTTTTTTTAAAGAAACCCTGGCCGGTAGGGACAATGGCATCAAAATGAAGGTCAAAATACATTTTGATGGAACCAGGCGTTTCTTTTTTCAGTGAATCTTTAATATTCCCCTACTTTCAACCACAAACCAACGTATAGGTTTTTCCCGCATTTCATGTCTATTTAGCGGGGAGGGACGGGGGGGAGGGAGAGAGAGATGGGCGGAGTGTATTTAACTCTACCACACTTAAGATGACCGGAACGCACAGAGACCGACTCGTCGATAGCCATATTTGGGAGGTCTATGACTTCTCTTAGGATATATCGCGAGATTTCCAAACGCAGCTCCCGCCCTATCGCGCGCCGCTGGTACTCTGAAGCTTGAGGCCCGGCGCTTGTGTGTGTCAGTTGGCGAGCGGTAATGGCGCCGGGTTGTGGGCGGTTTTGCCGTTAAAACGACTTGGGGGGGGGGGGCTCCGCTTCGCCGCAGCGCTCAATCCCGAAGATTTGCGGGATGAGCCAACGACCTCGGTCGCCGCCAGGAAGGAGGAGGAAGGAATGGAAGCGGCGTTAAGAGCAGGTGAGGCGGCTCTCCAATTGTGGGGAGCCCTCCAGCTGAAACCCAATTGGGGGCTTATAGGGAAAGCGAGAGAAACTTGACAGGATTTCCGGCTTTCGGTTCCTGGGATTCAGAAGGGGGTGACGCGCTGGGAGGCTGTTTTCTACTAGCCCGTTTCGGATTTTGTACCACTTTTTTCGTTCTATCGCCCCCCCCCCCTTTCCGCACTCCATTCCGCTACAGTTCGGCCTGGATTGTCACAGCTTCTTCCTGGTTTAAAGGGAGGAAGCTCGGTTATGACTTAGATTCCTGAACCTCTATTTTAAGGCCATTATACTGCAAGAATCCAGAATTAGCTAAATTTATTTGACTTCCAGAAGAGTTATGAGTTTAAATTGTATGAGATATAAAGAGATGGGAAAAAAGTTATTCAGAGGGGAGTGGTTGTGATAATTATTTACAGGAATTAGCTTGAAATACAGATACTGAATATACTTATTTTTATACATTCCCATAAGTGCTAGTGGCACAAACTCATATGCACTTCTGCAAACCAACATAAGGAATAAGGTTTTCTCTCCAAGGAATTTACTTTTTAGCCCTATTACATTTTAGTCTGTTTCAGCAAAAGAGACATATTACAGGCTCAGAGTTAATACTGGCAGTCTTCAATTTACAACCACAAATGAGCCCAAAATTCCTGTTACTAAGTGACACAGTTGAGTTTTGCTCTGTTTTATGACCTGTTTTGCCACAGTTAAGTGAATCACTTCAGTTGTTAAATGAATCTGACTTCCCCATTGCCTTTGCTTGTCAGAAGATTGCAAAATGTGATCACATAACACTGGGACACTGTAACTGTCATAGATATGAATCAGTTGCCAAGTGTCAGAATTTTGGTCATCTGACTATGGGGATGCTGCAACTGTCGTAAATGTGAAAATGGTATAAGTCACTCTTTTCAGTGCTGTTGTAACTTCAAATGGTCACTAAATGAATTGTTAGTTGAGTACTATCTGTAGAGTTTAACAACCTCTGTCTTTCAGTCTCCAAAACGATACAAAGAAAATACAACTGAAGTAAGTTCTTAAGTTCTTGAAAAATGGCATGGGATTTTCTTCTTTATCCTTGTGAACACATTAACATGGTAGTGAGAATCATATTGCCCACCAATACAGGTAATCTTTGATTCACAACAGTTTGTTCAGTGACTGTTTGAAGTTACAATGGCAGTGGGAAAATGACATATGACAGTTTGAAATGTGTTTGAATATTAGTAGCTCAGGTTGGTAGTTGGGCTGGTTGTGGTGGTTTGGGCTCTGAGCTTGGCAATTTGGTTACAAATGTTTCATCACCATTCGAGGAGACATCACAGTGCACTTTGAATTGTGCTCATCTGTCAGAACACTGGGCTTTAAATACTTTTTGACAGCTTTTCACACTTGGAACTGTAGCAGCTTTCCCATCGTCACAAGATCAAAATTCAGATGCTTAGCAACTGGCATGTATTTATGATAGTTGCTGCGTTCCTTGTCATGTATCAATTTTGCGACCTTCTGACAAACAAGGTCAATGGGGAAGCCAGACTCACTTAACAGCCATGTTACTAACTTAACAACTGCAGTGATTCAGTTAACCATGGCAAGAATGGTTGTAAAATGATGCAAAACTTACTTGTAACAAATGTTTTGTTTAGCAACAGAGATTTTGGGCTCAATTGTGGTCATAGATTAAGGACTCTGTACTCAGCTCATAGGGAAAGTAGAAATACATTATGGGCAGCCTACTCACAGAAAGAAAGCAGGATATTTCCCCATGCCCCATAGGACTGGCAGCCCTGTTGGGAGGTAGCAGGTGACATGTGTTGTTGCATGCTATGTTTGAACATGGGGATTATTTGTAATTGTCTCACCTAATAGCTGTAGACCTATTTTCCATGTTTATCTAATTCATACCATATTTTGGAGCAGTGAATTTCATAAATCATGTGGTACAAAGAGTTATCCATTTGTATGTGTTCATTTGACTAATATATTTTTCATTGGGTGGTGATTGTGTCAAAAGCTATTTGCTAATCAATATTATCTGTTGTATCATGCTACCAGGATACCTTTATTTCTCTTTGAAAATTCTAAATAGTTGGGGAGAAAGTATCCCATAGAATTGATGTTATAGCATATAATGAGAAATGTTACACTGGATGCGTATTGTTAATTTGCAGAAAGCTGTAAACTAACCAAACATAGGAATCATTAATAAAAGCCAAAAATGTGGCTATGGCTCTGGGTTTACTGAAATTAAAAGGTGTGTTGTAGAGAGGATTTTGTGGTACAAATCAGTCTCATCTCTAATTTGCAATGTCAACAATTAGATGACATTGTAGGACTGTCATAAGGCACTGTCAATCATTATTTCCTCATTCTCCTATAGTATCAGTATAATGCCCCACATTAATATTGAATAATTTTTCAAGTTTTGAAAGGGACAAGGTTTTCTTTTTTTAAAAAAATTATGAACTCCTGGCTTTATGATTGGCTTTTCTTTAATGATTGAAAATATTTCTGTCTAAAAAATAAGTTAAAATCAAGTTGATTTTTATAAACAGTCCACACTTTGAGGAAAGAAAATAAGTTCAGCAGAGACAGTATTAACAAATTCTACATTTATAAAATGAATTGTGACTTTTTGAAAATTCTTGTCTATCACTATTTTTACTTCATGTTAGTTTTTATTGCTTTTGATGATGGGAGCTAGTTGTATTGTTCAAATATCACCTTAGCATTTTGAGTTAAATTTCTGCTGTTAAGTTAACCAGGGATTTCTTTGAAAATGAAAAATTGGAACTTGGTCAGTGCCAAGGAAATATTGTATCATTCACCAATCTTAGTTATCTAATTTTCTCGCTGTTTAACAGTTGGAGAACATATGGGGATGATCTGGACAGTGATCTGGATTCAAGAGCTGAAAAATGATCTGTAATGTTTTTATATAGCATACAGTATTTCCCACATAGCCATTTTTGGTTATGTATGATATGAACACAGCCTTAGATTCATTGATTATTTCTTTGATGTGATAGATGCAATCTGCTAGAAGTACTTCTCTTGATTCTGTGAAAGAAATATGGAACAAACTTTGGGGAAAAAAAATAAGTTTGACATCATCACTCAGGTTTTATATCATGACTCAAAACAGGGACAAAGTAAAATCAGCACATTTCAATATCCCAGTACACCCTTTTGCAGATCTCAGACTGACTTGTTTCAGAAAAATAGAACTTTTAAAAAGCACTGTTAAGCAAGAAATATATCAAACACATAAACCATATTTGTTGGACTCTTCCTGGATTTGTAATGAACAATCTAACTGAACTTGCTGGAAAGATTTTATTTACTTGTACGTATTGATTATCCCTGGCAGCTTTCTTTTTTCATTGTCTCATTTTTTTATAAGTATTCCTTCTTTCATAAGCCAAAGCTATATTTTCTGGACAATCTATACATTATTTCCTAACATATTTCTATCTGTATTTTTATTTAGCATATCTTCTCTACTATGCACCCTAAGTACACATACTTCATATATTTCTGAGTTGATGTGAGCAAATAGTACAATGCTTGCAAACTCAGAAACATAGTATGGTTGATAGTATGGCTTTAGCATACATGGGGTAAAACTGGACTTTGCTTGCAAGTAAGTCCAAAATGTGCCAAAACTGATTGGTACTCTAGCAAGTAATGTTGCATATAGCAAGTATTTGAGATAGATAAGTATTTGGCAGCCTGTACGCTTACTGGCCAATAAAAATTAAGTAAACATTGTACAGTAGTCATTTCTCAAATCTGTATCATGTTTATATTACTTTGGAGAGAGATAATCTGAAAAAAAAAATAAAATTATTTAAAAAACATAGAAAACTTGTAATTTTAATTATTTTTTTTAATCAAGGGCAAATTTTAAAGCCTAGTCCTTCTTTCCTCTCTTCTAGCAATTTCTGCTTTTTTGTTTTAAAATCTGTTTTCCTTCTTACCACAAACAAAAGGATTGTGAGTAATCTACCCTCATAAATAAATCAGAGCATGCTTTTGCCACTTTTATGCAGATTTAAACCCAGATTTAAATGATTCAGGAAATTTGCTGCTTGACTGGTATGCAGATTATCCACAGTATTCTGTGAAGACGGGTTGGTTTCTTAAGATCTAATCTAACATTTCTGTCTTATTAATATACATAAGGAAGTGAAGATTCAGGTTTGGTTAAGGCTAAAAGGACTAACATAAAAACACGAATTGGTATGGAATATTGAAAAAAAATGTTAGATAACTTGAATAGATGGGTTTGAACAAGATTATAGAATACAGAAAATGTCTGGACTATTTAGAGACCTAAGGATGAATGACAATGGTGATAGTTCAATGAGGATCTGCTTAGGAAAAAAGTCTGTTTTAAACTTAGTCTTATATTACACATGGCAAAGTAATAATTCTAAAATTAATTTGATTGTTTATAATGAAAGATTAGAATATATATAGTCCTCAGTTAACAATGGCCCTGTTTAGCAACCATTTCTAATTATAACGACGCTAAAAAAGTAAATTTAGGACTGGTCCTCACACTTGCACCATTGTAGTGTCCCATAGTTATACGATCAGTATCCGCGTATTTTATAGCCAACTTCCAAGAAGAAGAGTCAATGGAGAATCCAGATGTAAAATTGCAAGTCACGATCATGTGATGTTTCACTTAACAACCATGTCACTTAGTAATGGAATTGTTGATCCCACTTGGGCTTGTTAAGCAAGGACTATATAATTTCTGAGAGATACAAGGGTGAGGGTTTCTAAATGTGGGACAGATTATTGTTTAGTAGATCTTGGGGGAAAATGAAAGTGATAGGCTTGAATTATGGATTGTTGATTGGACCTCTGAAGGATAGAAGGCTGAATCAACTTTGAGCTGGTCAGGATCAAACTCAGGCTGTGAGCAGAATTGTCCTGCAATACTGCATTCGAACCACTGAGTCACCATGGCTCCTTAATAAATAGGGAATTCTTGTGGTGATAATAGAAGTATGTTGCTAGGGAATATGGGTATGTACATGCTTTTGTATGTGGATGAGGCTGTGTTGACCCTAATGCTTTTCAGCAAATGTTAGCTAGATTATATGATATATCAAGATGGATTTAAACATTGATGTTTTGAAGACCAAGATACTCCAGCAGGAACAGTGGAGTAAATGATTGCCAAATGAATAAATAGGTTAATTTGTGTACTTTGCTGTATGTTTACTAAAGATGGAAAAATAGATGAAGACATTTTGAGATATGCAAATACTGATGAAAATGTATGAGTACTATGTTATCTGTTGCAAGTAATGTTTATTAAAATAAGCGAAATAGCTTATTATACACAGCTCATCCTAGCTGTGTGTAAGAGTGCTTCTGCCCATTTTTTATGGAAGTGAGAGTTTGGCATATCAAAATAAATATGGGATCTTAGAACAAAGCCTGGCTACTTTAAACTGTTGCAGGCAGGTACCAGATTTGCCTTACTGAACTTTCCAGAGTTCCTTTGAAATTGCACAGCATGTATTCCACAGCATTGTTTTTGATGTGGACAAGACAGTAAGCAGACATGAGCACTCTAAAGGGAGGGAAATGGTTAGGAGACAAACAAAAGTGATAAATGTGAAACTATTGCTGTCTCTTTCCAACCAGAAAACATACTGGAGCTCATGTGATTTCCCTCTTAGTGACTACTTTACTTAACAATGGAGATGCCAGTGCAGTTAGGATCATCAAGCGGGGAAAAAAACTGTTTTGGGGAAAAAACTACATCAAAAAGTTTCAGGCAATTTTAAAAGATCTCAACAAGCACAATATTTTTCAGCACATTATACTTAATGAATGTGCCTATAAGTACTTTGTTTTTTTGCATACTGCAGTTTGCATTTGCAAACTGTCTTCCTCTTCCTTCCCTCCATCTTTCCTCTTCCCCATCTTAGTCTAAATCAGACATGTCAAACACAAGGCCCGGGGATTGGATGCGGCCTGCAAAGTGGTTTCATGTGGCCCGTGAAGCCATCCTGGAAACAGTGAGGGAACGGCCCCCACTGCCTTGGCCCTGGCCCAAGCCGGCCGGGAGCCAATATACAATTTTGTGGTGGCCATCTATGCTGAAACGCATTCAGTCTTAGCTCCACAAGGCCATCTAGAAACAGTGAGGAACCAGCTCCTGCCGCGTCGGCCCCACCCCCTGGGTGCATGCTGGGGAGGTGTTACCCTTTGTGAGGAATGAAGAAATGCACCATCGCCTGGAAGTGGCCAGCAAATGGCCCTCGCCAATTCACATATCCGGCTTGATGGGCTCTGGGGGAGGGATTTTGGCAGGCAGCGGGGCGCTCTCCTCACAGTGCCGAGAGGCTGAGCTGGGCAGCGCAAATCCAAAAAGAAACATGAGGCTGCCTAGCTCCCAGCCTGCCCGGTTTCAGCAGGCAGCAGGGTGCTTTCCTTACAGTGCCAAGAGCTGAGCTGGATGGCGCGACTCTGATGAGAAGTGCAATGCTGCCTAGCCCCCAGCTTGCCCAGTTTCAGCAGGCAGCAAGGTGCAAAGTTGGCGAGCTTCGCACGCCCGGCTCAACCTCTCGGCACTGTGAGGAGAGCGCCCCGCTGCCTGCTGAAACCATGCCCACCCAGTAGGTCACCCCCCTGAGGGCAACCACAATGCTGATGCGGCCCTCAATGAAATTGAGTTTGACATCCCTGGTCTAAATCATACATGAGTCTCCCCAGTGATGATGACCCTTTTGGGCTTGGCATATCACACATTTGGAAAAAGCCTAACTTGACTCTGCTAGCATGTCACACACACACACCCACGACAGCAAAAGAGAAAAAAATTCTCTGTCTCCCTCCATCTAGGCCACCCTTAACAGTGCCACTCAGCAGCAGCTCTGAGGCTTGGCTTGAAGGACCTTGATTTCAGCCCTAGCGTCATCACTGCTACTCAAAAAGGTGCATGAACTTTGGGGGAATGGTATGATTGTCCAGTGGCCCAGCACTCCCCAGGATCTACCACACTGCTTACCTTTAGGTGATGATCTTTCTGTTAACAGGTCCCTACAGCCTTTGTCATACAAGTCCTTTTTCTTGAAGCGACTTTGGAGAATGCTCTCCTGTGGCTTCTGCAGCTTTCAAAAATTATGTGAAAGGACACCCCATTCTTGTACAATTGTCTGAGGCTCCAGGGGCTGCACAGTCTTTGAAAATTATGTGAGGATGAAAATTGTCAGAAGTTAGTGAACACTGCCATAAATAGTGATGTGTCAGCTTTGACACATGTGTCATATATTTGCTTTTACAGCCATGCTATACATCTGATGAAGTGAGCTGCAGCTCATGAACGCTTATATCTTTTAATAACATTTGCTAGTTGGAAAAGATGCTACCAACCTCCTGATTTTTGACGGCAGAAATACAAAAATCTCCTTTGCATCCTGAGAATTTTAGAGATTATGCAACAAATTTTATTGTTTCCAGGCAAATCTTAAAAAATCTTCAATGAGTGAAATACTCCAGATGACTTTATAAACATATCCAGAAATTTTTTTAGTAAAAGAATGGTAAGAAAAAAAACACCCCAAAACATAGAAAAAATAGTATGTTTTTTTATTATGAAAGAGTCAAGTTTTATGTAGGCTAGGTCTGTTGGCAGTTTCACACTGGATATCCCAGTATACATAGATTTCCCTTCCTTGTTTGAGTAAGCTCTCTGTCAGGAAGATTTCTCACTCATCAGTTCTCTGAGACACGTCACTGTCCTCTTTCATCTGGATTGATTCTTCTGTTTTGTGTGCTTTACCTTGTCTAAAATGCAGGGTAGAAAATTTGCCTTTGTCTTTCTTTGCCCTTGTTATGTTGTGCTAGTTGTCCCTTCTTTGTAAATTCTGTGACCTCCTCCAAGAAGTGATTTCAGCTCTTGAAGTTTGTGTTCCATTCTTTCTTTCACTACCTCAATTGTAAAATTATCTGCCTTATTCTTCATTGAGAAGAGAGACCAGGTCACCTTAAACCAGTGGTTCTCAACCTGTGGGTCGGGACCCCATTTGGGGTCGAACGACCGTTTCACGTGGGTTGCCAAACAATGCAGTCCGCCATTTTCCCCCCCTTTTCCTTAGCTGTGCTACTCCCTTTTATTCTATTGGCTTTTGAAAGCCAATAGAATAGACTCTCTTGAATAGAGTCTAATTCTATTGGCTTCAAAAGCCAATAGGAATTGTCCAGGCTGTCTCTGCCCTGCTGAGCCCACCAAAAGTCCCATTCTGCAAACGGTGCTGCACCAGTTGAGTAGTCCTCGACTTACGACCGGTTGAGTAGTCCTCCACTTACGACTGGTTGGGGGGGTCACGGCATTAAAAAGGTTGAGAACCACCAGTCCCATTTGTTTATTAGAGTCCAGCTTTTCATACAATCAGTAATTGGAGCATCACTTATAAACAGCACAAAAGTCTGCTGAATGGTAGTGGCACTCCGCAACTCTGCCCTAGTTTGTGGCTGATGGTGTATCTAAAGCTCAGATGGGCACACTTCCATATCCATCCAAGTTTCAGGTTACAGGTCGTCCTTGACTTACAATCATTTGTTTAATGACTGTTCGAAGTTACAGCGGCACCAAAAAAAGTGACAAATGACCGTTGAAGTGATATACCCTTCCCTTTTTTAAGCAAATAGTTCATTATATAAGAAGGTAGTATTTTTCTTCTAAAGTATATAAATTTGTAAGTTAGTATACTATTGTATTTACTAGTTTATTATATAAATGTATAAAGTAGTTTAAAATGATTATATAGAGTATTATATTAAAATTATTTTTAAAAGGTTGGTTAATGGCAGGATTATTATAAGTGAGACTTCAGATAAGCAACATAATTTTGAATGCTGGGTAAAAATTGAACAGTAAATATAATTTGATTAGTGTGTACACTGAATAATTAATCTGTTGAATTTGACTTGAAGTAAAATATTGAAGTAAAATATTTTGCACTTTCAGATTTAGCTTTCTATGCTAATGAAGTTCAAAATAATACTGATAACTTACAAGGTATGCATATGTATTTCTGTTAGACATTTCAGTGAACATTTATCTTTATGTTATAGGTGAAGTAATAGAATGTGGAGCAACAAAGCAAATGAGTTTCCCTTACACAATCCAAAGTTCCCCCAAAACAGGAATTCCACCAGAGGTACACATTTATTTAATTTTTATCTCACTGGGTGCAAAGAATTTTATCTGACTTTCTAAATTTTAACAGAACAGAAATTTGTGTTAAACTGAAATGATATCTGTTGGGAAGAATGATCAGATAACAAGATCTGCTTTCCTTATTCCTTAACTTCTGCTAACAAACATTCTGATTTCTATTTGCAAATTTGTTAATGAAAGCTAAATAATAAAAAATAATAATCAACCTGAATCACAGACCAAAATCTGACAACAGTGGTGCAATGCAGGCTGGTAGGAATCCGCATGCGCACTTTGCAGTCGTTCTCCTGCCCAACATTGCAACGAGTTTATGTTTGCGTGCATCAGTGGCTACTTAGGCACATCATAGCAGTGGCAGAGGCAGAAGGCAGAGGCAGAAGGGGGGAAGAGGCACGCAATCCTGCCTGCCAAAAACACAGTGGGATGGAGTGGGCGAGGTCTTAAGTAGGGCTTATTTTGGAGGTAGGACTTATATGAGGCCCACCACCAAAAATCAGGCTATGGCTTATTTTCGGGGTAGGTCTTACTTTCGGGGAAACCCGGTATTGTTCTAACGTCTCCTGTTTGATTGGTGTACCTCTTGCTACCAGGGGTTGCCAGTGTGGTATATAGGCATACCTTGGAGATACTGTGGATTTAGTTCCAGATCACTGCAATGAAGCCAATATCTCAATAAAGTGAGCCATGTGAATGTTTTGATTTCTCAGTGAATATTTAAGTTACATTTACACTATATTGTGATCTATTGTCTGCAATAATATGTCTAAAAATATTATATCTTAATTAAATGATGCCTTAATGCTAAAAAATGTTAATCAGCATCAGAGTCTTCAGTGAGTTGTAATTTTTTTTCTGGTGGATGGTCTTGTTAAAAAAAAAGCTAAAATATTTGTGAAGTGCAATAAACTAAAGCATAATAAAATGAAGAATACTATATTTTGTCATCTTGCCCATTGACTCCCAATCTTCCCAATGTTTTTCATTTTTTTTACTTCTCCAGCTCCACTTAGCCACTGCTGTTACTACCAATATTTGCAAAACAAAACAGGAAAGAGACTTTTGTGGCCCGTACAGGCAGTAAGCAGGCCCTCCCTTATATCACAATTGCCATGGGAAGTGGTTATCCATCTATTTTTCCTACTCAATCTTGGCATTTTCTTGCCCATCATCACAAAAACACTTCACCTTGGGACAACCATATTTTGTTTTGTATCTGAATCAATTCTTCTGAAACATATATATCTCAGTTTTGATGTAAACCACCTGAAACAAGCTGTTCTATATACAAAATCATTTTGTGTGTGAACCATTTTGTTTTGCCCTAGATTGGGTTCATACAACATAGTAACCCCAAACCAGATAAATTTACATTATGGCTTACTGTGATGTGTAAATCTGGGTACAGTCAAGTAAGTATATTGAGAGAAAAAATATTGTAAAT
This sequence comes from Crotalus tigris, assembly GCF_016545835.1. NCBI lineage: Eukaryota > Metazoa > Chordata > Lepidosauria > Squamata > Viperidae > Crotalus > Crotalus tigris. Next base: position 5,640,821 of record NW_024096554.1, on the reverse strand, counting down.
ATATTGTTTTAAACAGTATTTAAAACTATTACTGAACCTTGTAATATGTTTATCACAGAGGGGGTTCCTCGAATTTATTTAATAAGTGCTTCTTTTCATTTTTTTGTACAGATTTAACAACAGAATGGGATGCATTTTCTCAAACAAAGGCAGCAGTAAGTAGTATTTTAGTATTGAGTTAAATTGAAAAGAAGCCATACAGGAGACTGTATTTAAAAATGAAAAATATTAACTGTTATGCTTATCTTGGAAATGTTATAGGACAGTAAAAGATTAAGATCCTTTTTCAGTAAAATACTATCACTATCCTCCTAAAATGCACATAGGAGTCAGCCACTCACTAGTTTGTCCTGTCTAGATACTGAGCTGTTTCTTATGGTCCTAGGATTTCCAAAATCAGGAAGCTACTGTCTTAATTCCAACAGACACTCTCTCCTCTTGTGTATACAGTTGCTGAAGTGTTTTCCTTTTTCTTCCTTCCTTGTTTCTGTCAATCACCCAGATTTTAATGCTAGTTCTCTGAAAATGCAATTGATCTGCTAAGCTAAGGCAACTCTTCTCAGTTCCTAATATGCAGTTTGCGTTTACAAAAAAATTACTGTTAAGGAATTTGCCCAGAGTTTTCCAATATAATGAATTTGATGTGTTTGGTCTGCTACATCAAATTTTCATTTATCATTCTGTTTTTCATTCATTTTCTTTTTTTTCGGGATTGAAAAATGTAATATAAATTATTTCCTGCACTGAAAACTGTTGCATTAATGTGGAAAGTTGTATTGTGTGAAACTATTTTTGAAATTAAAATCTGAGCTCATTTTACTTGGGTTAGGGAATGTTTCATCCAATTTTTGTAAGACTTTTTTTAACTTTTTGTTTTTTTAAGTGGCGGTATAACAAATTTAAAATGTTGATACCTTTCCTATCCCATTCAATCTATCTAGTTGCAGCATATTGAGAACAAATTGGAAGTAGCTCCTATTAGCATAGCCGGATTGGATTCTGTCATGGAAAAAAAGCCATCAATTAGCACTACCAGGAAAATAAGCAGGAAAGGTATGTATTAAGGCCTTTTCAAAAATGAGCTTTCAGTTGCTTAGCATTTTTAAATGGAGCATTTTTGGTCTGCAACCAGCAAAATCAGTAAATTACAAATGGCAAAACTTGAAAGTTTTGTTTGGGAAACAGAATTCCTGCGTGATGGCTTGTGGAGTATCTTAAGTTCTAGCAGTGAAAAAGTTCTGTATTGAAAATAATTACGGATGCTGCTATTGCTGATATGCGTGTGAAGAATAAGAAGAGTTGATTTCTTGTTTTTGTAACCAGAAGTTTGCCTTCATATTTCCAGTGGTGTTGCATTTTGTTATTAGTTTTATGCGGTGTATCATTTTAATTTAGAACAAAGTGCTTTGGGTACAGTACATAGTCGTAAATTTATTCCAGCAGTGCTACATAAACATCCCATCATCATCCTCTCCATTCCATCACCATCCTTTCCACTCTGCATCATTAACCCTTCTACTGCAGCCCTGGGTGTGCTCTCGACCCCCCATTAAATATAATCCTTGGCTGTGACAAAATTGTCTTTGTTTTATAGACCTAAGCTTTTGGGCAGCAATTACTTTAGGCCAGATATCCTCAGGATTGTTATTGTTGTTACACCATGATGGTATCTCTCAGGAACTGTCAGAACTGTTTTTGTTCTTCTTAATGAAATTGCTTTTTTAAATTCTCCTTTTCGCTTCCTCTCATTTTTTGTTTCTTCATTTTGTCATTTTAGATATTTCAGGAATAAGGATGCCTTTTGTGATTTCCCCCCCCCAAATTAATACTCTGAGTGTCTTTCTATTATAAGTTTTTGTCTATAAATCAAATTTTCTGGTGGTGACATATTGCAAAATTTAGTTTATTTTGTAGGGATTTACAAAACAGACCAAAAGAAATAAGTCACTAAAACAGACTAATATTATAGAAGAAAACAATTTGAGTAACATAGTTGTTAAAAACTGATCAGAGAGAGAGATGACTTAATTTATATTGAAGATTTTACATAAAGTAAAAAAATCTAAACAAAAAGACAAAAATGTGCCAGACAAAAATTAAGAAAGAAAAGCAAAGTTAAATATCTTTGGAGATTCTCAGACATCCAGGTCATAGTTACCCAAATATGCTTTTCCATGAGGCAACTGGATTTTTTTTTGTTTTTCTTTGAAGACATTTCGCTTCTCATCCAAGATGCTTCTTCAGCTCTCCACCATCGAGTCAGAGCTGAAGAAGCTTCTTGGATGAGAAGCGAAACGTCTTCAAAGAAAAACAAGAAAGTCCAGTTACCTCGTGAAAAAAGTATCTTTGGGAAAAGCAAAGTTATGAAATATAATGACTTCCAACCTCTTCAGTAGATACTGGTATTAACAAACCTATCATTTCTCCTCCCTCTTAATTCTTCCAGAAATCTCTTCATCCCCTTATTTAATTCTCATCTGTTTGAATCATTAGATATATACATCATTTTGTTGTTTTCTTCTTTTAGCAAAACGTTTATAGAAGATTTCCATTCTTTTAAAAATATTTTTTTCTCTCCTTTTGCCATTTCCATGAGTTCTGACATTTTTATGATCCATTCTTCCACTGTAGAAATTTCAGTAGTCTTCCATTTTTGTACATATAATAATCTTGTAATTATTAATATATACCAGTGGTTCTCAACCTGTGGGTTGGGACCCCATTTGGGGTCGAACGACCATTTCACGGGGGTCGCCAAACAACGCAGTCCGCCATTTTTTTCCCTTTTCCTTAGCTGTGCTACTCCCTTTTATTCTATTGGCTTTTGAAAGCCAATAGAATAGACTCTCTTGAATAAAGTCTAATTCTGTTGCTTTCAAAAGCCAATAGGAATTGTCCAGGCTGTCTCTGCCCTGCTGAGCCCGCCAAAAGTCCCATTCTGCAAATGGTGCTGCACCAGTTGAGTAGTCCTCGACTTACAACCAGTTGAGTAGTCCTCGACTTACGATCGGTTGGGGGTCGCGGCATTAAAAAGGTTGAGAACCACTGATATATACAAACTTAGTCTTCCATGAGTCTTATCTGATTTGGGATCCATAAATCTCAATAAAAATGTATGGGTTTTTGGCATTATTAATCTTTAAAATTCTTTGGGTCGCTGTATGTATTTGTATCCAACATTTCATAGCTTTTTCACAAGTCCACAATGCATTGTAAAATATCTATGTTTTTCACATTTCCCGCACTGACTTAACCTACCTTTATACATTTTTGATCATTTTTCTGACATCATGTACCAGTGATACATTTTATGTAAAATATTCTCATAAAATATAACTCAATGTAAATTGTATTTATCCACATTTTTGCTGTGTATCCTTCTACATACTATAGCCAAAATTGCTAGCCCATTTTATAACTATTTAACTTGTTCTTCTTCAGTTTCAAAAATAAATAAAAGCTTATACAATTGTAGTAATTGTACCATTGTAGGTTTTCAATTCAGTTACATGTATATATTAAATCATTCTTGTAATTATGTATATGAGAACCATTGAAAACAATATCCCTCTACAGTCAATTGTTCTCTTGACTTAAATTTAAGTTCTCCATCTTTCTGTATTAGTAAATCCTGATATGTCTTCATTTCTCTCTCTTTCTCTCTCCGGTTCCTCGTTTTTAAAATACTTCCAGTGGTAAGATCAATAAAAGTATTTTCAGGCACAGCCTGGATTTGTATTTGTAGGGCACTTCTCACATAATGATTTTTAAAATCCACCTTAAATTTTACTTTATTGTGCCATAAACATCCATGCCAATTAAACCTCAGGTTACATCCTTTCAATTCTAGCATTCTTCTATTTCTCAGCAATACCCAATCTTTCATCCAAACTAAACAGTTGACTACAAAATACAGTTTAAAGTCAGGTAAGCCTAGTTCTCCTCTATCTTTTGCATCCTGCAGTATTTTATATTGAAACATTGGGGTTTTTTTCCCTTATCACACAAATAAATTTTTTGCCATTGTTTAAATATTGCCTCACTTTTAAAAACTGATATTGTTTGAAATAAAAACACATCATTCTAGGCAATACATTCATTTTTATGACAGAAATTCTACCAAGTAATGATATTGCATTTTCCCCAATCTTAATACATTTTAATTATGTAAATTCCATACCCTTACATAATTATTCTGAAATAACGTATAGTTCCTATTCAGTATAGTAGTGTCCAAATATTTAACTATTTTTTCAATCTATTAACCAATATTCCCAGTCGATTCTGTTTGATCTTATGTACTCATAATTTTGTTAACAGTTTATTTTTCTCATTAATTTTAAATGCAGCTTTGTAGAAGCTTAATTTGTTGTTTTTCTTTCCGGGTAACATTTTAATTTGTCTCCCTTGATCTGTGTTTCTGATGGGTTTTTTTGCATGTTTTGCCGTCTCTGGTTTTTTTTTTAGTTTGGAATTCTATAATATAAATTGAGTTCTCAAAATAGATTACTTGCATCCTAAACTAACCTTATTTTTGTTTCTTTACTTGGATTGTTTTTGAAGAATTTCTTCATTTATTTTTACAGTTCTTAGTAATTGATTTTTCTGTAATATAGTTTTCTTTATATGTTTTTTATTTTTTTCTAGCATATCATAGTCACTGGATAACGATCTGAGCATGTTTTTATAATATTTCTGCTTGGCTAGTATATGTAGATTGCTTCTTTGAGATCTATAACATATCTAAAAAAAGAACTATGTCTTTCAGAAAAGTATACGTGTACAGATAGTCCTCAACTTACAACAACAATTGAGCCCGAAATTTCTGTTGTTAAGTGAAACATTTGTTAAGTGAGTTTTGCCCCATTTTATGACCTTTCTTGCCACAATTGTTAAGTGAATCACTGAAGTTTGTAAGTTAATAACCCAGCTGTTAAGTGAATCTGGCTTCCCCATTGACTTTGCCTGTGAGAAAGTCATAAAAGGTGGCCACATGACCTTGGGACACAGCAACGGTCATAAATATGAATCACTTGCCAAGCATCTGAATTTTGATCATATGAGCATGGGGATGCTGCAATAGTTGTAAGTGAGCAGAGGTGGGGGTTTCTGCAATTTCCATCATTTTCATGGCTGTTTCTTTTGGCTTAGCTGAATACCCTCTGGGTTTGTTGATTGGGGATCTGTCTGGGTTGTGCTGGGGGGCCTTTGAGCGGCATTCTACAGCTCGATGCCCTTCTCTTCCGCACTTGAAACACCCCATCTGCTTCTTGGCTGTATCCGATGATTTCACCGGTTGGTGTGTCAGCTCAGGCGGGGGGCGGCTCCATTGTTTTCCTCGGCGATGCCTCTTCAATATGTCGATCTCTGCTTCCTCTGCCAAGACGTACCATTCCTCAAGTCGATGTGGGTCTCCTCGGGGCAGGCAAGCATCATATAGATCATAGTTTAGTCCGTCTTTGAAACGGCCAAGGAGGATGTCTTCTGGCCAATTCAGTTTGCTGGCAATGGCTCGGAATTCTTGTGTATACTCAGCCACTGGGCGTTTGCCCTGCCTCATCGTTGTTATTCTTTCACGGGCTTTGCGATCAGCCAGGGGGTCTTCAAATCGTCTTCTCAACGAGGACATGAAACGGTTGAAGTTACTGAGTTCTGGGGCATTGGAGTCATGCAGGTTCACCACCCAATCTGCAGCTGGTCCATCCAGGGCAGATTGCACGATCCGGATGCGGGCTTTGTCGCTGGGGATGTCCTGCCCATATTCCTCCATGTAGCTGAGGACTTGGGTTAGGAAAAACCCCAAGCGTGTTGGCTCCCCTTTGAATTTCACCTCCAACGGTGGACGTCTTGGAATGGATCGGTGCCTCCATTGTGGGTGGTAGTGTCTTCCGTCCAGATTTCCATCTGTGGTCCGGTAGGGGGTGGGAGCTCCTGGATCAGTAAATGTCCCTGGGGTTGCAGGTTCCACGTCCCCCTCGGTGTCTCTCCCTTTGTGGCTCCAGGAACTGGGGCGGGCGTAGGGCTCAGGAATCTCCTCTCCTAGGGAGCTGAGAGTTCTCTTCATCAGGTCAATAGCTCTCTCTAGGATCCAGTCTGAGTACGGCATACAGCTTCCTCCCTCTTCACTTGCGTGCAGGGATTTCTCCATCTCCTGCTTCCATTCTGGTTGCTTGGTCCCTCGTCTCAGGGTCACTTTTCTTGATTCCTTTCCCCACTCGCTTTTCTTTCCAACGCCCATCGACCAGCGAGGCTTGTGGTCCTGTGTCTCCACCACTTCTTCTTCTGAGAAATCTGGCCTCTCGGATCCCAACATCTGGCAAGGTTCCAACTGGGTCAGCGGCTCTCTTTCCAGGGAGTTTTCTCCCTCTCTTGCTTCGTTGTCTGACATGGTAAATTTTTGCAAAATCCCCCGGCAAGGGTCTACCTTCCAGGTGGATTAATTTTGCAAGTCCTGTCTAATGTAAGGACCCACCCCACTTTGCATCTTAAGAAGACAGAACTCTTGGAATAGTTCTTCCAACAGGAATCCTTTATTAAGAGAAAATGGTTGCAGGCATGCTAGACAGGACTTGGGGTCCAAGCTCTCCCATTCAAGGTTTTAAGGGGTTCCCCAGTAGTCCCACCCAATCAACCCCCCTTCCAGTGATAGTTTCAAGTATCACAATTCCACCTCCTTTCTTCTTTCTTCCGTCTGGATGGAGACTTCAGATACTACATGAAAGGCAATTACCCTTCTTTGATATGTTAACGCTTAGAGGTTACAATAAACACACATTCAGCTCTTTGAAGTGTAAAGAAGGAAGTGAGGGCCATAAAGCCCCTTTGCTCTCCCCCTTCTCTCCCTCTTATGGCAGAATCCAGAGAAGGCAGAATTGGGAGTTTCTATATTTGATAATTTAAAGATGAAATATAATTGGATTCTGACATGCTGCAATAGTTGTAAGTGTGAAACATGGTCTGAATTTTGATCACATGGGGATGCTACAAAGGTAACTGTGAAAAATGGTCCTAAGTCACATTTTTCAGTGCCATGGTAACTTTGAATGGTCACTAAATGAACTGTTGTAAATTAAGACTACTTGTATATTTCCTGGAATTTCTGTTTACCGATCTCCAAATAGGCACAATCACTTAACTGCCCTTTTTGCCACTCAGCAGCATTTAGGGCTCTTTGCAGCATCCCATGGTCATGGTCATTTATTTTTACTATGGTTTTGTTGAAAACTGGCATTTTTTGGGGGAGGGTTCAGCAAAACTATACCCATAGCAGTCCATGCTTAATGACAGCGGTGATCACGTTACAATGATGGCGGTTGCTTTACAACCTCCCCCAAAATAATTATTTAATCTGGTCAATCAGGTGGGTGATCCGATTGATGATCAGCATGAGTTACTACCATGGTGGGCAGGCTCTCTTAGGATCACTACTCTATCTGCATTCTAGATTTGGATGACTCTAGTCCTGTGGCATCTAATCCTTGCTGGACTTGTCTCTTGATCTTTCTGTTGCCACAACTCCTCATTGTAATTGTAGTTTTTCAGATCTTTTACCCCTTTAGCAGATAAACTTTCCCAATTCCTCCAACATTTTTGTAAAGTGTCTTGAATAATTCATTGTTCCGTCTATTGATGTTCTGTTAAAGTTTCCATTCCTGATGTAATCACTTCTGTAGTTTTTGGTGAAAGGAGAAATTGTAAAAAGAGTCACAATTAGCAATTTTATTCTCAAATGTTATATATTTATGGTATTCCAAAACATTTTGTAATTTCCTGTTTCATTTTTCTATCAATCAATCAGTCAATCCTTTTTTCTCAACAATCCAAAGCAACATTTTTTCTCCCAAAGGTATGTCTGTTTATTTACTGTGACTCCTTTTACTTGTTTAATTAGCAGAAGTCTCAAATTCAGCTGGTAAATTAGTCTTGTTTTTAACTTGCTTCATCCACAGTCTCAGACAGTTTTTTGATTTACAATTTATTTCTTACTACTTTTAGCTCTTCACTTTTATTTCTTTTGTTGGGCTAAAGACTGGGATTAGCCTTTCTGTCGAATCAAAGGACTCTTTTGCCAATAGGTGGCAAAACACAAAAAGTGCTTAAATAGACTTGGTGAGTCCAAATGTCTTTTAAAATCTCCAACTGAGGTTTGCAACTCCTGGTGCTATGTATGAGAGGTACTGGAAGCATTCCTTTGGATGCTGCTAGCCTTTTCTCAAGGAGCAGCCTTCCAAAGTACAGACGGGCATTTTCTCCAGGCAAGTGCTATTTGCTCAGGTGTGAAACTCAGTTGCTGGAGGCTGTTGGAGGTCCCAAGAGAGAAAGAGATGACTTAAGATACTGTCCATTATTGAAGAGAAACCTAGGGCACTGCTGAAAAATGATATAGAGCAAACTCTGGAGCATACGTTAGAGCTGCTATTAAGAATTACTTTGTAAAGTGTTTCTCCATCCTTATTGCATGCCTAGTGGCATTGTTTAAAGTGACCCGGGCTCTCCTGGACAGATCAGGCTTGGAGGTTTATTTGCAAGGCTGCTCAGATAAATACGATGGACATCAATCAGACAGAATTGCTCACATCTGCTCCCAGTTGAATACCAGTTGTGGGGCAGGACCTATAGGATGACTAGAGTATACTCTTGCTTAGTTATTTGGAAGAAGTTTGAACCTGTTGAATCTGATGAAGTGGCCAGTTCTCACAACTGTGAACTTGGTTATCTGTGTACTAGATCAATACCTTCTGGCTGACTAAGGCCTCCAGGGAGGTGATATGTGGTTGAGTTTTCACAGAAGTATATTTTTTCTTGAGAGAGGGTCATCCCACCATCCCTTAAAGAGGTGGTGGTTCACCCTCTCCTCAAGTAGCTATCGCTAGACCGAACCAAACTGAACAGCTTTTACCTTTTTAGGGAATGTAGTTAAAAAGATTTCAGAGATGTCCAGAAGAAACAGATTATCTAGACTCTTTCAGCCTGGTTTCAGGCTTTGATATGGGACCAAAACAATATTAGTTGTAGGAGGGCCTTTCTGCAACTTCTTGTTGTGCACCAGTTATGCACGAAGAGACTCAGCAGTTATGGACGAAGAGACTCAGCTCATAATCACTGATACCCTCGTCACCTCCCAAATGGATCACTGTCATGCACTCTACATAGGACTGCCCTTAAACAGCACCCAGAAGTTAAGCTGGTTTCAGAATGGTGGCTGTGCAGGCATGTTATAGGGGCTCCTTCTATCAACACACATTCCATCTCTACTATGTGAGTTGCATTGGCTACCAGAATATTTCCAGGTTCACTTCAAGGTAGTAGTGATAGAGCCTATAGAACCTTTCATAGCACGGGACTGGGTTATTTGAATGATTGCCCCTCCTCAGTTGCATTTATCCAGCAGGAGAGATATAATTTAGGTCTTGTCTACTAGGAAATATTTATTGCTAGGTTCAGGAAAAACGCCTTTTCTGTTGTGGCACCTGTCCTTTGGAATATCATTCCCTCAAGAGATCAGATGGGCCCCAACACTATTGGCCTTTTGCAAGGCCTTAAACATGTGGCTTTCTGACTTCTGGTGGCGACGGCTGCACCGATGGCGGCTTTTTTCAGCTGTCTGCTCTGGGATGTGTCAAAGCCAGCTGAGACAGCGAACAACAGCTGTCTCGCGGCTTGGAACCTCTCTCCCTGGGCGAAGGGGAGGAGGTGAGCTTTCCTCAGATAGTGGTAGAGCTCCCCGAGACCCCAAAGTTTTTTTTGGGTGGTCGGAGGGTGAGAGCTCCCACGGAGTCTGAGGTGTTCTCCACATTCCAGGATGCCTTTGCCCGGATTTTTTCCAGGGCAAAGCTAGACGCTGCTTCCACATCTGCGCTTAAAATGATTTGTGAGTAAAATTCAAAGCAGACAGAACTGACCAGGAGAGATTAAAAATGGTGATTATTTTGAGACTTTAACTCAGGAAAAGAATTTATCTTCTCTTCTTTTCAATTAAGAGTGGTGAAAATGGCGCTGAGATGTTGATTCTTCGAGTGAAAGGACCGGAACTTCTTTTTGAAACAATGTAACAGATTTTGTGTTTATATAAAATGTAAGAATTTTCTTTTTTTTAAAGGGGGCTTTTGTTTTTTTTTCTCTCCCTTTTTTTTCCTTTTTTTTGGTTTTGGCTGATTTTATAAGATTTTAGTAGACTTTTTAACAAGTGGTCTTAAAAATAAAATGGCTTCAAAGCGTCTCGGAGCTTCTGTTGTTTCTAAAGCCTCAGCTCAGCAAGTCAAGTTTAAGTTACCACCACCTTCTCTATCGTCATCAGCATGTATACTTAAAGATTTACAGGATACCTTGGGAAATATGGCACAACAGATTAAAGAAGAGATGGACGAACTTTTTGAAAATAAAACTAGGGAATTGAGAGAGGACATTGTTTTTGTGTTTCTAAAGTTTGCTGGCCATCTAGATCGTCTGGATGATCGTATTGACGATGTTGTGGAAAATTTTGAAAAACTGGAAGATCGAGTTGATAAAGTAGAAAATAAGATGGAAATAATACAGGATGAAATCACTATGTTACAATATAGAGACATGGAATTTGCTTTAAGAATAAGGGGAATTAAGGAAAATATGCAAGAGGATTTGAGACAAGTGGTGGTAAAAGATATAGCTTTTATTTTGGGGGCTGAGCCTGAAGAAATACTGAGAGAGACGGAAAAAGTTTTTAGAGTTAATTCAAGGGTTGCAAAGCAGAGGAATTTGCCACGAGACATGGTTATTTATTTTTCTAGGAGATCACTTCGCAATGAAATTTTGCAGGTTTTTTATAAGCAGAGATTTCAAATTGCAGCTCAAGATGTTATAATTTTAAAAGAAATACCTTCAAAAATTCTTAGAAAAAGAAAGGATTTTGCTTTTTTGGCTGATGAACTCAAAAAACGACAGGTCCGGTTCAGATGGGAGATACCAGTTGGAATAGTGGTGAACTATGTGGGGATATATTATAGACTTAATACAATTTTAAAGGCGAAAGATTTTTACACTTCCGTTTTGAAGGCGGACTCTTTATCATCTTTACGACCTGAGATAATAGAAGAAAAGTTGGAAGGGCAGCCGGTTGAAGGAGACATACAGGCTGAACCTCTGCAGCAGTCTTTTGTGACAGAAGATTTTTTTAAAGAAATCGAATATGATTCGTGCAGCCTATAGACGTAAATTAAAGATGTTGGAATAAAGAAGAGGAAATGATGAACTTTTGTATAATATGCAAACGTAAAGAAAAAGAATAATAAATGTTAGTTTAGCTGGTGGTTTGACTTACTATGTTTAGGAATAGTGAAGGATTTATGTAGTATGTAGATGTAAAGAAAAAGAATAATAGAAGGTGTTGATTTAGTGGGAATTCAAATATATGGGAGTATATATATTATAATTTTTTTTAATTTAAAGTGTATAAAAATAATTATGAGACATTATGGGTAAATGTGTAAAAGAATTTAAATTCTAATGATCTCTGTTGGTGAGAATTTTAGTGATTAAGATGAATGTAAGTTTGTTGGTTGGGTTATATTGGAGGGAAAACTTCGTGTTTTTTATGGATGAATGGTTGTTTAAAAGAAATATATACCTCAGCGTGGAGAAGATGGATAAATTAAATGTAGAGTAAATATGGGTTAGAGTTGATATGGGATTAAAAAGTATTATTTAGATTATGAATAATTTTTATTTTAAATTGGAATTGCTTATATTGTTATTGCTATTTTTTTTTATTATTTTCAATTTGCTTAAATTTGTTTGGTATTTGAGTTAAAGTATATTATTGATTTTCTTATTTGTATAGTTGGATAAGTTTAAAAATATATTATGGTTTGGAGAAGATGGATTGATTATATTCAAAAGAGATATGAAATAGAAAAGTATTATCTTGCATATGAGTAGATTTTAGATAATTATTATTAATAGCTTTGATAATATTGTTATCTTAGTTTATAATTTAGTATAGTTGATTAACGTTAGTAGATTATGTTTGTTTATTTGTTACCCTGTATTCAGCTCTGGGAAGTGGGGGAGGAGGGGTTTAATTTTTAATTAAGGGGTATTAATGTAAGAGAAAATAATTTCATTATATAGAATATAGATAGAGAAATTTGGAGAGAGGAGTTGCTCAGGCGTTACCCCTGAACTGCATCTGGAGAGGGATGAGAGGGAAGAGTGGAGGAGGGGAGAGGGAAGTAGGAAAGAAGAGGAGAAAGGGGAGGAGAGTGGTGAAGGAAAAAGAGAGAAGAGGAAAAAGAGGGAAATAGGGAAGAGAAGGATGATGGAGTGCGGATGCAGCGAGGGGAGAAATGAGCGAGCAACTCCAAAAGTCATGTGTATGTATTCATTTTATTTTATATATTTTATATATGAATGTTAAAAGAATGTATGTATGTTATACTTGATAAATTTCATGATGTAGGGGGGAAAGTTTGGAAAAATAAATTAAAAAAAAAAACATGTGGCTTTCTGACTGGGCTTGGAAAACAGTGTGCAGTAGAGCCTGTACAGTGGTTATGTTGATTGTTCTTTGATTTTATAACTTGGCTGGGGATTGTGTTATATTGTTTTCTTATATGGTTTTATATGCTTTTTATATTGTATTAATATTACTTTTAATTGTTGTAAGCAGCCCAGAGCCATATACAGATAGTTCTTACAGCCATTCATTTAATGGTTACAACGGCACTGAAAAAGCTGACCTACAACCTATTCTCACACGTATGACAGTTGCAGCATCCCCATGGTCATAAGAGAAAAATCTGAGCACCTTGCAACCAGCATGTATTTATAACAGTTGCAGTGTCCCAGGATCACATAATCCTTCCCAAGGGATTTCCGACAAGGAAAGTCAGTGGGGGAAAGGCAGATTTGCTTAACAACTGCAATGAGTGACTTAACAATCTCAGCAAAAAGTTGTAAAACTAAGTGCAACTCTCTTAATGACTGCATCATTTAGCGAGGGATGTCCCATTTGTAAGTCAAGGACTTTGAGATAGGCAGTTATATAAATTGAAATAATATACAAACAAATACTGGTTTAAAAATCTACTGAAATGTATCTATTAACATTAAAAAATACATTTATTTAATTCTCTATAAATAAATGCCAAGATACTTATTTTTGCTTGTTTGCTCCACAATTTTCCTGCATGGGATCAGGACATCCTGCAGTGATCCTAATCAGTATAGAGGCTAACTGGAAAAAGTTTTGACAGTGCTTCGAGTTGGGGAAAAAAAACATTTCCTTTCAGAATTTTGGCCCTGCCTTGCTGCAGAGTACACACTTGCTCTACCTAGAATTAACAGTCAATATTCTCTCTTCTGTTTTTCTCCCCACTCCTTTCAGTCTTGCCATGGCCACCAAGCAAATAAGGAGCATTTTGCTGTCCAGTTGGTATATCAGAAGACCGCTCCAATATCTGGGGCTGAAGTCTAGCTCTATTGGGCTCTAGAGTGCTTTTTTTTTTTTTACTTAACATGTTAACCTCAGAATAGACAATACTGTGGCTACTAAGCTAATGGTTGTAAGCTGCACAATTCTTAGAACTACTAGAAGTCCTATTGCTATTCCCTTAGGGACCTAGATGGCCAAGCATCACAAAGGATCGGTTTAGTAGTTCCAGGTTCTCTGTTTTCCTTTCCACCCTGTGTCAAGTTCTGATCTCCTCAGTTCGGGTGGAGCTAATTTCTCCGATCAGCTCACATTTCTCCTGCAAGAGGAGCAGGGAAATCTTTATAGATTTACCCAATGGAATAGGACAGAGTCCCTCTCTTACTATCAGTTGTCATATTTTAACTCACACTGTCCTAGATTATCTCAGCCACTTGTAGTGGGCAGCCTACCTCAATAGCACTGGTTTTGGAGAGCATAATAAAAACAAATCAGACAAGAACAGTTTAGTACGGAACTCATGAGTCCATAGCTTTGGCATAAGTATGAGGCTGAAGATGTGGATCATATTGTCAGCCTGGAGAATCTAGCAGTCATTCAGATAGCTGAGGCAGTTCCTAAAGACTACTTGAGAACGTGGGGGCTGTTAGACCCCCCCCAAATTCTAATAGAACATGACAGCAATTATAAATAGCAGAATAGAATTGGTCACTTCTCAAGAGGTGATGGTGACAGTTCACCTGATTGAGCCACATCAGTAACTGGGTTACATAAGAATATATTCCAGGCTCTTTCTCCTTTATTCAAAACAACTCTTAAGTTTTGGATTGTGACATCCTGTTTCAGGTCCTTGCCACTCATTGCCCTGCATTCAGACCACCACCTTGACTCATGGAAATATGTTAGGAACTCTCTTGTTTTAGACTTTTTGATTGCTTGGACCTCTAAATGACTCCTGCTGTCAGATTTCAAACTACTCAAGTAAAAGATAGCTAAAAACTTTTCTAACTCCGTTTTAATTATCCTCTATTAAAATAGTTGCCTTATCACCAATTGTTATCTTTACAAGATGGCAATAAAGACTCTTAGAGTTATTGTTCTGTTTTCTCTCTACCTACCTTACATAGGACAAATTGTTTCCAAGCCACAAAAACCTTAGAATGTACAACTTCAGTGCCATGAGGTTTTGTTATTAATCTAGTAACTGGCCCAGTAATGAAATGGGCTGCTTCGTTGCCCCTGCTACAAAACCCTTGGCTGGCTCATTTTGATGAATTCATAAGTTATAGTTAAAAATAATGTTTGAGGATCCTACCAAATCAGCAACCAACAACCCTTGCATCTGACATTTAGAGCAGGGATGTCACCTCCAGCTGTGTACGTGAATGACTTCAGGCTGTTGCTCAAAATTCAGAATGGAATGGAGCCATATCGGTAAGGTTAATTTCAGGAAGGCTTAATTCATCTGAAATACCAGATGATTTGCCTACAGCTATTGTCCATCTGTGCTGCAAGATCTGATCCAACTTTGCCTCTGGATTGATAGGAGCCTGGAATGGTGATAAAGTCCTGCTTTGTTCCATCAAGAACTTTTAGGCCAAGAATGTTGCCTTTGTGAGCCCCTGGAAGAGAAACATTATTGATTTATGAAGAACCCATGCAGATTGGGAGAGCCTGATTTCATTTGTCTCTGAAGAAAGCTACACCACAGACAGGTTGTCCTATGCCTCTACCTCAGAGGCTAGGTCTCTTGCCTCTACATATTCATTGAAGCAATATTGCCATTTCTCTTGCCTGGAAAGCAGCACTAACCAGTCTAGATGAATTTTCCATGCTAGAAAAGGGCATAGTGACCAGCAAGCCCAAGCTATAGATTAGTTTCCAAGCCAAGACCTTGTAGTAAGTATGACTGCAGGTTTGTGGCCATGATTGATTTAGGAGCAATCAGCAATTTCAATGACTAAATTGTACTAGAGACTCATTGTATTCCTCATTGCCCAGTCATATCTCTCTTGTGGTTGAAACCATTGACACAAGGCCATAGTTGTCAATAAGAGTGGAATGGGTTATATACCTAGTCTGGATACTCTCGACTGGCCATACAGAGCAGTTAGAATTCTACCTCACCTCTGCCCCATACTTGTAGAGGGTGAGGAAGATGACTTTGATGGAGGCATGTAACCTCTGTGCCAAAGCAACAAAAGGTAAAATATTTTCTAAGTCCACAACATCCGGATAATGTTTGGAGATCTTTCAGACAGGTGCTTTCTTAATTCACTGGAGTGTAAGAAAGGGAAGGAGATACAACACAATCAGATTTGCAAGATTATTGTCAGCTCTACAGACCAAAAAATCAATTCCACAGGAAGTCAAGTGAAAAAGTAAGTACACCTGGTTTTATGTATCAGGACATTATAAAAATCATCTGATCCTTAGCATTTCTTAAAAGTAGGTAGATACAAGCTCAGATGAACAACAAAACATGACATATCGCAAGACTATCCTTTGGACAGACCAGTGTGGAGATACTTGGCCATAATGCACAGTGTCACTTTTGGCAAAAACCAAACACAGCATATCAGCAGAAACATCTCATAGCAATCATCGAGCATGGTGGTGGAGGGAGTGATGATTTGGGCTTATTTTTTAGACACAGTATCTGGGCAACTTGCAATCATTGAGTCAACTGTGAACTCCTCTGTATACCAAAGTATTCTATTAGAGTCAAATGTGAGCCCATGTCTGACAGCTAAAGCTTGGCTGACATTGGGTCATGCAATACAACAATGATCCCAGGCACACCAGCAAATCTGTAATGGAATGGCTGAAAAAGAAAAGTATCAATGTGTTGCAATAGCCAGTCAAAGTCCAGATCTCAACCTGATTGAAATTCTATGGTGGGACCTCAAGAGAGCTGTGCATAAACAAATACCAACAAACCTCAATGAACTGAAGCAATGTTGTAAAGAAGAGTGGGCCAAAATTCCTCCAGAACAATGTGAGAGACTGATAAAGTCATACAGAAAACAATTACTTTAAGTGAAAAATGGTTCTACAAGCTCTTGAATCATAGGGTGTACTTATTTTTTTGCATATGGCTTTTCCATTTTAGCTTTCTTTTTGTAAAATAAATGATGACATGGTGTAATATGTCGTGTGTTGTTGATCTGAGTTTGTATTTACCTACTTTTAAGAACTGCTAAGGACCAGATGATTTTTACTATTGTGATTGGCTATTATAAAAGAATCTTGCGAGTCTAATTGCATTGCACTGCCTCCCCTTTCTTAGAAAATGTTTGACATTTATAAGACCCTTCTCATGGATAGCTGTGATAAGGCCGTGTATAGAATATCCTGAGTCTGCTAGAGGAGAATAGTACATTGAACTTAATATTTACAAATTTTCTTTTTGTAAAGTAGAGACAGAGCAAGTAGCCCTATCAGGCATTAAAAAGAAAAAGTGAGAGGGAAATTGACATTATCAATATTTGCAACCAAAAGGCAAAATCTTTTTTTTTACTTCTCCCCCTATGTTTATAAAGTTCTTTATCTTTAAGCCCTCTTTTCCCTGCTTTTCATTGCAAAATTAAAGGAACAGTTTTCTCCCATCAGAATCATTGCTGGAAGCTTTTTCTAGTCCTACTTCCAAAGTGGGAAATACTAACTGCAGGATGGGTTGTCTCCATGTAGAAAAAAGTCTGTCATGGTAAGTCTTACCATTGCTTATAAGGCTGGCTAATTGGTTGTCTTATTTAAGTTAACTGACCTAAATGTAAAAACAAAAGTACATAGTTATGCACAATGTATTTATTATAAGTGTTTTATGCGTCTTCAATCATTTGACTTTATAGAATTAAATTTCTTTCCCAGTAACTGTTGATGGAATAAGGAACATTTCTTGATCCCTCTTGCTTATTGTTGGAAGAAATATAAAATCCAATTACATGAGTAAACAGTTGCTCATGTTATATTTATTCAATACATTGTTTTTTTAGATAGCCTACTGCAAATTTAAATATTCATCTATACATATTTATATCTATACATTTACTTATCTTCTAGGTCAGTGGTTCTCAACCTGTGGGTCGGGACCCCATTTGCGGTCGAACGACCATTTCACGGGGGTCGCCAGACAATGCAGTCCACCATTTTTTCCCCCTTTTCCTTAGTTGTACTACTCCCTTTTATTCTATTGGCTTTTGAAAGCCAATAGAATAGACTCTCTTGAATAGAGTCTAATTCTATTGGCTTTCAAAAGCCAACAGGAATTGTCCAGGTTGTCTCTGCCCTGCTGAGCCCGCCAAAAGTCCCATTCTGCAAACGGTGCTACACCAGTTGAGTAGTCCTCAACTTACACTGGTTGAGTAGTTTTCGACTTACGACCGGTTGGGGGTCGCGGCATTAAAAAGGTTGAGAACCACTGTTCTAGGTAAAGTTCAAGGTGTTGGTTATTATCTGTAAAGCTCTTCATGGCATAGGGCCAGGTTCTTTGGAGGATCACCTGTCCTCCATGGTTTCTTTCTGACCAGTAAGATCAGACAAAATTGATGTGCTTTGGGTGTCTTTGATCAAACACTGCTGTCTATCCAAACATAGGAAATATCCTTTCTCTATTGCAGTGCCTACCCTCTGGAATGGTATTCCCCCCAGAGTTTTGTGTGGCTCCCACTCTGAGGGTATTCTGGAAGACTTCAAAAATATGGCTGCTCTCCCAATCCTTGGGGTAGGGTGGTGTGGAGCTCCTTTTGGTTGGAGTTTGTATGTATGTGTGTGTAGTATATGTAGTGTGGTCTGTGTGGATGTAGGTGTTCTTTTTTTTTCTTTCATTTCCTATTCTTTTAAAAGTGTAAACTGCCCAGAGTTGCTTTGAAGCCAGGTAGCTTTTAAATTTAAGAAATAATAATAGTCATTAAAAGTTAGTCAGTGTATAATTAATTTTTAAACTGTTTAATGATCAGTAATTGAACTTAGTATCTGTCTATGTTATTACAGAGACTGTAAAATAGATCAACTCTTTACCTTTAATTATGGTTTTTTTGAGCGGTCCATATACTCTCCGTCCCCTCTCTATTAAGGCTTTATAAGGGACACTTTAGTAGTGGGAACTGAGAGGAAAGATGGGAATTGATTATATACAATTTACAGAGGTTCTTAGGTTTAGACCAATTCTAAATAAATTTGCCCAAACACATAATGCTTAGGTATGAATACAAAAGTGGTCCCTTGAGTAATCATGTTGCAATGTGGCACTTCTGACATTAGAAGTCGGGAGATAGGTTATGGTTATACATGTTAATAACTATTACTAAGGTAAGTAAACACTTCTGTAAGTAAACACTTCTATAAACAGAATAGATTAATAAAGGAGAATATTTATAGCTCAGAGCTGAAATGAGAAGTACTTGGTGTTCTCTGAGCTTGGTTGTTTTCTTGCAGATGTTTCATTCATCAGTGATGATGTTACCTAGTTTTGGTAATGAAATATCTGCAAGAAAACAACCAAGCTCAGAGACCACGAAGGCTCTCTCATGGAATGGATTGGTGCAGTTGAAATAGGTCATGCTGACATCACTGCTATTGTGTGATAAAATTCTTTGTTCCATATTAACTGTCGAGAAACAGAAAATGAGCAGCATCAGTTGTTTTCTGTTCTTACTTTCTGCCTAAAATGTTGTGTCATATATTAAAGCCACTTTTGCCCCTGAACTACGTTGACATTAACAGGAAGAAGTTGCAGGGTAATAATAATATTATAGTTGTCTTGCTATTTGAGTTATCATTAGCTTCATACTGTGTTAACCATAGTTCTTGATATTTATCCTTAATTAGAACTTTAATCTTTAGTTTCTTAAAGCAATGTATTATATTTCATGATTTATAATTAATTATGTACTGAAAACCTATTATCACTTTGGCTTTACTTTTTTCACTTACTGAGCTTTATTTTCTTCTGTTTTCTTTATTATTTCTAAAATACTTACTAAAATATATAAATTATAAAAATGGGAAGAAAAAATGAGCTTATAAATTTGACATAATGTAAAGCTTAGTGGTTAGTGGTTCACAAATATATTACTATCTTTTACCGTAGTTTCATTCTTAAATCTAAGGTTTTAAAAACAAAAATAATTAAAACAAATTTAATTTTTTAATATAAAGAGTATCAATAATATTCAGTCCGAGGCTCTTTCAGTTACCAGGCTAATTAAACTGGGCCTATGTGGCTAGGAAGTTTCTCTACTGCTCCCAATTCTGTATAAGTGAACTTATCCCAAACTTGTCATGTCATCTTGTTGTTGTTTTTTTTAACCCAGAAATGAATTTGAGAGAAAATCATAAGACTAGAAATTTTCTACTGGAGCCCTCCTCAGAATAATTTATAATTATCTACCATGATTAACAAAGCTACTCTATCACAGCAAAATTCATTGCAAATAAAAATTAAAAATAGAAAACCACATTCAAGCCTCAGTTGAAACTGACTAGGTCTCTTAAGTGTTTGGTTCAGATGTTTCCTACCATTGTTTCAAAAACTTTAATTGTAGTTGGAAATAAATGAAATTCCACTAGACCGTCCCCCAAGTTCTTTCATTTTTGAAATTTTACTTTTCGCTATTATAATATTGCTAGCACTGATTTGTGTTTCTATGTGTTTTATTGATGCATTATTAAAAATAAATAGGAAGAAGGAATAGCCCCATACTTTGTCATTACAGATAGTCCTCATTTAATGAACATAATTGAGATTGGCTGCTGCAGTGCTAAGCAAAATGGTCACTAAGTATGCTTTCCAACTAGAAAGAGACAAAACTTTTGATGTTTAGGAAAATAAACAACTTACTCTGTTGTCCGACAAAGAAGAGATTGCCTATAGAAATAACTTATTTCTCCCTACACACGGACACACAGCAGAAAGATTAGAGAGTACTTGCGCAAATGGAGCTATGCACACCAGCTGCTTCATGAAACCATCCCCTCTCCCCTTCACCCAGAAAGATTGAAGACCATTGCTTCTGGCATGATTGCATTGCTTTTTTTAATAATACATTTTATTAATTTTCCAATTTTACAAAGCTCTAAGTATTAAGGAAGCAATATGGTGATTGGGTAGTCCATAATCAAATAACAAGCTCTTTCATACATATGTCAGGTTAAATCATCAAAAATTTCCTCTCTATTTCCCTTAATTATTGTATCACATTCAAATTAATGCATTGCTAGTTATAACTCAGTCAGTTAAGACATTTATCAATGTATTTTGTCTTATATGCCTTCATATCCTGTTTTGAGTTTTACCTAATTTCAGTTACAGTATTCCAGTTAACTTAATATCCATAGTCTTTAGATTTCAGGTGACCCAAAGTTCCCTTAGTTCATTACAAAATAATTGTCATATCTAAAATACGTTTATTATTTACTCAGATAGTTTATTTTATTTCACAACATATTCTATTTCTCCTCCTAATATTTCATCCCTTACTAATAATCAATCCAACTTCTGTATTATAATCCAAGACTATTATTCTAGTAACTACTTTTTATTTTCCTTATAAATCTAAATCCTAAATATTAAATCAATTAGTATCTTTTAAGTTCTCCTTAGGCAATTGAGTGAGATTTTAAAGAGATTTTAAACTCTTCCATTATAGGTCACATAAAAAAAGCCATTTTAAAGTCTAACTCTAGTTTTCTTTTTGCGCCAAGCAGGCTTCCATAGCAGTGCCTCTAACTCCTCAGGTGGATCTCCCTTCATCCCTACACATGTCATTTGGTCAGGGGAGACCATCCAATTATCAATTTTTCAAAGGAGCTGGCCCCTTCATAGTCATTAGATTGTTGATCCAATAATTCAGGTCTCCATATTTGGCTCAGTACATCTGTTGTCAGTTCAGTCTGGTCCTCTTCTTCTGGTTTCAACTGGTTTAAGTAGAAAGTCATGTTCAGTGTTATAGTTGTTGTTTGCTTGTCTGGTTCATGGGTCGGAAACCTCAAGCTCCGGAACCGCATGCAGCTCTTTGAGCCATCCCCTGTGGCTCTGGAGCCTCCTCCGCCATTTGCAGAGAGAGACAAGGAGAGAGAGAGAAGCACTTGTGTTTCCCTTTTCTTTCTCTCTCTCATGCGGACTTGCCCCCTCGCAGGGCTCCTGATTGGCCCTGCACCCGGGTGCCCTGCCCCCTGGTAGAAGGGCAGCCAGGAAGTCCCTTTCCCGGGCTGGCCCGCTCCGAGGTGCACATAGCTGGGGAGCCACGCAGGGAAGCCCCAGGACCCCCACTGGGAGCGGTCTGCTGGAGCCTCCATTGAGTGGGCCAGTCCTCCCGCAAGCCACAGTCCCGAGGGAGAGCAGCCCCTGCGATGCCCAGCCGGGGCGACCGTTGGCCAAGCAACACTGGAGATGGAGGGTCAGTGGTGGGGGGAGGGAGGGGCTCCCAGTCCATGGAGTGCCACCATGAAGCGGCTGTGGGGCAGGTGGTACCCCTGGCTTACCTGTACCAGGCAGCAGTTCCAGCTGGGGCATCGATCCCTGGACCGTTCCCAGGCTACTCCCTGAGCAGCTGAGCCAGCCACGCGTCTCCCTGGGCCAGGCCGGATGGCAGTCCTGGCTGGGCCGGCGGCCAGCAGGGGCATCGCTCCCTGGGCCGTCCCCGGGCAGCTGAGCTGGCCACACGTCTCGCCAGGCTGGGCCAGGCGGGACAGCAATCCCAGCTGGGACGGTGGCCACCGGGGGCATCGCTCCCTGGGCCGTCCCACGAAGACCACTCGACTCAGGCAGTAGCGGTTTACTTTAAGGCAACGTTGGCATCAGCAGAGACCTACAGCATCAAGGCTCTTTGCTAAACAAAGTTCACGCTGGGAGCAGCCGCCTCCCAGCGCGGTTTAAATACACTTGTGTTAGTGCTACCCCACCCTCCATCCAATTAGCTAGCAATCGCACCCCTGCCCAACAAGCCACAACCCCACCCTTCAATCATCTCACAACCCCACCCTCCTATCACCCAACCAGCACCCGGCCGTAATTAAACCAAAACGCAGCAACTGATCAGCTTAACCCCCTCCCTTGTGTTCATCCACATGATCGTTGTTTCTTCTGGGACGCCCCGCCCCGATAGCATACTCTCGGTTTGCCAGCGGTCCAGTGACCGCCCCTCAGCTGTTTGGCGGCTCAAACTCCCTCCACATGGGGTGGCTCCCTATGCCTTCCAGCAACTGTCTGTCAGCTGTTCCACGTGGGCGCAGCTTCCTACGCCATCTGGCAACTGTCTGTCAGCTGTTTGGCGGTCAAACGCCCTGCCAGAATATCATGGCTCAAGCTTCCTCGTCGAGATGGTGAGCTGCATGGGGACCAGTGCTGGTTGTCCTCTTCCCCCACTATGCTGTCCTTCACCTTCCCCCCTCTTGTATGTCGAGCCTGGGAGGGCTCGACATTGATAATCATTTTAGATATCAAAAGGTTTTTGCGGCTCCCAGTGTTTTGTTTTCAGTGGGAAATGGGTCCAGCTGGCTCTTTGAGTGTTTTGGGTTGCCTAACCCTGGTCTGGTTTATCTGGGTTCTCAATGTGCTGTACATGTAAATCTTCAGCACCTTCCGTCTTAATGTTTCTTTCTTCAATTTCTGATGCTGTTAGAATTACAGGTTTGGGTATCAGGGTTCTCAGTAGGTTGTAGCTGGTATATGTTAATTCATTCCTCTTCTGTTGGCTTTTGGATTGTAGGTTCATCAGTTGGACTCTGGGCTGTATTTTGTAGCTTTGAAGTTGTGCCTTTATTTTTCAGTCTGGAATTCATTAGCTCAGTAGCCTCAAGGATTTTTTTCAAGTATCAGTTTATAGTTAAGTTGTGGGTAGTATTCTTCCATTTCTATGGACTTTACAGATAGTCCTTTGGTGGAGGCTTTTTTGATAAAAGTCAATAGTGTGCACCTCCACTATAGAGAGTTGTTTTCACCACCCAGCTGTTTCAAGTTCTTATCTTTTTTGATAGTGCCAAAGCCAAATCTTAGTCTCACAAGTCTCCCAGTCAAAAAGAAATTCACTTGCTCTACCAAATTTCGCCAAAAGATGTCCCCAGTAACATGTAAAATCTTTCTCAAACTCAAGTTAGGCTTTTATCCAGTTTTCCCAGCTTAACAGATAAGTCCCTGTAAGAATAGGAACCTTTTGGGGCACCAAATATCCAAAAATTACAAGTCCAATTATTTAGTCATTTAGATTAGTTGTTCTATTTTTTCCCATAGCTTTATGTTCCCAGAGTAGGCAGAAGCTGCCAAGTTAGAAAGGGGAAAAAAATTTCCACAGGTTTTTACAGGAAGGTAGTTGGGGTGTAAGAAAGGTAAGGTAAGATCTCACCCAATTCCTCCGCGTTGGTTTCGTTGTGCTTGGTAGTGCTTTTGGCTGGTACAGCTTAGTGATCGGCCATGTTAATAGCCAATCTTTTCTTCGTTGGTCCAAAGGAACTGCCTCGGATCAAATGGAAGGGCTACTGCCCTTCCGCAATCTAGCAAGGGTCCTCCTCAGTGGTGGTTGCCCCTCTAGGGCGACTTTCTACCCTTTCCAGGGTCTTCCGACGAAGGGAAACCGGATGGCAGAGAGAGCAAGCTCCCTGTGCGTCCGTTGGCGCCACGATCCAGAACCGGAAGCCCCTTGATTGCATTGCTTTTGATATGTAGAAGAGCAAACATATCTCTTGCAATCCCTTCCTCTCCAATAGCTGTAGAAGGGGGGGGGGGGAATAGAAAAAAACCATAGGTCATCCATAGGCACAGGACAACATGTACTGACTGTAATAGTGATCATCATATGACTGAAGTTGTAAATGGTTGTAAATTAGTTGTAAAGTTATTTTTTCAGAAACATCAGAACTTTGAATAGGTCTAACTAAGTGGTAAGTAAGAAAGGACTACCTGTACTTTGGGTTATATAGTGTCTCATTGCTATGAGGTAGAGTATGGAAGTGCAAAACAATTGAAGCTGAGTCCAAACTTCTGGACAAAGGTAGAGTAAAGCATAGAGCAGCATTTTAAATTTAAATCTCTCTTTTAAGTTCCAGACACTGTTAAATTTGAAAGCAGTGTTTTGCACACTAGAGACAGTGTTCCCCTACCACAAACTTCTAGTAGTCACAATTTATATAGCATAATAACTTATCCTTTATTGTGTAACTGTCTTGTTTGTAATTTCATGAAAAGTCTCAAATTTGTACATGTGTTTGTGTATAATTAATGCAGCTTTTATCTATTACTTTTCAGTGGGTATTTGCAAGCTTGAAATTATGTTGAAAGGATATCTAATGTTAATTTTTATCACAGTTCTTGACTTCTTATTGAATCCCTAGAGATGCATGAAAGACGTCTTGATTTTTGTTTCAGATTACAGGTCTTCCAGTCAAAACAAGGAAAGTTGTTTCCGCAAGCCTCTTCATGTTACCACTTTGGATAGCAATGTGAGTAAAAATGGACATGTTGAATTTCGTCAGCCCCTGGCTTCTTTCAGGTGAGTTTGATTAGTTTTGTCATTTTACTATTGCAGGGATTATAGAAGTAAATGTAAGCATAATTATTTACTGTTTTTGAAGAACTTAACATACATTGATATGATTTCTGTTTCACCTTTAAGAGATTTCATGAAATAGAGCTCTTGTTTGTGTTATTGATTGCAGTTTAGGAGGGAAGACAATGTTTTTACCAAGTTACCATGATACTAGTTGCATTCTAAAGACAGTAATCACCTCTATTCTAAGAGTGAGGGAAAGGCGTTAATGGTTCTTGGGAAAGGAAAAATATACTAAGTGAGGAAATTATCCTACTTGACCTTTTTGATGCTATTTTATCCTGGAGAAGAATACAGTTCATGAAATAAGGTCCCCCCCCCCACCGTATCATATCCCCTGCCTTTCTATAGGAAAGACTAGAGTGCTTTCCCCTCTCTTCTGGTTTGGTGGAAGCAAGTACCATGTATCACATTCCCTCTATGTTCTTATGGAAAAGAGAGGGAGCATTCTTGTTTTATCTCATTATTTGGGAAAAGAGATGTGCTTAGTAGGTCTACATGAACTGCAATATCCTGACTATTAAGGAAGTTACTATGCTGTTTCATGCTATGGACCTAGAAAGGTTACTGTAGGGGACTTTTTGGTTTGGCTTTTTATAGCCAAGATGCTTTGGATACCTGAAAGTGAAAATGCCAGTCCATGTTTCTGTGTTCGTGAAATCTTGGAACCGGAGAGGAAAAAGGAATTATTATCTTGCTTAGAATTATAGTTTCAAAATAAAAAGGCCTGGATGACAGGACATTCTCAATGACAGGAGGAAAAAGATTTTCAAATTGCTTATTTCTTTTTCTCAAGTTCAAAGTTGTTTTTGTTTTATGACAAACATAGGTTTATTAGAGTTCTTGTTTTTACTTTAACGTTTAATATGCTTCTGTTAGAGAATCTCAGTGGTCACCATCTTGCAAAACCTCTTGCCAATTGGAGGCCAAACGTCTGAAGTATAAAGAAGCAGGGAATAAAGCAGAAGAAATTGGTATGATCTATGATAAAGGAGAACCAGATTTGCATGGCAGAGATTTGAAAAGCTCATCTTCTACAGATGAAACTGTTGTTCGCTATTTGAATGACCATCCAGCAATTAATGCTTTGCAAAGTTCAGATGTGGTGAATCCTACAAAATTAGAAGAAGAAAAAAGTGAAGAATCCAGAGGAGATGAGTATACAAAAATATCTCCAAGTTCAATAATCCAAAATGAACTAAAAGAATTACAATTGGTAGAATCTTCTACTTCTTCTGCCAGTACCTCAAGTGCCCATAGATTAGATATTTTAAAGCAGCATCAGCATGATGATAAACTGGAAAAACTGAAAGAACGAATTAGAAAGCAATGGGAGTGTCCAGAAGAACTGACTACCAGAAGACATGATCCTGAGTATTCTGATCATCCTATAACTGTTGCAGCTCCTGAAAATATAGTGACTCCTAAAGTCAGAAAAGTGGCAACAGCACCAATGGCTCCCTCCTATAAAGGTACATAGTTTCTAAATAAAATATATATGTGGGGGAAAATCTCTGGGTTGTGTAATAAAGACTAAGATTTCCACTGTTCCTTTCTTGGAATCGATTAAATACCCACCTAACATTATTTCAAAATTAAAGTTTTTATTTTTTTTTTCAATTCCAAACTTTAATCTGTTTTCTATCATCATATATTTTCTCCTCTTTTTTGTCAATAGTATATTGTGACAAACTCTTTGTGAATAGTATTTGTTGTTGAATTATATGTAGGGTTTTTTATGTGCACTATTTCACCTAGAAAACTTTTTTCGGAATTGTAGCTGAACATGGAACTGGTAACAAATAATTGGCTACAAATGGACCACAGATGTATAATATAGTGGTTGTATTCTAATGGTTTTGTAAAGATTTGTTAATTGTGTGCATAAGTATTGGGAATTTTTTACTTCATTTTGTCTTTTACCTTTGTTTTTAATATTGAATGTGTTTAGATAAAAACTTCTCAGCTGCTTTCATGTAATAGAGACTTGAAATCTAAATAGCTTTGTTTTTGATAACCAATATATCCCAAGATAAAACTAACTTTCTCAATAGAACGTCATGAGTATTTTAATCTGCTAAAGTTAAGTGTACTGTTTTTTTAGGTTTCAATCCATCAGAAGCCAAGATTCGTACTCCTGATGGAAAGGTATGGTGTGAAGAGGAATTTCTGAACCTCAGTAGAGAGTTATGTCGAGATTTAGAATTCCAGTTGGCAGGTAAATAGCCAGAGTAATTTTGTGAGTATTTACATGAAAAGCAGTAATATTATATATAAACTACTTAACCCATGAGCCTGTAATTAATACTTTGAAGCCCTGTTTCTCAGAATTCCTATAAATTTAAAGAAAAAAATTCTTTAACTTAATTCATACCTTGTTTCAATGGGTTCTGATTTGAAAATTAATAATAGTTGCTATAATATTCTCCTGTAGTTTTGATGGGAATTTCCTTGATGCACTAATGGTTTTTCAACACATTTTTCAGAAGAGGATTTGCCTGCAATAAAGATACCTACTGAAAGAAAAGAGAAAAAAGGACACAAAACAGTGCGGAAAACCCAGAAGATTGCACAACTCTCAAGTCCTTATTTTAAATCAGGTGCATTTTATTGTAATTTTTTGTTTAAATATTGTGAGCCACCAAGAGGTCATTGACAGTCAGGTGGCATATAAGTTTTATCATTCATTCATGACTGACTGACTGACTGATAATCATCAGTGTTGGCTTATACTTATCAAATAACGTACATGAGAGCTGCTTCCATGTGTCTGAGGACTACAGTCATATTCTTTCACTATCCTCATACTTGCTTACTGTTTCCTCAAATATGATATATTAATAGCATGTGTCTTGTTAACCAAGCATTGCAGGTACATGACCCTATGCTAAGGTGAAGATCTTAAGTTTCACTGCAAGAGTTCTGTAGATTTTCTCAGTATTGCTGTCTGTAGAACACATTGAAGGATATAAAGAGAGACTAAGCAAAGTAAGCAAAGTTTAAAGGCAAGGATAGCTAGCTTTAATTTAAGAATGCAAGAAATTATTATTGTTATTATTAAATTTAAAAAACAAAGATAAAAAATTAATGCTAACAAAAAAATGCAAAGAAAAAAAGGGAGAAAGTAAAAAAGTTACACAAGAAAATATTTCTCCCTTCATCAAGACAAGTACAAACAATTTCAGCAAGTTACCACCTTTCAGCCAAATACTTGCAAACAATTTCAGCCAAAAATCTGTTCATCCAATATCTCATCTTTTATCTATTACTTGCTAATAAACCCTTGTTAGATGGTCTCCTCATGGGGCCCACTGTAAGGAGCACTTGTTCTAGAGAGGGGTTTGAGGAGCTGATCCATTCACTGGCTCCTCTTTCTGCCATGGTCATCAGCTCTGCTCTGTGGAGCCATATTCCATCCACTACTGCTTCCCCGGAAGTCTATAACATTAGTTCAGTAAAAACCCATGAAGAAGGAAGTCTGGGAGAATAGTAAAAGAGTGCTACTAACCAAGTAATTTCAGGTGGTGATGTCATTCTATGAAATGATGAGACAGCAGTGCGTTTCCTTTTCTTGCCACTTCTATCCATGTATTTGCCTTAAAATGTATAGAGCACTGGTGTGCTTTTCAATAAGAAATGTTAAAGATGTTTTGTGTCTTTTTTTCTTGGTTTAGATGGTGCCAACACAATAAGTACAACATCCTGGCGGGATGGACAAAGACTAGCAAAGAAAATACTGGGTCCAGTGCCTAAACTAGAGCAGTCAAACACTCAGATATTGTCTAGTGACAGGAGTGAAAAAGATAAATCTATTAAATCTGGTAAGTTAAATATATTTTTGTGTTTGTGTGTGTGTGTGTGTGTGTGTGTGTGTGTGTGTGTGTGTGAGAGAGAGAGAGAGAGAGAGAGAGAGAGAGAGAGAGAGAGAGAGAGAGAGAGAGCATTTTTCATGCCAGTGAATACAGTGAACAAAATGGAACTTAATTCTGAGCAATTATTATTTAGATCACATTGCACACAGAATTCTTTAAATCACAAAATAAAAAAAATAGTAGCTTCACTTTAAAGGCTGAATGAATAGAGTACCGCAGGGGTCCCCAACCCCCGGGCCGCAGCCCGTTGGGAACTGGGCCAGACAAATGGCATGCAAGTGCATGCAGCTGCATTTGCGCAAGCAGTGCATGCGAAACCATCCCCTCTCCCTGGAGCCAGAAAGATTGGGGTCTGTTGTTGTACAGCACAGAATTACTCATTCATTCCTTTTTAAAAGACACAAAATGGTAGATGTAAATAAAACTTAAGATTCATTGTGCTTGATCACCCAGCAATATTTCATGAAATATTTTGCTACCAGTAAAAGAATCTTCAAGGAAAAAAATGTAAGAATTTTTATCATTTTTAGATGAAGGCAGTGAGATTTTAAAGTATTTTTTCTGTTCTTAAAATAAATTATTCCATTGCTGATCACACCCAGTTTTGCAAAATTGCAATTTTGTAATAGAAGCTATATTCTAGAGCCTATATACAGTCTGATTATGCTATAAATAATTTCTTTCATGTAGCAAACTCTCATGGATGTTCCAGTTGAAAATCTGAGAACATGAAAATTATAGCTATAACTAATTCTCTCAGTACCAGTTTCAAAGTTCTATATGTTCTTTTTCAGATAATGGTTAAAAAAATTACATTGCAGTTGCATATTATTTTATTACCTAACATTCATTCCAATCTTTTAAAAATAATTTTTCTTTCTATATTAAAGAATGTAGTTTCTGGATATAGTGTTCAAATCTCATAAAATAAGATAGATTAAAAAATAATGCCCATCAAATAATGTCCCCTCATACTGGATATTGAGATGAATATGATAATTTGAATCTTAGTTACTTGCTAATGCTAAATTCTGATCTTCTCCCTCCGCTTCCCTCTAGTATCTTCAGCTCAAATAACAGAAACCGACTGCAATATGCCCGTGGCTGTAAAACCCCTCACAAAATGTCCTGAGCGTTCATGGAGCAAAATAAGAGCAAAGAATAACCTGAAGAGAAAAGATGCTGCTCCTCACAATGGGGGACTAGGAAATCATCGTGTAAATAAGGATTTCTTGCCAGTAGAAATCCGTGGAATTCTTGATGATCTGCAACTGGATTCTGTAGTTCAGGATTCAGAGAGGAGGAATGAAGAATGTCAGAATCAGGAATCAGAACCATTTCCCTTTTCTAGAAGTCACAGTCCAAGCAAAAAAAAATCAGACAAAGTTCCCATCAGTGAAGATACTCAGTTTATCTTAAAGAAACGCCACTATGATACAGATGAAGTTCGCCAGTATATTATGAGACAGCAAGAGGAAAGGAAGAAGAGACAAAGTGAAGAAAAGAAAGCACAAAAAGAGGCAACAGAGCAAAAAAATAAAAGACTCAAGGAACTTTACAAGAAACAAAAAGAAGCTGTTGCCAGTAAAACAAAGACAACATCAACATCTGAAACGGTCACTAAACAATTACAAGAAACTTATTCTAAATTGTTCTTGGAACAAACATTGCTGGAGAATCCAGCACTCTCTGTGCAAGAAGTTCAGGTATCTTGATAAGAGTTGGAATAGTTTCTGTATTTTTTCCATGTTACTTTTTAAAAAATGCACACAATAAGCAGAAATAGCTGTTATTTATTCATTTGTTGCATTTATAGCATGCCATTTCCTTGATATTAACACCTGGGTATTTTTTCTGAGATCTGAAGGTGAGATATATCACATTAGCTAGAGTTTAGGTTTTATCCCCTTAATACTATTAAACTTGTTGAGGTAATTCAAGCTAAAAGAGACTAGTCAGAGTTATCTATTAAATTCCATGGTTGCCTAAAAACTGAATCAGGAACAGGGTAAGTAAGAATAGCATTAGCACGATGTATAAGAATTGCCAACAGCTCTTGTAGTCTGCAACTGTAGTATTATATACAGTTTTTAGCATAGATAGGCACAAAATAAATAAGGGCTCTGTATTCTTTCCTGGTTGTCAATATGTGTTAATCCTAGCTGCTCCTGCTCCTTCTACATTAAGGAAATGTCTGAAGATTCATTCTAGATATGTTTAGTTGCACATATTCAGAAACCATCATGTCGCCGGAAGCCTTGATTATACAACTGTAATACTCATGGAGTATAAGCCTTGGCTATTTATTCGAGTCATTATATAGTTGTTGCTTTATTTAATTATATTGAAAAGATTCATGTTCAAATCCTCAGTCATGAAAGTCATGGGATTGTATAGTTCATAGTCCAGTACGTTATTGATTCAATTTGCCCTTATTGTGTTTTATACATGTCAATTTTTCTTCCCAGTCCAAACCTGAATATCAACCGTCTGGAGAATCTGATAAAGAGAACAAGGCTCAGGAGCGTCCTATTAGTGCATCATCCAGTAGCGATATGTCTCTCTCTGAGCCTCCTCATCCTCTTATAAGGTAAGAAAGTAAGAAGGCATTCAGGGCTAGGAAAGTGGAACACACTAGACATATGATTTTACATATGATTTAGCTGTACAACTTTTGTAGCAGCTGAGAATTTTGAAATATTTTTCCAAAGCTTTTGAAAATATATTTATTAAAATTCAATGGTTGTAAAATTCTTAAATATGTCATGAAAAGTAAGATGCCTCTTCATGGATCATTACAAGACAAGGATAATTCCTTCTGTATATTCAAGGCTATGTCCGTACCAAGATTCTGCAGGAATGCAAATGAATAGTACAAGATTATATTGTATAAAGAATTCAGATTCACTTTAAAACATTCAAATTTGGGGCTGGTAATATGTTTGATGTTTATACTGGGGTTTTTTCAGATTTTAGTTAACTTTATGTATATTTTATTAATTTTTACAGTAACAATCTTTAGTATTTAGTAAGCAACACATCTGGGTTTATGTGTTTGACATTAATAGTAATACAGTATCCATTCCTACCCTTTATTCCATT
This sequence comes from Crotalus tigris, assembly GCF_016545835.1. NCBI lineage: Eukaryota > Metazoa > Chordata > Lepidosauria > Squamata > Viperidae > Crotalus > Crotalus tigris. The sequence goes on along the minus strand of NW_024096554.1, from coordinate 5,608,899 downwards.
TTTCTAACCACTTATAAAAAAATTTCCCATGTTTGAAAGTATTCTGAATCTTGCTTCTCCTTCATTTTCAATGTGAGCCTATCCATTTCTGCACAGTCCCAAATTTTCTTTATTATGTCTTCTCCAGATGGTATTTCTTCATTTTTCCAGTATTGAGCAAATGTAATTCACGCTGCTGTTAATATATGTAATATTAAGTATACACATTTTTATCATAATTCTATGAGATTATATCTAAAAGAAATTATTCTGGTTTATAGTCTACATGTGCTCCTATCATCTTTTCTAGCCACCTATGTATTTTTGACCAATAGTTTTTTGCTTTAGGGCATGTCCACCAAAGATGATAATACGTGCCTAGATTTTGTCTGCATTTTCAACTATTGCTAGATATATTTTTAAACATTTTTGCTAGTCTTGTAGGTGGTAAATGCCATCTATAGAACATTTTATATAAATTTTCTTTATAAGTAGCTGCCCTTGTTATTTTGTAGTTTCTTTCCCATAAGTTTTGCCTTTTTTCTAACTCTACATTATGCCCAAAGTTTTTTGCCCAAGTTATCATTGCTTCTTTAGCTTGTTCATCTTCCATCTTTAAATTTAACAGAAAGCTGTACAGTTTCTTAATCAATTTGTCATCTGATGACAATAGTATCTGGTCTAACGCTGTCTGGTCTTTGTAAAAACCATATATTTTTGCATCATATCTCATTTGCATTTGCAGATGTGGCCACCTTGCTAGCTCAATGCCCTGTTCTTCCAATTCTCGTTTAGTTTGTAGTTTCCCATCAGTACTCAAGATATCTTTATAAGTCACACGTTTCTCATAATTAATTAAGTTTGGGTGTATGAACGCCTCCATTGTCGAAATCCATCCTGGTATTTTCATGTAAGTTCTTGATTTTACCTTTTCCCATGTCAAGAGCAGTGCATTTCTTACATAGTGGTCTTGAAAGTATTTGTGAATTTTGTTCTTCCCATACCATAGAAAAGCCTGCCATCCAAGTTATAGGTCATGCCCTTCTAGGTATAATAGACTTTTATTTCTAAGAGTTATCCATTCTTTTAACCATGTTAGTGGGGTTGCTTGATAATACAAGACCCAGTCTGGTAGCCCAAAGACTCCATTTTCTTTTGCTTCTTGTAACATTTTCAGTCTGATTCAATATCGAAATTCTTCTTGTCAATTTTTATCAGTATTGTTTGAAATAAAAAAGTAGTTTTGGTAAGATGTTCATTTTCACAGTCACTATTCTTCCCAAGATTGATAGTTGTATATTTTTCCATTTTTTCAAGTCTAGTTTTATTTGTTTTAATAATTTTACATAATTATCTTTTTTTATTGTTGCACACCTTGCTGTTAGATATATCCCCAGGTATTTAACTTTCTTAACTACCTGAAGGTCTGTTTTTTCTGATAATTTTTTTTATTTATCTGTGAGGTTTTTAACTATAACTTTAGTCTTTTCTCTATTGATTTTCAGTCCTGCTAATTCTCCAAATTCTTCAATCTTTGCTAATATTAGGATTTGTCTCTTAACGGATCCTCCAATATAAACTGCAAATACTTGTAGTTTGTACTTTTCATCTTTTATCTCCATTTCTTTGATTTCTGGATCTTGTCTAACATTCCTGTTCAACGCTTCCAGAGTTAAGATAAATAATAGTGGGGATAATGTACACCCTTGTCTTGTGCCTTTTTTAATATTGAAACTCTCCGTGAAATCTCCATTCACAATTATTTTGGCCATTTGTCTATGATAAATTGTTTGGATTATATTCATAAAATTTTCTCCAAAGTCCATATAGTTGTTGAACCATAATTGCCAATTGACATTATCAAAGGCTTCCTGTGTGTCTAAAAAAATCAAAATTTGTTTTCCTGGGTGCATTTTGTAATATTCTAGTGTGTCTAAAATCTTTCTTAAATTATTCTTTATTTGTCTCTTTGGTAAAATTCATTTTGGTTTGAATGTATAAATTCAATCAAGAATCTCTTTAGTCTTTTGCTATTATTGAAGCAAAGATTTTCTCACCCACATTTAGTATAGATTTTGGTCTGTAGTTCTTTATCAGGGTCAAGTCTGAGTCTTCTTTGGGTATTAGTATAATATTGGCATCTATCCATGTATTTGGCAATTTGGCTTTTAGTAATACCTCATTACACACTTTTTGCATTGGTAAAATTAATGTATCTTGTAAATATTTGTAGAATTGTGCTGGTAGCCAGTCTAGGCCTGGTATCTTATCATTTTTTTGTCTTTTTATACTCTACTCTTGTTAAACCTTATTTAAATGTTAAATTCATGTATCGGCTGTTAGTGGTCTTGATAGTGGATGGAGTGTTTAGTTAGTTGGGCAGGAACGCTGAAGAGAATTGGAGGAAAACAAGAACCCAATAATCCACAAATCTATCTGAGAGTCTTTACACTTGGGGTGGGCTATTTGTGTGTCTCAAAACACTTTTCTAAAGACCCCTTAAACTATAGTGCCAAAGATCAATTTCCCATCATTTTTAGATAAGTGAAAAATAGAGTGTCAATAAAAACCAAATCCAGTTTTAAAAAATTAAGGAACTTCCTCCCCAAAAGAACAACTAATCAGCAATCCACATAATTTTCATTGCCCTCTTCACTGAAGCCATTCCTCCAAAATACTTATACCCTTGGCCACCATTAATTCTTACTACAGGTGACTATTTTATAATTAAATGTCTAAACTTTATTTCTGTAAACTGATGACAATTCAATGGATTATTTACAGGGATAATACACTGGAGCCTTTAAGGATTCATCCAGAGAAGCTGAATTCAGTAGCACAGGTTCCTTGCTCAAAATCTGTTTTGAATGGAGCTCTTTTCTCTCAGCTTTTATCTTTGGATAACATGGGTATCTTGCAAAAGGATTTTGAATCCGTAACATCAAGCAGGAGGAGCCATAACACAGCTATGGGATCCATGTTTTCGACTCCTCAGCCATTTATGTCATCTACTGTACAACCCACCATTAATCATTATAAACATAAATTGGACCGTATTGAAGCCCTAAAGGCAACTGCAGCCTCTCTTTCAAACAGAATCGAAAGTGAAGCCAAAAAATTAGCTGGGGCTGACATTAACTATGAAGCAGCATGGGATACCGAACATGACTTGTTGCAAAGAGATCAAGGTGATACCTGCTGGGCAAAAGCCAGCAGCCCTCCTGTGAGAGAAGATGATGTCTTTTCAGCTAGGCTTCAGAAAATGTTGGCAACCTGCAATTCATATACAACTTTTGATGATAACCTTCCTGGAATGGGAAATCTTAATGAGTTTAAAAAGCTCCCAGAGACTATTAGTCCTCATACAGGTGCTCTTGGTCTTCCAGGCAATAATACATCTGAAGGAATATTAGGAAACCCGTCTCAAAAGCAAGCATGCCCTGCTGGGTCTGAAAACAAACCTGCAGTTCTGAATGATAGCGGGAGTTCCTTAAGTGAAGGTCTACTCAGCACTGGCTTTCTCTCTGAGGAAGAAGGTGAAAAATCTAATAATCCGTCTTTGAAGATTGCTGAAGCATTCAATGAAAAAGAGTTCTGTGTTGCAGATAAAACTGGTTATGAACCCATAAAAGAATTTCAAAAGGAAGCAGAAAATTATTTACCTATTTTCACACAGATTAGGAATGGTCCAAAACCATGGGAAGAACTTGTCAAGGGAAGCCCACATAGTGTCATCAATATCTTTACAAAATCGTATCAGTTGTGTGGGAAAGGTGAGCAAATGCAAACTTTTTGATATCTCTGATCTTTTGTTAGGTAAACAATTAAATGAATATGTGTTGAAATCCTGTGTTCTATATGTAATACCTGAGCCTAGTTTTACTGATATCAGTACCTGCTGATATGTACAACATTTTTAATTTGTTTTGGAAATGTTGGCTGCTATACTTTTTGGGAATGAAGTCAATCATTTGTTAAAAAGTTCCACCTCTTTGCATTGCTAGAGAAAGAATCTTTCTTAGTTCTACGTATGGCCGTTTAGAATTTTCCGAGTTGTTTTGTATGATTGGTCTTTGGGTCATGATCATTTTAACTATTTGCATACTCTGTGTTAATCTTTTTGTTGAAATGTAAATTCTTCTGAAATATTGATTGTATTTCATTTTCCTCCTTCTGCTAGAATCTGAAGAACATGCAGGGCAGGGACCATCAACACATCGACCTTTACTTCCTGCCATGAGCCCTCCAGATAGTATTGCTTCCTATGAGGATGAGTTCATCTCATCACAAGGAAGTGGTACATCAATGGACAAAAAGTCTACACCTGAGCACAGGTATATATTTTTCAAATGGGTAATGAAGCTATAAAATAAGCGGTGAAAAGTTATTTTCATTGAATAATAATGTGGTTTTATATATAAGTGTATAATAGCTAATGTCTCAATAGTCTTAGTGTAGTATTCTTTAATGATACAAATTGCTATCTGAAAATTCTGAATTCTTAGCTTTAAAATTTTGATATTTCAATATTTTTGTTAGGATGTTTTAAATTGGGACTGCTAAAGATAGACCTTTACTTACAGCCAGCTTTTTAACAACCATTCCACAATAATGACTGCCTTGGAATGGATGCCTTATGACTCATAAAGCACTTCTGGCCATCGTAAAACATTGCACTCCCCCCCCCTCCCGGCCCTTGGGTCACATGATCACATTTTGGGCTGTTGGTAATAAGTTGCTGAGTGCCTGGCGAATCATGTGATCATCATTTGCAATCTTCTCTGTCGGCTTCCGGAGAAAGCCAGTGGAGAAGCAAACTGGGGAGACTTCAAGCTGAGGGGACGTAGGATTTGAGATCAGTTCCCCTAGTGCACCAAGGGATTTCTCCTCTTTTCCGTGCAAGGAGAGGAAATCTTCCTGCACACTGGAGGAATGGAGCTCAAATCCAGTGGGAATGGTAGTGAACACAGCGAACGCCTGTGCAGATTCTCAGTCATCCAGGTCATAGTTGTCTCGAAGGTGTTTTTATCAAAAGGCAATTGGACTGTTTTTTCCCCCCTTGAGGAAGAAGAAGAAAACGTTTCACTTCTCATCCAAGAAGCTTTGTCAGTTGTGATGATGGAGGGATGGAAGGATAGGTAGTAAACACAGCTGTCTCATGATTGTTCTTGCTGATGGGGTGAGGAGGGGGCCCAGACCTCCTGGATAAGGTGGGAGGCCTGGGCCGTCTCACTGCCTTATCATGCCCTGGAGGCCGCAGCCCTCTCCCTGATGCTCTCTTAACAACCGAAATCATCCTTTAATGATCACAACTGAGAAAGCTGAAATTGCAGTCATTGAGCAAAGCGGTCATATTTAATAACCATTTCACTCAACAACCGAGATTCCAGGCCCAATTGTGGTGGTAAATGGAAGCCTATTTGTATACAATTTATATAAATATGGCATAATGAAATTCCAGTATAAAAATCTTTTTGAGGATTCTGGAGCATGAGAACTCACACTTAAAGAAATAGAAACCAGTGCATGCTTTCTACCAGATTAAAGTATGCAGTATTTTTTTTATCTTGAACAGTTCCTGAAATGGTATAAAATTCAGAATTTTTATATTTTCAAAGCAGTTAAAAGATTTGGCATGATATTATAAGAGATTATTAATATAGATTTATAAAAACCTGGAGGCTACAAGATAATGAATGGCAGATCACCAGAGAGCACTTTTCTCTGAAGTGTGTAAATGGCATCTGCCAGGACTCTCTGCAGAACTGGGGCACAGAATTCTTCCCTCAATATGACCGTGGGGGTTCCACATCAAATTGTAGATCACATCATGACTATCTGTAAGCTGAGGGCATATACCAGTCCATTATCTGATATTTTTTAATATAAACGATGCGCTTCAGTGGTTAAATAACCTAGACATTGGTATTTGAACATAGATCTTTTTAACATTTATATTTTATTGCATTTTACTAATCTAGATGAAATGTTAATATATATTGTTAGTCCGTATATGATATGCCATACGCTACATAAATAAATCCAAAGTGCTTTCTAAGCAGGCTTATTAGTTTGAAAATTATACTGAGGGCAAAGCAACCTCTAGGTTCCAGACCCCTGAGTATTCTTTTGTTTTTTATCATATTGGGTTTGCCTTTCAAAAAAGGAACGATCATGTTTAGAAAATACAAAGCTTCTCTACAAAACAGATCATCTGACCTGACCCTTAACTCTAATAAATATGCAGAGACAAATGCAGGACTGTGAGGCTATGGTTAGGACAATATTGTAAGGAAGGGCTTTTATAAACATAAAGCAACAGGCTAGAAGGAAAAGAGACGATGGACTGTGATTGCTATTCCAATATAGCTATGCTGGGAGAAGGAGCTCCAAAAGCAATTTACAGCCTGCTACTGTTTTGTAAGATGTCAGGAAAAGTAAGCAAGGTCATTCTTCATATTGAAATACCGGTTTTAAATTTTATTGTAAATTTCCATCGTATACAATTCTTTTTTATACATTTTATTGTAAAGTTCATTTTATATATAAGTTAAATTTAACAGATAAAAGTAACTGGTACATTTATTTCTTATTAAACTCTAACTCCAATTAAATCATTTGTTTTATTTATGGTGGGGGTTCCATAAATTATTTTCCATTTTAGGGGGGTTACAGTATCAAAGAGTTTGAAAATTCCCTATATAAAGAAATTAATTAGCCATAATTATATTTATTCACAAAGTCTAGATGGATTTCACCATGGAGATAAAAATATTAACAATATGTAATTCTGTGCTTGTATTGGCAGCGGCACAAGTAGTACCAGCCTGAAAGGAGAGCTTGCCAGTAAAAAATTGCCTTATGAACATCAAACTGTGGAATTAACCCATCATTCCTCAAGATCGCCATCTTCAGGTTCTTCTCGTGCATCCACATCTTCTAAAAGAAGAGGAAGAAAAGAAAGTAAGAGCTTTTCAGCTGTTTGTTTATTACAGAGATCAGTTTGCTGCCCAGTTCATCACAATACACATACATAAAAAAAACTTTCAGGCCAGCACCAATTACAAAGATTAATTTAAGTCAAATATTAAGGGACCCTTAAGGTAATTTTAGTATTTTTTTTTTTGAGAATCCTAACCACATTCCAGACATCCAGCGTCACAGATTTTGAATAAAATTTGGAACGGTTATTAAAATCACCATAAGGAATCAGAGGAACATTATGCAGTTACTATTTTTTTGTTTCTAATGTTAACTACCATTGTATAATATCAGGGGTTTGATCAAATGCATTGTTAAATTTCACTTTTTGTTTGCTGTTGTATGAAGATTTTTATCATGATTTGAACCATAATCCAGGACAAATACAGGTAGGCTTCAGCATAGGACAATTTGTTCAGCAGTCTTTCAAATGATCATAGTGCTGAACCAAGGGTCCTATGATCCATGCCCAAAGTTATGGCTGTTGTAGCAGCCACATGATCAAAATTCAGGCACTTGACAGCCCACCTGCATTTACAACTGCAAGGGTGTTGCAGTTCCCCCGACTCACCTATCTCCCTCCACTTATGCTTTTTTGGCTCCCTGCCATCCTGTACTTCACAGCCCCAGCTGACCTTTTCTGCCATCTTCTTGTTTCTGCTTCTAACAAAGCATGCCTGGTCTGGTTGCCAGGCCATATGAGGCTGACTTTGGGCTGCAAAAAATGGGGGGGGGGAAAGCATAGAACAGCCCCTCCCTGAGGCAGAATGTGTCATTCCTTTGTGCCTCTTCCTGTGCCTTATGGGACTGGCTTTATGATGCAAAAAAACCAAAAAACAAAAAAAAGGATATTTTGGCACGCTCTGGCTCCTTAAAGCTGCTTTGTGGGGGTTTTTTCCCCATTGCACAAATCACCCCCATATGGTGCAACATCTAGGCTGGCACACACCACCAGCAGCAGGAGCAAGAAGATGGTAGCAGAGCATAAGGCAGCAGAGGTCTTGGAGAGCAGGGTGGCAAAAGCAACTGGGTCTGTTACGGTTGCAGATTCCCAGGGCATGGCAAGAAGCCCCAGAGGCACGTGGTTCTGGGGTTGTTCGGCACTATAAGGCAGGGTGTAGGATGGCCAAAAGGCCGGAGGAGATAGGTGGGGGGAGTTCCTTACCTTACTGAGGCTCAGGGTTGGGAGGGATCAAGCTCAGAATGGCTTGGATTGGGGTAGATCTTTGGCTAATGACTGGTAAAGTTTGTTCAATGATGGCCACAGGGATTGCTGTGATAGTGGCCACTAAGCAATGTGTTCCTGTGGTATCTTGCTTTACGACTGCATTCCTTAGCAATTAAAATTCCAGGCTCAACTGTCGTAAGTCAAGGACTACCTGTTAATGTAGACTGTGACATTATTTCTTTCAGACTTTCTCTTTCTTGCCAAATATTACTGTTCTTTAGCTATTATTAAAATCTAATCTCTTCCTCTCTCTGCTTAATTTTTATTTTCGCGCTGAATAAAATAGGTTAGACGGAGAATGATTAGTTCAAGATAGTCAAGGAAGTTTTATGAATGGGATTTAATGGGAGAGTGGCATAACTTCAGATACAACTATATACTGCACCTCTCTAGTTCTGGCTTAGAATCTCATGATTTTTAAATCTAAAAACATTCACTGTGTTTATCAGTTGGTGGTAGAATTCTTATTTTTTTGTATTCGCTTTTAAACATGCTTTTCTAAAATACATTACAGAGACAGAATCATTAAATGGATTTCCAAATGCCTCTCTCCGGGAAGAAAGCAAAGTATCCCCAGGATCAGACTATGGTTTGGAACAAGCAAAGCACTTAATATCTAGTAACACAGTGTCCAGCAGAGAACAAGAAGTGAACCCAGATTCTGACAATAGTTTAGAGGAACTATCTGGTCACTCATTAATGAGGTAAAATACTATCACTACAATCTGACTTTAAATTGTATAACATAGTTTATAATTCAGGCAAAGTACTGTAGTAGTACAACAGCATACTACTCTTATATTGATATATTTAGGGAGTAGGAGCTAGTGTTCTTGGAACATTAGACATAATCTACATTTCCTTTCCTTATATAAGTTTTCAAAATAGTCACGTAAGTTTAATACAGCTTCCACTGATATTCATGAAAGCAGTGAGTGGCAAAATTCTGAGTGTAGAATTTTGCATTTGGTTGATTGATCCGGATTTACCCCTTTGTAATCAAAAACATTTTTGCAGTTTACAACATCCATCAATACGAACGATAAAACATCCACTATAAAATCATAAAATAATAAAATAGATCTAACATACCCAATGCTTAAAAGATAATGTCAGCTCATATATCAAAGACTTTATGAAAATGGTTCAGTTTTAATAGCTTACAGAAGCGCACAAGATATGGCAAACTGAATTTCGAAGAGAATAAAGCTATCTCAAATATCCCAAAATTCTGAATTTTGAGTTAGTTTGATTTCTTTAAAATCATTACTGAAAATAAACCCTCATCCTAACTTCTGTTGAGTGATATGACAGACAAAACAATTGTCAATATCAAATCATAACTATCCCCTCCTTCTTTTATTTATATGCACAGCATGCATGCTAAGAGCAAAACTCATTTGCTAAAATTGGTCTAGTTGGGTCAGAAGCAAATTTAGATTTAACAATCTATACTCAACAGTGAGCCATAATAAGTCCCTATTCTAATAAATGCATATTAATTGTACAGATGTTGATATTTGTAGTTTATTTTAGGTATATTCTTTAAAGCCATATAATGTGAAAAGAGGTGTCTTTGTCCTTTCATTTGTTCAATTCTCCTGAAATTCAACTAATGTATTTTCAAAGTTTTTATTCTTTTTAATATAAAACATATTGGTTGTAGAGCTGGAAACAATGGCCAAACGTAAGACACAAGGTAAAATATTTCAGGTTTTTATTGTTTCAGAAAGCCATACTTCACCGTTTTGCCCAAGATAGAAACATTTAGTTAACTGATTAAAATCAGTTTCAGAAATCAAGATGTCATAATTTTAAAATATTTTGGCTCATTTAAAATGAAAGAAACTATGGTTAATTTACTGATTTGCTTATGCTATAAAAAAGAAATCTGGCTTAGGTTATTATTATGGTCAGAATAGCATACAGAATAGAGGTCCCCAACCTTTTGGGCACCAGGGACCAGTTCCGTGGAGAGAAGTTTTTCCGTGGACCGGAGGGGGGGGCATGGTTTTGTGTGCTACATGCATCCTGTGGATGGGGCTTTCCTTGTTTGTGCGGACCAGTTGCTGGCATGCCACAGCCTGGTACTGGTCTACAGACAGGGGGTTGGGGACCCTTGATGTAGAACATTGAGAAAAATAGATAAATACACAGCATGAACAAGGAATCTAGACATTCTTTTGCCTTGCGTTTATTTGAAATACGTTTTCTCATTCTGTCTAGTGTATGAAAATATATCCAACTGATGAAAAAGCACAAATTTAGTTTGTAATTTTTATATCAGTAGTTCTTCTCTAAATGGTAAATACTTTTAAATTATAATTTTAAACTGCCGCTTTATGTTTTTGAGCATAAATACTTTTTCTAAATACTTTTTGTTTGTTTAGTCTCCCAGATAAAGTTAGATCACCAAGAACGATAAGCTCTGCTCAGTCTCCAAATATACAGAAAAAAATGGATCCTGTAGGAAATACAGCAGAAAAACATAGATCTTTAAATTGTCCCAGAAACATAGCTTCAGGATCTATGCTAAATCCTGCCTTCTCTGACTTAAGTATTGGAAACAACAGGACTGGAACCAATATTCTGAATGGTGAGCTGGCAAAGAATGGAAAAATGTGTAGAATATGCTATATTTGATATAGTTTATATAGGGTAATTTGAGCATATACATATAGTTGTGTACTGATTTGTGTACTGATTTTACAGGTTCCATGCGCTTCTCACCTGCTGGTCTCCAGCATCGTATGTCTGCAGAACTTAACTACCTAAGCACTATTGAAGAGTCGGTACATCAAATCTCTGATATAGAACGTGTGCGAGGAATATCACTTGCACAGCAGGAAAGTGTTTCTCTCGCTCTAATATTAAAGGTAAGATTAATGAATCTGAAATTCCTTAAAATACTTAGCATTTTCATTTTTTTATCTCTTGGAAATTTCAGTTCTCAAACCTTTCACTCCATGTACAAAAAGTTTCTATTAATAATTGTAACAGTAACCAAAAGTTGTTCTTTTTGCTTTTATTGGTTTTGGCACCCACTGCAAAGTATCTAAGCAGAGGATTATAATAAGGCTGGGAGAATTTTATTTTGGGAGTATCCAAGGTTGACATTGGAACTCTCTAAAGCAACAAAAAGTTTGGGATTTTTATTCCAGTAATTGTGTATTTTTGAAATCTAATTTTCCTAAAAAAAGATATAGCTATAATTTTCAGAAATGCCTGGCATTCTACTTAAAACAATATGTTAATTATATTTTGTGTTTTATCCTTAAATATCAGGGGTCGTATACTGTGGTTTTTGTATTTTAATACTTGTACAACCATTCAGAATTACTATTTTGAGATGGGCAGCTATATAAATCCAATTAATTACATAGGTTATTCACTATGAAATTGGTAGTAAAATGTATTAAATGCAGATGCTGAAGTATTAAAGCAAATTATTTTATAATTATTTCATTATATTTTATAATTATAATTAAATATCTGAAATATTAAAGCTACTTAATTAAAATCATTTAATTTTGGTAATGAGCCATTACTGTTTTTAAATGAGGAAAAATTGTATGACCTTTTGCATAATTCTATAAAAAGGAAAAATGTAATAAACTGAATAAACAATAACTAAATTTTCACCTTTAGTCCCAGCAGCAGAGGCATGAGAGGGACTTGACTCTTCTAAAGCTCAAGGCAGAGCAAGAGTTATTGGAAAATCAAAGGAATCTGGAAGAGGCAAAACAAAAAGCAGCTCAGGTAATGTAGCATTTTTAAATAGCATGAAAATAAAAATCCAGAGTAGAATCCTTTTCTGTAAGGAAATGGCTGACAATGGCAATGGATGGTAATTTAAAATGATAGGCAGTATATTGGATATATTGGAACATTGTGTTAGTGATGCATAGCATTAGTGATTAGCAAAAACATTTCTTCACAAAGTGGTATATTTTGCCAGTATTTCTTTAAATTATTAGAACTTCCCTTGTTCAAGAATCAGGGTTTCAGCTTGATGATGTTTATTTCTTTTTGAACTACCTATCAGCTTAGAACCAACATACTTAAAGAACAGCTTCCTTCCACATGAGAATTCATATTTTTCATTTATAAAACTGGGATTTAAAATTATATTTCTTATCAATAACATTGAAATAAGTTTTGTTATTAAGGTAAGAATCCCTCCCCTAAAGCAAAGAGGATGAATTTCATGTTCAGATTAAGGTCAAAGCACAGCTACACTTTTAGTGAAAGTAAATTGATTTCAAAAGCAAACTTGTGTCACCATGTACAGGCCCATGCTGAATCATTACATCACTTGGCACATTCACATCAGGAAGCAGCTGAGACTCTACAGGAGACCACATCTAAGATTGCAACTCATCAGCTGGAGACAGCCCTGTTGACTGCAGATACTGCTCGTCAGATATGTGAAGTGAGTTATTGTCTGCGGATCTTTATACCTTAACCCACGGGTGTCAAACTCACCTTGTCACGTGACGTGTCGCGGCGTATTGTGACTTTTTTTTGCATTGCCGGAGCTGGAGTAGGGGCAGCCTCCGCATGATGCTACTGGCCCGCGGGCCAGCAGTTTGACACTCCTGCCTTAACCCATAAGAAGTTAATTTATGCATTTGAAACCTGTATTTTGCTGTGCTTTTTATTAGATGACAGAACTTGCACGTTTCCAGATCTCTGATGCAGTTGGTAATACTGCAGCTCCAGTTACTACATTATTTGACCAAGAACAGAAGCACAATTCAGCATTCATAAAGCAATTAAAGCTGCGCAATATGAACAGGTATTTTATAAAGAAATTTAATTTGGGACTAATATTTTTAATGAAGGTAGTTCAATAAGGATGATTCATCAAAGCATCTGTAAATAGTAGATTTCCTTGCTAATTCCATTGACTGACTTATTATAGGCCTGGAGGAAGAGCTCAGTCATAGAAAATTGCCACTTCTCTATGTAATTTTGTTTTCATAAATTTGCCTCGAGTGTGTAGGGAAGGGATAACTACGGATGAAGCTTTGTCAATATGTACATGGTACTAAAGCGGTTTGCTTTATAGGGACATACTTGCCTCCACCCCCAGCCCCCCCCCTTCTTTTTTTTTCCAAATTGCTGGTTTTGAAAGAAAAAGTCTTTTAGTTTTTCCAACCAATTTGGATCCAGTTTCACAGGCTCTCTGGCATGAAACCTCCTTTTCCTACCAAGTATCTCATCTGTTGTGAGAAAGAAGCAGCACAGAACAATGTGCTTAGAGTTTTGCCTAGTTCAAATATCCTCTCTTTTTCACCTATACTTGATAGAAAGAGGAACAATAAAAGCTGATTCTTGTACAAATATACTGCATTGGACAGTAACTTTTATTTAACTTTAAAACATTGCTTTTGTATTCAATTATTTGTCAGTCAGTTGCAAACACTGCTGTGATTTTAACATAATTCAGTTATTTAATAGAAAAGCAGATTCAATCACTACCCCACCAGATAAAGAGGAGACAAATGATTCAAAACATCATGATTTGCATGCATTTGATAGCTATTCAGAATCATCAAGATCAAAGGCACATTATCAGAGGTGAGACACAAAATTTATAATCCCTATATTAAGTACAAATTCAACCAAGTAAAATGATCTGGTTTACTTAATGCAGGTATTGATAGCTAGTATTTATCTCAAATAGTATTTTCAGTAACCTATATCTCTTTTTGTGTATTAAAACTAGCTCAAAGTATTCTTAAACCAATTGCTATATTTATAAATTTATTATTTATAAATATAGCAATTGGTTTAATACTTTGAGTTAGTAAACAATTCATTAAATTTATAGGGTTGTCAAATCGAAGGATTCGAGGCAGTATACAGTTTTAATAATAATACGTAACTAGAAATGCTAGCTAATTGGGGGAATAAGTTTCTAAAAAGTAGTATGCAGAAATTTTTGAATATGAAATATTTTGGACTTGAAACACCCCGTATCTGGTCTTGAATGAAACAGTTACAAACTCTTGACACCTGTTTTGAGTTAAAATGAGTTTGTTTGAATTTTGAATGGTGAGATTTACAAATGACGTAATTTGAGGAGGATCATCTTGAAAATGAGCGAGAGTTCTGAATTCCTAGTACATCTCTGTGACTCTTCATGCTCTCACCAGCTGAAATTAATCTTTTTGGATAAATACTTTTAAGAAAGACAAATATCAGTTTTCACTTCTGGGAGATGATTATTTTTGCTGCTTGCTCCCCTTATGGGCTCCTTTGATAGCAGATATTGATTTTTTTTTTTTCAAAATTCCTAATACACTTAGAAGCTCTAAAATTATGGAAACTCCTGATTCTGAATTTTCAGGCATGAAGTATCAGGAGCAAATGGAAATTATGCAAAAGCAAAACTATATGCTTGAGGAACTTTGTTTCTCAATGGACTTTACAGTTCTTCTTAAAATAGTTTGAGCCACCAGTGTGAACATATTCTATCAGCTGTATATGTTAGCCTTTATAGCTAGCTCTCCAGGACTGAAAACATTTGCCATCACTAGGTTATCGAAGACCTTGATTCCGCTTCTTGTAAAATTTTTGGGTTCCTGGATTTTAAAAGATTTAATTTTAATGTTATACTCTGTGATGTGAAAGTGAATTCCTAGGGGGAAAAGAGTGTAAAGAGTACACAATGCAAGTACATATTTTAGAATTCATTATTTTATCATATTTGTGTAGCTGCCAATCTCACAAGAAAGTGATTTGGGGCAGTATATAACACTGAATTAGAAATCAATAAGTATATATAAAAGAATCACAATTTAAAAATACTATACTAAAAATACAAAGCAGGCGAGGATGATATTAACCACAGTAAGGGAGCCATCACAAAATCTCCCCCGTCCCCTGGAACCTGCAGGCCTAATAACACAGTGAAGGACTTGCAAAATGTTGAAAAGGATGTAGCTGATGTCATTTCCAGAGGGAATAGATTCCATAATGGGCGTACCATAGCGGAGAAGATCTTTTTTCTTGGGACCTGCCAAATATAATTCCGTAGCAGTTGGGATCATAGCATGCCTTCTCTGCAGATCCTATAGAATGTGCAGATAATAATTGTGGAGAGATGTCCCCTCATATAACCTGGTCCCATGCCATGAAGAATTTTAAAGGTAAAAAAACAGTACCTTGAATTGGAGCCAGAAGCAAACTGGCAACCAGTACAGCTTGTGGAGCACAGATGTAATGCATACCACTCTAGGGGCACGCACACAACTGCCCATGCTGCTGCATTCTCCACCAGTTGAAGTTTCTAGATACTTTTCAAGGATAGACCCATATAGAATACATTGCAGAAGCCCAAAGCAGAGGTGACTAGCGTATGAGGGACTGTGAGTAGAGCCCATAGATCCAGGAACGGGTACAACTGGCACACAACACGAAGCTGCACAAATTCATTTTGTGCATTACATCCGTATTAATTCAGGACTCCTGTATGTCTTTTTATAATGCAGTAGTAGCAGCAGTCGGCAGGAAAGTCCATCTTCAAAGGAAGCCAAGAAACTTTCTCATCATGAAAAACCAAGCAGCTCCATTGAGGAGAAAGCTGCTACAGCAATGAATGATTCATTGCAGAATAACAGTATCCCATCCGTTCCTGATGAGAGAGGTTAGTTTTCAGATCAGTATTTACCGTATTTTCTGGCGTATAAGACGACTTTCTAAAGCATGCAAATCGGCTCCAAAGTCGGGGGTAGTCTTATACGCTGGAAATTACGGTAGTTTCCGGTGTATAAGATGACTTTCTAAGCATGCAAATCAGCTCCGAAGTCGGGGCTCGTCTTATACGCCAAGTCATCTTATACGCCGGAAAATATGGTAATTAAAACAATGCTCATTCAGTTTTTGTTTCATAATTATCTGTGTTCTTTCCATTGCTGTGCCAATGATTTTGCTGATGGATTACATGGTAATAATATAAAAATAATTCCCTACCAATACTCACCATTCTGCTTTCTTTGTTTGTTTTTGAGTAACCATCTGTTGGACTCTGGAGAACTTGCAGTCTGACAGTATCCACTGCCAGATTGTCCCTGCCTTGCTGTTCCTTTCGTCCTCTTTATTCTTGGAACTACTGGCTGGATAACTGTTCCTCTTCTTGGTGTGCTAGTTATCATTTTTAAGAAAAAAAATGGTAAACTTAATCTCTACAAGCATGCATACATGTATGAATATTATGAAACAAATGTTCAGAATTATTTTGGTTGCTTTCTCTGGTATTTCCAAGAAATGGAATTCTTGGAAATAAGGTGGGGTAGGGAAGGATGTACATTACAATCACTGTAGCCTTAGTTTTCAGTAGATTCCACGGAGAGCTATTATTAGAGAATAGTAAAGTTTATTTCTTTATCCCAAGATATACAAGCTGATAGAAGCCAAGATTAGTTCGCAGCCTGATTTTTTTTCTGCCGTCCCTTCAAAGGAGAAAAAAGTATTTTGGAAATAGCTTTCCTAACATTGAATGTTCTGACTCCTTTTGGCAGGACATTTATATAATTTATGTATTAGATTTGAAGGAATCCTTTAGGAGAAAATGTTTCAAAACATAAATGTGTGTACACAATGTCTTTTTAAAAAGCTACAACTTTTTCTGGTCTGTTCAGATGCTATGAAAGTTGTTCTAATATCTGCAAAGGCTTCTGTAGACACAAGCAGTGTACGTGCAGAGTAGCTGCTAGAGAGCCAGGAAACATTTGCAGTAGCTTTGATTGTTCGAAAAGAGCTACTATGGGTAATCCTTGCGTTACAACCACTTGTTCAGTGAGCATTCAAAGTTATGAGGGTGCTGAACAAGAGGGACTTAGAATTGGTTATTGGAGTTCCAGCCGTGTCCCCACAATTGTGTTATCGCACTCTGGGTACCCGGGCTGGCGATTTGCAATTACAATGTTGTTGAAAGTTGTGGTCACGTGATCAACAAGCAAAGTCAGTGGAGAGGCCAGCTGAAAGGTTGCAAGTTGCTCCCAAAAGTTTTTCTCCCCACTTTTTTTCCTGAGGTGCCCCACTACAAAGTACGAGATCCCAAGGACCACCTCTCACCGACCTACCTGCCCATACTCAATAGTGCCCATTTATAGCCCCTGTGGCACCCTGTGGCTCCCACTGGCCAGTAGCACCCACCCACAGCACCCACTCACCTTCCAGCAGCTCTCACCCATCAGCTTGCTTGCCTAGGGCTCAGGACATATGAGGTCCTCTTTCAACAACTCAGGTGGTCTCTGGGTTACAACAACCTGATCTGCTGGGATTGTTGTTGCTAAGCAATGAGGTTAAGTGATGTCACACTTTACGATCCTTATCGCTTAGGGATGGAAAGTCTGATTCCAGTTAAGGTTGCAATCTAAAGACTACTTGTACATATATGCTCTTGCATCTTCCCGAAACATGTCTTTCAAACAGTTTGCACCGCTCTATTGTAATAGTTATCCAAAGAGTCCATGTATATATTTATTGTTTTCATAATAAGGTCAGGAATTTTGATAGTTAGGCCTATTTATATTTCTGTCCATTCAGTCAATACTTACTCATTCTATTTTTGCCACATAATCTTATTTTATAGTGTTTTCTGTTCTCTAATGAATTCCATATTTTTTCTCCTTCTTGTATTGTATCTTTTCAGATTCCACCTCTATTGCCACAGAATATTCCCTGAAATTTGATGAGTCTATGACAGAAGATGAGATTGAAGAGCAATCATTTCGGTCTTTGTTGCCTTCTGAGAGCCACCGCCGGATCAATCTGAAGAAACGAAGTCACCAAGTTTATTCTGATGAGGAACCTTCTCCTGAAAAGCCTACCCTGTCACCTATTAAGGCAAGATTTCAATAGGCTGTTGCTGTTCATTTTGTGGAGTCTCAGAATTTTTATTGGCCTGTTTTCCAATTCCAATTGATTATGTGGGGAATTTTGTTAATGCATATGTTTTACCGTATATGCCAGCGTATAAGACGACTTCCGGAAGCGCTAAACTCGGCGCCAAAGACGGGGGTCGTCTTATACGCCGAGTTGTCTTATACGCTGGAAATACTGGTAGCTTCCGACGTATAAGACGACGTTCTAGGAAGGCGACTTGGCGATAAGAATGGGGGTCGTCTTATACGCCAAGTCGCCTAATACGCCGGCATATATGGTAGTTGTTTTAGCTGTTTTAAATTTGTTATAGATTATGCAGTATATGTGTAATTGCTCTTAGAATAACATTCATCATAATCAGCAGAAATAAATATGTTGCTCACTGAAGGTAACCTTATCTGACAGTCTTTGCACTAATCTGACTGTTGGGCGGTGAATATCTGCAGAGGTTCATCATTATGTTGACTGCTAAAAATTCAACATTTTGCACAAGTTGTGGTTTTCTTCCCATAAGTCTTATCATGGAGAATAAAAAGAATAATCTCATTCGATGTAGTGTGAATAATTCAATAAATAATAGGCATAATTCATGAAGATAGTTTTAAAAATATGAATATCGGTGGGTGATATTGGATTTATAGAAATCTCTGGAAATGGGAATATCTGTATTAAAACCTTTTTTAGATGCACCATTTCGCCAGATATCATTTGCTGAATTAATAATTTTAGTAACATATTTTTTAGGACAGAAGTACAAGAGGCCAGCTTCTGCTTGTGGCCTTCCTAGAAAGCATGTTTCAGATGTTATTGTAAATATGCAACACAGATGAGTTAATAGCCGGATTCTTCTCAGGTGCACTGAGAAGGATAATAGATGCTGGAATACCTTTGTACCTAGAAAAACATATATTTTCCTGTCCTCTTCTACCTCAACTGTAACTCTGTTAATGCTCTTGTTGTCTGTTATTCTGTTGCTGCGTGTCTCAAGTTACTGATTTTCATATTCTCACATATAAATGTGTTAAATGAATAAATGAACATACTTTATACATAAAATGTCCACTGTAGAAAACAGTATTTTTATATAAAAACAACGGAAATCTAGTAATGATTAATGTAAAAGTGCATCAATAGTTTGCAAACATTTTGCCCAGTAAAGAGATTGTGAATTCTGGGGAAACTGTTTTTTTAATTATTATTATTATTTTATTTTTTCATCAGGAGCTAAACCTGCCATTTTCAGGAGGACAGGACAGTTTTTCTAAATTTACAATGGAAATGGTACGGCAGTACATGAGAGAAGAAGAAATGCGAGCAGCTCACCAGTCCTCACTGCTCCGATTACGCGAAAAGGCACTTAAAGAGAAGACTAAGGCTGAACTAGCTTGGCTAGAACACCAGAAAAGGTAAAGCTGGAAACCACACGATGTATAACATAGCCAAGAGTTTTACCCATCCTAAGGATATCAGACTTTTTTGATTTATGTTACGTTCTTATTGCGAATGTTTCATGAATATCATGAAAGAGATAGCAAGAAAAGGAGAGTTCTTTGCCATTTTAATATGATCATAAAGTCTTTAATATAATTTTGTTTTGTTTGTATTCTCACCCAGCCACTCCAGTTTTGTACTTATGACTTTACACATTACATCATAATGAGGCTATTTTCTCAAATGAAGCCTTTTTAAAAAAAAAGATTCAAATGCAGTTTTGCTTCTTTGATTTGTTATACTTTTCCTACAATTATATATAATATCATATATTTAATTATCTCACCCATTTCACATCCAAGGTTTTTAAATAAATGTTGACTAGCTTCCAAATTTCCTTTATGCATTTGCTGACATTGAAATAAAACTCCTATGTTTCATCAAGTGTAAAAAAAGAATAAAAGGCAACCCCTCCCCCCAAAGAAAAGAAAATAGACGGCAAGTAATTCAGTGCCAAAGTGGAAGAAATTTAATTTTTCTGCTACTTATTTTTAGACATTTACGAGATAAAGGAGAAGATGATAAAATGCCACCCATCCGGAAAAAACAACGTGGCCTGCTTCTTAAACTTCAGCAGGAGAAGGTGAACACTACTTTTACATTTGATTGCTTTGAGCTGCCTCATATGTAGGGGTATCTGGCTAACCTTGGCTATTCTCAGAATGTAAACAAGACTGGCCATTGTTAGAATTTGGACAGAGGATCTCCCAAGAATTCCAGGGATGTAGACTGGATTGGGTAGGAAACAAACAAACCCCCTCAAAGCACTTCTTTTATCCTGTCAAGAAACTAGAATGGATGCTCTCACCAAAAGCTGGAGTAGTTTGAGGTACCATAGTTCTGACTCAGTTAATTCTCAAACAGATTGTTAATTGGCTATAGAAAAATTCTGAAAATCATATTAAATATGCAAATATTTAAAGTCATAATTAGTACAACTATCAGTACAAATGACAGATTTATTAAGATTTTGTAAGGACCCACCCCACTTTGCATCTTAAGAAGACAGAACTCTTGGAATAATTCTTCCAACAGGAATCCTTTATTAAGAAGAAGTGGTTGCAGGCGTGCTAGACAGGACTTGGGGTCCAAGCTCTCCAATTCAAGGTTTTAAGGGTTTCCCCAGTAGCCCCACCCAATCAACCCCTTCTTACAGCGACAGTCTCAGGCATTACACTTCCACCCCCTTTTTCATTATTGCCTGGCTGGATGGAGACTTCAAAGAAACTACATGAAAGGAAAACGGCCCCATTCTTATGGTTAGTTCTTTTGCAATACACACATTCAGTTCCTTAGAAGTATACTGAAGGAAGTGAGGGCCATAAAGCCCCTTTGTTCTCCCCCTTCTCTCCCTCTTATGGCAGAATCCAGAGAAGGCAGAATTGGGGTTTTCTATATTTGATAACTGGAGATGAAGTATAATTGGATTCTGACAGATTTATTGGGGGAGAGGTTAATTAATGTTGATCCAAAATACTACCTTATCTTGCGTTTTATTTAGTGTATCCACATATATAACAATTATTGTCAAGAGGCTGGTTCTGGGATACTGGAGAAACTAGATCTTGTAATAGTTTGTATTAATGTCATATGTATTTATTTAAAGAAATACATATTTTAATAGACTGTAGTATCATATTAATAATTCGAATTGACATTTATGTGAATACAGAACATATTTTCTCAATTAAATTTACTGTGTAGGATGGTATACAGTACTGGCCATGTCTAAAAATTTATTGTAAAATAAATGGTGAGAAATGTCAACTTTGACCTGTAAAGTGACAGTTTTGATACAGTACTTCAGCACATATTATTCTAAAAGTGAAGACTATGCACTGTGGCAACCCAAAATTAACAACTGTAAATTATTATGTGCACAACCATGTGAAATCACAGCTGTCCATTGTTTAGCTGGTATTGATCTTCGTGTGCACTGAATTCTTCCCAAGAACCTAGGATATCATAATGTATCAGCGTAGAGCAGTGGTTCTCAACCTGTGGGTCGGGACACCATTTGGGGTTGAACGACCATTTCACGGGGGTCGCCAAACAACGCAGTCCGCCATTTTTTTCCCCTTTTCCTTAGCTATGCTACTCCCTTTTATTCTATTGGCTTTTGAAAGCCAATAGAATAGACTCTTGAATAGAGTCTAATTCTATTGGCTTTCAAAAGCCAATAGCAATTGTACAGGCTGTCTCTGCCCTGCTGAGCCCGCCAAAAGTCCCATTCTGCAAATGGTGCTGCACCAGTTGAGTAGTCCTCAACTTACGACCGGTTGGTGGTCGCGGCATTAAAAAGGTTGAGAACCACTGGCGTAGAGTATGTGCAGATTCAACTAGTGTGGCCTTTTGTAACTGCAGATGGAAGTGTTGTCAATGTATAGATTTTCTAAGTGACACTTAGCAACCATTGGGGCCATCGGGTGGTTTTTGCCATAATCTTTCAACTTCAAGGATCTTTGTGATCTTCTCCAGTTCTTTGTCTTCTGTTCTATATCCCCTGGTATTGCCATATCAATTACCCATATTTTATTCTTTTCAACCACAGTTAAATTTGGTGTGTTATGCATCAAGACTTTATCAGTTTGTATTTGGAAATCCCACAATATTTTAACCTACTTGTTTTCAACTGCTATTTTAACTATATATTCCAACCAGTTTTTCATTTTTACAGATGATCCAGTGAATCATTTTAGCGACTGTGTTATGTCTTTGTTTGTAATCAGTTTACGTGATCTTGCACATAAACTGGATATATGATCTACTCTTTTTTAACAGAATAACAGAGTTGGAAGAGACCTTGGACGTCTTTTAGTCCAACCCCCTGCTCAGGCAGGAAACTCTATATCATTTCAGACAATTTGCACTTTGAATCATTTGATGATTTTTCATTTGTGCCTTTGATTGCATTAGTTTATTCTTGAGCATTCAAAATCAAGAGTTCAATTTCATTTTTTAATGTTTCAGTTATGAGCCATTGCCAGGTTTTATCTTTATCCACTTTGCCCTCAAATCTTCGTAGAAATTGACCATATAATCCTTTCCCCTTCCAGCATTCGGTTTGTGTTTTTTATTACATTATTTCAACATTCACATTTTGTTTCCTGTCCATTCAGTAAGTTGTAATTTTTATTTGCATCAATCCTTGTTCTTGGTTGTGTTTTACTTAATCAGCCAATGCAAGATTTTCTTCTTTGACAGTTTATTTGACTTGAAGGGAACCTCTGCCTCCATTTCTATAAGGCAGGTATAATCTATCAATATCACTAGAGGGATGTCATGCATAGTGATGTATTTTTTTCTCAATCCAAAATGTTCAGATGAGCTTATATCCAATTAATAATTCCAACAGGTATCATATCACAGGTATTGATGGCTTTGGTGGTGTTTCAACCATTCATATTTAGCAATTTTCTCACTCTTTGGATATATTCTTTACTAATCACATTTTTAACTTATCCATACTTCAAGTTATCCAACTTTAAAATGCCCAGATGCTTGTAGGCTGCTTATATTACTATTATTATGATTAGTTCCGTAGTCAGTCTGATGTTTAGATTGGCTTTGGCATTTTTATCCACTTACCGATTCCTTTCCAAGGACCTGAATTAAGCAGATTTTGTTCTTTGATGGTGTTAAAAGTATGGTCGCAGGATGTAAGCTATTCCCAGTAATACTGCCTTTTGCAATTGACTGATGGTGATTATATCAGTGGTGTTCAAATGATGCTCCAGATGTCCTGGGATTGCACCTAAGGCACTTATTGGTACTATCTTTGCTTTCTGTTGCCACAGTTCTTCTACTTCTATTTGCAGGTTTCATACTTTGTGATTTTCTCCAGTTCTTTTTCTTCTGTTCTGCTGTCTCCAAGTACTCATCCACTATCCAGACTTTTTTTGTCTGTCTTATTGAAATTGTTACGTCTGGATGTTATGTGGCAGGTGCTTGTCTGTTTGAATTCTGAAATCCCAGAGTACTTTAGCTTCTTCATTTTCTATTACTTAGTCCATCAGTTCTTGCTTGTAGGCAAATTGTATTTCTTACAGATATTTCAGTGCATCTTCCATTCTTTCTGCTTCATCATGCTATTGTTTGTAGTCAGTCTCGGTGATCTTCTCGCAGTAGTTAATTAGCGCTAAGAAGCAGAAGCCGAGCACAGGGGAGGCCTTGGGAAGCCCAGGGCAAGCAGGTTTAGCCCTGCACTAGGATTTCAAGGGCCTCTCCCGCACATGAGGTACCCTGTGCTCTGCTTAATGGCCCATGCAGTTGCTTAACAACCACACTAGGGAGAAGAGGGATGAGGGTTGTTAAGCAAGGCAATCATGTGGACATAACAACCATCATGACTTGTGACTGTAATGGACAGGCTCCATAATAGTCATAAGTTGATGGCTATCTAGACTACTTAAAGTTATCTGTATCCTTAAAGTTACAGTTGTTGCAGCACTCTCACGGCCATGTGATCAAAATGTTTGGAGTTTGGCAATCCACCTGTATTTATGACATAGCATGCACTTCAGTTCTCCCCAGCTCTCTCTTCTTTCCTTTTGGCTGCCCTGCCCTTTGGTACATACCCCTGCTGTTCCCAGTTGATTTTTTACATCTTTTTCCTCCTGCTGCTGATGAAGTGCACCCAGGCTGAGGCTGCTGCCCATTTTTCATGTACGGCCTTCATGTAACCTTCAAGGGCCAGCAGCTGCCTCAAGCAAGTAAATCTCAGCAGCAGCGAGAGGGAGAAGATGACAAAGGTCAACTGTGGGGAGTGGGAGGACAGCACTGGTAAGTGGTTACAGAGTGCAAGAAGACCAAAAGGGCAGAGATGGGAGAAAGAGAGGTGGGAACTGAAGTAGAGGTAAAGTGGCTGTGCAGGGGAAGTATGAGGTACTCATCTAATGACTGTGGTCCTGATCACACAGGAATATTGATACTGTCATTCCTAAGTGGTGCAGATACATGATCTTCCACCTAATGATGGCTTTGCTTAGTGATGGAAATTCCCACTTAGAGTCATTTGTGGCTAAAAGAAAAGTCACTTGTCCAAGAATTTTAGTGCAAAGGGTAGGGAAGATTTCAGTCTTTGTGCCAAATCACACATTTGGATCCACAAAGCAGGACAAATTATTTTGTAGAAAGCAAACAGATCTTCTTCTTCTTGTTGTGCCATATCCGTTATCGGATGTTGGCGATCATGTTGGCGATCCTGTTTTTATCAGCAGCCGCAAGAAAAAGTGCTGCTGAGTTTTGTCCAAACCAGTCCCTTAGATTTTGAAGCCACAATGTTCTTCTTCTGCCTGGACCTCGTTTGCCTTCAATCTTTCCCTGGAAAGATAATAAACAGATAATAAACTCAAATACAGAGAAAATACAGGGAATACTATTCCCCGCCCAACATTAATTATAACTATCACAGGGATATGAAGAAAAGTTCTCAATTAACCTTTTATTTTTTAAAAAAAAAAAAAAGTCATAGACTAGGAAAATTGCCATTTGCAATGGAAATTTCCTGAAGCAAACTGCTACCTATGAGCGCTATTTGGGGGCAAACAGACTTCAGTAGATGTTGTCCTTGCTCACAAGCTTTGGATCTGAAGTCACCAAACAAGAAGGAAATTGAAGAGCACAGAGTAAAGAAAATTGAAAGCTGGGGATTCTACATTTTAATTTTAGTTTTAAGAGATTTATTATAAATTTCTATTGCCATAACTTTTCCTAGGAAAATTGTTTTAAAAATAACAAAAAATAAAAGATAGTGATACACAAAATTCAGAAAAAGATAGAATAAAAAGGGAGAAACCGAATTTCATAGTAACTTCTAACTAGTATGTAAGAGAAAATTGGTATGGGAAAGAAGAGAGAACATTTATATTTTTAGAAAGAAAATTAGATACAGTAGTAAAAAAATTAATAAAATGACAGTATAAAATTAGAAGAAGGAGACAGTGGAGAGTTCTTTAGGGATTGGAATAAACTTCTAATAAACTTTGGATAAAAGAACAAGCAGAAAATTGTCAATTGTGGCAGAGCATAGAATAAAAATGAAAAGCTAAGGTTATTTAAGAGGTAAGCTAATGCCAAGAGATGTGGTAATCTATTCTGGGAAGAGATCTCTGCGCAATGAAATTATACAAGCTTTTTATAATAAGAGGTTTCAGATTGCTGCTCAAGATGTCATTATTTTAAAGGAGATTCCATCTAAAATTTTAAGAAGAAGAAAAGAGTTTGCTTTCTTAGCTAATGAACTTAAAAAAAGATTGATGCCATTCAGATGGGAGAGTCCGATGGGTATCGTGGTGAGTCATGCGGGGACGCGTTATAGACTTAACACTGTTTCTAAAGCAAAGGAGTTTTATAAGTCGGTTCTGGGAGCATGCTCATCACCATCTATGATGCAGAAAGTCTTGGATGGCAAGGAGGTGGAACAGCAGTCTGAAGAAGTAGTATTGATGGATGTTGGAAAATCACAGGCTGAGTGGTCGCAACAAGCAGAGATGAAAGAGCAAAGAATGGCTCGGGCAGCCCATAGACGTAAGGAAAAGGAACAACAGAAGAAAGAAGTTAAAGAAGTTTTACAAGAATTTGCTTCGGTGCCTGTGGGAGGAGCAAGACCCAAGAGCTCTGTGGTACATTCCTCAATGGCAGATCTTCAAGCAGTCTTCTCCAGGCTTTTGGTCAAGGGAGATGGTAAAGCTCCTGACATGGAATGCTAATGGTCTCAATTCCCCCCAAAAGAGAAAGAAAATATTTCATTACTTAAAGCAACATAACAATGATATTATTTGTCTGCAGGAAACACACATTATTTCTAAAGATCAAAAATATTTAGTTAATGCTCGTTTGGGATCTCATTTTGTATCTTCTGCTCCCGGGAAAAAAGGGGGAGTAGTTATTTATGTTAAGCAAAATTTATCAGCCTGTTTAGTAGAATCTGATCTCCAAGGGAGATATGTTATGATTGAAGTGGGTCTGTATGGCAAGAAAGTACTTATAGTGGGATTGTATGCACCAAATCAACAACAGGAACAATTTTATAGATTGTTACATCAAAAACTAATTCTGTTGGATTGTAGATCTGTTATATTAATGAGAGACTGGAATGGTGTTTTAGATACACAAAGAGACAAAAAAGGATCCTCTATTTCTTGTAAACAGGCCAAATTACCTAAAGCTTTTTTTGATTTGAAAGAGGACTGGGAGTTGCGAGATTATTGGCGTGAACATAACTTGGAGGAGAGAGACTTTACTTTCTTTTCGGACAGACATCAATCTTTTTCAAGAATTGACTTTTTTTTATTACAACGGATCTATATTTTAGGGTAAAGAATGTTAAGATCTTCCCTAAGACATTGACGGATCATAGCCCAGTTTGGATGGAATTGGTTAATGAAAAAGAGGAGAGGAGATCTTGGAGGATGAATGAAAATTTATTTAGACAAGAAAAGAATGTTCAAAAATTAAAGGAGCAATTAAAGGATTATTTTGTTTTAAATATGTATAAGGGAACTTCAATGTCAATGGTCTGGGATGCAGGTAAAGCTTATATGCGGAGAATTTTGATACAAATGAATAAGGTCTATAGACAGAAGCAGATGCAGAAACGTAAGGGGTTGGAAGATGAGATTAAATTAAAAGAAAAAGCTTTGATTTTAAATTCCACAGATGAGAAGATTAAGGAATCTATAAAATTGCTTAAATCACAATTTAATATGTTGATGGCTGATCAAATTGCAACTAATTTACTGTATGTGAAACAAAATACATTTTGTAATGCCAATAAACCAGGGAGATGGTTGGCTTATCAACTGAGAAAGAAGCAGAAACAGAGAATTATAGATAAAATAAATTATAATGGTAAATTGGTATATCAGAAGGAGTTGATTAAGAAATCCTTTTTAGATTATTATATATGAGTACTAAAGTACAGATTTTAGATATAGATAATTATTTAAAAGATGCTAACTTTCCTAAACTAACAGAAGACCAGAAACAAGAAATTAACGGTCTGATTACTAGTGAAGAAATTGAGTTAGTAATTAAAGAATTAAAATTAGGTAAAGCACCAGGTACTGATGGATTGACATCTATTTATTATAAAACTTTGGTACAAGAGTTGATTCAACCTTTAAGGGAGCTTTTTAATAATATATTACAGGGTTCAGAGACCCCCTTGTCATGGGGTAGAGCTTTTATATCTTTGATTCCAAAAGAAGACCAAGATCTTACTTTACCAAAGAATTATAGACCTATATCTCTTTTAAATGTAGACTATAAGATTTTTTCGAAAATTTTAGCTAATAGACTTATGAGGGTCTTGCATCATGTAATACATATGGATCAAACGGGTTTTATAACTGGAAGGTATATGAAGAACAATGTTAGACAAATTATTAACTTATTAGAATATTTAGATAAAAACAATCAAGTTTCTGCAGGATTGATATTTTTAGATGCTGAAAAAGCTTTTGATCAGTTGAATTGGCAATTATTGTAAGATTAATTGAGAAAATGAATTTTGGAGAAAAATTTTTACAAGCTCTTCATGTTATTTATCAAAAGCAAACGGCACAACTTATAGTTAATGGGGGTTTGTCAGAGGTGTTTTCAATTGAGAAGGGGACTAGACAGGGCTGTCCATTGTCACCATTGTTGTTTGTTTTAACTTTGGAAATCTTGTTGATCAAAATTCGAGAATCACAGCAAATAAAAGGAATAGAAGTTAATAAAAAAGAATATAAATTAAGGGCTTTTGCAGATGACTTGGTTGTTACTTTATCTCAACCAACTGATTCTGTAATAGAGTTATTACAATTGATATATCAGTATGGACAGGTTTCGGGTTTTAAAATTAATAATAATAAGACGAAAATATTGCCTAAAAATATGACCAATCTGGACAAGGAGATCCTGCTTAGGTTGACAGATTTTGAGGTTGTCAATAAGGTAAAATATCTGGGGGTTATCTTATCCGTTTCTAATGTAAAATTGTATAAAAATAATTATGAAAGGCTGTAGGTCAAAATACAAAGAGATTTGGAAAATTGGGAGAAGCTGCAATTGTGTCTTTTGGGGAGAATTGCAGCGATTAAAATGAATGTTCTGCCAAAGTTTCTTTTTTTATTTCAAATGTTACCCATTTTAAAGAATGAGATTAATTTAAATGAATGGCAGAAAGGTATCAATAAATTTATTTGGGCAGGGAAAAAACCTAGAGTTAAACTTAAAATTATACAAGATATTCGTGAGAGAGGTGGACTCAGGGTACCGAATTTGAAATTGTATTACGATGCTGCGGTTTTAACATTAATTAGTGATTGGGTTAATTTAACAAATGTAGAAGTACTCCTCTTGGAGGGTTGGGATTTACTTTATGGATGGCATGCCTATTTAATTTTTAATAAAAAGGTTGATAGGGTTTTTAAATTTCATATTATAAGGACTTCTTTACTTCGGGTTTGGAAGAAATATTATAGAAGTGATTCTAAAATTCCATTATGGGCTATACCGTGGCATGCGATAGAAGGGATAAGGAGAGGAGTCAAGATGGATAGTGTTTCTTATGTACAATTACTTAGATGGGATGGTAAAAACTGGCAATTAAAATCTTTGGAAGATTTAATACAAGAAAATATTATTTATTCATGGTTTCAGTATAGACAAATAGTGGAGAGGTGGAAGATAGATCGTAATGTGGGTTTGCTTAGAGAAGATGAGAATTTGTTAAAACAAATAAAAGATCAAAGACGAACTCATATTAAGAGAATTTATGGGGTGTTGGTAGAATTGGATTCAGAAGCAGAATTAGTGAAAGAATGTATGGTTAAATGGGCACAAAATTTTGAAGAACCGGTTCTATTAGATACTTGGGAGCTTATTTGGGTAAGGAATGTTAAATTTACACAAGCCCAAAATTTAAGGGAAAATTTTTATAAAATGTTTTATAGATGGCACCTTGATCCACAAAAAATGTCTCGTATGTATCCTGACTTGCAGCCTAAATGTTGGAGATGTGGATGTTTGGATGCTACTTATTATCATATCTGGTGGTCATGTAAAAATATAAAAGCTTTCTGGATTAAGATATGGTGGAATATTCAAAGAATTTTTAGGATAAAATTTACCCCACAATTCTTGTTAGGTATTGTTTCTGATTGTGATAGTAAAGAGACTATATTGATGTTAAATTTAATTACAGCGGCCAGGTTGTTAGTAGGGCTATGTTGGAAGAAGGAATCTTTGCCTACTTTGCAAGAGTGGTTTCTTAAAGTTTCTTATTTGGTGGAAATGGCAAAGATTTCGGCTTTCTTGAAAGATCAATCGCAAGAGGAGTACCTCCTGGTATGGAAAAAATGGATAGATTTTATACAATATAAGTTGGATATAAAAAAATATTATTTAGTTTTTGAATAATTTATATTTAAACTTTAAGATATTTCATAGATTTTTTTTTAACTTTTTCTTTTTCTTTTTTTTATTTGAATTTTTCTTCTCTGTTTCTTTTCTTTCTTCTTGTACTCTTTTTATATATTGTTGTTAACTATTTTATAAGTTGTTTAATTAATGCACTTAGATTTGCTTATGGTTTATATGTGTTTTAAGATTCTTTAAAAAAATTTTTTTTTAATTAAGCCTGTATTCAGCTCTGGGAAGGTCGGGGGAGGGTAGGGGAGGGTTGGGAGGGTTTGGGGAAGGGAATTTTTTTTTGTAAAACTTAAAAATTTTCAATAAAAAAAAAAGAGGTAAGCTAATGAGGAAATAACAGTTTGTTTTTTTTTTATCCTATTTACCCATAAAGGCAGAAATTAAGCGCCTTCAGGAAGCTAATAAGGCAGCTCGGAAAGAAAGGCAACTGATTCTTAAACAGCAGGAAGAAATTGAGCGGATACGCCAAACCACTATGAAATTGCAGGAAAAACTCAAATCTTCAGGAGAAAACAAGGTGATAAGTTACAATGCAACTAATCTGCTTATTTTATTTATCCAGTTGATATTGTCAAATGAAACAGCATTTCATTTGAAGAATAAAATTTGTGACATTCTTAAGATACAAAGAAGAAATGAACTTTAATGTTCTTAATGTAGTAATTGTAGCTGCAATAATCTTAGATTTGGGGCTAACCTTAATGTTGGTTATATTGTGTGACTGTTCAGATTTGCAATACTTCTGCAGAAGTAGTACTTATGACTGGTGTTTGAAGTTTCAACTGTCACAGTGTCTCTGCCGTCACACGATTGCAATGAGCTGGCCCAGATTTCCGACCATTGCATGTCCCTGTGCTCATATGATCATGACATTTCCTGCCCGCTTCCCACTGGCAAAATTAGTGGGGAGTCAGAGCTTGCAGTTATACGAGGTTCTCATTTAGTGATGCATATGGTCCTTAAACAATGATAAAAGAGAGTTCCAGAACTGTTGTTGCTAAGCAGCCTGATCATGTGATATTGTACTTTATGATCACATTGCCTGGCAATAGAAAACTTCAGTCCCAATTACTGTGGTTAAGTGAAGACTATCTATATAGTAGGTTTGAAAACTCAGACTTTGTTCCACGGAGTTTGGATTGAAAACATTTAATCTAGGGAACAAGAATCAAAAATCTCTGGTTTAATAATATTTATAAAAAATATACTGCAACATTTCCAGCTTTAATTACAAATTAGAAACCTATAAATAGGCAATTTTAGAGAGACAAAACTCTTGTCCATTTCCTTCTAGCCTATTATTTCTGTCCAGAGGGCTTGTAAATTCACAGAGAGTTCTCGGTTGCCTGTCTTGATAACTCTCAACCTTTTTATTAGCATTAGGAATAACTCTTCTGCAGAAATTTGAATAAAATGTTCATTGACTCATTTGAGCAAATCTAAAACCTAGTATTGTATTCATCTGACTTCTTAAGTGATTTCTGTTTGTTTATTCGTTTTAGGAACACCGCAGTGAAGATGATAAAAAACAAACACATTCCTCAAGCCCTCAGCCAACTGATGCAGAAGCCTATAGCCCTTCCTCCATTTCCAGCTCTGACACAAGTAGTATCATGCAGAAACTAAAGAAAATGAGGAGACGTATGGATGAGAAGTAATTTGTATTTTGTTTTATTCCTAATAGAAATGGCTTCCAATAGCTATTGTGGAATTTCAGTTTAGTTTTGATGATGGTTTGGTAGCTTGAATATATTAATAAATATTTACATATAGGACTGCCTTTCCATCATGAATAGGCATGAAAAGCTAATGTTCCTGACATAATGTTTAACTGGTAAATGAACCTGGGGCTTTCTACATGCAAAGCATATGTTCTATTATTGCATCTATGTAGGAACCCTTTCTTGTAATTGGTACAACAACTACAGACCAGAGTTTTATATACACAAGTATATATTACTTTAATGCAGAATGCTTGCTGTAATGTAGTGTTTGTATATAGCTTTTTACAAAGTTGGTTTTCTTTTTGAATTATCTTCAATCAGAATATATTCTCGTGCCTGAAAATTTGACTTCATCAGGAGAAAAATGGATTCCTAGTGTAGAAGATTGGAATTTGAAACCATATACTGAGCTAAATTTTCACAATTTTTGTGTGGGAAAAAGTTGGGTTTTGTAATATTATGCATCTCTATAGTAAAAAAATGTGCAACTAATATTTCCTTCACAACAAAAGAAAGATGTACCATTATGTGAAATAGCTTCTAAATGTAGTAGTGAAAAATTCAGTCATAAAATGTTTTTATTTATTGCATGGCATTTCGGAATGCATATAGGACATTGGTTATATTCCTGGGTTTCAGTAGTAGAATTGGATCTTTGTCAATTTTTCACAGCCCTTCGAGAAACTGAAAATGTGAAAATTCTATGACTTTCGGAATATCTTAAGAGCCTGGGACTTCTAGTCACATTTTTTTAAGGAACTCAGTCTATAATAGAAGAAAAATTATATGGTGGTAAAAAGCAATCTCTTTCTCTAGTTTTTAAGATTATGGAGGAACAACAGTTACCCTCTGCTTTGTTAAAAGAAATGTATCACCAATATTTCAATTTAGTAAAGCTTTTGAACATGTATTTAGAGTGAGGATAGAAAGCAAGATGCAGATATAAATGCTGAATAATGCAGAATCAGGTAGGATATTATATTAGTTTGGGAAGAATATAAAAAAAATAGCATAGTTTTTTAAAAATATTAAATGGTGATGAATTGGATAATGATGCCTCCAATAAGATTTTGGTTAATACATATTCTCGGGAGTATCATAATTGATCTTTGGATAACAAAGATAAAAAAGGCTATTGAATGGTTTGCATGTGAATAGGAGCATGCTCTGTCAAAGAATTAATCTCTCTTGATATTAGTTTTAATGTTATGTTTGTACATTTTTAACTATCTTTCACTAGTAGTGGCTTCTATGTTCTAAAAGCTTTCTCACCTATTTTTTCCCCTTAATTTTCTCTTAAAATGACAGCCTATAAACTCTTAAGTTTACATAAATATTTGAGTCATTTTTAAACTAAGCGATCTTATGAGCTAAAACTGCTTTTGTTTGATTTTTGGAGCTTATTCATTTAGCTTACAGTAGTTGAGCATTGATATAAATACAATTGAAATATAATAAATGCAACACAACTTGAAACCTTGGAGTAATTAATTAAAATAGTGTAATAAGCTTTTTAAAATGCAATATTAAATGAATAATTGGAATTGCCCTTAAATGTAGTTCTTTAAACAACTGGAGAATTATCTATAGCATTATACCATAATAAGGTAAAGTTACTAGTGTAAGAAACGGGGACCAATTGACAAGGAATAAAGAATTTTAAGTAATGCTTATCTTCTGTTGCGTTTGAAAAATTCTACTTGTTGATGGATGATAACTGTTTGACACTTGAGGTTCATTTAAAACTCTGCTAGACCTTTTCCTGCTCTTGCTTTCTGTCTGTTTCTTGCTATCGGCTTAAAACTCTTCCTCCTTATTTTGTAGACACTGCTCTCCTGTTCACTACTTCTTCTCTGTCTTTACGTCTCACCACTGGGCTTCTCTCAGTGTCTGTTTTCCCAACCTCCATCCCAAATTCCAGCTGTATATCTACAACCAGTTGGTCAGGTAACTTTCTACCTTTTTCAGTGGTAGATTCTTTGATTGAGCATGCCTGTTCAATTTTAAATGATTAGGAGTTCTTTTAGAACTCTTTCTCCCCCGGTATAAAGACAGGCATTCCTGCTAGATAGCTGACAATTTCTAACCAGTTAACCAGAGCAACAAAGATGATAATGGGTTTGGAGGCTAAATCATACAATGAACAGCTAAAAGAACTAGGTATGTTTAGCCCAATGAAGAGAAAGCTCCAGGGAGACATGATAGCAGTCTTCTAATACTTGAAGTGCTATCACATGTGAGAGGGCATCAATTTATTCTCTATAGTACCTGAGGGCAGGACAAGAAGCAATGGGTGGATGCTCATCAGAGTAAGGTTCAACCTGGAAATGAGGAGGAATTTCTTGATAGTAATAGCTTGCCTCCAGGAGTTGTGGGTGCTATGTCACTGGAGGTTTTCAAGAAAGGATTAGACAACCATTTGTCCAGAATATTATAAAGACTCCTTCTGTCCTGGGCCGAAGGTTGCACTTGAAAACCTTCAAAGTTTCTTCCAATCTAACAGTTTTGGAAAGGATTTGGAATTTAATTTGTCTTTTAGTGTCATATTTGTTAGGAAAATCTGTTCTGAATGCTTTAACTATGTGCAGCACAAAATTATTCAACTGCATCTTTTATCTCTTTTAAATTAATTTTTTAAAATTGGCTTTGTATGAGGTCATAACAGTAGAAATTCTTATTTCCAAGAAAAAATTCAAATCCGTATAGGTGAGCTCTTCAGAATATTTTTTGTTGTTGTTGTTTTCAGTAATTTCATCTTTCCTGAAATAACTTGGGAGTTTTTTCATGAGTTCGTATGATGTAAGAAATAGAGAAGAGAATAGAGAGAAAACTGTTAGCTAATATGGAAGAAAAGGATAGAATTACATAGATTTTGAACTTATTTCCTTTGTTCTTGATAGCTAATTGACCATTACTTCAGCAATTTTTGAGACTCTATAACACACATCTCTGGCATATCAGGCTTTCTATTTTTAGTGAATATGGAGAATCTGAGGCACTGGTTTCATTTTTCTTTAAAAACTAGTGGTAAACTGCACCAACTACAGGAATGTTTTAAGCATTTTTCTATAAGAACTTGCAGAAATATGTCTTGTATTTGTAATGGAAATATATATTGTAGTGGCTAACCAGTAGTAAAAGTTTTTGGTTTTTATTTGTATTTGTATTTGGAAAGGAGAGGAAGGAAGTTTGGGGCACTTCATAATAAATAAATGAAGAGAGTAAATATTGGGATCATTTCTCATTTGGGAATGATTACTATAGAATAATAAAATATAGCTCTATATTTAATAAGCTGCTTTAGGTTTTGAATCCTAAATGTGCCAAGATGAAGTGTCCACGTGCTAATAAATATCTTGTTGCTGCCTGCCCCAACTCTAAACAGACTTACTGCAATAAAAAATATTACAAAGAAAAGCATCTGACATTATGTACATTGTTGGAGAGGTTGTTTTATTTTTTGCAAGAATATTTCTGGTCCCATAGTAGACCCCATAAATTTGGTCAGTGACTTCAGCCTAATAGTTTATTTGTAGACAAATTCTTATATAGAAAAAAGAGTTCTAAGTAGCCAAGAAAAGCATGCTTGTATTCACCTTGCTACACATAACTAAATGAAGTCTTAAATCAATATCATCAGACAAAATTGGCAAAGAATTGTATCTCTTTGAAAAAAGAATGAAAAATAGTGATAATTATGTGAAAGTTCCTTTCTATCAGATCCCATGAAATTTCTTGCCCAGCAGACATGGAAAGCTAGTAGAAAGTTATCACTTATAAAACATACTTGTCTCTGTCTTGTTTATGTTATCTGTGTACTTGAAGTTTAGAGTTTGAAATATTGGCTTCCAGTTATCTGACCACACTGAAGCATCCAAATCTAGCCAGCAAATAGCAGAAATGTACACTTACATTTGGTAGTATAATTTGACACTAAATTGTATCCTCAATTGTCTGTTTGTTGTCTTTCACTGATTGTAAGTGATGTGAGTTTTTAAAAAGCATTGGAGATGAGGTTGATTTCAGATTGTGCTATGGTTCATTAGAATATTTCAGTATTTATTGGTCTCAAACCAGTCCCTTGAATTATGAAAGTCCTGATGGAGAGCTTAGACTCTGCAGAAATTTTAACTTCATATAAAATACTCTGTTATTCAGTCTCAGAAATCACTTTCAACTTAACATCATCGTTGCATGAGCAAACCTTTCTGTTTTAGGCAGAAACCCTGGTGTTTTTAGAATCAGGATGTGAATAGTGGTTTACACATAGCTCTCAAATTACAACCAGTCACTTAGCAAATGGACCACGCAGAAGGTTCCAAAATCTCAACAGCCCCCATACCATAGCCACATGAATACATTTCAGGCAGTCCGCAACCAGCCTGTAATTTCGGCTGTTTATAACATCCTATAGTCATGTGACCGTGATTTGCAATATTTTTGCTAAACTTGGCATTTACTTCCAGTTTTCGTCAAAAACACTCCATAGCAAATAATGGGTTTTCTTAATGAGCACAGCATTCACTTTACAACTGAAAAAGGATATAAAATGAATCCAGTCATATGATGATCTGTTTTACAACTTATGACCATAATGGGCAGCTTGTTAGGTATACTAAATAAGGTAGCAGATAGTGACTTTAACAGAGAGCACCTCTGTTAGGGAGCACAAGGCCTAGTACACTCGACTATATCTTAATCTCATATAACCTTATTATACTGGTAGTTTCATTTAAAGTTGGATATAGATGGATAGTGACTGTTCATCGCTTTTACTTCATAAGGGTCTTAGCCCCCAACTGACTTCTTTGGACAGTCCTTTGAAGGTTAAGGATAATGATGTAGGGTTAGGTGATCCAGAAAGTTTGGTAGAAAATCTCAGTATTCATTAGTTTACACATATGTATTTAAATTCACTTAATTCTCCTTTTGCAATCTCTTGTTTGTTACCGTTATCAGAGACCATAGCATTCCATAATGTGACTTTCTCTGATGGCAAGTTATAAGATACTATTTCAAATTAATTAAAATACCAAAGGGAGATACTTTGGGATTTTTTTCACTTGACTCTTAAAGATTCAGGCTATTTATTTATTATTAATGTGTTATATTCATTTGTAATATATTAACTTACTATGTTTTGCCAGTAGTTTTTGATTATATTTATATTGTTATTAACTTGCATTTTTAATACCTTGTTCATAATTTGCTATTTTAGAATAATTATTTTATTGCTTAAGTCATATGGAACAGTGGAAGGCATTGTTGTAGGTGGATGAAAATCAGTTCAGTACAGCTTAGGAGAAGGGAAACCAATATAATGGGTATAATGGAGATAGTATCTAGAAAGAGAGCCTGATGTGCAGTTTCTAATTTGCAGTTTTTAATAAGAAGTATGTCCTGATTTTTACAGTGGTTTAAAAAGCATTCAGTCTTGAGGATGAATAACTCTCCATTGCTAAATGATAACCCCTGAAACTTTCTTTCTAAATTGACCTAGAACTGTTTTTCAGAATTCTGCTCTTCTTAATGCTGCTATCTAGTGATGCTGCTTAAATGTTAGTCTAAATAGAACAAAAAAAACTGTTTTTTCTTGAAGAGGAAAGACAGTTTAAGAACTGTGTTTATAGTTAGTGTGTGTGTGTGTGTGTGTGTGTGTGTGTGTGTGTGTGTGTTGTTCAGAGTTGGGGTTTTTAACAAAAAAATTCAGGCTCACATTCTTATTCACAGCACGAGTAAAATACAAGTAAATACTTTTACCGAATAGGATAATGGAAGTTCAAATATTTATATCTCAGGACAATAGTGAACAGTTTCCCCTGTTTCTTCATCAGGTTCTTGACCAAGCGAGAGCAAAAACTGATGCAGCGGCGTCAGCATGCAGAGGAGCTGCTGCAGTGGAAGCAACGTTTAGATGCAGAAGAAGCAGAGATACGTCAGATAGAAAAACAAGCGCTAGCTGCTTGGGAAAAAGAGCTGCATAAAACCAAAGCAAATAAAAAAGGAGCAGGAGATCAGAAATCTGATCAAAAAGGTAGAAACTATGACATTTATCTTATTGGGGCTCTAATTAAAAATTGGCAAACTTTTTCTTTAAAGAGCTAGATTCCCTTCCCCTACCTCTGCCTTCATGGGCAGAGCAGCCATTGGAAAACAGCTTTCATGTATTCAGAACCCGATTATGTTCCAAAAGCTGCATTCAGACATACATATTCCAAATTTTTGATTGGTTTTGGCTTAGTATTTGTGTCAAACAATTCTACTTAAAGGAGAGATAAATATTCAATATTAAAAGGAAATGAATAATAGGTAAAATAATAATATAGAAATGTATTTCTCTAAACTTTTCAATATATTTTCCTACATGATCATGTGAAAAAGTAAGTACACCTGTTGTAAAGAGTTTTTGTTTTGTAACAACTTCTCAACTGGTAGATGATCTTTTGGACAGTGTAATGATTGATCTCCAGTTGTTTGGAGATATTTTAAAATTCTTACCTAATCTCATGGGCTTCTGTAACCTCCTTTCTGAAGTCTTTTTGTAGGCCTCAGAGAGTTCTTTCAATCTAAACACAAGCTTCACCAAAAAAAAAACAGCAAATCAAACTAAATATCTGAGGTTTAAATAAGACAGATTCTTCCCAATTCTTATCTAACAATGTTCTAATTATCTGCACATCTCTAATTTAAATATTTGAAA
The DNA here is from genome assembly GCF_016545835.1 of Crotalus tigris. NCBI lineage: Eukaryota > Metazoa > Chordata > Lepidosauria > Squamata > Viperidae > Crotalus > Crotalus tigris. The sequence continues at coordinate 5,570,480 of NW_024096554.1, read as the reverse complement.
TAGTGATAAATGTAGGGGTATATCTATTTTTTCCAGATGTGAAATTTGCTTTTGTGTTTGTTTATAGTATGGACTACAAATATAAACAGTGTATTATATTTGTAATATCCCCTTTATCAGTATTGTGGAAATTAAGATTAAATACTGTATGTTGGATTTCCGGTTTGCCATCGCAGTGCCACGGATGCTGAAGACGAGCTCCGTCTTTCGCGTCCGATTTCGTCCCACTGGGGGACCCTGGAAAGGGTCAAAAGTCGCCCTGTAGAGGTGACGAGCAAGGAGGGGACCCCCATTTGATCGCGGGAGGGCAGCAGGGAAAGACCGGCCATAGCAATATGGCTCATCACTAAGCTGCTGACATCCGAAGTCAAAATCACCACCAAGCACCTTTAAAGCAATGTGGATGAAATTGGGTGAGATCTGATCTTCTCTTTAAGAAAGATTTTAAGTATTTTTCCTGTAAAAGCTGCACAAAGTATTTTTCCCCCTGTGAGGAGAGAGGGAAGGGAATTTCTACTCCATCCTCTAAGAAAAGTGGCGACTAACTACCCAGCCCCTTTTATGGATTACTGCTTTGTCGTGACGAAGGGGCTTGCGTAACTCAATGAAGCTATAAGCTATGCCGTGCAGGGCCACCCAAGACGGACAGGTTATAGCAGAGAGTTCTGACAAAATGTGATCCACTGGAGAAGGAAATGGCAAACCACTCCAGTATCTTTGCCATGAAAACCCCATGGACAGTACTAAAAGGAAAAAGATATGACGCTGGAAGATGAGCCCCTCAGGTCGGAAGGTGTCCAATATGCTACTGGGGAAGAGCAGAGGGCTAGTACTAGTAGCGCCAGAAAGAATGAAGCGACTGGGCCAAAGCCGAAAGGACGCTCAGCTGTGGATATATCTGGTGGTGAAAGGAAAGTCCGATGCTGTAAAGATTTTTTCTCCATAGGAACCTGGAATGTAAGATCCATGAATCAAGGCAAGCTAGACGTAGTCAAAAAAGAGATGACAAGACTGAACATCGACATCTTAGGAATCAGCGAACTAAAATGGACAGGAATGGGTGAATTTAACTCAGATGACCATCAGGTATACTACTGTGGGCAAGAATCACTCAGAAGAAATGGAGTAGCCTTCATAGTCAATAAAAGAATAGGAAAAGCAATACTGGGATACAATCCCCAAAATGACAGAATGATCTCAATTCGAATCCAAGGCAAACCATTCAATATCACAATAGTCCAAATCTATGCCCCAACCACTGGTGCTGAAGAGGATGAAATTGACCGGTTCTATGAAGCCCTACAGCACCTTATAGAATTAACACCAAAAAATGATGTCCTTATCATCATGGGGGATTGGAATGCTAAGGTAGGAAGCCAAAAGATAACCGGAATAACAGGCAAGTTTGGCCTTGGAGTACAAAATGAAGCAGGGCACAGGCTAATAGAATTTTGTCAAGAGAATACGATGGTCATAACAAACACTCTTTTCCAACAACCCAAGAGACGGCTCTACACATGGACATCACCAGACGGTCAACATAGAAATCAGATTGACTATGTGCTCTGCAGCCAAAGATGGAGAAGCTCTATACAGTCAGTAAAAACAAGACCAGGAGCTGACTGTGGCTCAGATCATGAGCTTCTCGTTGCAAAATTTAGGCTTAAATTGAAAAAAGTAGGGAAAAGCACTAGGCCACTCAGGTATGAACTAAATCATATTCCTGATGAATATACAGTAGAGGTGACAAATAGATTTAAGGAATTAGATCTGATAGACAGAGTGCCTGAAGAACTATGGATGGAAGTTCGCAACATTGTACAAGAGGTAGCAACTAAAACCATCCCAAAGAAAAAGAAATGCAAGAAAGCAAAATGGCTGTCTGAGGAAGCTTTGCAAATAGCTGAGGAAAGAAGGGAAGCGAAAGGCAAAGGAGAAAGAGAAAGATACACCCAATTGAAATACAATTGAGATATGAAGGGAACGTTTCATGCAAAGATGGCATGATAAAGGACCAAAATGGCAGGGACCTAACAGAGCAGAAGAGATTAAGAAGAGATGGCAAAACTACACAGAAGAACTATACAAGAATGAGCTTAACATCCCAGATAACCACAATGAGATGGTCACTGACCTCGAACCAGACATCCTAGAATGTGAAGTGAAATGGGCCTTAGAAAATCTGAGCAACAACAAAGCTAGTGGAGGTGACAGTATTCCCGCTGAGCTATTCAAAATCTTAAAAGACGATGCAGTAAAAGTGCTAAACTCAATTTGCCAGCAAATTTGGAAAACTCAACAGTGGCCACAGGATTGGAAAAGGTCAGTTTACATTCCAATTCCAAAGAAAGGCAATGCCAAAGAATGTTCAAACTATCGTACCATTGCACTCATTTCACATGCTAGTAAAGTTATGCTTAAAATCCTACAAGCTAGACTCCAGCAGTATGTAGATCGAGAACTACCAGAAGTACAGGCAGGATTTCGAAGAGGCAGAGGAACTAGAGATCAAATTGCCAACATACGCTGGATCATGGAGAAAGCTAGGGAGTTCCAGAAAACATCTACTTCTGCTTCATTGACTATGCAAAAGCCTTTGATTGTGTGGATCACAACAAATTGTGGCAAGTTCTTAAAGAGATGGGAGTATCAGACCATCTCATTTGTCTCCTGAGAAACCTATATGCGGGTCAAGAAGCAACAGTGAGAACCGAACACGGAACCACTGATTGGTTCAAAATTGGAAAAGGAGTCCGGCAAGGCTGTATACTGTCGCCCTGCCTATTTAACTTATATTCAGAGCACATCATGAGAAAGGCAGGGCTAGATGAATCAAAAGTTGGAATTAAGATTGCCGGGAGAAATATCAACAACCTAAGATATGCAGATGATACCACTCTAATGGCAGAAAGTGAGGAGGAACTAAAGAGCCTCTTGATGCGGGTGAAGAAGGAGAGTGCAAAAGTTGGCTTGAAACTCAACATTAAGAAAACCAAAATCATGGCATCCGGCCTTCTCAATTCCTGGCAAATAGATGGGGAAGAAATGGAGGTAGTGACAGATTTTATTTTTCTGGGCTCCAAAATCACCTCAGATGGGGACTGCAGCCAAGAAATTAAAAGACGCTTGCTCCTGGGGAGAAAAGCTATGGCAAATCTAGACAGCATACTAAAAAGCAGAGACATCACCCTGCCAACAAAAGTGCGTATAGTCCAGGCCATGGTTTTCCCAGTTGCAATGTATAGCTGTGAAAGTTGGACCATAAGAAAGGCTGAGCGCAAAAGAACTGAGGCTTTTGAACTATGGTGCTGGAGAAGACTCCTGCGAGTCCCTTGGACTGCAAGGCGTTCAAACCGGTCAGTCCTAGAAGAGATCAACCCCGACTGCTCTTTAGAAGGCCAGATCATGAAGTTGAAACTCAAATACTTTGGCCACCTAATGAGAAGGAAGGACTCACTGGAGAAGGGCCTAATGCTGGGAAAGATTGAGGGCAATAGAAGAACGGGACGACAGAGAATGAGATGGCTGGATGGAGTCACTGAAGCAGTAGGTGTGAATTTAAATGGACTCCAGAAGATGGTAGAGGACAGGAAGACCTGGAGGAACATTGTCCATGGGGTCGCGACGGGTCGGACACGACTTCGCAATTAACAGTTAACAACAACAACTACCCAGGGGAAACAGAGCATCTATAAGAACAATTTTAATCTAATTGGATGTATATGCTTTTGAAACTTGGGGTCTAAAAGTGTTCCTATTCTTACTGGAGATGTTTGTTTTTATCTAAAAAAAGAAGACTTGAAAAACTATCATAAAAACTTTGGACTTAAAAAGCTTTAAACGGCGAAGTATGGTATTAGAACTTGTTATTGCCTAAAAGAGACTTGGCTTGAAGCCCAGACTCCAGAAAAAACTTCTTTGACCTTGACAGCTACCACCTGTGAAAAACTCAGCTGCAAAGAAGGAAATTCTGGGTGGCATATCTGGCCTGTTCGAACTATGAATGTAAACTTTTACTGACTTTCACAGCTATACGTGGGGAATTGCTTTCCCATTTCCTTACATGAGAAGCATATGTTATTATACGAGATGATGGAACACCTTGGACTATAAACTCTTACTTCACAAACAATTTCTACTATAAAGACCACCTATAACACATGAAATAGATGTCCCATACTTAGCTTTAAAAAAACAAAACATATTTTTAATGTTTGATTCTAAAGTCTTCAATTTAACATACTTTTAAGAGAATATGGATGAAGATCAGGAAAAAATCCTTTCCATGTTGAAATCAATACATGAAACCATTCTTTCAGCTTGTGACAAAATAAGATGCAATATAAATATACAAACCCAGATGTTGACTACAACCAAAGAACTAACAATGCAGAAAATAACAGGAGAAGTGGAACAACTAAACTCTAAGACAGAGGACTCAGTTGACCAACAGATCCAGCCAACGGAAAAATCAGAACAGGGAGTGACAGTACTGAAAATGGAAAAGACTTTTTACAAAAATCAGAAGAAATTTGAGGGAAAGGAAGAACAGATTGAAGGGAAGATAAACCTATCAGGACAATTGTGGGAAATTGGAGTAATAGGGAGGTGATCTAATAAATATAAATAGGCTACTTCTTCAAAAGAACTGCAACCAAATGATCTTTCTTATTCCAAATAATATATATAATAATAGAGGGAAAACTATTTGATGATTCAAAAGCACTAACATGGAAGTTTAGTTGGCAAAGGAAGAAAGCCAGAGTAAGGCTGAAAAAAATAAGGATTTTGATTCATTAGAGGGGATTTCATATTACTAATTAGAGGGTTGAATATGGTGGAAAATAGATAATTTTTAGAAAATAAAATAACATTACAATTGAATAATAAGGGAAATTTTGGTCACCTAATATAAAATATTTGGAAATCAGTTAAAAATAAGAATTCTGTTTGCCCATTATCAGATAATAGATATTACCAGAAAAAGAGAAGGGAGTATTTGAGCTTTTAAAAATTAGACCTAAACGAAAAATGTATGTATATTACTGATTTATTGGTTAACCCAGACAATATATATAATGGTTTTGATTTATTAGAGGGGATACTGTGTTATTAATTAGATGGTTTAATATGCTGGCAAATAGATAACTTTTAGAAAACAGAACAAGATTATATTCAAATAGATAAGATATGTACTTGGAATATTAGATTTTGTTATGAAAAGGGAAAAAGGAAGAAGTTGAGATAAAGGAAACTTTGGTTACCTAAAGCTTGGAAATTATAAATACCAAATGTTAATTTGAATGTTGATGGGAAAGCTTGGGAAAAAAGCAATAACAGGGCATTGATTGTATTTAAGGATTGAATGCAAACACAATTAAGTTATGTATAAGCTAAAAATTATTGATAAATGTAACAAAGATGTTTTTATTTAGTTAATAATAAGAACTGTATTAGCCTAATATGAGATAGTAGATATTAAGGGAAAAAGAGAGGAAATATCTGATGTTGTAACTTGAGATTTATACTAAATATTTATGTATGTTATTGAACTACTGATTAACCTAGTCACCACATTGCTTTTTAAATACTTAATTGTAAAATTAGAAAACTAATAAAATATTATAAAAAATACTGTATGTAGAAATATATTTAAAAAGCTAAAAACTTCAGTGGGATGTATTTAATTTTTAGTATGACTGTAAGCATGCATCAAAATATTTTTAAAAGCCTGTCAGTGAAGTACTGGGAATTTTTGAGGAATTGATCCTTTTCCATTTTTTTCTCTCTCAGAGACAGCCAGTGAAGAAGACTCTTCAATGCCACCTTGTTCTTGTCTAAATAGCGAAAGCTCGGTCCCAGAAGAATTGAGCAATCTAGTTGTTGAGTCGGCTCCATCAAAGGTTTCTGAGATTCAAGGCAAACCTGGAAGCCTAGATCACACAATAACTGAAGAAATAGTTTATACACAAGAACTGGAATCTGCTGTTTCTCCTGGAAAACCGGTAAGTGAATTTGAGAATCCATTTGCCATTCTTTGAAATTAAATTAAAGGCTTAATTTAGATATTATATTAACATTAGTAAATAAGTCAGATAAAATGTCTGAACATACACTTTCTTTAAAAAAAGAAAAAAAGCATTCACTCTTAATACCAGCTACTTCTAGAACACACAATATAAAAGTAATGTCCAAGGTGTATTTATTGTAATACAACATGCTAATTTTGTTAAAAATGTAAAAAAAAAAATACTATTAAAAGGTGGAAGAGATGCACTCACAATTCACACTTTTTTTTAGTTTACTTCTCAGCTTCACTGAATGAGGGCTAAACTGTAGTTTTGTCTGTTGAATTGTTGATTAGGAAAGGTCCTAATCTCCAAATACCATTGTGACATAATCTGTGTTATTTAAAGACTGGGTGGATAAAGGAGATGAAGTGATTTTTTTTTATACAATACTAAACCTGACTAAAAGGGTGAAAAGGTGGTGACTTTTGTCACTAGCAGGAATAGGCAACATTTTGTGAGTGGGATCACATTAACTATTTTTTCAGCCTCTAAAACCCTGTTGAAGTGACATAGAGATGGTCTTTGCCTTATGGCCAAACTCGGCACCAGAATTTCCAACATCAAGCGACAATGCTGTTAAATGAGTCACAATGCCAAGTAATTAAGCAAATCATTCAGTCACTAAATGAATCTGGATTCCCCCATTGACTTTGCCTGTAAAGGTTGTAAATGGTGACCACACTAAAACTGTCGTAAATACATGTCAGTCGTCAAACGCTCGAATCATGAACAAGTGGCAATAGAGATGCTGCAACTGGTTGTAAGGACAGGTCATAAGTCACTTTTTTAACACAGTCAAACAAATAGTCATTAGTTGAGAACTACCCTTAATAACATCTCTGAAAAGCTAGCTTTTAGCACTTTTTTTATATTTCGGGAAAGTTTTCTTTCCCCTTTTTTTCCCTTTCCTTTTTTTCTTTTTAGTAAAATAGGGTTAATACATCTGGTGCAGTGGTTAGAATGCAGTATTGCAGGCTGACTCTGCCCACTGCCAGGAGCTCAATCCTGAGCGGCTCAAGGTTGATTCAGCCTTCCATTCTTCTGAGATCAGCAAAATGAAGACCCAGATTATTGGGGGACATGTGCCGACATTTGTAAACCACTCAGAAAGTACTGTAAAACACTATGGAATGGTATATAAATCTTAGTGCTATTGCTATCAGAAACATAATACTATTTACTGCTTTTTTACAAAAAAAAAATATTACCATAGTTTGACTTCAGATTTCAGGACTACATACCTGAAGTGCTTTGAGTACTGTTAGGAAAAAAAGTGCTGGAGTCAATTAAATGAATCATGCAGTTGTTAAGTGAATTTGACCTCCCCCATAGACTTTGCTTGTCAGAAGCCATCTAGAATGATTACAGATGGTAATGACATGATCCTGGGACAGAGAATCTGTCATAAATACCTGCCAAAACATAAATTTTGATCATTTGTCCATGGAGATGCTGCAGCGGTCGTAAGTCATTTTTTTCAGTCCTATTGTATCTTTGAACAGTCACTAAATGAATGTTTCATGTAGTCAAGGTCCTTTTCAGATCAAAGGGAAAGGGAAAAGTTCCCCTGTCTGGTCGTGTCCGACTCTAAAGTGCAGTGCTTATCTCTGTTTCTTGGCCGAGGGAGCCAGCATTATCCAAAGACATTTTCTGTGTTCATGTGGTCAGCATGGCTATATGTCAAAGGTGCACAGAACACTCTTACCCTTCCCACAAAAGTGGTACCTATTAATCTAATCGTATTTGCATGCTTTCAAACTGCTAGGTGGGTAGGAGCTGGGTAAGGTAAGACCCATTGCAAGGTGCTTGGGTCTCTAACCGGGCTGTCAGCTCCAACTGACAAGCTCAGCATCTTTAACTACTGAGCCATTGTGCCCCCAATCAAAAGAGTACTGGAGAAAAGGGGCCATAACTTTGATTTTGGAACAGTTCTAGAGGAGAAATTCTTTCCACTTCAAAGCTGCAAGCGTATGATTAGAATATGGAAAATATCAGATATTTATTACCTACTTCAGCTTCCAACCTTACAAAAGAGTCTCCAGGAATGATTCTTGTCATTCTGTACAACTTTTAAAAGAAAGAAAGAACACAGACATATGTTAGGTCTTAGACGTAATAGGATTAAACTGATACCTTGAAAAACCAGAAATCCAGAAAGTCTCTCCTTTTAGCAGTATATGTCATAGGCAAGCATCTGTTTGAAATCTTCGCTTGGTATCTGAGAGGGCATCAGAGGCCTTGCCATTTTTTGTCCAGTAGCAAGATTTCCCTAACTAGCTGGCCTCTCCTGCTTAAGAGAGACAGGATTCCAAATAAGTGAAAGATTTCTATTTCCATGCTTGTAATTAGTGTGAGGGGTGTGTGTGTGTGTTTGTGTGTGTGTGTAATATATATTCCTTATTTACTCTTTTTCATCTTGACATAGTCTCCTTGCAAAAGCAGTGGATCTCTATCAAAGCAAGAATCAAACAAACAAACACAGAAGTCTGGAGGTAAACAACTGTCATCTATAAAATCTCAGGATATCTCATATAGTTGGTCTGATGAGTCTTTATCCATGACCCAATCCGGTAAGTATTAGAGCTTCAACTTCCTTTTTTTATAATTTTTAAATTATTTTTTAATGAGTCTCGGTTTTCCATTGGAATTGATGGGGCTTGAATGCCATGTAATTATAGCATTAAATGTAACATATTTGCAATTTTCCACCAGTCTTCAATTTTGGAAATGAAAAAGGCAAGACCCCTTATCAATATAAAATATTATTTTCTAAATAATATGTTTTTATCTTTTTTAGAAACTACATCTGATCAAAGTGACATTGAAAGCCGAATCTGGGCTCTGAAAGATGAAGTACGGAAAAAAAAATCTGTTGTTTATAGGTTGAAAAAAGAACAGAAGAAGAGGCTCAAAGAGAAACTTAAGGCTCAAGAGGCAAGTTTGATCAAGCAGTTAGAGGTAAGAATTTGAAAGAAATGCTAAAATAGAAATTGTGTATCTGTTACATATTGATATTCCCATGTTTCTTTTTTCTTATTTTCTCTGAATATTTTTTTTCCTTTTGCTTTGATACTGATGGGAATATAATAATATTGACCAAAAGAAAAAAAGAAAATACAAATATCTTCATAGATTAAATTATATAATTTACGTACTTACACGCACACAATTCCAAATTTCAATATTCAGCAAGTTTAATACTTGAAAACAAATTTAATAAAGAATAAGATAATGTTCAGATCTTCCTAATATCTTATTTTTACATCATCAGACTTATGATGAATTCATCAAGAAAACAGAGGAAGAATTGAATCGGGATTTGGAGACAACCCCAACAGCTAAACCTCAAATCAAAACTCCATCCACAGCTACTGAGAAACCAAAGATCAAACCCCCACCACTCCATAGGTAAACTGCTTAAATTTAATATTGCATGGTGGCCTTTCTAAATGTACATCTTTAATAGCCTAGAAAGGGTTTGCATCTCTTTCAAAGGGAGAAAGCATATGCATGTATATTTAAGAGACATTGGTCAAAAGAAATACTTGGATGAATTCATGTTAAAGAGAGTCTGACCAAGTAATTTTTTGGTATATAATGTTTGTATAAAGAGGAAATATAGGTAGTATAAGTTATTATAAATTAGTAGTGGTTTAATTAAATTATTGTTGTTAATAATACTTAATACTTCATTACTATAAAGAAAATGTATCAAAATGAATATTTTAACACTGCAGTTTAATGAACAAAATCATGTACTAAACTGTAGTACTCAAAAGCATAAAGTCATGCCCAAAACCCATGCTAAAAAAAATGATGTGTTAGACACTGAGATGCAACTATGTAAAAGCAATATCTATATGATGATGTTACCACTATCTGTCACTATTTTAATATCACTGCTGCCACCAATTTATTTAAGAGGGTAATGCCAGGTATTATTGTACAAGAATCTGTTAAGTATAGATCATTATCTTTCATCTCATGGTCAGAATATTGCCATGCACTCTACATGACGCTACCCTTGAAGAGCATCCAGAGGCTACAAATGGTGCAGAGTGAAGCAGCGTAGGCAGTTTGGGGGCCCCAAGAATGGTCTCTGGGACAACATTGCTCTGCGAGTTGCATTGGCTGCTGCTCTGCTTCCGGGTGCAATTCAAGATGTTGGTGATCACCTTTAAAGCCCTTCATGGCATGGCTCCAGGTTCCTTGAGGAGAAGGCCAGGACCACATTGTCATTGACAGATATTTTTTCTATTCACTGCCCTGGCGTCACTTGTAGGACTTTAATTAGTTTTCTGATATGGTAACCAATCTCAGACTGAGAAAGAACTGTAAGCAAAATCCTATTATCTCTGGTTCCCAAGGCCATAGCTTCCTCTGGAGTGGCAGATATAACTATTATCCCACTCCCTAGCAACTAAACAAAAAGTAAAAGCTAACAGATGTGGAAATTACAACCTTCTCCTGACATACTTTGTAATAGACACGCAACTATACCTAAAACTTAGAAACCTTGTGGGCTACTGAATAGACTTGTGTGTTCTAGAACAGTGAGATTTGAATCTGATCTCAAATCCTAATTTAGCTATGGATTTTGGGTGGATTGCAATATTCAAATCTCTGGGTTAAATATCAGATGTATTTTTATTTTTATATATATATATTTATTATAATATTGTATTGTATTGTATTATGTTTTCTCTTTGTTTTATTTTGTTAATTCTTTTTAGGTCTGAAACATCTAAAAGTTGGAAATCACTCACTGATTCTGAACGTTCTAGAGGATCTTTGGAATCTATTGCGGAACATATTGGTATGTATCTTGGAAGTTGTTTGTTTAATATTAAAATTATACAAGTTATTTTCATATACCTAATATCGTTAAAATAATTTCAACTAAAAGTATGGGATTTTAAAAAAATATAATTGAAAAACAAGCACGTGAATTTAGTAGATTTTATTAATTTTTTAATTAACACTTTTTTAAAAAAAATGGGAACTTTTTTCCATAGTTTTGCAATAAGTAGGAACCTGTTGAATTATTTCATATTCAATATAAATTCTAAAAAATTATTTTATTTTCTATTTTCAATTTTATTTATAATACTTCTTCAAAAAAAAAATTTCAAACAAGAATGCTAATGCTTGCTACCAGGTGCTTTTGGTTCAGAGTGGCTAAATAAGTGTACATATCTCTTCTTACACTCTATTGAGTTTGGTTTGCCCTATGCCTGAACTGGAGTTGATAGCTTTTTAGAAAGAAACAAGGTGGGATTTAGATTCAAAGTAACACTAGATAATTTACTTGTGCTCACTAAGTGTCTCTCTACTCACACTTCATTCCAGAATTCTTTTAATAAACATTTAAGTTTAGTAAAGTATCAGACATGGAAGAAAAAAATCAAAATCTCAGAACCTTGTTTATTGGGGACATTTATACAATTTTATAATCTTTGGATATATTTTGTGATCCGTGTTAATTCCAGTGCATAGTAGCATTAAAGTATTTATGAAGTTTTATTGATTATAAATTTGATTGGGGTATTGCATTTGAGTTATACTTCAGCCATTTATATGTAAACAATGGAATATTCATGCTATTTGATGGCACAGGTTAGCATTTTCTAGTAAGAATTTCAGTTTCTTATAACACCCAGATTTTTTTACTTCTTTAATAATGCTAAATAATAGTGCACAATTGTTTTAAGTAAATGTGTTTGATTTTTTTTTATTCTCTTAAGATGTTGTGCCATCTTCTGAACAATCTGTGTCTGTAAACATCATGAAATTCACAGGAGCAGAGATTCAGTCAGAGAAGCAATCTCATACGGCATCTGCAGTCCTCAAAACCCTACGAAAATCTACAGCAGAATCTGATGATTTGGATAGTTTACTCTCGTCAGCTATTCTCAAAGACTTAGGAGACACAAGCAAAATATCTCCCACATCACTGAATAAGACTGAAGATGCAGTGAGTTATGACCCTCAAGCTACCAGATCTATAGTACAAGAGACAGCAGAATCAAAAGAATTAGAGGTTGAAATAGCTTCCCGAGCTTCTGAAATATCTGATGCCTCAGTTTTTGACTTAAATCAAAACAATTCAATTTCTTTAAAGACAGAGGTCCCTCCAGAGACTGAGCTGTTGGAAAAGGATCCGTTTGTCTTGGAATGCATAAGTGTGCAGGAAATCAAAGAAATGCCAAGTAAAAGGTTCAAGGATGATGAAAGTGTTACATCAGTTAAATCCTCTGATAGGCTGGGAAAAGATATACTGAAAGGTGATTCCCTGATTTCAGAACAGATTTCCATTTGCGAAGAGCCATCATATTCTAATGATTTTGAAGAGTCTTTCTTAAGAACAGATGTATCAAAAAGTGAGATAGTTCTTACTGAATATCAAAGAGATACTTTTTATGCTTCTACATTATCTTTCAAACAAGATACAAGATCACAGGGAGAGAAGTCTTTGTTCGCAAGACCTCCTGGGAGTGAATCCCCTAGTTTTGGAAGTGATGATGAAATAAGTGAATGTCTCAGTGAAAACTCTTTGTCTGTAGCTGATAGCATTCATTCTGAAAGATTGTTAGAACTCAAATCACCAACAGAATTTGTGAAAAATAAAGAATGTGGCAATGTGGAGAAAGTTTCTGCTGATGATGGTGATGATTCATCATCTCAGGCTTCTAGTTTCAAAGCATCATTAGAAAAACAAGAAGAAGATCTTTTGCTAGGTTTCAGCATTGGTGACAGAGTTCTTGTGAGTAATGTCCAGCCTGGAACACTGAAATTTAAGGGTCGGACAAATTTTGCTAAAGGTTTTTGGGCTGGTGTAGAACTGGATGAACCTGAAGGAAATAATAATGGCTCTTACAATGGTATTCAATATTTTGATTGTAAAGAAAAACATGGTATTTTTGCCCCCTCACAAAAAATCTCTCATTTTCCAGAAAGTTTTGGTAACGAGTTAGATTCAAATGAAAATTCTTTCTTTAATCGTGAACTAGATAATCAGCACAAAACAAATCAGAAAGGCTTAGAATGTCTTGAAGAAGAAAAGAATAAAAGAAATTCAAATGAAAAATCTCCAAGAGAATCATCTGCCTTAAAAGGCTTAATTGGCGCTGGAGATTATGTAAAATTCAATAAATCAAGCGGCTATGTGGCAGTTATTAATACTGTTGATGAGTTTGATCAGGAAACTGGTGACTTTGACTCTCCCAAATCCTCTAAAAATGATAATGGTATGTTACCTTCTGCCATTTCTAATATCCACAAAGAAGATTCTGCTATTGAAGTAGGAGAGATTTTGGATAGCAGCTTTCCTGAGAAATGGAAGCAGCACTCTGTTTGGCAAGAGCAAACAGAAAACAGATTTTCTCCCACTAATCTGGAGAAATCTGCAACGCCACTTCTGGACTTGTTGACAAAAGAAAGAAGCCAACTGGAAGCCCAACTCAAAGTCCCATCCCAAGAAAAGGAAGATCTACTAGATCGACAGGAAAGAGTTGGTTTGTTGGCTGACAGTCTCTTGCAAGGTTTTGTGAAAGACACAGTCAGTCAATTTCAGCAAATCAAAAAGGCAAGGAATGAGAAAATCCATTTTAGCAATCAAGAACTCGGTGCTGTCCAAGAAAAGAAGTTGGCAACTAATGAACAGCAGAAGTTTTTAGTCGTATATGAATTGGATGATGGAGAAGAAGTGTCTTCCCCAGATATGTGTCCCAGACCAGTAAGTATAGTTCATAATTAAGATAAGTAAGACTAAGAGTAATACTTCAGTTATGAAGTTTGGCAGGCTTTGAGCTAGGGGCTCCACCTGCCTATATAACAGTAGGCATGAGTCTACAAGGATCCCAATGTTGCAACTATCTCCTTTCTGGAGTATCAGAAACCCATCAAAAGACAATATGGGAGATGACAAAGTGTATCAATGTATAAATATCAACAAATTTTCTTTGGGCAATTATATATTTTTTGTAAAAGAAGATATGACAATAAATTGAACTCACTGTTTTAAACAAATTATACATGCCACAAACTGCTTTTGGAACTCTAGTGTTTCAGAGGCAATTTATTAAAAGGCAAAAAGAGTCTCTGAGAAAATGAAATATAAAGAAATATAATGATGAAATATTTTATAGTAGGTTTGGCTTGACCTTTGGGTTTAGAATATTTGCTTTACTTTTTTTCAATTTGGGATCCTAACAACTGAGCTCCCATTCCTATATTTCCATCTAGTTATATCCTCACAAGAATACAATGAAGATAATGACCATTCCAAAGTAGGATAATAATGAATTTAATGTGGGTCATTGTAATTCTAGTCAATATACTTTTCTATGTTCTATGTTTTAGTTTTCTGGGTATAGAATTGTATTCTTGAATATTGTTGTTTCTCTGTTAGGGATGCAATTCATGAGTTAACTGCTGTTGTACCATTTCCATTTATCTAACTGGGGCTTCCACATGTGACTTGGTCTATATGGTCGCCTACCAAGGGCATACTTCAGGAGGTCTCCTAGTAAAAGCCATTAGACTTTCTCTATATCTCACTTTCTTGCACTCTAACAAAAAAGAGTCTAACAACCGAAAATATGATTATATGTCATTAAATATTAAAGCGTTCATGGATAATACATATCAAAATCAGGAACATACGGCAGGGAATGTTTAAGATTCTAGGTAATAATTACTTTCTTGTTGTTTAGGAAAGTCCTGTATTTGGTGCGAGTGGACAGGAAGAACTTGCCAAGAGGCTGGCAGAACTGGAACTTAGCCGTGAGTTTCTGAATGTGTTAGGAGATGACCAAGATTGGTTTGATGAGGATTTTGGCTTGAGTTCACACATGCTCCCTCAAAACCAAGCTGAAGAATCAGCAATGTTACCTAAAATAAAACTGCCAAAAGTGTCCCCAAAGCCATATGAAGAACCTTTGGCTGTGCCATATGTTGCAGAAGAGGTGGAGGAGTTGGTGCATGCAGCAGCTGAGAAGCTATGGAAATGCAAAGAGTTGGGGCGTGATATTCAGGCCCTCAGCAACCCCAGAGACATGAATGAATCCCCCCAAAATGATGACATTGAAACCATTAGTAAAGAAACCTACAAACAGGTATGGCAGTTATCTCAGATTATTGTGAAATGTATGAAAATAAAGGAAATGTACCCAATCTTTTTTTTAAAAAAAAAAAAGAAGGAATGCTATTTTGGACTCTGGCATGATTAGTGATAGAATGCAGTATAAAACAAGGTATGGTGTGCTTGTGGAAGACAGATACAGTGAAGTGTGAAAGAGAAAAGGGGGTATGGAAGCATTTTTCAAAAGGGTTAAAAACTATTGGCCCAAAGAATGCAATAGTGAAACAAAATTACATTCCACTTGCTGCATAGCTAGTATTCAGCATAAATATTTTCATAAATATTTTTGTTTGGTTCTTTGAAAAATGATATAGTATTATAAGAATATATAATGGTAATACAATGTTTCTTTTATTTTTATCAAGGCTGTGTTTGATTTAACAAGAGAGATTTTTGAAGAAATCTTTGCAGAAGATCCAAATTTGAATCAGCCGTTATGGATGAAACCCAGCAGAATAATTTCTGGATACTTTCGACGAGTAAAAGATCCAAGTGATCTTGAAGAAATAAAAGTAGGAATAAGATTAATTGCTTGAACTTTAAATATATTTATAGAAATAGAGTACAGTTCACCTAGATAGCAATTCTCAGATGTTGTGGTCTCAGGACGTCTTTAAATTCTTAAAAATTATTGAGGACCCCAAAGAGCTTTGGTTTACATGGGTTATATTTATTGACATTTACTGTATTAAGGTTTAAGATTGAGAAATTTTAAAAGCTTTATTTGTCTTCATGGACCTTCTGAAAGGTTCTTGGGCACTCCCAGGAGTCCCTAGACCACACTGACAACTACTGATCTAGAACGTAAGGTAGAATGTGAAGTCTGGTGGAGTTTTATTATGCATTTTTATTTGAAAACTAATTTTCTTACACCATCAGTCATATTCCAAGATGAGTGTACGTATGATACTATCTCTCATTTTTCTACTACAGTTTCTTCTTACTGCTGATTTCACTTAAGTATTAGTTTGAAATAGGATATGGATGATGCTTCTATTTCTTAAAACTAATAAAGGCTTTAATTGTCACTAATATTTAACACTGTTCCAGTTACAGATCCATCCAAGATGGCCTACATCTAACATGTAATTTTTAAAAAAAAAATACAATGAATGGTAACCAGTATATAATGAATTAAAATTCTTCCAATACAGCAAGTAATGATAGCTATCCCTGGATTAATGGGTCTGGGGGTGGGGATAGTTCCAAAAAGTGCCTGATGCTGCATTTATCCATATTTTGGAATGTACAAGAGTTGAATCAGTGTCATAATGCATAATGAATTTCATGGATATTTCTAGAGTTAGCTACCAGGTTGCTTTACTGTAGTTGTAGTTGCCTAGCAATACAATATGTTTTCAGTTGCATATATGCCATGTTTATGTCCTCACTAGAAATCATCTCCCTGAAAGCTGCTTGTAGAGATGATGTTGCAACTAGAGAGAATGTATTCAGTTAGCATTCATTATTCTTTTATTTCTCCTTTATCCAAGGTGTTTATAACAACTGAAGTTCTAAAGCTCTTAAATTTGAGAAAGGAATCAAATAATAAAACAGACTGGCAGAAAATGATGAAATTCGGACGGAAAAAAAAGGATAGAGTGGATCACATATTGGTTAGTAATTATTTTTTCAATTATGCATTGTAGTCAGGCATAAATACCTAGCAACCTGCATGGTTTGAAAAAATGGGTTAGATCTAATGTTGCTTGCTATTAGCTTGTTCTTCTCTCCCAGATTTGCTTTCAGCCCTCCTAAGCAGAAGGATTGTAGATATGGGGAGAACTCCATTCCACGGCAAACCATATTTTTCCTTATGTGTGCTCATCCATATAAACCAGACATGTCAAACACAAGGCCCGCGGGCCAGATGCGGCCGGGGAGGGCCTAGATTTGGTCCCCCCCCCCGCTGTCCCAGAAATGGCAAGGGACCAGCCCCCACTGCCCCAGCCCTGGCCTACTGCAACCCAGCTGAGCGCCTTGGAACAAAGCAAGCGCTCAGGGGCTGGTGGTGTGCAGCAGCAGCTCATTTGCCTTAGCCCGCCCCTCCCCTTCAGCTTAACCCCGTCACGCCTGGCCATGCTTCACTTTGCTGGGCTTCTCCTCATGTGGCTCTGCTTTCTTTGCCAGGCCAGAAAGGGTGAGAAGGAAGAGAAAGCAGGAAGGGTTTCTGTGTGTGTGTGTGTGTATATGTGTATGTGAGGGAGAGGGGGGGGGGAGAGAGAGAGAGAACCAGGAGTGGAAGAGGAGGAGGAGGAAGAAGCCAAGGTGTTACAAAAACGGAGAGCTTCCCCCATTTTTCCACCCCTTCTCTCTTTTTTTTTAACTTCCTCCCACTCCATTCAGGTACAGCTGAGGAAAAGGACAAGGAGGAGAAAACAGGAAGTATGTGTGTGTGTGTGAGAGAGAGAGAGAGAGAGAGAGAGAGAGACAGACAGAGAGAGAGAGAGAGAGAGCCAGGAGGGGAAGAGAAGGAGGAAGCCAAGGTTTTACAAAAAAGGAGAGCTTCCACCTTTCTCCCCCCTCCTTCTCTTTTTTATTAACCTCTGTGTGTGTGTGTGTGTGTGAGAGAGAGAGAGAGAGACAGACAGAGACAGACAGACAGACAGCAGGGAGTTGCAGAGTAAGCAGACTTACAAAAAGGGGATCTCTATCTCTCCTACACATACACACGTACATGGGAAGGTGGTGTACAAGCAGGCGAGAAAGCAAACTTGCAGATTAGCTTTGTGGTCTATTCTTGCCTCCTCCCCTCCCTAAAATCCAGGCAATAATAAAACTCTTTGGAATTGGTGTGAGTTGAAATTAAAAGGCCGAGTCAACTCCCCCCCCCCGCCCAATTATTTTGTTGGAGACAAAAATACTTCCCTTCATCTGCTCTTTTATAATTTAATCCAGCCTTATCCAAACTAATATATTTTGGGTGTCATGAACCACAGTTCCCATCATCCTGTGGCTATGTTGGCTAGAAATGCAATGCCTTATTTTCTCTGCAGGATGCGCCTAGGAGGCAGTGGGTCTGTGGGATTTAGATGTATTTAAACATTTGTTTCTTCTGCCTAATTTATTAAATCAACAACTAATTTAAAATTAAAAGTTTCTGAGAAATCCAGGGTGGTTTACAAGAAAACTCTCAAAGACAGCACTGCTTAAAACAATATTAAAAATGTGTATTTTAAGAAAGAAAAATAGTAGTAGTAATTTACTTAGTGCTGTTTGACCATAAAATGCGTTGTTGTTTTACATATGCCTGGTTGAACAGTGTGTTTGGAGTTGCCTCTAAATGGGTGAGGGTTGCACTGTTCATATTTTCCTTGGGAGAAAGTTCTATAATGGGGGTGCTGTCTCTGAGAAGGCTCTGCTTGTGGCCACTGTTCTATTAACCAAACCAGGCGGACCATCTGGTCCAAATGGATGGTAAACATCCATTAGGGGGCTGGAGGCTAAAACATATGACAAATGTTTGTGGGAATTGGGTATGTCTAGCTTAGTGAAAAGGACTAGGGGTGGTGACATGATAACAGTGTTCCAATATTTGATGGGCTGCCACAGAGAAGAAGGGGTCAACCTATTTTCCAAAGCATCAGAAGGCAAATAATAGATGGAAACTAATCAAGAAGAAAACCAGCCTAGAACTAAGGACTTGTGAAAACAACTAACCAGTGAAAAGGCTTGCCTTCAGAAGTTGTAGATGCTCCATCACTGGAGGCTTTTAGTAGAGATTGGATATTCCATTGTCTGGAATGGTATGTGTCCCCTGCTTGAACAGGAGCTTGGACTAAAGACCTCAAAGGTCTCTTCCAACTCTTATTCTTTGAGAGAAGTGCTGCCAACCTCCCCCCTCCCCTTGTCCCTTACTGGGTACAGAGAGAAGGAGGGGAGGGAAACAGGAAAAAGGAAGGGAAGGAAGGAAGGAGATAGGAATGAAAAGGAGGGAGGGAGGAAAGAAAGGAAGGAAGGAAGGAAGGAAGGAAGGAAGGAAGGAAGGAAGGAAGGAAGGAAGGAAGGAAGGAAGGAAGGAAAGAGATTAGAATAAGAGGGAAGGAGAGAGAGTCTGAGGGAAGTCCTGTTTTAGCACTTGGCCACCAGCAGCCCTGTTGCCCCTTTGGCTTCCCCTCATGGTCTCCCATCCTATTGCTGAGGATGCTTTGGTTACAAAGCCAGGTTTCCTCGCATGGAGATGAAGTGGGCCTCCTTCTGACCCACGCACTTTGTCCTCCTGCACCCATCATGAGCAACCTGGCCAAGGAGAGTGAGCACAGCAGCAGCAGCAGCATTGAGGAGGAGGTAAGTGCAGCTGGGTGCCCCCTCGGGGAAGTGCGGCTAGGCTAGGCAGGACTGTGGGATCCTGGTGCCGTGGGAGCTCAAGGGCCGGGCTGGGCGCTTGACCTCCTCTACCCAGGGCTCTGGGCAATCCATACCACTGTCCAGGGGCCCCGTGCACAGCCTGAGGTTCAATGAGGCTCCTCCAGTGGACAATTCCCTGGTGCTCGCCCCCTGTCCCACCCACCCTTCCCCATCTCAGATGCGTCCCAGTCCTGCCCAGGCCCGCACAGGTGCCCCTTACATGAGTGACATGGAGCTGGCCATGCCCACCTAGTAGGCCACGCCCATACCAGCCACACCCACCTGGCCCCCCAATGACAACCACGATGCTGATGCGGCCCTCAGTGAAACTGAGTTTGTCATCCCTGATATAAACTATGGGTAAATGTCAACTAAAATTAGGCATTTTCAAATTTAGATCTTTTATCAGAATATTATATATATATATATATATATATATATATATATATATATATATATATATATATATATATATATGTAGATTTGTATTATTATTATTTACAAGGGTATATAGACTACTTCAATCAGAACCAAACTCACTGCAATTTCCTATCCATAAATCAAGGTAAAAAAAAATACAAAAGAATACAATCTCATCATGTAACATAATAATGAAGTCCCTTGTGTCAGAGTCAAGAATGAAAGACATTTAATAGTATCTGTACACTGGATTTCTTTAAAATTTAATGTATGTAAAGGAATGAGGCTTTATAGAACATGGCGGTTTGGCTAGATCAGACAAAACATACTGCTGCTTTCTCATTTCTTCTGATTTGATGAAGACAAGTTGCTTTGATTGAAACAATCAAGAAAAAAAAAAGCCTTTTCTTTTGTTTCTCTCTTACGGGAAAGAAAGATTGGAAACATACTGGTTGCAGATGATGTTTGATGGAAGCATTGACAGTCCCCTTGGTAGTTAGCAAGCCCCAAAGTGTCCATCATCAGTTCTTGTCCGAAGGATTAAAAATGAGAGAGTAATTGGTCGTAAGTCACCCAGCCAGCTTCCATGCCTTCAAAACTACTGCTCCAAGAACTTGTGCCATGAAGGGCTAAAGGCACTAGCCTAGGAAGCAGGAGATTGTGAGTTCTAGGACTGCCTTAGGCATGGACCAGTTGCTCTCTCTCTCTCTCTCTGTCTTAGCCCAGCCCACCTCACAGGATTGTTGCTATGGGGAAAATAGGGAGCAAGAGGATTAGGTATGTTTGCTGCCTTGAGGTACTTATATAAAAAGCAGGACAAAAATATATTTTTAAAAGAATTGTCATGCAACAGTTGTGGAGAGGCTTGTCATGTTTGCCAAACTGATTCCATAGTCTCTTTAATGTTTAATTATTTAAATTATCCTGGTTTTATGTCAGGCAGTAGATATGCCAACCAGGTTTTAGCACATAAAAAAAATTAATATGAAAAAGCTTTATTGTATGTGTGCTGATTTAAAGAAAAATGCAACAATGTGAAAAGATTTGAATTATGTTTTATACCTATGTCCAATTAAAAGGTTGTTGCTGGATGTGGTAAAAGCAGAATATGATAGCGGTAAAATGTGGGAAAATAAATTCAACACTGAGCAAGGAATAAGACAAGACTGTTTGATTGTTTAATGTATTTATAGATACAGAAATATGCTTGTGATGTAAGAGACATGTTGTTTGATAACCTAAGTATCTGTATACTTCTGGGGAAAAAATGATGCCTTGTTGTTGGTTGAGAACCCAAATGATTTTTAGCAGATGAAACACGGAATATGATTTGAGTGAATGATTGCAAATTATACATAAATGGCAAAAAAAATAGTGCAAAGAGATGAAGGCATGTTTGTTCGGAAAATGTTTATTACAGATGGGAAAATTGATGGAGAAAGTTCAAGATGTGCAACTGCTGGTAGAAAAGTAATGAGTAGTATTTGGTCTATTGTGAAGAATAAATGTCAGTGGAAAAGTGCTTCTAATCATTTTCTAAAGTGAAAATAAGAGTTGACTAAATAAAAAAGGCAAAAGTATATTTAATTTCTTAGGAATTGGGTATTTAAATATGCATGATAAAAGCAAAATATAAGGTTAAAAATATATAGCTGTCCGGGAAGTGTAGACTGAAAACAAAAATGAGTGATCAGTATATTGAGAATGAAAATCAGATTGCAAAATAAATATTTGAAGGAAAAATTAATGAGCTGAGAGGAGAGGAGTGAGAAACTAACAGTTGCCTGGAGTTGATGAGTTCCTGAAAAACAGAGGCAAAAAGTTTAAAGAATAAAAGGCAGTATACAGACATAGTAGAAACAAGGAAGGTTTGGAGAGATAGTGAATGGTGTTGATATAAATGAGCTTTAATAGCTTTCCTTTTTTGTATCTCATGTTTTTAATTCCTTTAGCTTACTGTTTTTTATTCCTTTTCTGCACTCTGAATAACATTACTTACCCATAAGTGAATTGAGTGATAGATATATAAAACCATCTAAAGCTAGATAAAACTTTTTTCAAGAATATTTTATAGCAAATTGGCTACTTTTAGAGATATCTTGAGCATAGGGAAATTTTTACTCCATAACCTTAATTGGATATGGAACTATTTAATAACGCTGACACTGTTGCAAAACATGCATAGGCTTAAAGATACTAACACTTCAGAAGTAACATTTCAGTGGAATACGAATCACACCAAAGCCTGGCTTACTGGAGTGGCTAGAGTCATTAATAAGGGATGGTGATGGATTGATTGGTTGGTTGGTTGATTGATTGATTGATTGCCAGCAAGTTAATGTTGACTCTTAGTGACCTCATAAATAGTGATAAAGTCCTATTTTTATATTTTTGTTTTAACAGTATTATATCTAGGAATTATTATTCATTTTCTTTTCTTTCCTATGAGTCATTGAAAAACTAAAGGATCCCTGTAGCTTTTATATAATGATGGTTGTATAGATTTACAATAATATTTTTATTATATATGTTTACAGAGTAGTATATTAATAGTGGTGACTTTTCTCTCTCCCCTTTCTAATTCTAAGGTTCAAGAATTGCATGAAGAAGAGGCTCAATGGGTGAACTATGATGAAGATGAGTTGTATGTGAAAATGCAACTAGCAGATGGCATTTTTGAGGCCTTAATTAGAGAGACTATTGATCTCCTCAATCAGATCACTGAAAAACAGAAATTGTTGCTTGTCTAACATCAAACCATATATTTTTTTTCAAAATGATTTTCCCGGAGTGCAGTATGATCTTGAGATTGGCTAAGAAGTGACACAACGTCTCCTCTTCCTGTGCTGCCTTTGGATCTCCTACACTGGATTTGTTCCAAAAAGGCTCCCCCTTCCCCAACACGCTTTTGCCAATTCAGTATGTACAATAATACTTGGCACTTGTTCTTTCAATATTGGCAGTTTTTAAATGGTTGGGATGGAGCACCAAATACCCAACGATGGAAACTCAAGTTACTAGTAAACATTCTTCATTTTAATAACTGCTCTACTTTGTTTTATATGTAATTTATAACTCCGTTTTCCGACTTAACAGTGTATATGTCAGTCCAATCAAGTATCTATTCCTCGCTCTTATGTAATTTTAATCTTTTTGTCTCATTATGGATCTGTCATTGGATTAATGCATGCAGATCTGAGGAGTCATGCTCCCTTTTTTCAGCTAAGTTTTTATTTCCATTTCTTAAATGATTAATCTAGGATACTTTTTCTACTTTTCCACTATATTTGTTTTTCCTCAGTAAACCACCAGCTGCTCCTAAGTAAATGGTACTCAGGATTCTCTCAGGATTTTAATATGTGAGAGATAGGAAAAAATGCTTACGTAATGTGGGCCATTGATCCCTTTTATTCCTCCCTTGCTTACCACCTTACTATAATGTACTGGTGAAACCATTACTTGAACTAGCTAGGGTTAGGAGTGTATGTACCAAAGAGAGTGATACTCAGTGCTTGACTCTGGACCTGATTTTTTTATGCTTGTGACATTTCTTATAACTTATTTTATAACTCATAAAAAATAATTATTGAGTGCTCTATGAATGCACTGTTACGGGATTTAAAACGTCAGAACATCTGTACATTGGGAATGCATCTGTCTCATAAAAATGAGGTATCATACTATGTGCAAGAAATGCATCAGAGACGAGAATCTACAAAGATCCAAATGCATGGGTTTTTTTTCTATTATGGGGTAGAAACGGATTGTGAAGAGGCACATGTTACATCAAACTAATGTACTTGGAAAGGGAAATAGGATGTCAAAAGCCCTTTTGCCAAGATTTACATGACTGTTAGAATAGGCCACTGTCAAACACAGTGTGGCTCATATTGCCTCCATTCCTCCTCCCCCACCCCCACAGTTTTCTCCAGGGAACACAAAATAATCTAGGCTTGACTACTGATGCCTTAATTTGAAATCTGGATTACTTGAGGAAACATTGAATCAGAGTGGATTCAAAATCTATTAATCTATCCCAGCAGAAACAGCATTCCAAAGCATAGGAGGAGGCATTCCAAAGACTTTTATGCACCTATTTATGCCCTTTTTCCTTTCATCTTTAGTTTCTTGGTCTTCCAGTTAGTATATGTCTGCCAGTACTGTCTTTTGAAACTTTTTTTTATTTTTTTGCTGTTTGCACAGTAACACACAACCAAGATAGCTCCTTTTAACCAGAAAATATACAAAAAATAGTTATTGGCATACAATCAGAAATGCTCATAGGTAGATTGGCAGAATCACATTTGTAAACTTGGGTGATTAATTATACCTAAATGGGCTAAAGGAACAAAAGACAGAATAACTAGCACATAGACTTTACTAGTACGTAAATGCCAACTTTAAACAAATCTGGTGGAGCAAGCTGCTATGAGTTAAGTACTTTTCATACTGAACCTCAGAATGTTTTTAATGCATATTTAATATCTAAGCAAAGTTGCTGAGTTTTTTTCTCTGTTTTGGAACAAATGAGGCCATTTTCTAACAGTTTTAGGTTTTGCCATTTTGGGATCATCCATGTCTTTTTCCCTACACATATAACTAAATTATGAGAATCTAGGGAATATCCAAGTAAAGAGGATTGGGGAAGTCACCAGCCAAATTGGTAGCTATATTGATCAAACAGAATATTGACATGCCCAAGGTGATTAAAGGTGATATATTGCTTATCTCAGAGTTATTGCTGTGATCCATTGTGGTGGAAAAGTTTCACTGCAACCAAATCTAGAGAACCAGGGCCAACATATGGTACAGATTTAAACTCAGAGAACTGTGGCTATTATAGCATTTTTTTTTCAAAGCAACAACTACTTGAGCATGAATCCAGGAACAGTCTAGCAACAACTTTGGCTGTTAAGGAATGGTCTTCAATATTGCCTCATCAGCTCCATGTATACCAGAAAGAGCAATCCATTCAGGCCTGGTATGGCATTTTTCTTCTGTCCCACAATTGTATGTGGCAAATTCTGGGAATTCATTTTATCTTTAAAGATACTTCTGACTGATCATTACCGATATCATACATCCAACTAAATTTCAGCTAAATCGATCTAACAGCTAAACTGCATGTTACCAAAGTTGTACAATTTCTAGTATGGTATCTGGCTGGTATAGTGTAGGCCTTTAAGGGCTGTCAACACTGGGATTCTTGAGAAGGAAATTCCCTTTTGGCTCAAGTGCAATTACCTAATCACATCTTGCAGTTGAATAGACTGGGTGAAGAGGGTGTCTGCAAAATGAGAAACTGAGTAACGGGGAAAGAGTGAATAACTACTTGCCTTAAATAGATGTTCTGGGCAACCCTCTTTTGCTCATTGCACTGACATATTAAGGATGCGTTCTTCCCCAAACCCCCTTTCTGCTGCCTCCAGATGACCACAAATATTGATGTTTCTTTGTTTTTTTTTCCCCTGCTAGGGAGAGGTTATACTGAGGTTCTCTTATAAAAAAGGGCTGGAGACTTGCACTCAAATACCTGTTGATTTCAGTGATTATGTCTACCAGATTCAACCTTTGTACCATCTTGCAGAAACAACCTATTTACTATTACAATATAGTTTTCTACAGTGCTTAATTATTCCTGCAAGTGAGATTGGAGGGCCATGTAGCTACTCTGGAAAACACACCTGAAAATATTTTTTAGGATTTGCTATAATACCTCCAGCTCACTTTTAGAAAACCTATGTGTGTATAAATATGTAATACATGCTGTTGTCACCCGCAGATTCATGTATTCATATACCCGAGTATCATTTCCCATTTTTTTTATTCCCATGCGAATACAGGCATGATCATTATGTATACTAAATGTAATTTAGTGTAAAGTGAAATTTATCACAGTGCCCAGTGAATCCTTTAGAAGCTTGTTCTTTTTCCATCAGAGTTCAGAATTGACTTAAGCAACATAGAGGAGTTAATTATGACAAAGAATCACTAATTGTCTTGGAGAGTATATCCTGAATATATTAAATTATATTATGCCCAGACATCAGAATTCACTTTGGAGAAAAACGCTGACAATAGTATATATATATAGCACAGCTAGAAAATATGGATGGCGAGTGCTGTTTTATTCTGTATTGAATGATTTTTGAGGAAAATTGCATACCTCAAAATGTAGGCAAATATAAAGAGCAACAATCTGTTCCTGACCTATAGATTTAAGATAAAATCCTCAAGATGTCATATTAAAGCTCAATTTAAATGTGAAACCATCATCAAGAAGACTATGTGCTGTTGTATAATCACCAATTACTTCAAAGGGAGGCTTGAATAGGAAAGTGGTTCCATGGATTGTAACCTGCCGCCTTTTCAGTGCTCCAGTATTTCAGAAAATTTAACAACAAGGTTTTATGGCCTGTTTGGCAAGGGGGAGGAGGAGGATAAATGGATGATCTTCAAAAAAAAACGTGGCCTTAGCATTTTTGCAATACTTGAATAAAAGTGTGTATTCACTAAAGAAATACCATAGCACAGCATTCAGAGACCTTTGAAGTCACTGCACAGTAAAGCCTTTTTTTTCAAGCAAGTTTGTTAATCAGAATTGACTGACTTACGTTCCAGCAGCAAAAATAGTTTTGACGGTTGTAAAGTAATTCTTTGTAAATTGTACATTGTCAATATAAACGGAAAACTCAACTAATTTAAAATCTCATGGATAGAGTGAAAAACTATACATTATAACACGTTGGAGTAAATAAAAGTTTTGAGAGAGCCTTTGGTTACATTTTCAGAGTTGTCTTGGAGAAAGTATTCTTCCTTGCATACTGTGCTGTGCAAATACTGTTCCTGCCTATGTGTTTATGTAAGTAACTTATTCATAGGTTTCCAGGCCAATTTCAGCCAATGTACACACTTTGTGTAGTACGGCTTGGTAGAATACAGGGTGTTAAGGTTCATGTAATTTTGAAATGTAAAATAAACCAGAATAGTCTCTTGTGTACACCAGTGTAAATACCTTTGTTATTTTGAGATGTACTTTAAGAGAATAAAGTCTGTAAATGGTTTATAAATTATACAAATAGTTTATCGGTCTTTAAAATAAAATACATTTGTTCATATGCTGTTTGTTCTGGGTAAATCTAGGTCCCGATTCCTTTCAAAAAATATTCACCAGTGACAAGTGTGCTTTAATTACACAGATTGTTTTCTTGATCAAACTAATGTCTAATTAATCTAGTATCATGTTTCCAAGATCAAAGAAAGGCCTCTGGACATTCCAACATGAAGATATTTGATTCTTCCTTTAATAATGGATTCTCCTGTATGTAGAAAGTATGTTTACTAATATTAGCAAGGATTATTTCTTCTCAGTTGCCACTTAAGGTTCTTTAAGCCTAGAAAAGAAACAGAGAGAATAGCTCTAAGGTAAAAGGCCACATTGGTCTTCATAATCAATGTTCTGAGTCAATATTCTGAGTTTTCTTTACTAATCATGGCTTAAATTAATAGATACAGACAAAACTCTTACTAAAACAAACTTGTTTACTGTAAGAAGCAGCAGACAGTATATAAAATGAGAAAAGGTAATGGGATGTATCGTTGTTTGTAGTACATTGTGATACAGTCACAAAATCACACAGTACAAATTTTGTTCAGAGTATTTCAATAAGAGATTACTTGGTTCCAGTCAAAGCAGCAAGTAGAGGAATCATGGAAGAAGGGCTGAAGGGTAGAAGAGTATTGTTAATTTTTTAAAAAATATAAATATTTCTTATTTGATTTTAAATTTTATCTTCATGTTATTCAGGCCAGTTAGAGACTGCATTCACCTGCCCAGATGAGAGGTTAGCCTACTTAGAGCAGTCATATGGGGAAGTCCATGGGGGCAAAGGATGCGAGTCTTCATACACATTCCTAGTACAGTATCTGATACAATTAAGCCAGCACATAGCTGAAGGAACAGACTCAGAAGACAAGACAAGAAGCAACGGATGGAAACTAATCAAGGAGAGAAGCAACCTAGAACTAAGGAGAAACTTCCTGACAGAACAATTAACCAGTGGAACAATCTGCCTCCAGAAGCGGTGAATGCTCCAACACTGGAAGTTTTTAAGAAGAGACTGGACAGCCATTTGTCTGAAACGGTGTAGGGTTCCTGCCTGAGCAGGGGGTTGGACTCGATGACCTCCAAGGTCCCTTCCAACTTTATTATTATTATTATTATTATTATTATTATTATTATTATTATTATTATTATTATTATTAGACCGTGTTTGAAGAAAATGTTACTAGGATGGGGCAAACTTGCATTTTCCCTCATACCTTAGAAGTTTGTTATTGAGGGGTCCTTAGTGCTCTCTGAGCTGGGTTGTTTTCTTGCAGACATTTCATTACCCAAACTAGGTAATGTTATCTAATTTGGGTAATGAAATGTCTGCAAGAAAACCACCAGGCTTAGAGAACATCAAGGACTCCTCATTTCAACCCTCAGCTACAGATATTTTCCTTTATTGATAAGTTTCTTATTTCCACAATATATTAAATGGCCATATCTTGTAGCAGCCAGTACCTTCTTATTACAGTATATGAAGTTATTTTCTCTTCTTGGGTCTGAAAACTCTCCCAGTTAGGCTGCTTGGATGGCCTTTAATTCTAGAATTATGAAGAAATAAAAAGAAAAAAAAGGAGTTAAGCAAATCCACAGTTTATAAAACAGTGGTCCAATCTCTGAGCATGCAGGACTGCCAGATTTGGATTAGTTTCACAGTAGCGAAATAAAATATTTTTCACCTCCAGCTTTTTCCCCCCATTACTACTTTATGTACTGAAATATGATTTCTATGCACTCATAACTATCATATCTTCTACTCTTTTTATCCATATTCATATTCTTATCCCATAACGCTGAATATAGCATACTACGGTACTGTTTATGTGATTAGGTAAGAGGGGAAGGCTATCACCAAAAGTGAACTCCTTCAAACAACTATGTGTCTCTAAGAATATATTAAAATAGTCCCTTAGTCAGAAAGGTGTTTTCTCATTTACAATAGAAAATAAGTGTTAAGAAATACTATGTTGGGTACATATCCAGATATTAGTTAGAAAGAAGAACTTAGGACTGAGTTGAATGCAGATCCCATGAATCACTCTAATACTGATGGAAACCAAGGAAAATATTAATAAATGTACGAGAGCAATTCGGAAATAAACCTCCATTTGGTTATCAATGACACTTGCAGATACAGAACTTTTATTATATGCATTAGAAAACTATAACATTACTTTTTTTTATTGAAAGTTTATAAAATTTTACAATAAAATACTCCCCCCCAACCCCCTCCCCCCTACTTCCCAGAGCTGAATACAGGATTAAAAACAACAAAAAACATACAACTTAAATAAACGTCAAACAATTATACATACATCCAAAAAGCAAAATTTTAAACACTTTAACTCCAATACATAAAATCAAAAATTACCATCCTTAAGCATAAGTTATGCAAAAGCTTACCCTTAGATATACAACTATAACATTACTTTTTGACATAATCGCCATTCAAATTGAGGCACTTGTCATAACGTCTTACGAAGTTTGAAATTCCTTAGCTCAGTGCCAAATCTGGGCTAAGGAGGGGGAAGTGATCAAAAACATCCCAACAGAACTGCTTCAAAAGTTCTTGGGTGTGCCTAGCGGTGTGCGGGTGAGCATTATCGTAAATCAACACCACACTGGAAGCGGTGCCATAGAAAATCCTGTCAAATGTGAAGATGCCAAAGTAGTACTGCTAGTGAGGTTCATGGAGCGTAGTTCAACCATCAATTCAGAAATCTACTGTGAAATGTTACAAAAACTCAGACACGCCGTCCATAACAAGCATCAGGGCATGCTGACTCCCGGTGTGGTGTTGGTTCATGATAATGTTCGCCTGCACACCACTAGATGCACCCAAGAATTTTTGAAGCAGTTCTGTTGGGGTGTTTTTGATCACCCTCCCTATAGCCCAGATTGGCGCCAAAAGAAGTGGAAGGGCTTAAATATCTTCAAGGTGACAAGAAGCAACGGATGGAAACTGATCAAGGAGAGAAGCAACCTAGAACTAAGGAAAAACTTCCTGACAGTTAGAACAATTAACCAATGGAACAACCTGCCTCCAGAAGTGGTGAATGCTCCAACACTGGAAGTTCTTGAGACTGGACAGCCATTTGTCCGAAATGGTGTAGGGTTTCCTGCCGGAGCACTCGATGACTTCCAAGGTCCCTTCCAACTTTACTATTATTATTATTATTATTATTATTATTATTATTATTATTATTATTATTATAAGATAAAAATAAACAATTCACAAAAGACCACTTAATACTAAGTGATCTATTAAGAGATTCTGAGAGTTGGGATGTATATACTGTAAATTCAACAAATTATTATTATGGACATCTGAGATAAATAAAATAAAACATTAAGGCCAGGTTTTCCCCGCTACCACTTTGTTATTCAAAGTTGGTTTTTATGAAGATAACAATATTAAGACATTTATTCAGTGGAAAGGCAATCTGTTTAGACTTTATTTTTAATAGATCAAAGATAAAAGCAAAGTCTCTGACCAAATTGTCCCTGTAATGCATTTTTGTCTTAAATGCCAACCATCCATAGACCCCAACATCTAAAAAGCCACATACAACACGCACTATAAATATCACACACAGTACAGCACACACTCTGCTAGAGAGTTCCCTGAAGGAGGGTTCCAGGGCAAGTCTGAAAGCTCGGAAGGCAAAACCTCTGGTCCCGCTGTCTGACCCAGATTGGATCCTGCAACATTATCCTGGGACAAGTATATTTGCCTTCATTCGTAAGATAATACAGTCTGAACTTCAGAGGCTATAGGCAACCTTGTTCTCTTAACTCAGGTTCCTGAGTTTAATTCTTGTCCTTTTGTTAGAATATATTATTTGTCTATGCCAGTTATTTAGTAACTTATTCTCAATAAAGACTGAAATCATGTGAAAAGAAATTAAACCTTGGTAGAACATTTGTTGTTTTTCCAAGATAGCAGATAAATATTTTTAAATAAATCTTTATTTTTTTCTATTAAAAAAAAATCTAAATTTTTTTCTTCATTATTCCAATAACCTGACATTGAACCATGTTGCTATGCATGCTCCATCCGCCATGTTAAATTCTCTTTAGGCTGACCAATTATAATTACAGTATCATCAGCAAATAAATTCATTTTATGTTCTTGTGCAGTTATTTCTGCACCAAATTCTGTTATTTTGGTGTAGCTGAATTTCCAGTGGTTCCAGTGGCAGTAAAAACAAAACAAGAAAGGGAACTCCCTTGTCTTGTCCCCTTGGATTCTGCACATTGCTATGTAATAAGACTATTAACAAAAATGTTGTCTTTTTTCTTTATAAATGCTCTGTACCCATGGACAAAAATTACGGTCACAATCCATTTTTTTCCCAAAACTACAAAATAAAAAGGTGATTCCAAATTACCAAAGGCTTTTTTCAGCATCAAGAAAAATCATAGCCACTTTTTTATTTTTCGGATTTACCTTATCAACAACAAATATATTTCAAAGAGATACAAAAGAAATCTAATATTATATCTTCTATAATTCTTTGAAATAAAGGCCATCTGTTCAGGATGTGTCATTTCAGTTAAAAAGCCACCTAGTATCTTAGTAAGAATTACTGTTAAAAATGTATAATCTATATTCACTAAAGAGATGGGCCTCAGGATGCGTTGAATCTTTCCCTTTTCTACAAATCAAACAAATGAAAGCTTCTTTATGTACTTCTTTCTAATGAGAGGTTGACCTCCAAGTAGCTTTAAAATTGTTTTTTTTTTTTAGGTAGAATAGAATTCTTTATTGGCCAAGTGCGATTGGACACACAAGGAATTTGTCTCCGGTGCATAAGCTCTCAGTGTACATACGTGCAACAAAGTGATAAGTCATAGATCATAAATCATAAGATACAAACATCAATTGATAAATTATAATATACCAATAGGAGAAGGTAGTAGGAAAGATGAGAGGTGAGAAAGATGAGAAGATGAGAAAGATGAGAAGATGACATGGATAATAGCAATATAGCCCTACTACATGGGTAAATATCCGTGCTGTGGGAGTTAAGTGTTCAGCATAGTGATGGCACGGGGAAAGAAACTATTTCTGTATCTAGATGTTTTGGTGTGCAATGCTCTATAGTGGTGTCCCGAAGGGACAAGTTGAAATAGATTTATGTCCAGGATGTGAGGGGTATGTAGATATTTTCACAGTTCTCTTTCTTGCACGTGCCGTATACAGGTCCTCAGTGGAAGGCAGGCTGGTTGCAATTATTTTTTCTGCAGTACTAACTATTGAAGTCTGTATCTATCCTGTTTGGTTGCTGGGCCAAATCAGGCAGTTATAGAGGTACAAATGTGGTAGAATTAGCTGATTAGTTATGGTGAAAGTTAAATGAAACTACGATAAGAAGTATCCTGAAAATCAGATATTAAAAGACAACCACTTGATGTGCTACTTCATACTATATTTCTGAAGTTTCCAAGGAAGCTACCTGGCTGCTGCTGAAGGATTTTTATATAAACACTACCCAGAGAACAATGGTTATTAATAGTAAATCAGATGAATTTATTTTTGTGGAAGAACAGAAATGCCCTTTCAAACCAGAGGGTTAATCAGAATGACAAGCTCTGCCTCTATTGTACACTCATGTCATGTCAAGATACACATACCAAAGGAACAGAGTTTATGCCACAATGTTGCAATGCATGCTTCTCCCTTTCCTCCCTCACAGCCCCCTCCCCACTCTGGCGCAGATGCCCATTTTTTATATACTTTTGCCTTCACCCCAGCATAGTATTCTAGCAAGAGAAAGTATCATGAAGTCATAGATACTTGTTTTCAGTTTCTATCCCTTATCTCTACAGGCAACAAAAGAGATATTTTGAATTCCTCAGATCCAGGACCAAAAAAGCCTTTTGTAGAAATGTCCCCAGCAGCTATGCTGTGGGATATGATGCCAAGGTTTAAATCATTGAGAGAGGAGCAAACATTGGTTTCAAATGTGCAAGGAAAAGCAACAGCTGCAGCCAAGATTTTTAGCCTAGCTTGGAATGCCCTTTGGCTGAAGACCAGCTTCTGATTTTGGCACAGACCGAATCCATTTGGAGAAGAAATTAACCCACATGAAGCTTTATTCTTGCTATCTTGGATTCCCAGCTATCTGAAAATGCAGCAGGGAGCAAAGTTCATCTTCAAAACATCTTCATATTTCAACAATAAGGAGAAGTGGAAAGCTCTAGACCAGCTTCCCCCCTCCTGTCTTGGATTATGACAGCTGAAAATTAGGAGAAATAAAATCAATATTGTTCAGTGTTGCAGGTTGGAGGGTGACTGCAAATCTCTGCCAAAAGTTAGAGACATTCCTGAGCTCTAAGGTCACATCACCAAGACAATTTATAACAACTCCTTTGAACACACCAATTATATAATGGGGGGATAGCAACAGCTTAAAAAGAATGAAAAAAGGTCTCACGTCTGCACTGAATCTGTGCTATTCCTTAAATGGTCCCAATTTTTTCAGGTCTCAAGGGAGACCAAAATACTTTTGTAGCTGCTCTAAGAGTCACAACTGAATCTTAAAACAAAATCCCCTTTCTTTAAGTTCAGACTGCCATATTCTACCCCATGCTCAAGAGACAGGAAGCAAGGAAGAAAAATACAGGTAGTCCTCACCTTATAACAGTTTGTTTAGTGACCATTCAAAATTTCAACAGCCTTGAAAAAAGTGAGTTATGGCCTTTTTTCACACTTACAATGGTTGCGGTATCCCCACGGTCACGTGATCAAAATTCAGACACTTGGCAACTGACTCATATTTATGACGGTTGCAGAGCCTTGAGGTTGCTGTGACTTTTGCGACTTTCTGACAAGCAAAGTCAATGGGGAAACCAGATTCACTTAACAATCATGTCAATAACTTAACAACTGCAATGATTCACTTAACAATGGTGGCAAGAAAGTTGTAAAATGGGGCAAAATTCATTTAACAATTGTCAAATTTTGAGCTCAGTTGTGACTGTAAGTCAAGGACTACTTGTAGAAGCCAGTTGTTGGCCTCCTACTCCTGGCTTCTCATGAGGAGAGGATGCCTAACAACCATTTATTTATTTGTTGGTTGGCTGATTGGTTTATTTGTTTATTCAGAGAGACTCTGGATGACTTACAACATAAAACACTTTTAGCACTTTCTCCTCTGTTTCTTCCCTTTGGCTTTGTAGGTGGAGCTGCAAAGTCCATAAGCTCACATTTCTCTTGAGGACAGAACTTCTTCCAACAGAGACATGGCTGGTTCTAAATAAATAAAAGGCTTTCAGAGCAGCTTGAACTACCCTGACGTTGAGCTGCAAATAAATCAGCTCAGCTCTGCTGGCTGGACAAACATCCCTCTGGAGCTGCTTTCAAAGTGGCACAGAAATCCAGTAATTCAGAAGGCTGTTGATGTCTGAGTTTCCACAGCATTAATCCTGACTGACAAAACAAAACTGCTGTGTTCGTATCACATGCTGCACCTAAAGACAGAAACTATTACAGCTTATTGTTTCTCTTGGTTTGACATGGTGGTTTCAGTAGTATGGTTTAGTGCAGGAGTTGCAGTTTGTCAGGAGGAGAGGGGGCAGAAGCCCCCCCCCCAAAATAACTTATTCAGCCAAGAGAGAACAATTCACTTTGCACAGTTGCCCTACTGCCATATTTAAGCTGCCCAATGATGTATCACTTAAAATGTAATGGTTAAAAATGTGTTATTTGTTGGCCAGTCCTAACCCCAAAGATACATCAGATCACGAGAATGTCTCAGTCTGTAGCCCTAAATACAGATCCCTTCCTTTCAGGTTTTTGTGATAACATTTAGATGCCTTCAATATGCCTCTATATTATTTTTACCTTTTGTTGATCTTCCTGTGATTTATCTGTTTGGCTCTTGTGAGCAGCCCAGAGTTGGGCAGCATATAGGTTTTATGAATTGTTGTTGTTGTTACATTGTACAGACAGTGTTGAAGGCAAAGCTTAGGTGTTAAATTCATCTATTTTTATAACGACTGAAAAGAGTTCAGGATAAACAGTGAAATAAATTACTGTTATTTGAAGACAACCATCCATTTGAAGGAAGCCAAGTTCTTCAAATTTAGCTTAGTTTTTACCAAGTCTGAAGGTGCATCCGTGAAGTTCTCTTGGCAACGGTATAGAAGTGATTTTTTACTGCTTTCTTCTATGTCCCAGACCAGCTTATAACGTTAGGATTCTTTGGTCATCCCCATTTAAGACCTAAGGTGCAACATTGCATAGCTTCTCAGCCCCAACAAAATACCCTACATGCTGCCACTTTTCGGCAGCCACCAATTTCAAAAAGGAAACCATTAGATTCAGAATGGACAGAGAAGCCATGGAGGCACAGTGGTTGGAATACAATATTGCAGGCTAACTCTGCTGACTGCCAGTAGTTCAGTCCTGACCAGCTCAAGGTTGACTCGATCTTCCATCCTCCCGAGGTCGGTAAAATGAAGACCCAGATTGTTGGGGACAATATGCTGACTCTGTAAACCACTTAGAGAGGGCCATAAAGCACTGTGAGGTGATATATAAGTCTAAGTGCTATCAATACCACTGGGGTTGGTTGGGGCATATCCACACTTTTTTTAATCTTGCAATTTTATTCTGAAAATCTGAAACTTTCTGTATTATGTTGGAATATTCATGAGCAGGAAGAGTCATGTGGTAACTCAGTCAGACAATGTGAAGAAAGTGCTACTGAGTCTGTGCAAAAGGTATTGAGTTAAGAGCTGAATTTTCAGTCTCAGGTTTGTCTCTATCTCTCTGTAGGAAGTATTAATTGAGCTATGTTGCTGTAAAGAAAAATGTATGGTATTGTAAATATTTTGATATAAATATAAATAAGTTATTTTGAATCAGCTAAATGCAGTCAACTGTGAGAGCTTCTGATTTATTTTTCACCAACAGAGGAATTAAAATTCTCTAACAGGTTATGGGCCCAGAGCTTACTAAGGACTGCATTATAATTTAAAGCTGGAAGAAATTGCCTGTGTTTAGAAAGTATAAGAACAAGGCAGAATAAGCAGAATGGCTGCAATGGAATTTAAGGAAAGCTATGTGCCTTGTTTAGGCCAGAAGAATTACATTGTGCAGGCTGCTAAAATGGAATATTTGCTGAAAGCAAAAGAGCTGTGGTATATCGTAGAAAATCCACCACAAATGTTTGCAGCTGCTGATCAGAAAAGTCATGATCAAGCAATGGCTTATCTCATCTTAAATTTAGATGATGAACAATTTCTAAATGTTGCAAATTTAAAAACTGCAAAGGAGATTTGGTTGAAGTTGAGAGCTACGCACGTAAATGTTTCTGCATGCAATATAGTGAAATTGTCAAGAAAACTTTAGAGGGCCTGTTTGCAACCAGGTGAATCTGTGGAACAGCATTTAAATAAAATGCAAAGTTTATTTTTGGACTTAGAACAACGTGGGATTAAATTCCCTGAGTCCCAGAAGGTTTTATTGGTGTTGAACAGTTTAGATAAAACCTGGGACACAGTTTCTGCAATATTTGAGTGTAAAGAAGAGCAAGACTTAAATTTTGAGCTTTTAAAGGCATGTTTGCTTAATGAAGAAGAAAAGCAACATTTTAGGAACAGCCACAGGAGGTGAAATTCCTGAGGAGGGCGTCCACACTACAAGTCTCTGGAGAAGAAACAAGCAGATGAGACCAAGTTGCATCAAAAGAGAGACTTGCAAGCAGAGAGCTCAGCAAGAAAAGAATTGCTACATTTGTGGAGCAAACACACATCTGAAAAGAAACTGTTTGCAGAGGAACAATTTGCAGCGAAGGACATTTGTGCAAGCAAAAAAGACTGATTTGCAAAAGGAACATTTTGGTGTTGCAAAAGTTTGCTATAGCAACCACAGAGACAAGTGGCTAATAGATAGTGGGGCAAGTCAAACAATTGTTAATGACTCTGAATTATTTTGCAGGTTTGTTCCAGTAGCACAAGAAGCTGTGGCTTTGGCAAATGGCCAGAAAGCAAAAGTCATCGGAAAAGGTGATGTAAAAATTTCATATTTGGAATCAAAGTTTACCAATGTGCTTTGTGTACCTGAGATGGAACATAATTTGTTAAGTGTGTCTAATTTAGACAAACAAGGTTTTGAGATCATTTTTGTAAATGGGAAGTGTCTCATCAAAAGGAATGGGAATATTTGTGCAGAAGGCATAAAGGAAGATAATCTATATGTATTGCAGGGACAAAAGGTTCAATGTTCCCATATATTTAAGAATGTTGCAGAGCATGATTTGTGTGTTCATCTTCTACGTAGAAGACTTTGCCATGCAAGCTTTAAAGTTTTGCAGCAAATGCAAGATTTTGCAAAAGGGCTAAATTTGAAGGGATACAAAACATATTTGGACTGTGCAGTATGCAAAGCATCGAAGTCAAAGGCATTCCCAGTTAGTAAATATAGTACAAGACAAACAAAAAGAGCTCTACAGCTGGTCCATGCAGATCTGGTGGGACCTATGCAAGCCAGTTTGGGAGGAGCAAAATATGCACTGGTAATTGTTGATGATTATAACAGGTATAGTTTTTGCTACTTGCTTAGAGGAAAGACAGAGGTGCTACAACAATTCAAACAGTGGGTAAGTTTTGTAGAGAGAAGATACAGACAACAAGTATGTCAGTTGCAAACTGACAGAGGTACTGAATTTATGTCAACTAAATTCCAACAATGGTTGGGGCAGTTGGGGATAAGACACAGACGTACAAATCCTTACACAGCAGCAGAGAACGGTGTAGCTGAAAGAAGGAATGGTGTTTTGCAAACAATGAAAGATTCATTATTAGAGGATTCTGGTATGAGCAGGTCATATTGGGGAGAAGCCATATTGACTGCCAATTATATAGTTAACAGGCTGTGGAGTTCCTCCATTAATAATACTCCATATGCCATTCTATATGGGAGAAAGCCATCACTGACACATTTGAGAATTTTTGGAAATACTGCATGGGTACATATTCTGAAAGCAATCAGAAGAAAGGGACAGCAAAAGGCAAGAAAGCTCAGGTTTGTGGGCTATGAGCCAGGGTCAAAAGGATATCGCTTTACCGATGGAAGTAAAAGAATTATAATTTCAAGGTCTGCTAATTTTGCAGAACAAAATTGGGACAGAATTAATGCAAATTCTGGGTATGTCTCACTTAATGACGATGATCTATTTAATGACAATAACTCATCTAATGATGGAAAAATGATTATTGAAGATGTCAATGTTCAGGGAGGAGAGGCTGAACAAGACATGAAGCCAGATAGACTTGAGATACAGGAGCAGTTAATAACACATAGGTCAGAGTGATGTAATAAAGGAATTCTGCCTGACAGGTATTCTGCCAGCAAGGTAAAGGTTTGCAATGTGTGGTATGAGCCAAGAAGTTATAAAGAAGTGTTAGCATTACCAAAAGCTGAATAAGAAAAATGGAAGGAGGCCATGGATAAAGAGATGAAATCCAAGGGAGACCATGAAGTATTTAAACCAGTGACTTTGCCACAGGGAACCAAAGCTATGGGTTGTAAGTGGGTATATAAGAAAAAGGTATTGCCAAATAATGATGTACAGTATAAGGTCAGGTTAGTGGCACAAGGTTTTTCCCAATTAAAGAATGTGCACTATGATGAAGTATTTGCGCCAACTGTGAAAAGTG
Source organism: Crotalus tigris (assembly GCF_016545835.1). Taxonomy (NCBI): domain Eukaryota; kingdom Metazoa; phylum Chordata; class Lepidosauria; order Squamata; family Viperidae; genus Crotalus; species Crotalus tigris. The sequence continues at coordinate 5,531,719 of NW_024096554.1, read as the reverse complement.
AGAGTATAAGATTAGCACTGGCATTGGCAGCGGCATATAAGCATAAAATCTGGCACTTTGATATCACAACTGCATTCCTCAATGCTGAGTTAGAGGAAGAAATTTATATGATCCAAGCACCAGGATATGAAATTGCAAAACCTAACATGGTGTATAGGCTATTTATGGGCTGAAGCAATCAGCCAGAAACTGGAATATTTGTTTAGATACTGCTTTAAAGGGTCTTGGATTTAAAAGTTGCAAAGCTGATAATTGTATATATACTGGACAGTTACAAGGAGGGAATTGTCTACTGTTATCATTTGTGGATGATCTTTGCTTCATCACAAAGGATGCATCACAAGTCAAGGAATTTGCTGATAAATTAGGAAAGAAATTTGAATTAAAGAATTTGGGAGAAATAAAAAATTATCTCGGTGTAGAGATACAGAAAAATTAAAAAGATGGTTATATTCTCAGTCAACGGAGAAAAATTGAGCAGTTATTGGAAAAATATAATATGAAAGAAAGTAATACTGCTCCCACACCCATGAGTACAGATTTTTATAATAGTTTAAGTGTGGACAAAGGTGAAACCTGTGATCAAGAGATATATCACTCAGCAATAGGGAGTTTGTTATATCTATCACAGTGGTCCAGACCAGACATAGCTTGCGCAGTAAGCATTTTGAGTCGTTTTATTGCTGCACCTACAAAATTACATTGGATGGGTGTAAAAAGGGTTCTCAGATATTTAAAGGGAACTATAAATTTGGTTCTTCAAATACAGATTACTGAGGAATTGAAATTAAAGTGTTGTGTCGATAGTGATTATGCAAATGACATAAACACAAGGAAATCAAATTCTGGGATTATAATATTGTTTGGAGGGACTCTGATTGGATGGAAATCCAGAAAACAAATAACTGTTGCTATTTCAATAGCGGAAGCAGAGTTTATTGTTTTATCTGAATTGTGTTCTGAAGTAACATGGTATGTACAGTTGTTGCAAGATTTAAATATTAATGTAAAAGAATCTGTAAAGGTATTTGAAGACAATGCTGCCTGTATAAAAATGGCAACTGGTGACAGGGTGAAGAACAGAAGTAAACATGTAGACATTAAGTATTGTAATGTCAGGGAAGCTGTAAAAGAAAAATTGATTAGTTTACATCATTGTTCTTCTGAGGATAATTTGGCAGACATGATGACTAAACCATTGGGTGGTGTTCACTATGGAGAATGTATTAAGTCAATAGGTCTGATGTCTCTTCCTGTCATGAAGGGAGGAGTGTTGGAATATTCATGAGCAGGAAGAGTCATGTGGTAACTCAGTCAGCCAATGTGAAGAAAGTGCTACTGAGTCTGTGCAAAAGGTATTGAGTTAGGAGCTGAATTTTCAGTCTCAGGTTTGTCTCTGTATCTCTCTGTAAGAAGTATTCATTGAGCCATGTTGCTGTAAAGAAGAATGTATGGTATTGTAAATATTTTGATATAAAGAAGTTATTTTGAATCAGCTAAATGCAGTCAACTGTGAGAGCTTCTGATTTATTTTTCACCAACAGAGAAATTAAAATTCTCTAGCATATTATAATCAACATATGCACATATTTTACTTAATTGTCTGTGATTAAATTATCTTGAAATAGACAGAAATCACAAGATCTGACCTTTTAAAAATGTAATTATTCATCACCCAAAGCAAATGTATTTTTAACTTAATATATTCCCTGCACAGCCTTATGCATTCACACGAATTATTTATAATTATTTATGAGGAACAAGATTAAGCATACTATTTAAGCTGCTCCTGTCCTGGGCTCATAACATTGATTCTAAATTGGCTTAAGAAAATCTTATGTGAATTGAGGCCTTTAGAGCCAACAGGTTGCAAAGTATTGAGTTTGAATAATAGACTATCATGTCCCTTCCACATTTCTTTTCCAGGAAAAAAAATAGCAATTGCTTTCCTTCCTGTGGATGGGTCTTTCCAAAAGAAACCAGTTCAAAATCCTAAAAGTTTTTTCCCCCGCATTATTATTTTCCCTGACAGGTACTTTCCCTGCTTACTTTTTGTCAATCCGAGTCCTCAATCGTCCAGAAAATGAAAGCCAGGAATGCAGGAACTTGGTGCACATTAGGAAGTTTTATTCACTGCCTAACTAACAAAGTCACACTGGGAATAGCTTGTTCCCAATGCTCTTTATAACACGCCCACATCCCCACCCTCCACCCACAAACCAGCATCCGTTTGATTACCCTTATAACCCCACCCTTGTGCTCTAATCCCGCTCCCTGTTCAGCCCCGCCCCCCTTAGTCCAGCGTCCGACCATCTGCTGCCGCCTCGCATCTGCTCCCTCCAGCCCCAGTGGTAAGTTTGTTAGCTGGCCGGCGGGGTGCTCCGTGCCGGCCCCTGCATCCTCTGCGGCGCTGGGGAAAGGCTGAATACCATATGGCGCTGCCAGCCGGTCTCCCCCACTCAGCTGGCCGGCGGGATGCTCCGTTGCGGCTGCAGCGCCTCCCGTGGCGTCTGGGGCAGGCCGGTGGTCACATGAGCCTGCCGGCCAGTTTCCCCCTCTCAGCTGGCCGGTGAGATGCTCCGTAGCAGCTGCAGCGCCTCCTGAGCCTGCCGGCCGGTTTCCCCTTCTCAGCTGGCCGGCAGGACGCTCCGTAGCGGCTGCAACGCCTCCCGTGGCATTCGGAGAGGGCCGGTGGGCACGTGCGGCTGCCGGCCGGTTTCCCCCTCTCAGCTGACTGGCGGGGACCTGAATGCTGGCTCCGGTGTTCCCCGCGGTGTCCGGAGCGGGCCGGCGGTCACACTTTTGTTTTCTACTCCAAGGATTTATCATTATACTGTTTTCCCATCCTGGGAGGTAGAAGAGTTTTACCTCCAGATCCCAAATAGCTCAAACAAACCTATGATATACCTGAGAGCTGGAAATGAAACCCTTCTACCTTGCATGACTGCAGAAAACATAAATCTGTGGACTTATTTTAAAAAAATACAAAGAAAAGCCCAGGGGAAGTTTACCTACTCAGAAAAAAGGGGGGAAATGCCAATTTTCTTTATGTTAGAAAAAGATCTTAATACAGTGGTTCTCAACCTTTTTAATGCCGCGACCCCCAACTGGTCGTAAGTCGAGGACTACCCAACCGGACATAAATCAAGGACTACCCAACCAGACGTAAGTCAAGGACTTTCCCTGCCCAGGAGCACCGCGCATGTGTGGTGCCGCCCCCTGCGCCAGCTGAAGCGTAGCTGGCAAGCGGCAGAGACAGAGCAGGCCAACCACCGGTTGGGCCACCAGCTGGCCTAGCCCAAGGGAGGTAAGGCACCCGCTGGGCCCCACACATGCCAGCAACCCTCCCTGCGCCCGTCGGCCTCCCACCTCCCACCCCTGGCCCTCTTTTACTTACATTTTTAGTAGTTGCTCAGCAGGGAGGGGTGGAAACTTCCAGACAGCTCGCCTTCGCTGCAGACAACTTGCAGCACCGTTTGCAGAATGGGACTTTTGGCGGGGTCAGCAGGGCAGAGACAGCATGGACAATTCCTATTGGCTTTTGAAAGCCAATAGAATTAGACTCTATTCAAGAGAGTCTATTCTATTGGCTTTCAAAAGCTAATAGAATAAAAGGGAGTAGCACAGCTAAGGAAAAGGGGGAAAAAATGATGGACTGCGTTGTTTGGCGACCCCCGTGAAATGGTCGTTTGACCCCCAAATGGGGTCGGTTGAGAACCACTGTCTTAATAGCTATGCTGTTTCATCAGTACTGATGAATGGAAATATAGAAATATGATAAGCATAGGTTTAATTAAAAGGGCAGACTTTTTTGGTCAAAACAACCAATGAACTATGGAGATTAGCCTACAAACTAAAGGAATATAACCCCCAAAGACAGGATCACTCAATATGATCTAATGGAGAAAAGTGTTCTTCAGAAGTAGAGCAGAGAAACATGCCCTGAAGTCATTTTAAAGATTAGTATAGGTGACATCATCTATTTTTCATTTCAAAAAATAATCCCCCCCAGTGACCCCCATTCTGCAATGGGGTAAATGGGCAGTGCACGGAAGTCCTTGATAAATATTACCAGAATTGTTGGATTGATTGGAAATCAAAGTTTATAATATACAGGTAGTCTTTGACTTACGACCACAATTGAGACCAAAATTTATGTTGCTAGGCGAGTTTTGCTCCATTTTATGACCTTTCTTGCTACAGTTGTTAAGTGAATCACTGCATTTGTTAAATTAGGAACATGGTTGTTAAGTGACTCTGGCTTCCCGATTGACTTTGCTTGTCAGAGAGTTGCAAAAAGTGATCCCATGACCCCTGGGACATTGCAACCACCATAAATATGAACCAGTTGCCAAGTGTCCAAATTTTGATCATGTGACCATGGGGATGTTGCAGTAGTGATGTGAGAAATGGTTATAAGCCAATTTTCTCAGTCCTGTTGTAACTTCGAACAGTCACTAGACATATGGTTGTAAATTGAGGATTACCTGTATATGTACTATTTTCAGCTGAATAAACCCTCCACAAAGCAGTGGTGGTCAAAAATTATTGTTTTCCAGTTCAGTCTATGATCTGCACTTGGGAATAACTTACAATGCTGCACCTCTCAAGCCTAAGCCTGTTCCAGGCAACAGAGCTCAAACGCTTAATTTTCCAAATTAAAAAGCAGATATGCTAAAAGGCCAACTAAAGGATGTTTCATTTTTTTTAATAAACATAATTAAGATTCTTGTTTAGATGAGCTGCTAATATTGCAGAAGTTCTTTTGTTATGCTAATGCCTGAATGTTGTAGTTTCCAAGAAAATTTGAACATCATCCTCCAATTCCTTTTTTTTTTTAACACATTGCAGAGAAGTCTTCAGTCTAACTGGCTAACATTTCAGGTTCTCACCTGTTCATCCCTTTCTGCCTGCCATACTGTAGGATAGTTCCTGAATACCATGTGGCCTTTTGAGGTAAAAGCATAGTAGTTTTCTCTTGTAGACATTTACTTCCAGGAAGACAGTTCCCAGTAAAACAAGCCGTAGAAGGTAAAAGGCTTAGCTTAATTTCTTTTCAACTTTTGACATTGTAATTGCCACTAAAAAAATATCTTCCTACACCTGACAGAACCTGTCATGCAGACTTGCTTGGTGGAGTCTTAGGGAGTAATATGCCGAACTAATCAACACAGCTGAGGAAAGACAAGATGCACAAACAAGGATTAACAAGTCCCATGAGCACAATGGCTGGGCGGAGATGTTGAAGGACGGACTTGGGTGTTACCTTAGTTGGATCAAAATCTCCCAAGGAAAGGGTGCACAATTAACAAGAGCAAATCATGGCCCAGGTAGAGAGAAGTTGTGGGCCATAGGTGTCTTGGAGAAGGCTGGTACAGGACCAGGGAGAGCTACAGTGAGCAAGCAATTAGACTGCAAACACTCTTTTCAAAACATACTTGACCATGTCATAAGGATGATAAGAATGTGGCATAATGGATCTTTCACATTGTTTGTATTACTGCATTTAGCTTATTTTGGGATTTGGGTAACTGCAATGGAACGTGCATGAATATATCAGAAATATATTTTGAAAGAATAATTTGCAATCAATATTTTAGAAATGATTCAAATGTTGTGACCTGAGTTGACACTTTATCTGACTATGGAGTTTAAAATGTGACTACATTTTACTTCCTTGCCAACTATTTCAATTATCTAATTATGGCAATTGAGAGAGACAGTTTGTTCTAGTCTAGGACACCAGGCTACAAACCAGAAGACTGTGAGTTTTAGTCCCGTAGGCATGAACTCAGCTAGGTGACCTCTGTCTTAGCCTTAGAAAGAAGGCAGTAACAAACCACTTCCAAAATTAATTAGTTACCAGCAATCAAGCTTAACTCAAAATCAGCCCCCCCTCTTTCTCTCCCACACTCTCTCTTTCTCTCTCTATCCCCTAGATCAGGCATGTCAAAGTGCCAGCCTGGGGGCCAGATGTATCATACTGAAACCGCGCCCACCCCATTGCCGGCAATGGGGAAAAAGTCGCAATATGTGATGTCACGAGTTTGACATGCTCTGATCTCCCTACTGCTTAAAATATTTTTTGGTTATACAACTCAAAATCATATTACTTTATTACTCATTATAATATACAATGAGTATATTATATATTATAATGAGTATATTATATATACTCATTATAATATATAAAGCTACTGTTTCTTGCTGTATTCTACAAAATCTCTGAGAAACTGATTGAAAATAAGAGCCAACAAAAGATAGTAGATTAAAATGTCAAACTATACTTTTGCATCTGTGTGTCACTAAGTCCTCTAGGTTTTAATTTTTATTATCAATCTTCTCTATATCACAGCTGTTACAGTTGTAATATTAATTTTGAGTACTACATACAGTATTTTTTGTTCAATCATGTCCGAAACTTGGAGATTGCCTGGACAAGTCTCTGAAGTTTTCTTGGTAAGGTGTTTCAGAAGAAGTTTGCCATTGTTTCCTTCCTAGGGCTGAGAGAGAGTGATTGGCCCAAGCCTGGCTTGCTTTGTGCACAAAATGGGACTAGAGCTTTTAAAAATGTTCATACTTTGTGCTAGTTGTGTTATCATTATTTTTCTTTTTCTAAGAGCATCTGTAGACACAAGCAATTTGTACTACTTATTTTTTAAATTAATTTCATATGGCTTTCACTTGTAAACCCACTGAGCACTGGGGGAAAGCTTATTCTTGAGGGAAACTTCATCTTCCATATTTACAATTGCACCACACAAAATGTGGGCCTAATTCATACTCTTGCTTTCAGCTATAAGCCTCCTCTGAGAGGAAAAGTTACAGACAAAATGGCTATGTTTACAAACTCTATGTTATTGCATTAAATCATAAGGAGGTTTGTTTAAAAATATACAGCTTAATATATGTCTTCTTGGATAGAATCTTTTAACTGGTTTCTTTTAATCATGATTTATTGTATCGGTCCCAAAGGCTGAATTCATAACAATACTAAACCATTAACCACACTTTACAAACCACCATGACTAGATTAGAACACATTAAACTTAAACCAGTGACTGAAATGCAAGTCACGATTTTTGCACTGATTCAGGGACTGAATGTATGAGGAGGCTGTAGTAGATATTCAAACACTGAGGTAATTTCAAACGGCAATCATTCCACTTTGGCGTCTATTTTTGCTTTTTAAAAAAATCTAATAGACATTTTAAGAGATTCAGCAGGTGGCAGTGGCTGGCAGAATTTGGCCAATCTCAAAAAAAAGTAAGCAAGGGTGCAACTAGTTGCTATTTGGATGGGAAGCTACCAGGAAATTCCAGAATTATAGGATAAGCCTGGAAGTTGAAAACACATCCTGGAAGAGAGGGAATGGCACTTTCATATCACTTGCAACTAAAGTATATTGAAGTGTTCCTGAACTGACTGGGATTCTTTCCTTTTTTTTTTTTTAACACCGCCTCCATTCATGTCCAACTTTGCCTGATAAGGCTGTTTAATAATAAGTTTTATTATTAAATTAATCTACCCTGGAAGTTTATTTCAAATAGAAAAGTAGTGTCTATATCAAGCAAATAATATTTGATTTGGATTACTTGCCTATATAATTTACAATTGATTCATACAGGAAAATTGAAGCAAAAAGCTTTAACAGCCACCTAGCATCTGAACAAGAAAAAATAATGTGATTGGGTTTCCCCAGAAAAAAATACATGATAATTCAGTATTCTGCTAACAGATTATAATTTGTAGCAATAACCAGGTCTCAAGTATCACATTTTGAAAGATACTGTGGGAAGTCAGCCTCCACCCAGAGAAGGAAATATTAAAAGGGCAGCAAAATATATTTCCTCAAAGGATCTTAAAGAGGCAGAAAAGCATGCCCAGTTTTTCTTAATAGCCCCAAGTGTCCCTCCCCCAAGCAGAAACCAGCTCTATAGAAATGCAGATGTAAACCATTCAGGAAGGTTGAAGCTAGAAGATTAAGAAGACAAGGGCACCTAAAATCTACATACCCCACCCAAACTCTAAGCAGGACATAATAGGATTAACACACAGATGCCAAAGGAGCACACTCAGACTCAGCTCAAAATACATGACGCAGGAAATACAAAGCCTCAAAAAGGAACAGGAAACAACCTCAAGAGCCCCAGAGGGTATAAAAACCCACTCCCTACATGTGCTCTCTCTCTTTTCTTCCAGAGCTATCTTTCTGTCTGGCTCTCCTCTTCAATAAACTGCAATCTTCTTTCTAAAGCAGTCGCCATGTTGTTTATTCCCGGCTTGGACTGAACCATGATGAAGACTTTTCCTTCAACAATTCGTACAGACACAAATTTAAATTGAGCTATAAAAATGGCAACTGCTACAATTAAACTAAACTATATACTGTTTCAAACCGCATAGAACAATTTGTGGTGGTTCAGAACAGCTCTAGAACTGTGTAACCAGCCTCATCTGAGAGCAGTTTTTTTATGGGTCTACTGTGATTTATTTAAAACTAACGATGCTGGTGCTCCTGCATTGGTTAACAAATGACACAGAAATAAACTAGCCATTCCAGGAAAAGTAGCTGTAACATTTGGCAAAGATGACTTAGACTCAATGTTTGGCATATAGCGACATTCACCAACTTTTGCAGTTTGGTAGCCTGGCTGGGGGGGGGCAGGGCAACTGGGCCATGTGAATGGTTGGGTGGTGCACATGCAAACAGCTTGCTTGACTTGCACAAGTGGAAGGCCGGTGCACATGTGCATGATTGCTCGCAACCTGCCACTCATGCAAGTTGAGCTGCGTGCACAAGCACATGCTCCAGCCAGCCACTTGCATGCCCAATTCCAAATAAGCCAGGCCTGGTAGTTGGGGACCCTTTGCATACAGGACAAGCTGGCTCAGTGCTTGCAGAAAAAACCACATCTTGAAGGCTCTCTTGAAGACAAGCAGGGTCAAGCTATATACAGTTCCAGAGCAGACATGTCTCTTGGCCTGATGAGACCCAAAGCCCATAGTTGGACATGAGCAGTCGTGTAAATATTCATACGCTATGCCATAGAGAGCTTTGTAGACAACAACTGGTACTTAGAATTGCACCTGGAACCCGACTGATAACCAGTGCAGGTTGTATAATAGAAATATTACATGGTGTACATGTTACATTAAGGTTTATCCATCATCATTTGCACAGCTGCATTCTGGACCAGCTGTGGCTTGCGAGCGATGCTTGAACATGGTTGAGCTTACAAATGAACCAATGGAAACTCTTGCCACAGCCTGCCTCCTGGTTCCAGATTTCAAAGCAATCAATATTCTCTCCCTTCCAAGGAAATTCAAGTATCCTGTTCCCAGTATCTGCCGTTCGGCATTCTTCAGAATTCATTTCCCCATCTTCCTCATCTTTGCCACCCAAAAAACATTGCAAACATAGTAACAGCTACTGTTCTGGGGAAATATTTGGTTGCAAAACTGTTGTCAGCTTATTCAGTTGTCATCCTAGTTTGCAATAGCAGCAGGAGGAAAGGCAGCTTCTGTACCCAGAAAGCTTTTCCTCATAGTACCTGTCCCAGGATGAAGACGATGACAGAAATGATGATGATCATCATCATCACCACCCATTATCATGTTCAAACAACCAGACAATTGTACACAGCAGGAATTTAAAACTGAATGAAGTGTGAGGAATTTATTTTATTTCCCTTTTGCAGCTGGTTGAGAATGGAGAAATGCTTGTGATACCTGAATTGGAGGCAGCATTGTACTCTATTGATTGTATGTTCTAATGATTGGCTAGGGAAAGTTCTCTAGACAACACCAGCCTTGCTCCTGCGGTTTTCTCCCTGCACTCATCCATTTGATATGGCAGATCTGAAGATGATTGCGAGTCAGACGAACTGCTTTGGGGAAATTGGAAACACAAAATAATAGTTATGTGGAAGTGTCCATAATAGAATAACATAGAATAACAGAGTTGGAAGGGACCTCGGAGGTCATCTAGTCCAGAGGTCCCCAACGTTTTGGGCACCAGGGACCAGTTTTGTAGAGAGAGGTTTTTCTGCAAACCACAGGGTGTGTGGTTTTGTGTGTTGCCTGCATCCCATGGATGGGGCTTTGCTTGTTTGTGCAGATCAGTTGCTGACATGCTGCAGCCCGGTACTGATCCAATTCCTGCACGAACAGGACCATCTATACCATTTCAGATGTGGCTGTCCAGACTATTCTTAGAAGCCTCCAGTGATGGGGAGGCATTTTATACTATTCAGGTAGTCCTTATGATCAGTCAGTTAATGACCGCTGGGAGTTTCTATGGCCTTGGAAAGGGTGCTTTATGGCCTATAAAGCATTTCTGGTTCAATGACCCCATTTTGAGCTTTTGGCAACTGGCTCATATATAATAATAATAATAATAATAATAATAATAATAATAATAACCCCCAGTGAGGCACTACCTCCCCCAGTGAGGCACTACCTTGACGTGGTTGTGGGGCTTGTGTACTCTGAGGAAGATGAGAGCTATGCCAGAGGTTCAACCATACTGGACAGGTCTCATCAGAGGAGTCAGACAAAGAGTGTCTCTCCCATAAAAAATATGGTGAGACGTAAATTTCAGAATGCCATACCGGCTCGGACGTCGCCCGGGTTAACAAGGTCCGCACTAGATATTGGAGTTCCTGGATATCTGGTGAAAAATGGGTTACAGGACTCAGGACTGTTGGCTGAGCAACCAGGGCCAGCAGCTGCAGAACTACTGGAAGAAAAGGTGTTTACCCGTCGCAGATACACAGTGATGGAAAACAAAGAAATAATGATCTGTTACTACAGATCAAGTCCAACAAGACGAGGATATCTAAAACGAATGCACCAATTCTGGAAAGAACAACATCCAGAATCAGAAATAACAGAACAGAGACTAGCAGATCAACGCCGATTTATAACACGAAATAAAGTATTTACAGAAACAGAATTAGACGAACTGCAAAGGTTTACCCAGGGCAAAGAAATCAAAGCCTTACAAGAAGTAATTCAGAATGTAGAGGCAAACCAGGGGGAGTTGGCAGTGAAAGAATCCAGTAGAGATATACAACTGTTCTCATTTGGAAACCAGGCACCTCTTCCTCAGGAAGAACAAAACCCTCTAACTAAAGAAATAAAAGAATTGAAACAAAGAATAACTGAGCATCTAGAACAGCACAAAAACAACAGAATAAGGCTGCCTGCATTGAAGCTTGTTCCAAAGAAACAGCTAGCACAAGCATTAAAAGATGCAAATACTGCAATAGCAAGTATAAGCACCAATTCACTGCAAGAAACAAACCAACTAATGTACAGCACAGCTGCAGTTATAACAGAATACCTGGGATGTAAAATCAACAAAAAAGAAAAACAAACAAACAGTGCACCACAAAAATGGAAGGTTAGACTAGAAAATAAGATCAGCAAGTTAAGATCACATGCAAGCAAGCTAGAACAGATGAAAGAAAAGAAGCTGAAGAACAAGAAGACCAAAGAATACCTAATCAAGAAATACCACTTAGAAACAAGGAAGATCAAGGAAGCACTGGAAATAATAAAGCAACAAATAACAGCTATAGCCAGGAAAATCAGTAGATATGAAGCTCGAATTGCAAACTATAGGCAGAACCTCCAATTTCAATCCAATCAGAAACGTTTCTACCAATCCATCAATGGAGAAACTGCAAGGAATCAGTCAGTACCTGACAAGGAAGAAACAGTGCAAGTTCTGGAAGCAGATATGGGATAACCCAAAGAAATACAACAAGGATGCAGCTTGGTTAAAAGAGGTGGATGCAAATAAAACAGAAGTTGAAATGAAAGAACTAGTAATAACAACAAAAATGGTAGAAAAAAGAGCAAAGAAAATCAAAAATTGGTCAGCACCAGGTGAAGATGAACTGCATGGGTTTTGGTTGAAACATCTAACTGTTATACACCCACTCATTGCCAAGCAATTCAACAATATACTACAAGGAGGAGAAATTGAAAAGTGGCTAACAACTGGGAAAACCTACCTAATAATGAAAAATCCAGCAAGAGGGGCAACACCAGGTAACTACAGGCCAATTACCTGCTTACCAACAACTTTCAAATTACTAACTGGTGTGGTAGCTGATGCAGTACAACAGCATCTAGTTGAAAACAATCTCTTTCCACCTGAGCAGAAAGGAAACCGCCCCAATAGCAGAGGAACAAAAGATCAACTCCTAATAGACAAAATGATCTTGGAAAACTGCAAGAGAAGGAAGACCAACCTGAATGTGGCATGGATTGACTACAAAAAGGCATTTGACTCTCTGCCACATGATTGGATAATAAAGTGCCTAGAAATAACAGGAGTCAGTAGAAACATCAGAAAATTTGTGCAAAGATCGATGGCACAATGGAAGACACAGTTGCAGATCAATGGTGAGAGGCTGGGAGAGGTTAATATCAAGAGAGGAATATTTCAAGGAGATTCATTATCACCATTACTATTTGTTATTGCACTGTTTCCTCTGTCAACAATACTGAATAACTCAGGACATGGCTATCAAACATCAAAAACATCTGCCAGACTATCCCACCTCCTTTACATGGATGATCTGAAGCTGTATGGAAAAACATCATCTGAAATAGAATCGCTGCTCAACACTGTCCGTATATATAGCCAAGATATTGTAATGGAGTTTGGCTTGGACAAATGTGCCACACTTACTATCAAACAAGGAAAAATAGTGAAAACTGAAGGAATCAAGATGCCCCACGAAAATAACATTAAGAGTCTGGATGAGGAAGATACTACAAATACTTGGGTATCCTTCAAGCTGACAACATCAAGCACACTGAAGTCAAGAAAAAGATTAGAGGTGAATACATCAAGAGAGTGAAGAAGATCTTAAAATCCAAACTCAATGGAGGAAATACCATAAAGGCAATCAACACCTGGGCAATCCCAGTCATTAGGTACACAGCTGGAATAGTGGACTGGACTCAAGCAGAACTAAAAGCAATGGATAGGCAGACCAGAAAAATAATGACAATGAATCATGCCCTTCATCCACGCAGTGACATTGATAGACTTTATCTACCAAGGCAAATAGGTGGGCGTGGAATGCTACAAGTACATCAGATGGTTGAAGAAGAAAAAATGGCTTTGGAAGAATATCTGAAGAACAATGATGAAGATGCACTGAAATTAGTATATCAGGAAGGCTTACTAACTACTGGAGAGACCAAACTGGCCTACAAGAAAGACCAAATGAAGAACAGAATAGAGGCATGGGAAGACAAAGCACTACATGGCCAATACATTAAAAAAATAGCTGGGAAAGCAGATAATAATAAAACCTGGCAATGGCTAAGAGCAGGAAAATTGAAGAAAGAGACCGAGGGACTAATTCTGGCTGCACAAGACCAAGCCTTAAGGACAAATGCATACAAAGTCAAAATTGAGAAGACAGCAACAGACAGTAAGTGCCGCCTATGCAAAGAAGCTGAAGAAACAGTGGACCACTTGGTAAGCTGTTGCAAGAAGATTGCACAAACTGATTACAAGCAGCGGCATGACAAAGTAGCAACAATGGTGCATTGGAAGATCTGCAAAAAATATCATTTGCCTGTAAGCAAAAACTGGTGGGATCATAAAATAGAGAAAGTCATAGAAAATGATAAAATTAAACTGCTCTGGGACTTCAGAATTCAAACAGACAAGCACCTGCAACATAACACCCCAGACTTAACAATTGTCGATAAGAAAGACAAAAAAGTCTGGATAGTGGACGTGGCAGTGCCTGGAGACAGCAGAATAGAAGAGAAAGAACTGGAGAAGATAACAAAATACAAAGACCTACAAATAGAAATAGAAAGACTGTGGCAAAAGCAAGCAAGGGTAGTACCAATAGTCATAGGCTCCTTGGGTGCAATCCCAAAACAACTGGAGCACCACTTGAACACCATTGGCATTGACAAATTCGCTATTAGTCAATTGCAAAAGGCGGCCTTATTAGGAACTGCTTCCATCCTGCGACGATACCTGTAATACCATCAAACATCCACATCTGCCTATCCCAGGTCCTGGGTAAGGACTCGATAGGTAGACAAAATGCCAAATCCAGTCTGAACATCTGGCTGACTGTGCGATGATTGAGAATAATAATAATAATAATAATAGTAATAAAGTTGGAAGGGACCTGCTCAGGGAGGAAACCCTACACCATTTCGGACAGATGGCTGTCCAGTCTCTTCTTAAAAACTTCCAGTGTTGGAGCATTCACCGCTTCTGGAGGCAGGTTGTTCCACTGGTTAATTGTTCTGTCTGGAAGTTTCTCCTTAGTTCTAGGTTGCTTCTCTCCTTGATTAATTCCATCCATTGCTTCTTGTTCTGCCCTCAGGCGCTTTGGAGAATAGCTTGACTTCCTCTTCTTTGTGGCAGCCCCTGAGATATTGGAACACTGCTATCATGTCCTCCCTCGTCCTTCTCTTCGTTAAACTAGACATACCCAATTCCAGCAACCGTTCCTCATATGTTTTAGCCTCCAGTCCCCTAATCATCTTTGTTGCTCTTCTCTGTACTCTTTCTAGAGTCTCAGCATCTTTTTTACATTGTGGTGACAAAACTGGATGCAGTATTCCAAGTATGGCCTTACCAAGGCATTGTAAAGTGGTATTAATACTTCACGTGATCTTAATTCTATCCCTCTGTTAATGCAGGCCAGCACAGTTGGCTTGTTTGGCAGATGCAGCACACTGCTGGCTCATATTTAAGTGATTGTCCACTAGGAGTCCAAGATCCCTCTCACAGTTACTACTATTGAGCAAGGTACCCCCTATACTATACGTGCACATTTGGTTTTTCTTGCCTAAATGTAGAACCTTACTTTTTTCACCATTGAATTTCATTTTGTTAGATAGCAATTTGCAATGCTTTTTGCCAGTTTTCAGGAAAGGCCCATTCAGAAGAATGGGTTCACACTTATGACTGAATGATTCTCTTAATGACTATTGCAAAAATGGTAGTAAAATCAGGTCCTGTCATGTGGGTGCCTTGGCTTACAACTATCACCGCTTATGACTGAAATTCTAGTCCAAGTACTTACCTGTAGTCTAAATCAGTGTTTCTCAAATGTAATGGCTTTAAGATATGTGGACTTCAATTCCCAGAATTCCACAGCCAGTCAAGCTGAACAAAATAAGAATCACACTAAAAAACAAAACAAATTTTTGTCTGTGACTCAGCTAAGATCTTGGGTGGACACTGCAATATCTGCCTTCATATTTAGAACACAAGGAATAACAATACTGTCTTTTGGTGAAATGTGTTGAAACACAGTGAAAAAAACGCACTTTGCAATAGCAAAGTAATAAACATAGCTTGTACTTATTTGTGTGCTTGCTTGTGTACATAATCCAATCATTACTCACTGTTTAAAATTATTTTTCTGTGTCTGGAAGCCTCTTTTATTATCTTAATTTTTTAGACAGCATGCCAAAAGTGACACATATTTTCTCAGGGAGAGAAATATTATTCTTTTTCTGCTCTCATTGACTGATCATGGGCTCAAGGGTGAATTTTTTCTACAAGTACACTCCCTTCCTAGCCAAAGCTTATATAGTAATCCCTCGTATCCCTTGTTTAAGGCTAGGATGCCTTCCTGAAATCTTTGGCTCCATTGATTTAAGCTTTTTCATCTCCATACATTCCATCTTCTCTCTCCTCACCAACTAATATATAGCATTTTGGCTTCAGATTCTTCGTGCAATCTCCTCATTCTTGCTTTCTCCACTCCCACTCTCTGCCTAGATTTTTTTTTTTTTTGTACGAGTTTAAATGTAATTTTATTTTTTTGGCATGGCATGCTGTGTGTTACCACCCAAAAGAACATGGACATCTACAAAACCCATATGTTCAAAATAATGTTTACACAGAAGGATCCTCTATAACAAAGATCTCCAAAGTTGGTAACTTTAAGACTTGTTGACTTCAACCCTCAGTATTCCTCAGGCAGGAATTCTGGGAGCTGAAGTCCTCAAGTCTTAAAGTTACCAAGTTTGGAGAGCAGTGCTTTATAACACAAAGCTATATTAAATACTGCAGTACTTTGAACAGTATATTTCCAATTAAATTAATATATCAAATTATTTGGGAAAAGATGCATATGTATCTAATAAACAAGTTTTTGTTGAATTAATCATAATTTGTACCTACTGAAATGTGATAGCACAGGTACATTTCAGTTCTTTACTCCAGGTCTCTTATGAATATCTACATATATTTAAGAGCCATTAATAAACAACCATTATAAAGTTGTTATATTGTACAATGTATCCAAACCTCTAGTAGAGCTGGTTCTCAGACTTCTCAGATGAAAGATAGTGCCCCTTTGCTCTTTTCAGGTGATGACTGTGTTGCAACTCATCCCAGACAAACACTCATCATCTAATTCTACACACTGATTTAAGATAATGCATTCCAAACTCCACCCAGGTTTTCCAATAAAAGGATTGCCTTGATAGTTTCAAATTTGAATTCTTCTATAATGCCAATTTAGTTGAATGTAATGACTGGAATTGGAATGTTACTTTATACCAGGCCTCCCTAACAGCTAATATACTGTAGCTGAAGAGAAACTCCTTACTTTTCAAGGATCATTTTTCTTCTTCCATTCAATCTTGTCCAATTCTCAGAGACTGCCTGCAGTTTTTTTGGCAAAGTTGTTTAGAAGTGGTTTGCCGTTGCCTCCTTCCTAGGACTGAGAGAATGATGCCCAAGGTGGGACTAGAGCTCACGGTTTCATGATTTCTGGCCTGATGCCTTAATCAGTACATCAAACTGGCTCTCAGTTAGATCATAGAACCCTTTAAATCAGAAGGGTGTCTCCTTCCACTGATTCTGCCAACTGCTTTCCTCACTAGTCCAGTTTAGCCAACTGAAACTCTTGCTCCCTTGATCCTCTCCCTATTTCACCACCCAGGGAAATCCCTGATGAGCAAAGAAATCTCTGTTCTTCCTTTCCTTCTCTGATCTTATTTCTGAGTTGGTTTTTATTTTCTTCATTATTTGGATCACTAGGTAGAAGACCACAGAATGCCAAGCTCCAACATGGGACAGAGACTGCTGAGTAACCACTATATCAAACATTTATAAGATTTCATGCAGAGACCTGAAAGGGTTGTCAGGATGGTTCAATAAATTATGTTCCAGAGCTGTCTGGAATATGTTAACTAAATCAATCAGCTTCCAAAGGAGTGGGTCATTAACTTATTCTGGTCCCTCTCTCTATGGAGGGACACTTATTGGAACAATTGAAACCTCAGTAAGTGGTGGTTTACCCATAGCAAGGACCTTGTACATAGACCCCTTATCTTTAAGGTAAAAATAGAACAAGGGTACAAACTATTTCCTGGGTAAGTTCCAAAATGAACTGAGTAAACTCCATGAAAGCCATTGAAGCTATCAGTTCCTCAGCTGTGCCTGTTAAGGCAGCCTCAGTACAGTATATATGTTGAAGTTCCCCAAGACCAAAAGTCTTGAAGTTTCCAGCACTACCTCAAAGATTATCTCTCTGAGCCCAGTCATCAACAAAATTCCCATTTTCTAATCCATTCAGAACAAGGTGCACACCCTTGAACTCCTAAAGCCACACGTGGTTGTTGAAATAACAATGAAACAACACTTTTCAACCCTTTAAACATCATCTCCAGCACACTGAGAAGATTCTGAGGCATATAACGTGTTACACAATTCACAGGACACAGTGATTGATCTTTTGGGGTTCTGCCCAACAATCTGCTGTACATTGCAAGCAAACATTTGGTACTGCTGAATAAAGATTCTTCATCATTAGCAATATAATGGGAATCTTCCCAGTGACTGCAGAAACTCAGGGTTAGAAAAAGGCAACCAAATGAATCAATAGGCTACTTCTTATAACAGGAAAATACTGGATATATATCTAAAATTATATCTATCTATCTATCTATCTATCTATCTATCTATCTATCTATCTATCTATCTATCTATCTATCTATCTATCTGGATGCCAAGTACAATCTTACCCAGCTGTCAATGAATGCTAACAGACATTCAGTATATTTGAAGCAAAAAAAAAAAACAGATTTATGAAGAAATGCATTGAACAAGAAAGCCTCCCTTCTCTTATACTACTACTTGAAGAAAAAGACAAAGGGGAAGGAGAGATGAAATTCCTTTGTCTTTTAAACCCATAACTTCTTGTTACTAACAACAGACCAAGTGAGAGACAGGCAGAGGTATAAAACTCTTTGCCTTTGTAATTAATAGACTGAAGAGATAATGGCTTTTCCAACAAAATGTTTTGAATTTTAAGACATGGAGGGGGGGATGAGTAAGATAAATGTGGGTGTTTTTTTCTATTTTCTTCATAAAATTAGAAGCCACACTTATACAGTATAATGAAGCTGAATAGTGGGACATGTTTTTCATGTAATGCACAGCTAATCCAACCACTGGCTGATACCATTGCTATTAATTAGGAACTGGTAAAAAGGCAATGAGAAAAAAAAGGACAGGGCTGAGAAAAATGTTACAAGAAGATCCCAGTTCCTCTTCTGTTTAGTATCAGAAGCAACAGCTTCTCTGAATAATAGTTGCTATGTGCAACATAACCGCAAATATGATATTAAGTGTCCTGCTTGTCATCATTTCACTGGCACTTGAGTTGAGCAGAACGGAATGCAAGATTAGATAAGCTTTTGGCCCAATCCATCCCAGCTTTTTTTAGTATTTCATAAATGTTTTGTCAGTGCTTGGCTGAGGGACTAGTTGAAAAGGCAGAATAGTATAAAGAAGAATATGAGCAATCTTAGGTAATTCACAACAGGCCGAAGACAACTGATTCAAATATTATGCATTGAATAAGCTCTTCAAATTAATGCAAGGAAAATTAGAAACAACTCTCAAATAGTTGGCATAACTGGAAATTCTAACAAAATATTGCTTTATTGAAGCTTTCTCCTCTTTTAGCATATTCCATTCCATCCCATCTCCTTACTGCAGTTCCATCCTTTAACAATTATTCTTAGTCAATAATTTCGGGCTTTCTTCAATAGTTTTGCTTCTTGCACACAAAAGTAATGTCTTCATCAAGTCCAGCTTAGTTCTTGGTGCCTTTATGGACAGGCGTGGTCCAAACCTGCTTAGTTTCCAAGCCCAGAAAAGCTTGGCTTGCTGAGAGTCCCACCCATCATTTCACTAGAAAATATTGCAGAGTTCATCAAGTTCCTCTCCACTCACTTCCAATGTCTTTACCTTTTTTCATAACAGCACTATAAGTCTTTGCTCTTTACCACTGAGTTACTATTGGGCTGCTTGGGGAAAGTCCTTTGGAAGGGGATGGTTTGCACATTATAATTTTTTTACAATTTTATTGTACTCCAAATGTGCATTGTCAGTGATGCAGTTTTTGCTTTCCTCCTTCTTCCTCAATTGGATACCCTGCACAAATGTTCAGGATGTACCTGCCAGAATTCCCAGCCAATACATCCAGCAGCTGGACGGAGTAGGAGAATTGGAGGAAATATAAGGACAATATATTTGGAGGAATATATATTCCTCCAAAAGCTGGTTGATGATATTGGAAGGAATGATTGAATCTTTGGAGTGTGCATTTGGTTTTAATGAGTCCTACAGTAAAAAGTTCCAGATACGATGTTGATGTGATTAGAAAATACGTCAGGCATTTCCAGAAGTATCTGTTTTTTATGAGTCATATTGTATGTAACTTGCAAATCAGCATTTACTGTAAACCCATAGTGTGTACCTGTCATTGCACAGCAACTTCACTATAAAGACCAAAAACACTTTTCCAGAGCAGGTGATTTGTTGAAAAACATTAATCACATTACGAAATAGCTCAGCATTTGTTGTTTGCTTTGTATGTGTACATATGCTCAATCATTTTCTTCTCATTGAGATATTGAACTATTCCTATTAAAATTGCACTCACTATCACATGTATCTATTTGAAGTATAATTTTGATTTTTTTTCCAGTTATAATATCACAAGATGATTTTTCAAGGAAGAGCATAACTCTATCATTTGAGAACAGGGTTTTGGCAATCTTATTTAGTATTTCCTTACTAAAAACAACTTTGCAGGCATCAAATATTGTTGAGTTTGTTAATCTGTTTCCTGTTGTATATGGCTTTTTATATTTAGCAATAAAGGGAGGAAAATTACAGTACTCAAATTACAGCAAAGTCATTATTTGACAAAATAAAAATCATTTTGTTGAGATTTCATTGCTGACTGAAAAACTAAAAATACTCAATTTATTCTTGAAATAAGTATTTTTCCCCCAAGTGCCTCTTTAAATTACTAGTCTTCTTCATTGTACAGTTACTAACATTCCTCCATAAATTGTGCACATTTAATTTAAAAGAGATGTTACAAATTCTCTTTATTCTTTGTATTATTCCTATGGGAATGATTGGGAAAGAAATCTAATAATTTCCTAAGAAAAATATTTCAATTTCATTCAGTTACATTCAATTAAAGTTACTAGTTTTCCTCCTTACTATTTACTTCTGGTTTCTAATTTCACAAGTCCAAGCTTAGTTGTCCGTGATGAAGCAATGCAGACATGGAATTTCAACCAGAGGAATAAAGGGTGGTGCTTCCAACCAGTCACAAAATTAAATGCTTTATATTCATAATTTGCATTTTTTTAAAAAAAAAAAATCAGTTAAAATATATACTTGGAGATCTAAATACAACATTCTTCAGCTGCTGTGATGATCAGAGCTGTATTGTCACATAGAATTGATAATGCAACTAACACTCCCGGGATAGTAGTAACTGGATAGCTTCTTCCCCTATGAATTCTATGTGGCTCTGCATTATTTTCTGAGGAGTTACTCAATGTTTCGCACTAGCAGGCTTCTGTTGAATCAGGGCCAGGATCAATAAATCATGCAAAAATTTATGGTTTTGATCATTAGAATAGAATAGAATATATAGAAAGAAGCGACTCATGATATAACTTTAGAGAGAGTGGTCAATTTATAATTGTACATATAACTGCTGTAAAGATCAGAAGTTACTTGTTTGTATTTTTTTATGTTTGGGCTACTTTTTTCTTTTTTCACTTTTAGTTTTTCTTTTTTCATTTTTCTTTTCTGATCTTAGTTTGTATTAGACTTATTCTGTAAACACAGAATTGGAAGGAAAATGAACTCTTAGCAACTGTTAACAAAGCCTGTACTCAAGGTAATCTACTACTGTAATCCTTATAGTTTGCTTGGAAAGATTTCAGGAGTGGTTTGCCATTGCCTTCTTCCTAGGGCTGAGAGAGTGACTGGCCCAAAGTCATCCCTCCGGCTTCATGAGTTCAGCAGGACTAGAACTCATGGTCTCCTGGATTCTAGCCTGGTGTCTTAGTCACTATGCCAAACTAGCTGTCTACTAAGTCTACTGAGAACCACTGCTGTAATTCCTCAGTATGAAAAAAGAAAATAATTGAATTTTATGTCAGAACAATTAATAGGTGGAATGACTTGCCTCTAAAAATTGTAGATGCTCCAACACTGGAGGTTTTTAAGACGATATTGGACAACCATTAGTCTGAAATGGTATAGGCTTTACTGCTTGAGCAGGGGGTTGGAATAGAAGACCTCCAAGATCCCTTCCAACTCTGTTATTCTATTCTGAATAAAATATTATTCAAGCTGCATTGGTTTTTTTTAAAGCTTTGAATACCTTACCTCGAATACTAATCACCCTAAGACTTGAGCATATGAAGGAAGTTACTTTGCTTGTTCTGAATTGGGTCATTAACCCAGTTAACATAGATTTGTTTCCATTGAGGCCTCCTATAAAGCAGTTCTTCCTAGCCCCTCTAGATTTTTTTAAATGAAGTTTCTAGAGTTTGAGTCTAGGGCTTTCTGTGTGTAAACAGCTCCCCTACATAAAACTCAGTTCTTCCTGTTCCTTTTGTAAGGCCATCACTGCAAACTGCTTCTAACATTCCCTGCAGGATCTGGTCAACTCATCTACCTACCAAATCACTTGCACCTCTGTAACTGGCATTAAAGTATCTTACCTAAGATTCAGGCAGTAGTACAAGATTAATAACCATGGGGAACCCAATCCTCCATTAATACTTGCAATTCCCTTTCGAAACCATGGTGGCCATCACATCTGAAGGCAGCAAATTATAATTTAATTATGTTTTCAGAGTATGCATGCTTTCTTATACTTCACTCTCCACTCACTCACTTTCTTATCAGGCTAATAAAGCTTTCTCTTTTCTCAGAATAGAAAGACTTCAGAGGTAATAATAATAATAATAATAATAATAATAATAATAATAATGATGATGATGATGATGATGATGATAGTAAAGTTGGAAGGGACCTTGGAGGTCATCTAGTCCAACCCCCTGTTCAAGCAGGAAACCTTATACCATTTCGGACAAATGGCTGTCCAGTCTCTTTTTAAAAACTTCCAGTGTTGGAGCATTCACCGCTTTTGGAGGCAGGTTGTTCCACTGGTTAATTGTTCTAACTGTCAGGAAGTTTCTCCTTAGTTCTAGGTTGCTTCTCTCCTTGATTAGTTTCCAGCCGTTGCTTCTTGTCTTGCCTTCAGGCGCTTTGGAAAATAGCTTGACTCCCTCTTCCCTGTGGCAGCCCGAGATATTGGAACACTGCTATCATGTTCCCCCTTGCAGATGCAAGGATGGTGCACTGACGCTCCCGTACAGTTTAAACTATTTGCATAATATCGCTACCAGGGAAAAACGTCTTTAATTATGGCTCTTTGCAATCCAGGAATCGAGAATAGCTTTAATTACGTTGGTCCCGCTCGAAAAAGCGGGTCAGCCTTGGAATGCTGGCCTGTTGCAAAACCGAACCGATGGCATCGTGGGATGGCATTTTGACCACAATCTAGAACAGTCTCCGGGCGCCTCACTTCTTCAGCCGCTTCCGCATTCTTTCCAATCTCCGCTGGAAATCCTGGTCTGGCGGCTGCTTTACTGGAACTCAACTCCCGCGGATGAGGACCTTCTTCCCACGCCCCCCCCCCGTTCCTTCCGCACGGAGGAGGCGCCTGATAGCAACCCAGAACCCCACGTGCGGGGCGCTGGGGGCGGAACCTCCCCTTTCGGTTTGGGGTAGGGAAGCGCTCCCGCTCCGCCTCCAGCTCCACCCGCGCAAGGCCGAGTGACTTTCGAGCCCGGCGCGGAGCATCGGGCATATTTCTCGTCGTAGCTTCCCAGTGGCGGCTTAAGCGCGATGCCTAGGCGGCTCTCCGGTGCCGGACCGCGGCATCAGATGCCGCCCGCCGCTTGCCTCATCCGGGCGGTCGCCTGCTTGCTGTTGGTGCAGGTCCCCGGCGCGCAGAGCCTCGGCCTCTACTCGCCCGGTGACCTGCTGGTGCAGCTGGAGACCAGGACGCTGGAACGTCGCATCTTCAACTCCACTGGCGCCTGGGTGGTCGAGTTTTACGCCTCCTGGTGCGGCCACTGCAAAGCCTTCGCCCCGGTTTGGAAAGGGCTGGCCAACGACGTGAAAGGTAAGTGGAGCAGCCGCCCGTGGTCGAAAGACAACAAGCTGCCCGCGGGGGGATCTGCCTGATCCCCTTCGCTACTCCCGGCTCCGCTCCCGAGCAAGTGTGCGCCCGGGGGGGGGGGACGCCAGGTCGCGCCAGTTCCAAAGATGCCCTCTCGGCTGGTCCTGGCTTCGCAGGTTGCCCGCAGCTGGCGGTAAGTCCGAAATTAAGACCTGGTTAACGAAACCAGCCGCTGCTCCCATTCTCAGTGAGCTGAATTGCAGCCGTTTCCCGGAACAGGATTTTGTCCTAGGCACTCGTTTTCTCGGGGTTTGCTTGCTTGCTTTTTTTTTTTTTTTTTTTAAATCACGTTATCTTTTGCCTGTTTGTGAAACGCAGCCTTTCCCAGCCAGGTGCCTCCCAGTGCACTGTATTACAACGTCCGTAATTCCCAAACATGACTCACCAGGCTCCCTGGATTATAAGAGCTATAGCCAGTGCAGGAACAGAGAATTAAGAAGTTCCCTAGGTGTACTTTTCACTGTACTTCCTGTGGAGCAAACCTAATAGCGTTTTCTTCCAAGTAATTTATTATTTTTTTTACCAAAGAAAAGATGAAGACAGAACTATTGATTAAATTGATCTCTCTCTCTTTATTTTTTTCTAGGCATAGTTTGGGCTTTACATTAGAGGAATATGGAGGGAGGATTAAATTCCTAGCTATTTCCAGATGCAGATAAAAATCCCTGAAACTGAGGAAGAACTAAAAAGGGTGGCCTTTCTTTCTAATTGTTCCTCCGCCTGCAAAGAACTTTGTTCTACAAGTCCCCTCCACCTATAAGCTGCATTTGTCCTATACTGCTATATATTTGTCTCTGTCCTATACTGCTCTCTCTCTGCCAGTTACTTTCCTCACTCCAGTAAGCTTATATTAAATCATTAAACGGTGTGTTTAGATTTGTCTTGTTGTACTGACTGTACTTGCTGTACCAGTTCATTCCTGCTAAGTAAATACAGTTTTAAAGCCTTTCCTGCTTGTTTCTAACACCAGTACATTGTCTGCTGTGTACAGTAGTTCAGATATCTGGAGGGTGTCTGGTTAGAACAGTGGTTCTCAACCTTTTTAATACTGCGACCCCCAACTGGTCGTAAATCGAGGACTACTCAACCAGTCGTAAGTTGAGGATTACTCAACTGGTGCAGCACCGTTTACAGAATGGGACTTTTGGCAGTCTCAGCAGGGCAGAGACAGCCTGGACAATTCCTATTGGCTTTTGAAAGCCAATAGAATTAGACTCTATTCAAGAGAGTCTATTCTATTGGCTTTCAAAAGCCAATAGAATAAAAGGAAGTAGCACAGCTAAGGAAAAGGGGGAAAAAAGGCGGACTGCGTTGTTTGGCGACCCCCGTGAAATGGTCGTTTGACCCCAAATGGGGTCCCGATCCACAGGTTGAGAACCACTGGGTTAGAAAGGTGCCTCTATGTACAGGTAGTCCTTGACTTGCGACCACAGTTGAGCCCCAAATTTATGTTGCTAAGTGAGACAGTTAAATGAATTTTGCACCATTTTGTGACCTTTCCTGCCACAGTTGTTAAGTGAATCAATGCAGCTGTTAGGTTAGTAACACAGTTGTTAAGTGAATCAGGCTTCCATTTTGATTTTGCTTGTCAGAAGGTTGCAAAAGGTGATCACATCATCCCAGAACGCTACAACCGTCATAAATGAGTCAGTTGCCAAGCATCCAGGTTTTGATCATATCACCGTGGGGGTGCTGCAACAGGTTGTAAGTGTGAAAGGCAGTCATAAGTCACTTTTTTGAGTGATGTAACTTCAAACAGTCACTAAGTGAACTATTATAAGTCAAGTACTACCTGCATGTGCTAAAACATACAACCTGTGAAACCCTGACATTTTGTAGCTGGGGTAAATTACAAAAGTCATGCGCAGTCTCTTCTTATGACTACATGGATTCTGTACTCTGAACCGTCTGTGCATTATTGAATATCACAGTTGAACAATTGTTTCATCTCTGTTTTGCTTAAAAGAGAGCAAGAACCGCAATTTAAATCTGTTTTGCTTCTCAGCTGCAGGCATGTTAGTGCTTTAAAGCTAATCTTCACAGTTATTACTGACTCTGTTAATGGATACGTTTGTGTAATTCTGTCATAATTTCTCTTTTAGGGTTCTGTATGAACATTTACCACCAGCTGTCATTTTCATTACTTTTTCAATTATGACCAAATGTCTTTGTTATTATTGTTACTATTTTTACATCTGTGGAATAAATATTCCCACTCTTTTTCCTTAGGCATCCTTTGTGGGTGCCTTTATAAACTTCAGCAGTAAATGTCCATTTTAGTGCCAATCTATTTCATTAACCCTTGGCTTTAGGATTGCAATGTTCCTTTGTATCCCGGTGTTTTTAAATTGTTTTTCTTTTATTCTAATTCAAAAGGAGAGGTAGGATTTTGTTTTTTTTTTAATTTCCCTTGATGGATCAGTATACCTTTTAACAGACTGGCTGCTATAAGTGTTTCTGTTCAGTAATACTTCTGAATGACTATAGGATTGTAGTTTGGAACCTTCAGGCCAATTTATGGGAATTATTATTTATTAAATGTATGTGACCTGACTCCCAACAATTCTGGGACTCTTCATTCCCATCTGTCTTTCAGAATAGGTAGGTGTATCTCAGTTCATGAGGCTAAATTTAGCTTGGAACCATAGAATGGAATCATGGCTCAATTCTTATTGTATCTACTTTTATGCTAGTCAGCCATTGTTCTGTGACAATTTGGCAACTGGGTGAACAAATCAGTATAAACGACCCTTGCACTCAAAACTCAACTCTGCTTTATCTTCATTAGGCAGTTTTGGGCAGACAATAGAGTGCTCCTTGCCTGTTGCAATCTAAAGATAAAAATACTAAGGATGATAATCTCCTTGTGATATGCTTTGAGCACAAAAGCACTTGTCACGGATGCCCTTCCTTTTTCTCTGGACAGGAGAAAATGAGCAGAGAAATAAGAAATAGTAAGTTTAACATTTACATGTGTTATTTGCATAACAACTGTGGGGGATGCAAGAGGCCGTGCTGGGGAGCTGGACTGATAACCATATCTTTGCTAATCAGCTTTAGTAAAGAGAACTTCGGGTACAAGCAAAACTGGGTAATGACTTGCAAGCAAAAAATGTGGAAGATATTGACAATAGGAAAGAATCTTGCAGGCCTGGCTGTTTCTCTCTTTTTCTTTAATGTGCACCTAAAGCAGCAATGTAGAATAGTGTTTAGTGATAGATTGTACCTAAGAAGACAGTCATACTCTTTCAACTGCACCTACCTATCAGAAGTGATTCCCTAGTCTGACATATAGCAGTGGTTCTCAGCCTGGGCCACGTGGCCCCCAGAAGGCCATACCATGTTTCTAAAGAACCACAGTGTATATAGGATACAGCCTCATGAACTCATTGACCCCTTTATGAAGTTTCTTGTTGTTCATCAACTCCCAAACATTTATTATATGAAAATAATTTAAAAATAGCATTTTAACTAATACAAGTTACAATAACAATCCCAAAGCAACTGGAGCACCATTTCTACACCAGTGGCATTGACAAAATTACCATCAGTCATTTGCAAAAGGCAGGTTTACTTTGAGGAGCTTACATCCTGCAGTGATACCTTTAGCACCATTAAACAACTTCTGCCCATCCCAGGCCTTTGGGAAAGACTTGATAGATGAATTAAAACACTAAGGCCAATATAAATATCTGGCTGACTAGTTCAACCAACTATAACAAAAACAATTATGGATAGTTGAATTGATTCTTGGGGGTCAATATTAACTACTTTGGGGAACCCTTGTTTGATTGGTGTGTAGTGTAGATGGAGAGAGTCTTCAGAAGTGAATGAGGGGGCCATGAGCAAAAAATGATTAACAATTTCTGTTAGATAGCATCTTCCAGTATCAATTGATAATTTTTGTGCAAGCATGATATAAATAAGGATAGACTTTATATCACTTCAGCATTAGGTATGTGATGCTGTGAAAATGCTATTTTTCTAAGCATCTTTGCAATAAAAATATATTCTGTATAATATATTTTTGCATAAGAGTATACTGTATTTTTATTTATTTATTCAATATGTTGAGCCCATCTCAAACTCTGGACAGTGAACAATAATATAAACAATTAAAACATAATACAGGAAAAAAATAAATACAAAGAGATATTGTAATCTGTTTGTGTCAGCATAACCAGGAACTGGTCCCTTCACAGACTCAGGACCCCAGGCCTGGATACATAGCCAGGACTTTAAGGCCTTCTGCAATGCCAACAGGGTCAGGGCCATCCCAATTGGAGGAGAGTAGGTGCTACAGCAGAAAAGGTACACACACATGTGGCTACCCACCTAGAGTATGCTCATCCTACCAGACCAGATTGGACCAAATACAAACTGTTGGAAAAAGACAATCCTTTAGGTCAAGGCTTTTCAATCTTTTCACCCATTGTACCACTTTTAGGATATGGCAACATCCGAATACCACCAGTCGCCTAGCAAGGTGTCAAAAACTTGACCCCCCAAAAAAGGAAAAAGTGATAAAGTACAGATAGTCCTCGACTTATAACAGTTCGCTTAGTGACTGTTTGAAGTTACAACGGCACTGACAAAAGTGCCCCCCAAGCCACAGCCAAGCAAGACACCTGCTTGCCCGCTCAGTGGCGCTCTTCCTCCTGTCCGAGGTTTTCATTGTTGTGAGTATTTCTGTTGAGGATTGGCAGCAGGGATGGGGTGGGGGGTTGTTTGGTTTTTATTCCCCCTGTCTACTGGGTGGTTGCAGCAGGTTTTGGTCACTTTACATCAATGATTCTCAACCTTTTTAATGCCGCGACCCCCAACTGGTCATAAGTCGGGGACTACTCAACCGGTCGTAAGTCGAGGACTACTCAACTGGTGCAGTACCATTTGCAGAATGGGACTTTTGGCGGGCTCAGCAGGGCAGAGACAGCCTGGACAATTCCTATTGGCTTTTGAAAGCCAATAGAATTAGACTCTATTCAAGAGAGTCTATTCTATTGGCTTTCAAAAGCCAATAGAATAAAAGGGAGTAGCACAGCTAAGGAAAGGGGGAAAAAATGGCGGACTGCGTTGTTTGGCGACCCCCGTGAAATGGTTGTTCGACCCCAAATAGGGTCCCGACCCACAGGTTGAGAACCACTGCTTTACATGATCCTGGGACACTGTAACCGTCATAAATATGAATCAGTTGCCTAGCATCTGAATGTAAATCACAAGACCTTGGAAATGCTACAACATTCCAGCTGATTGGTGCTTCTTCAGGGCTCAGCAGAAGCACCAGGATCAGCGCTGAACTCCAGCTGGAGCCTGGCGCTGATCCTGGTGCTTCCACTAAGCCCTGACAGCCCTGCAGCTCCAGCCATCTCTCACTCAGGCTTGTGCGGCGCAGCCACCGGTTCAGCTCATTCCCCTCCCCCACTACCACTTTTCTAGGATGGTCACGTACCACCTGCCAGGTGCGAATGTACCACAAGTGGTACCCATACCACTGGTTGAAAAGCCCTGCTTTAGGTAGCCTGCTCCCAAACCATGGAAGGCTTTAAAATTGACAGCCATCACCTCGAATTGCACTTGAAAAGACACTGGTAACCAAAGCAAAGCAATAATGTTATGTGTGCTGAATAGCCTATGCTATTTACAGCTGCATTCTGTACCAGTTTAAAGTTGACTCCCAAATTCCCCATTATCATACAAGTGGTCATGCCTGTG
The DNA here is from genome assembly GCF_016545835.1 of Crotalus tigris. Lineage (NCBI taxonomy): Eukaryota > Metazoa > Chordata > Lepidosauria > Squamata > Viperidae > Crotalus > Crotalus tigris. The sequence continues at coordinate 5,502,410 of NW_024096554.1, read as the reverse complement.
CGCACATACACAGGTGCACACACGCACACACAAACACACATGCATCCTCCAGAGAAACAACAACAAAGGGAAAAAATCAAGATGTGCTGAGGGAAAATTGTACCTGCGCTGAGAGGAGAAGGAAATAGAAAAGTGGGAAGAAAACTGAATAAGAAGAGATTAAAGGAAGGTATAATTGAATGGAGAAGAAAAGAGAGAGAGAAGCCCTATTCCAGCGGTTCTTAACCTGTGGGTCGCGACCCCTTTGGGGTGTCGAACGATCCTTTCACAAGCGTCACCTAAGACCATCGGAAAACACATATTTCCGATGGTCTTAGGAACTTAGTCTAAGATACGTGGCAGTGTTCTTTTGCATCTCGACAGCTGCATCCACCTCAGGATCGGGGAATGGCTTTAAAGGCTCTCCGTGCGGTCCCGGATGTCCTTCAGCTGAATTGAACAGGAGCGCTTTTTCCAGGGAAGCCTTTTTGCAGTTGATCTGGTCTCTCCTCGTATTCTGCGGAGGAGTTGGCGTGATATTGCTCGGCTTTGCCCCACAAACCACGGAAGGTTGGGTTAGTCCGAACGCTTCCCGGGTGCAGGAAGGCACTGAGTGGTGCTAACTGGAGTCGGAAACTTCCTCTACTGTCCCGATTGCTAGTTCTGGTGGGCTCAATGGGAATCAGCAGCGCTAGATGGGAACGGCAAGTCTGGGGAGGGAGCAGAGGACTGCCTGCAGGGGGAGGAGTTTGCGACCCTTCCGAGACCGCCTGCCTGGTGGGCAGCCAAAGCAGCCACAGCTCCAGTAGTCTTCACCTGAATAGGTGAGAGGCAGCTCCACAGAACAGCCCTTCTTCTCCTGTCCACTGTTCCCCCACCTACCCCTGCCGAGTCCTGCCCTGTCAGAGAGCCCTGGATTCCGTGCGGGCCTAGCAGAGCCAAGTGGAAGCCATTGATCTTCATTCAGGCAGGCCCCGAGTTCTCTGAAGGATGTTTGGTTTCATTCTGGCTCAGGGAAGCATCGCTTCCTCAGAGGGAGAGGGATCGTGATTTCCGGCAAGCAGACAGTTATCAAAGCCTGGCTTCCTCCTATCCCCCTACCACCCTGTGTATGCATCCCCTCCAACTCTGGGCCCCTCCTCTCTTCTTTTACTTCTTGCCCTGCGGTGCGGTTGATGCCCTCTGCTTTTTCTTGACAGCTAAAGACAACTTTGCTCACTCAGAGCTTTTTCTTCTCTTCCCATGGCAGCTGATTCCCCCCCCCCCTTGTCCTCTCCTCCTCTGTGATCCCTGCAGCCCTCCGTAAGACAGCACATACTTTTTGATTCCTGCTGCTCAATCCCTCCTCCCCGCCCCTTGATGGCTTCCTACTTGTGGGATGCAGGGGAAAAGAGCGCCATTTCATTACAGGTGGGAGAAGGAAAACTGGTCCAGGCAGTGAAAAGGGAAGAGATCAAAGGTGGGGGGGCTTTGGAGGTAAACGCTGCTTTGGGTGGATGTTTTGGTCTGCAGCATGTGTTTCCCTTTCCCCTCCTGCCTGCCTTTTCTCTGTTTCCTAGTGTGCCTCTGGAAAGCCGGGAAGGGGAGGGGGCAAAATGAATCTGCTCCTAGTGTGGAATCAAGAAGCTCCAAGGGCCTTTTCTTGCAGTTGCTGCAGTAATGCCTCCCATTCATCCTGCCCATTTTGCTGCACCAAAAGCAGTTGATTATTGCTCAATGGAACCAGCAGTGGGATGGGAGGAAGGAATGGATTTCCCTTCTGCTGCCTCTGCCTCAGTGAACAAGACCTCCTTCCAAAAATCTCTCCTAAGATTCTGGCAGGCACAGCTCCAGAACTGAGCTACTGACTGAGCTGGGATGGGGAGCTGGGGGGAGAAAAGAAGAGGAACCACTGACTAGCTCAGGGGTAGGCAACCTTGGCTCTTTTATGACTCGTGGACTTCAACTCCCAGAAATCCTGAGCCAGCATGGCTCAGCTTGGAAACCTCTCCCTTTCCCCTCAGCATGGCTGGCTTAGGCATTCTGGGAGTTGAAGTCCACGAGTCATAAAAGAGCCATGGTTGCCTACCCCTGGACTAGCTGGACCAGCTAAAATGACACATTTTCTGAATTACATAATACTAGAAGAATAAAGGGGCTATATTTCCATAATTCACTAAGACTGCACACACAAAAAGCAACACTGACGTCAAGTTTAAAGTAATCAAGCTTCATAAGTTGCATAAATGCAGCCATTCTGTTTTAATCCAATCTGCTTCAGCTACTGTAAACACAGACCTTCAGTATAACTATTATACTGAAATTATAACAGTATAATTTGTAACAATGAAAATACATCCTGCATATCAGATATTTACATTATGACTCATAACAGTAGCAAAATTACAGTTATGAAGTAGCAACGAAAATAATTTTATGGTTGGGGGTCACCACAATATGAGGAACTGTATTAAAGGGTCGGGGCATTAGGAAGGTTGAGAACTACTGCCCTATTCTGTTCTTTCAAGAAGGATTACATTTAACAAGTAAGAGGTCACTTCCAAGGAAGGGATCATTTCAGGATAGACATTAAAGGCACTACAATGCAACTCTTTTAAGCAACCCTGCTTGCAGTTGTTGGCACTTTAATCCTTTTGTCTGTTATTTGCTCAATGATTTGTTCAGCAAAAAAAATATCTCTGTGATAGACTACAGCAGGGGTGTCAAACTGCCAGCCTGCAGGCTGGTTGCATCATGTGGAGGCCACACCTACCCCAGCTCTGGCAATGCAAAAAAAGTTGCGATATTATGTTTGACACCCATGAACTACAGGTTCCCAGGGAGGAGGGAGTACCTTCTAAGAAGGGGACGAGACAAGAGCCAACACAATCCGGATCTGGATCATGGGAAGAAGAAGGGATTTAGGATAGCCACTCTTTAGAATCTCCCAGGACATATACTTTAGGTTACAGTAGTATAAGTTTACTCTGGCAACATTCTGTCTAGGTGGTTTGAGTAAATAAGGAACTGAACTTTGACTGGATTTTTTTACATCATTCTTAGGCTGAACCTGACAATCTCCTCCCAGGCAAAAACTGGGGAAAACCGCTCATTTTTTTCAGGCAAATAAGATAACCTCTTGGAACTATATACTAGGTCAATAGATCCTATTGACAGTAAAGTTCAAGAGAGTGCTGGAAGTGTAATCAAAACAAAACCATTATATTTTTGTTGCAAGATCTGCAACTTGAATGTGGCAGAGGACTGTCTAATGTTTAAACTGCTGTCTAATTTAGTGAAGTTTTTGTTTAATAAAGTTCTTATGTTTATAGATTCTACTTCTTGAGCAAGAATTCTAAGTTGGAAACTTAGAAATCCACTTGATCAGGAATGATTCCATTCATTTTTCTCTTTTTCTTCATGGTTTCTTCTTCTCTTTTTCCTTTTTTTATGGTTCATTGCACAGTCAGGCAGATATTCAAACTGGATTTGGCATTTTTATCCACCTATTGAATTCTTCCCATGTTTGTGTTGGCGTTAGATGGTATTGATGGTATTGTTGCAGGATGTAAGCTGTTCCGAGTAAAGCTATCTTTTGCAATTGACTGATAGTACTATTGGTAACAACGCATTGTGTTTTCTTTAGCCACAGTTGTTCTACTTCTGTTTGCAGGCTCTTGTATTCTGTGATTTCCCCCCTCCATTTCTTTTCCTTCTATTCTGCTCTTCTCCAAGTATTGCCACGTCCACTATCCACACTTTTTGTCTTTCTTATTGATAACGGTTAAGTCTGGGGTATAATATGGCTATTTGAATTCTAAAGTCCCAGAGCACTTTAGCTTCTTCATTTTCTATGACTTTCTTTATTTTATGATCCCACCAATTCTTACTTGCAGGCAAATGGTATTTCTTGCAGATCTTCCATACACCATTGTTGCTACTTTGTCATGCTGTTGTTTGTAATCAGTCTGTGCGATCTTCTTGCAGCAGCTAACCAGGAAGTCCATTATTTCTTCAACTTTTTCCAAAGATGGCATTTTCTCTCTGTTATTGTCTTCTTAATTCTGGCTTTGTATCCATTTGTTCTTAAGCCTTGACCTTGTGCAGCCAGAATTAGCCTGTCTGTCTCTTTCTTCAACTTCCCATCTCTTAGCCATTGCCAGGTCCTGTTATTATCTGCTGCTATTTTTTTTAATGTACTGAACATGTAATTCTTTGTCTTCCCATGTCTCTTCGATTCTTCATTTGGTCTTTCTTGTAGGCAAGTTTGGCCTCTCTAGTATTCAGTAAGCCTTCCTGATATACTAGCTTCAGTGCATCTTCTTCATCGTCCTTAAGATATTCTACCAATGCCCTTTTTTTGTCTGATGTGCTTGCAACATTCCATGCCCACCTATTTTCCTTGGTAAGTAGAGTCTGTCAACATCGCTGTGAAAATGAAGGGCATGATTTATTGTCATTTTTCTGGTCTTCCTATCAAGGGATTTTAGCCCTGCTTGAGTCCAGTACATATCACAGCTGTGTATCTAATGACTGGAATTGCCCAGGTGTTAATTGCCTTGATGGTAAAGTACACTGAATTGGGGCTTTTAAGATTTTCTTCACTCTCTTGATCTATTCACTTTGACTTTTTCCTTGACTTCTGTGTGCTTGATGTTGTCAGCTTGAAGGATGCCCAGGTATTTGTAGTGATTGTCTTCATTATATTTTTTATTTTATTTCTATAGGGCATCTTGATTCCTTCAGTTTTCACTATTTTCCCCTGTTCATTGGTGCACATGGCACATTTGTTCAATCCAAACTCCATTGCAACATCTTGACTGTTATACATGGATAGCGTTGAGCAGTGATGCTATTTCAGATGGTGTTTTTCCATATAGCTACAGATCATCCATTAAAGGAAGTGAGATAACCTTGCAGATGTTTTTCATATTTGAGAGCCATGGTCTGAGTTATTCAGTATTATGGATAGAGGAACCACTGCAGTGACAAGCAGTAGTGGTGATAGTGAATCTCCTTGAAAGATTCCTCTCTTGATATTAAGCTCTCTCAATTTATCATCATTGACCAGCACCTAAGTCTTCCATTGTAGTATCAGTCTTTGCATAAAGCTTCTGATGTTTCAACTGACTCCTTCTAGGCACTCGATTATCCAGTCATGTGCCAGGGAGTTGAATGCCTTCTTATAGTCAATCCATGTTGCATTCAAGTTGGTCTTCCTTCTCTTGCAGTTTTTCAAAATCATCTTGTCAGTTAGGAGCTGGTTGTTTGTTCCTTGGCTTTTGGGGCTGTTTCATTTCTGCTTAGATATTAAAGAACTTGTTTTCAACTAAATGCTGCTGAACTGCATCAGTTACCACACCAGTTAGCATTTGAAACTTGTTGGTGAACAGGTAATTTGGACTATAGTTGCCTGAGTGCCCTTTGCTAGATTTTTTTCATTATCAGATAGAGTTTGCCAGATGTTAAACCACTCTTCAGTTTTACCTCCTTCCAGTATGTTATTAAATACTTCACAATGAGTGGATGTAGACCAGTCAGATGTTTCAGCCCAAAACCAACAGTTCATTTTCACCTAATGCTGACCAATTCTTGATATTCCTTGCCCTTTTGTCTACCATTTCTGCTGTGATTACAAATTCTTTCATTTCAGTTTCTTTTTTACTTACAGTATATGTCTCCTTTAGCCAAGCTGCATTCTTGCTGTATTTCTTTAGGTTGACCCATATCTGCACCTAGAATGGCACCGTTTCTTCTTTTTTAGGTATTGATTGATTTACTGCAGTCTCCCCATTGATGGATTGCTAGAAAAATTTCTGAATGACTTAAAACTGAACATTCTACCCTATAATAATTTGCTAGTTAAGCCTCCTGTCTGGTGATCTTCTTGGCTATGGCTGTTATTTGCTGCTATGTTATTTCCAGTGCTTCCCTTAATCTTCCCTGTTTTATTATTATCTTTATTTCTATATTATTATAACTTTGGGCATATCTATGTCAAAATTATCTCCCCAAAACACTGAGAATTGTTTTGCTAACTTATTACTGTAGATAGGACAGTCTGAATCCTTTTGCTAGCTACAGGTAGTCCTCAACTTACAACCACAATTGAAACTGGAATTTTGGTCAGTAAGTGAGACATCATATGACTGCAGCACTTAGCAGTCACAAGCCTGGCATTCCTGGTTGCCATCATTAATTGAGGATCATAGGTTGTTAAGCAGAGGGAGCCACAAATAAGGAGTGGGGAGGTGCCACAGAAGGATGGTGAAGGCTCTGGGAGGCCTGGCACAGGCTGCACCTGAATTGGGAGAGTGCTGCAGGACAGCACAAAATTGCAACTGCCTGTGAAGCCTTGGGCACCTCACCTGACCCAGCAGCACTTATGACTGTTGATAATAAGGTCTGATAATAAATTTCCTTTTCATTTTACTATAAGGCCTTAGGCCAGTGATGGCGAACCTTTTAGAGACCAAGTGCCCCAAAACCAGCCCTGCCCATGCCCCCCCATCTGCCCTGCCCCCGCTCCTGCCCTCCCATCTGCCCGCCCACAGGGCCACTCACTGCCTCCATGGCCTGCGATAGCCCAGGCAGTCCAGCAGCGCCATGGCGGCCACACCCTCCACCCGTGCCCCATAGCATCAACTGCATGTGACGGGGCACAAGGGTGGAATCTTGTTCCCACTGCCTGGCTGCCATGTCCTTGGCTGCTCTGCTCCACGCGGGCCATGCTCGGGGGCGACTCTCTGGGGGAGATGCTGCTGAGGAGGGGGCCGTGGCCGGAGGCAGAACTGGGGCAATGGCGCACATGCCCACAGAGAGGGCCCTGAGTGCCGCCTCTGGCACGCGTTCATAGGTTCACCACCACTGGTTTAGGCTGTGTCTGTAGTGAACTGCCCTCCATTGTGCTGAAGAAGTAGAATATTAGTGCTCAAACCAGATAATAAATTTAAGCCTGAAAATGGCTGTGGAATTTGGACAGGTTTATAATGTGCTGCTATAAAACCAACATAGGCCAAGTCATTTATCCACTTTATAAATGCTTCTTCCAGCATGTCCATCTGTCACAGAAGCTAGTATTCAAACTGGTGGGCATCCAAATTTGATCAGTTGCAAATTCCTAATTTTCAGTGCCACATTTTCTTTCGCTTACATAGTTTAAAAAGAAGAGTCTAAACCAGGGGTAGGCAACCTTGGCTCTTTTATGACTCGTGGACTTCAACTCCCAGAATTCCTGAGCCAGCATGGCTCAGCTTGGAAACCTCTCCCTTTCCCCTCAGCACGGCTGGCTCAGGCATTCTGGGAATTGAAGTCCATGAGTCATAAAAGAGCCATGGACTAGCTGGACCAGCTAAAATGACGCATTTTCTGAATCACATAATACTAGAAGAATAAAGGGGCTATATTTCCCTGGTCTACCCCTGGTCTAAACTAAGTGGATTAAGAAAAAAAAGTGTGGTTCCTTGCTATAAAAAAATTGTTGGCCTCCAGTATAAAGCCGAGTTCCTATCACTATTTGTCTAAATCCCCAAATTATTTGAGATGATAGCCAGATTTTCTTTTAGTTCCAAGACTGAGAAGGAACTGCTAGAGAGACTTATATATTTAGGATGCATCTTTGTTTAGAGGTAGAATGGAAAATTGTCCAAATGTAAGTGTGCCATATTACTGCCAAATATATGTTGTGGTGGAAATGAGGAAGAAATCTTTTTCATTTATGTGATACTGTATCTAGTCTCTGGAATACTGTATGCTGCCTTGCGCTACTATAAGAGGCTATAATGATATATTATGCCTGGGATGAAAAAAAAATGAAACAAATGTATGGAAAAAGGTATTTCATGTTTTTAGAGCCAGAGTTGTTAAGGGATAAATATATTTCCTTTTTAAATGTTTTCTGATCTGACATTAACCTCTGGAGAGGAAATAATCATGGAATCTTCCTCCTCCTCCTCAATTATGTTAAAACATTTGTAGCATAATATATCATCCCTGTTAGATGAGGTTTAGATCTCACTACAATAGCAAACTCAAGTGATCTAATGCAACTTTTAGATAACAGATTTTAAAAAAAGTTGTGAATTGTAAATCTGTGTCGTCTGCATTTTTGGAAAGAATGCTAGCTTGGGAGAGGAAATAAATTAGGCATAAATTGGAAAGTAAAATTGAGCAAGTATATTCTATTGCCTTCATTTAAGGGATTTTCCTTGCCAGCAAACAGGACAGTCAAGGTTCTGACTTAACATCTTAAACTCATTCCTTGGCTTTGTTCAGGAAAGTCTTGGCTCTTGAGGCAGTCACGTTCTGCACCACACATTCTTTTTGCTTGTAGTTGCAATTTTGTTCTCCCTCTGATCCCGTTTCATTCCTAACAGCGGAGACAGTTTCCTTGTTTTTGTTTTTAACAGAGCCTATTTGGGAATTTCTCGGGATGGCTCATATGTAGGAGTTGGAAATATTCCACTCTGGCAAGAGTTGACCATGGCAAAACATCTTTTAAAGCAAAATCTATGCAGAGGCAATGGAAAGAGTAGCTTGCCAAGTTTCCCTTATGTGCATTTCATGTGAAAATAAAAATAATTACTATAGAGCATTTGTTTAAAAATAGCTTGCTGCTTGAGTGTCTCTTTCCCAAGCATAGGCTGTGGAAAACCTGATTTGAGTCTACTCAAGGCAAGGCTTTTTGAAGTCATTTGCAGTGAAAGTTTAAAACTCAAACTCAGCAGGCAAAATGTGTTGCTCTGTGGGGTAATTATACCAATTATTTTGTGCCTTCAAGTCAGTTTTTGACTCCTGATGACCGCTTGATCTGGTACCTGCACTTTCCCTGGCAAGATTTTTGACCAGTTTCCTAAGGCTGGGTGAGAGTGACTGGCCCAAGGTCATCCAGCTGGCTTTGTTGTAAGGCAGGACTAGAACTCACAGTCTTCCAGTTTCTATGCTGGTGCCTTAATCACAACACTAAACTGGCTGCTAGCTTGCCTAATGCTAAAGCTTTGTGTTAGCTGTTACTTACACGATCTGGTCTTCCTTAACACTGGTCACATCATACATGTAGTCCTTGACTTATGACCACAACTGAGCCCAAAATTTATGTTGCTAAGTGAGTTTTGCCCATTCCCCCACCTTTCTTGCCACAGTGTTAAGTGAATCGCTACAGTTGTTAAGTTAGTAACAACTTTTCAGTACCATTGTAACTTTGAATGGTCACTAAATGAGCTGTTGTAAGTCAAGGACTATCGTACTGTACCCAAGATAACATGTATACTGCAGAAGACAGAATGCTGAGGAAACCTGGAGCTGCTCTGAACAGCTACGGAGTGTACTAGCTTATTTTGCACTAGAGAATTTCTTTCTATCTAACTTATCTCTCTGAGAACAAATCATAATATAATCAACAATAGAGTACAATACTGTAAACAAATCATAGCCCAGTGTTATACTGAACAACTTCTCCAAATTGCACTGTATTATTTATATATAATAATAATTTATGTGAGCAGGAAACTTTTGTGTGGGAGAACATTTGTAGCTTTTGCTTATGATCCGGGAAAAATACAGTCCTAAGTCCATAGATAAACTTGCTGCAAGATTTCTGCCAAAATGTCTTTCAAATGGTTGACTGGACAGAATGACATTTTCTTAAACCTTCCCACGGAAGTTAATTTGTGTTTTTCCCCCCATGTGGAACAATTATTGCTTTGTGCCTAGAAATCAGGAAGTAATTAGTACCTAAGCCAGCATTTATCTGTCTTTTCATTCTTCATTGTGTTGGATTGTAGGTTCCATACTTCCCAACCAATGTCATACAAAATTACAATAATGGGTGTAGTAGTCGACAAGGGAAGACCAAGACCTGAAGAAAAAAGTTAGCTTAGGTCTTTCTTACAGAGTTGTAAATCCTTCCACGTGGTGAGTGTGGAGGTTGCAAATGTTCCATAAAAGCGTAAGTTGTAAAGTTCTATATTTTATATTCAAATAAATGCCTTTGATCTTTTCTTCCCCATCTTCTGTTTCTTGTATGGAACTATAGGCTATGGAGTGACAGGAAGCTATTGGATCAAGATAGGGGAAATAAAATGAATGGTCCATAGTAGATCCCATCATTTGCCTTGATCTTTAAACAGCAGAAGGGGGGAAGATAATTAAACTGTTTGCATTCAGAGTTTCACTGGTTCTTTGTCCCTCTTCCTTATATGATGGATCTCAAGGAACTTTTAAACTATGGTTTCCAGAATTTGCAAACCTGAAACAGGTCCATAACCCTCTAGAAAAATCAAAGGTTCAAAGGGAATTGGAGGAGTAGTTTCCCTTGCCCTCTCTTCCCCAACTACAAGATACAGAGCAGAATAGCTACTCTATAAATTGTGTTTACCTGATTTCCGTCCTACCCATTCTCTTGCTTCTCTGCCTATTTCTTCAGTTTATGTAGTTAGTCCTCAACTTATGATTACAGTTGCGCCCAGAATTCATGTTGCTAAGTGAGACATTTGTTAATGAGCTTTGCCCCATTTTACAACCTTTCTTGACACAGTTGTTAAGTGATTCACTACAACTGTTAAATTAGTAAAACAGTTTTTAAGTGAATCCGGCTTCCCCAATCATTTTGCTTATCAGAAGGTCACAAAATATGATCACATAACCCAGGGAAACTGCAGCTGTCATAAGTATGAATCAGTTGCCAAGTGTCTGAAATTTGATCATGTGACCATGGGGATGCTGCAACAGTCGTGAATGTGAAAAACGGTCATAAATCATTTTTTTCAGGGCGGTTGTAACTTCAAATGGTCACTAAATGAATGGTTGTAAATTGAGGACTCCCAGTATGCTGCCTCATTTCTAAAGACAGAGCAGATTTGTACTCTTATTTCTAGAAAGAACACTTAACGTGTCAGGAAGCAAATGTAATCCTTTTAACTAGGAGAAGTTTTAACAGTATTATGATTACTGAAATTTTGCATATGGGGAAGAGGAAATGAAAGGATTTTGCTAAGATCCTGCTGAATCAGTGGCAAAATGGAAAAACAGGAATATATTCTGTAGAAAATAGATATTAGCTGCTTTTGGATCTATGGGAAGAGATATCTGTATCCTTTATCACATTCCATATGTTGATCTTGGGGTTTAATCTCATAGTCCAACTTTCCTCAACCTGGTGGCCTTTAGATAATTTTGGACTATTCATAATCAGAACTCTGAGGCATCTTTGCGACTATATTCCTATCTTCTCATTGTCATTCCCATCCTTCTTATTATGCAAAAACATGACAATGGCCTTTTGGGAGAAGAACACATGCTTGGTTTTCTGATTAAATATTTCTGAAATAGCAAAATGGTTTTTCAGGTAAATTCGGATCAAGCTAAAAGCTACAACTAGCAGGTTGGTTTGAATTTAGGCAATGCAGTTTACAAAGTTCAGTCATCATGTGATGAAAACACATCATTTTAAGTTGAAATATGATCCCTAGCCCACCTCAAGAAGTGTGACTTTGTCTTACATGGTTTAAACAGAAGGCCTTTTATCACATGCCTGGTGTTAATCAGTTCTTCGATGCAGCAGTGTCCCAGGACCTTGGAATCCTTTGTATTATCTTCATTTAGAGAGGATAAAGAGTTTCTTTGCTAGAGATAGTCATCCTGTACTGATAATGGCTTTACTGGCTGAGAGATGTCCCTCATTATCAGGCCAGCATGGCTTCATGGCAAAGACCTACCATCTTTTGCTCAGTCAATTATACCTGCATCTGTTGAGGCCAGTCAGCCTCTGGTTTTTGTCCACTGCCATTTAGTCATGGATCTTTTCAATAAGAACAGATTGTTCTCTTCTCTAGAGGTCTGACCCTTAATTGTGTATTCTCTTTTCAGGGCTATATAACTGTTTTGCCTCAAATTATTTGGACACTAAAGCTTATCAGCTTCCAAGTCAATTATGAGAGATTTTTCTTTCTTTTTGGTTATAAAATTCATGGGACCACGTTAAATAGCCACAATCTTAACACTGCTACAACTAACATGTATATATAAGGCTGTTCTCACAAAAGAGTTGGAGCCAGCTTCTTTGCCAATTAGGCATCCTGCTATGGGTGGTAATCTCTGTTCTACTTTCTTTGCATGTGCATAAGATAATTCCTCCTCTTGTTTCTCCTTGTGTCAAGGAATCCTTCCATTCATGGTTGACTTCAGGCAGTTTCCCCAAAGATGCTTCCTTTATGCCTCTGCCGGATCCACAAGGTAGATAGACTAAGACAGCAATATCATATAAGTCAGAACTACTTTTATTGTAGTAGTTATAGTAACAGAATCTTGCAAGTCTGAACATATTCCTTCCCCCCCCCACACACACACACTGCCAGCTTCTTCATGTGAACTAGGTAGGGCTTGTTTGTCTGAGGCGTTTTCTCAAATTAGTTTCTGCTCCAGGCTCCAGCCCCATTTATCTGACTGTTGCCTTGTAGTGACTCTTCCTCCTGTCTTTCAAGGTCATTTCCTATACCCTCTACAACCTCCCTCCCTTATGCATGTTCTCACCATCACTATTTCCATTTCCTCCACACCCTCTGCATCCATTCTGGTCCAGCCATGAAGCATTGAGACACACTCATGAACGTGAGGCACTTCTAAGATTGTCTTTGTCATCGGTCTACTTGTCAGTCTTTCAAGGTAGACCAGGTCAGGAAATAAATACAAGAAATGCTGGAACTCTTTTTTTATTATTATTATTATAGGATATACAAAAGCCTATGTACATTTTCTCTCCCCTTATGCCATAAAGCAGGGGTGTCAAACTGCTGGCCCACAGGCCAGATGCGTCATGCTGAAACCGCACCCACCCCATTGCCGGTAATGGAAAAAAAGTTGCGATACGTTGCGACACGTCACATGATATTGCGAGTTTGACATCCCTGCCATAAATAATCAAGTCATAGGGTAGTCTTGATTTTTTTTCCTCATCCTTTCCTATCTGTTCAGTCTTAGCTCATGCTCACCTAATCATTTATTGAATTCCTCCTTCAAGGCCATCCCCCTATTTCTCTACTTGACCTTAAATAAGCTTGAACTCAGCTGAAGCTTTCCAGAAACTAAACACCAAACACTGCATGGATATGACAGAATTATTATTGTAACATTCTGAGAACAAAAGTATATGCCACTTCCATTGTTGGATTTTTATGCAGCTTAATGAAAATACTTTGAGGAATTTAGCTAAAAACGTCAGTTTTATCCCATGTCATGCCAGGTCTTTCATATTTTAGCTTTTCTCTTTCATCTGAAAAAAGTGATGCGTGGCTCCACTAACATTCATAAAAAGCCACGATGACATCAGAATGACCATATGCATCATGACATGATCATGCAAATAAGAACTGATGCAAGTATGTTGAGTCCCTTGATTTATGTGGTAATGGATGCATAGTTGTTATTTCCTTACCCTCCCACACCCTTGTTGAATGCCATGTTTGGTTTCCATGACAATATATCTCCTCCCTTTTTCCTTTGCAAAGTGGCCCTTTTCTTTCCCTCCTGACCACAGTATTTCATGGAAAGCCTAGTATATCCCTGCTGTTTGTGACTTGGAGCTTTCCTGTGATATCTCAGTGTTCATGTCAAAAACCTTTGAGTACACTGAGGTACAGCTCCACCTTTCAACTCCTCCCTAGCTAGGAGTTGAAAATGATTTGATGGCACTTTTATTGCTAGACTTAATGGAATAAGTAGGAGTGATTGTAAATAGGTGATCCCTAAAATAACCCTGCTGTGAAGGGCTTATAGGTCAATCAATCAGGCATGGTGATAGAATCTTGTTTTTAAGATATTGCAAATGGCCAACAATGTTGGGGCCAATCTAATGTTTGTGAGAATGATGTGTCTTCCAAACAGCAGGCCCCTTAGCAAAAAAAAGTTCTCATTCTGGGTTCTATCAGATGGCATTCCCTAATAGATGGGACCCGGAAAGCGCTTTTAACGCTGGACCTAATGGGATGGGTAGGAGTGATTGTAAAGTGGTGGTCCCTAAGATAACCCAGCCTTGTGTCATGAAGGGCTTATAAAGCTATCTTGAACTGCGCTAGAAGTACACTGGCAAAAAATATAGCTTGTGAAACAGAGATGTAATATGCACTAATCAAGGAAGACACGAAGACACATAACTGTCTGTGCAGCTACATTTTGTACCAGCTATAACTTTTTCAACCAGGCAAACCTTTTCCTTTTCTTAAAAGTTTTTATAGCACCTTTCATTTGAGAATCTATTGGAAATTACATCGTGGCTAAGTTAGTGGTAATTTCTTAAACAAGGTCCAAATATTTTGTCTAAATTAGAATGGGATTCAAGATGATTTTGGGGTCCTATAGAGTTTTATAGACTTTACTGCCAGAATACGAATTACTCAATTTGAAAAGCTAGAGTTAATAGTTAATAGCCACAGATTTTTCTGCTTGCTGTTCTCTTGATGTCAAAAAGGATCAGCAAATCTCGGCTGCAAGTTGGAAAACACACACACTCTCTCCCTCCGTCCCTCTCTCTCTCTGTCCCTCTCCTCTCCCCTCCCCCTTCTCCCCCCTCTCCTCTCCTCTCCTCTCCTCTCCTCTCCTCTCCTCTCCTCTCCTCTCCTCTCCTCTCCTCTCCTCTCCTCTCCTCTCCTCTCCTCTCTTCTCCTCTCCTGGCTGTCTAGTTATTTTATAAACACTCAAGTTATATGTTTTCACATATTGGAAAAATATGAATTTTTGTTGTCTTCCTCCCTTCTAGACTGGAGACCTGCTGTGATGCTGGGAGCTATAGATTGTGCTGATTTTTCCAATAAGAACGCCTGTTATAAATTTGGAATAAAGAGCTATCCCACTGTGAAGGTAAAAATTCTGTTGATGAGGGTTACGATTCCTGTTCTCTCCAACCAGCATGATTTTGGGAAGTTATAGGCCAGCATCCCAGGAATAGTTGATCTAGATCTTTTTGCTCCATTTGGAACCAGCATTAGATTTTGCATAGCAAAATCTGGTAGAGAGGCATACAATACCATCTGGTATATTCTTTAAGGAAGTTGGAAGCACTTGTACCTGATGATCTCTCAGGAGGGGCAACTTGCAGAATCCCCAAACCCTCTTTTTGTGTCCTTTAGAAATTTGTGTAGCTGAATTCAGATGGCAAACTCTTCAGAAGGGCTACATGATTTCTTCCTGGAATTTTTGGTGGGGGGAAAAAAGAGAAAAATTGGCACTATACACTTCAATGATCTCACTAACATGTTAGTGGCCACCCTTTTATCTAGTGCAGTGATCCTCAACCTTTCTAATGCCGTGACCCCATAATACAGTTCCCCATGTTGTGGTGACCCCCAAGTGGGTGTGGCCACCAATAAGAGGGAGTAGGACAGCTAGGGAAAAGGGAAAAAAATGGCGGACAGCATGGTTTGGTGACCCCCGTGAAATGGTCATTCGACCCCAAATGGGGTCCCGACCCACAGGTTGAGAACCACTGATCTAGTGGTTAGTGATTATTTGTACTGTGCAAATGTGACTCTTACCACAGCCAGAAACAGACATGGATCCAGATTGCAAGTAGCAGAAGACAATCTAAAGACAGTTCACTGCCTTGCAGTTCATAGGCCAAAATGAATCCCAGATAATAGGGTTAGAGGGTGCCCTAGTCGTCATTAAAGACTTTATTTATGAGGAATCAAAACTTTGATGAACCTAAGTGATTTTGTCGGTGAAATACTAACTATACAATTAGTTACAATAGCCAAATGGGAAATTTCTCTCTTAACTTTTTCCCTAAAAGAGAATTAGAAACTCTGAACAGGACTAACGGATGACAATTATTGACTCAATTAGAGAAAAAAGGAGCTTATTACTGCTTTAGTGAAGACCATACTTCGTTGGATTTATGTTTTATCTTTCTCTGTTGGTACTCCTGATACCATTTTTGGTTTCCCAGGGCTCTAAAAGGGGCACCATAAGGTTAATCTTATTCAGTATCCAGCTTGCCTCCCATTGCAGTGGCACGTCAGGTATTGAACTAAACAGCCCACCAGAGATCTGAGAAACTAAGCTCTCTGGAAAGCATTTGAATCTATTGGGTGCTTGGGAAAGTCTATTAGACTGGGTCCCCTCGCCTCAAGGAGGTTTTTAGGTGATTATACATCACATCTGGAACATCTGGATCTGCTCATAGCAGACCTCTTAATCACTTTGAGATAAAAATGAGGTCTGATATATGCCTGCCTAGATGTTTCGGCCCTGAAATTAAAGAAAACAATTGTTACCACAGAATCAGGAACTTCTAGGCTTTGTTAGAGCCAGCCTCCAGCACATGGGGGTTGAAAGCCCAACACCAAAAGATGGGGGTTAACTACCAGCCCTGAATCCTGCCAGGCAATACACCTGTAAAATCCCCAGCTTGCCTCCACAGCTGCACTGAACATGCAGAAACTCCTATCCCAGTATCTCAGGAGCAAAGTCCTTGATCCACAGGTAAGGTACCACATCAAAGAGACACCTTCTCTGACCTTGGTGCTGATCTTACTGAAAGACACAAAACTCAGCTGAAGATATTTCAAATAAAGCAACATTGTTGCCCTTGGCCAGCCAGGTTTCAGGTGCCAGGTCTGCCACCCCTTTCACAAACAGTTTATGGATATAGGTGATTTTCTGCACCCACAAACTGTTTGTAAAAGGAGTGGCATATTTGCTAGCACCTTGAAGCCAAACCTTCAGCAAGCTGGCCATATAGCCTCTAAGGATGAGTGGTTGGGTTGAAAGTTGAGATAGTTACCAGTTTGAAATGTAGAAGTTTACTGTGCACTATGGATTTTATGGATTAGACACAGCTTGCATTATTAGATTACTTCCATATTGTTGATTGGTTGGCTGGAGGGAGCCAGTGCGTACTTCTGAGATTCATTGTAGTTGTTGAAAAGAATGCTAATATATAGTAATGGTAGACATCCATGGATTCAAATTTATTTCTTGGCACCAAAGAAGCTGCATCATTGGATGCCCTTTGGTAAATCTGCTTCTCCTGAATCAAAGCTTTCCTTTGTTGAAGGTATATGAGATAGTATACACCTACAGAATGTTGCCCAGGATCCTTGTTCCTGAGGTTTTCACTGTAAAGAAACAGAACAGAATCCTACTGCCTCAATTTTTATGGGAAAAAGCAAGTAAATTAGGCTTGGAAGGGAGGAAGCTGATAATAATAGACAAAGATGGTAGTTCTCTTTTTAGAATTTATGACCCTGCATCTGAATTAATCCTCACCATGCAGTTATTTAAGAAGAAAAGCAATCTTATCCATCTCCAGGAACTTGCCTCATCTAACCTTAACTTTCTTATTTACATATATAAGTGTTCTTCTTTCCCTTTATTTCCTGGGTTTACATTCAGTTTTTGTTACACGCTGATGTGGCATTTTCTGCTTCCTTTTTCTTGTATTTTGTTAAATCTCTAAAGCCTGACCTATTGCACAAGCTCTTGATTTGTGTACATTTGATCAGGTGGAAAGCACACAGCTGGCAGGACATGTTATAAACCTCTCCAAAAGAATCAACATCGGAAAGAGAAGGCATATTTGCTTGGTAATTGAGTTCTGTTACTTTGCCACTGGTAGCTTAGGGATGAATTTTTCCCACGGAATAATTAGAGACTTAATTTGCAGTTTTATTTCAAATGAGTGATAAATATATTTTGGAGGAGATATAAAAACGGGCAAAAAAGATAAATATACACCTTAGCACACACACACAAAATTACATCCTCATGCTCAGATATGATACCTACACGGAGGGAATGTAACTCCCTGAGACAATATAGTTTGAGATTTTCTGGAACAATTTTATTGCAAATCAGTTGGAGAACTCATTTTGTGTGTGTGTGTGTGTGTGTCTGTTAAATTAGAAACAGTTAGGATACTGGAAGTAGTTTACATAAGATACATACACCATCTCATACTACTTGTACTTTTTAAGATCTCAAAGAACTTTCTGTTCTATATTAGAAAAATGTGGAAACCCCACAGGGTGCAGCATATACATCAGAGTGTTTGAATCAATTAGCAGTTTCCTGAGTAACACATAACCCATAACACAAATGTAGCTATCAAGTTGGAAACCAATGGAGCTCCTGGTAAGATGAATTAAGTCTTCTATAATTCTGTTTTATTTATTTATTTATTTATTTATTTTATTAAAGCTACATTATTTTTCTTGAGGATGCTTTTCCAGTTCTGTCATTACATCCTTCCTATTCAGTGACCAGGATTCTTTGGTTGCTTATCTGCAGCTGAAAATGGGGTATTTTTTTCTGGATTTGTGGGGAAATTCCCTACTTGGCAAGGAGGAGGAATCAAGTGGCGAGTAATCCTAGAATTTTTTGCACAGTCATGAGAGATCCAGGACTACTCCCCCCCCCCCAAGCTCCATGGAACCTTATCTATCTGTTCCCAGAGAAAGACAAGCAGTCTGGGGAGATTCCTGTATAATAGGTAGAATTGCTTGAACTTGAACTCTTCACATGTTGATTGTTGCCTGGGCCTGACCGGATCCCAGAACAGAATGCAGTAGAATTGAAAGAAGCATTTTAATTTTAATTTATTTTTAAAATAACAATTCACAGGGATTTTTAAATCAAAGTATTATATACACAATGATTTAACAAAAGGACAGTTTTAAACAGAAAGATATGGGTAGATTGATTGATTGATAATATGCCATCAGGTTGGTATTGATTTTTAGCGACAATATAGGAAGATTTTCTTCATGATGATCTGTTCCTAACCTAGTTTTTCAGATCTTCCAAAAGTGAACAAAGAGGGAAGATATCAACAAAAAACAGCCTTGGTAATTTTTCCCGGTCTCAATCTGTATACTTTTCTCCCAGCTTGTAGGCTGATGAGTGAGAACTTCAGATTACAACTGGGCAATTGTGTTGCTTAACATATTACAAAAGCAATGTTTAAAAGCAGAATCTAACAATGTGGTTTATTTCTTTCCAGTTTTTCAAGAGGTTCTCCCAGAAACCTGAGGATGGCATAAAATTCAACAGTATGTACCATATGCAGAGCTCTTGTCAGTAAAGTGGCAACCAAATAAATTGTCTCTTTTTATACCCAAGGAAAGTCATGCTTATCAAAGCGAGAGATGATCCACCATGTAATATGACTGTTATTGTAATGCAGTTTCTTTGAGACATCTCATTCCTTTTCCACACTTCTGTTACATATTTCATTTGGGCAAGTTATTTCTGGCCTTCTCAGATCAGCAGATTGGGACTTCCATTTTGAGATGCCAAAATTCTGCATCCAGATAAATAATATGGGTTATGGGTAAATCAGAACCTGATTAACCTATTTAGAAAATAACATATAGATTGACTTTCTCTTGAGTATTAAGGTTAAAATCTACAGGCTTAACATTGTTCAGAATAAACACATGCTTTCTTTTTGTTTTGAACAAAATTGAACTATAACCAGTTGTGGTTGGGTTTTACATTTCCAGATAAACTATGTGAATGCTGGCTTATTTTCTCCTTACCTGGATGAAGACTTAGCTATAACCTAAATATTTATATAATAGCAGCTTTCTGTCTCTAGGGATAACCAAAGAGTATTTCTCTTTGAAGAAACTTAAGAATCTGTAACAAAGAATTCTTAGCCTGTTCATTAGGCTGCAATATGGACATGCCATGGTGTGTGTGTGGGGGGGGGAGGGACATCATAGATTAAAAAAAAAAAGCTCCAGAAGAAGAAGCAAAATCTAAAAGCAAAGTAAAAAGTGCTAATCCATTGCAAAGGCCAGCGTCTAAGTTCATCTCCTTATGAACGCCAATAGATGCTGTTGATTGCTTCTTGAACTACAGGAGGATCAAACACTTATTCTTCCTTTATTGGTGATACTTGTTAGACAACATTGGTGAAGTTCTTAGTCAAGAGAATTACTCAGACTCTCTGTAGAGGGAATCCCTCTTCAGGAAGTACTGTACTCTGGGATGAGCCATGTAAGAATTAAGTTGGGAGTGGCTCCTTGGCCAGAAGGATTATGTTTGAGTGGTTAGACTCAGTTTCTCATGTTTATTTTTGTCCCTCAATTCTCAACTGAAAATTGAACTTTAGGGGGATACAGCAGGCATAGAGAGATATTTGCTGGGACAAATGAGCTACTGTAAACCTATTGGTGACTGGAACTTATCTTCCTCTAAGCAGCAGTTCAGGGAGGAAAAAACGGCTCAGTTCCTCTTGTTTAGAGGTTTGATCTTGAAAAAAATCTATAAAGGTTATTTTCATGATGTGATCGTTTCCTGTGTACTCTCTCTACATGGATACATATGATAGTCTAATCAGAAAAAAAGGAATCCTTGTACTTAAGCAGTTGGAAAGCATGTGTCGGCAACAGTCCCCAGTAATCAGGTGGTAGAAGCTGCTGGGACTTTGCCCATGCATGATATCTTCTGGGGTAACTTGAATTATTTTGAGTTACCTTGATCTAGTCATACTGGTTAACTGAGATTTCACAATGGTATGCTCTCTTTCCTGTACAGATAATGAAAAAAACATTGAATCTCTAAGAGGGACCATAATCACTTTAATGGAGAGTCATGAAGATACGTGGCCTTCTGCCAGCCCACCTCTGCGGCCAACAAGGTAATTTGAAAAGAGATTGCAAGACAAACTATCCCTTTTAAGCATCAGTATGCATGCCAGATATTTTTCCTTCAACCCAACAGAATATGTAAACTGAGCATTTACATTGCATTAGATATTTGAAGTGCTTCATTACAACAATCTTATAACATAGAATGTTGTTGTTGCTGTTAATTATGAAGTCGTGTCCGACCCATCGCGACCCCATGGACAACGTTCCTCCAGGTCTTCCTGTCCTCTACCATCTTCTGGAGTCCATTTAAGTTCACGCCTACTGCTTCAGTGACTCCATCCAGCCACCTCATTCTCTGTTATCCCCTTCTTCTATTGCCCTCAATCTTTCCCAGCATTAGGCCCTTCTCCGGTGAGTCCTTCCTTCTCATTAGGTGGCCAAAGTATTTGAGTTTCAACTTCAGGATCTGGCCTTCTAAAGAGCAGTCCGGGTTGACCTCTTCTAGGACTGACTGGTTTGAACGCCTTGCAGTCCAGGGGACTCGCAGGAATCTTCTCCAGCACCATAGTTCAAAAGCCTCAATTTTTTGTCGCTCAGCCTTTCTTATGGTCCAACTTTCACATCCATACATTGCAACTGGGAAAACCATGGCCTTGACTATACACACTTTTGTTGGCAGGGTGATGTCTATATTTGGCAGAAAGTATCAGATCCCTGTACCAAAGGAGATCTAAAATCATTTATGAGAAGGATAACAGAGAAATGGAAAAAAAAATAGAGACTATAGTGAATCAATGTGAACAGATAAATCTGGTTTGTGATTTGTACTGCTGCATGTGTATTACCTAGATGTGTGTGTGTGAGTGTGTGAGTGAGAGAGAGGGAGAGAGAGAGAGAGAGAGAGAGAGAGAGAGAGTATATACACACACACACACACACACACACACACACATCTTCCATGTTGAAAAATCATCATGGAGAATTTGCCCATGCCAGCAAACCATTTTAGAAAGTCACCTGACAGTGGGATGGATGACATATAAGTTTTATAAATAAATAAAATAGAACATTTAAAAATGAGAACAATGTATATATTTAATTAAAATCAGCTTGTACTGTGCTGCATGGATTGAAAGTACATTATTAATTATTTATGTGATTGTTGATCTTGATAAAATAATATCTAACAATTGTAGAAAAATATTTTAAAAATAGCTGTTCTTTCTGTTTTCTGGAAGGTTTCTAATATTTTTATGTTGACTAGGTTTTTGAATAGTAATAGAAGATGATGTTACATCACAGTTATTATCAAGTCAGAAGGCTACAGGAATTGATGAAATATTTATAGAAATATTGCAAATATTTTAACCAAATTGCAAGATTTTAACCAAGTTATGGGAGCAAATATGGACATAGTGGTTACCATATTGAAGAGATCAGTCTACATATTGAGACCAAAGAAAGGAGACTTAACAGAGTGTGTGAACTATCACACAATAGCCTTAATTTCACATGCTAACAAAATAGAATCATCCAATGCAGATTAGAGCCCTAAATAGAAAGGGATGTGTCAGATGTTTAAGGTGATTTTAGAAAAGCATAAGAAGCCCAAGACATTTTTGCTGATGCACGCTGGATAATTGAGAAAGCCAAAGAATTCCCAAAAGAGGTCAATATTTTTTTCACTGATTACCAAAATGCCTTTGATTGTGTCAACCCAGATTCTTCTCCGCCTTGTGAAAGATTACTGTAGGAAGAATATTGTAATGTTGCTTGTCTTACAAAAGAGATTATGTCTTACTTCTATAACCCAAGTTATAATTGCCTTTGATAAAATCTTTATTCAGCTCGATTTGCCTGATTCTGGGTGGCTCGCAGTACATGAACCAGTATAAAAAGAATATCATGGAAACAACAGACAATAAAACCAGGCTCCAATGAAAAAAATGAAGAGCAAATGACAAACCCCAAACCATCTTATCAGTGACTAATATCCAGGAAAGGAGGCACCAGCCTCCTTGGGAGAACAGCCATAGTCCCATAAAATAAAGCAGGTGTACCCTTAACTAGGAGAGCCTTGTCAACAATGGGCAGTCAGCTGCCCCTCTTTATCTGGTTAATCAATTAGTTATGTAGACCCACAGATGCTGGTCATACATTCTAAAAAGAGAACTACCATCTTTTGTCTATTAATATCAGCCTCCTCCCTTCTGTGGCCCACCCGAACGTCATGTTTGTTTGTGCAGAACTGTATAACTTAGTTTTCCTCAGATTTGCACTTCCCTCCAGATATGTTGAATGAAAATTTCCATCTTCCCCAACCAATATGTTCTTAAGTAAATTTTGTATTTCATCATCAGGGCTGATTTCCACATTGTTGTTGAGTCCCAGAAATGAAGACTAGATGACCTCCAAGGTCCCTTCCAACACCAACATCATCATTACTATTATTATTATTATTATTATTATTATTATTATTATTATTATTATTATTATTAAGAAAGCAGCAGGTTTCTTTTCAAAGATTCTGCAATTTTATCCTTCTCTGACCATTAATAGTTTAATTATATTTGTTTATTTCTAGTTTTATTTTGTGGAGAGAAATATCCATTCATAATACGCTCATATTCTCTTGTAAGGAATTGAGTGATTAGCAGAACTGACATTTCATTATTTGGTGTTGTATGTTTTGCAGATAACTATCAGCTCACAAACTTAGAATATTACGTATGATTCATTTTATAATGTTTATAAACAGTGACTCAGTAAATGATGTGTAGTTGTTAGAACAGTGCTTATATAAACATTGAAAGACAAGTTATAGCTTATAGTATTTGAATAATATTATAGTGTTGTAACAACTGCTCATTTACTAAATCATTGTCTATAAATCATCTTGAGACTTCTATACACCTATCAGACTTCTTAATATCTATAAAGTAGAGTTTGAGTATTTCTTGTGGTTTTCTGTTTCTTGACCTAATCTATCTTGAAGACCTAATGACAACACACTGGACAATCAAACCTATTGATTTTTCATTTAAAAAATGTTTATGCATTAGAGCTGATAGTTCACTTGGAATGTGTGATGAGGCTTTTTCTTACCTTGGTGGACAAGGATTAGAAGAATGCAAATACGTTGAAGTGATCAAGGAAACCTTGGATAGACATCTTAGTAAAATCTGACATTTTTTGCTTGGCAAAGGTTTAACATAAAAATGTATACAAAAATGTGACTGTAAAGCTCCTGTAAGGATGCAAGCCTAGAATGACTTGAATACCTAGACATGGGAGACATACCAGATTGGATTTTAGCTGGCTGTGGGTTATTTATTTATTTATAGAAAGAGTACAGAGAAGAGCAACAAAGGGACTGGAGGCTAAAACATATAAGGAACAGTAGCTGGAATTAGGTATGTCTAGTTTAATGAAGAGAAGGACCAGGGGTGACATGATAGCAGTGTTCCAATATCTCAGGGGTTGCCACAAAGAAGAGGGAGTCAAGCTATTCTCCAAAACACCTGAAGGCACGAAAAGAAGCAATAGATGGAAACTAACCAAAAAGAGAAGCAGCCTAGAACTAAGGAGAAATTTCCTGACAGTTAGAACAATTAATCAGTAGAACAACCTGCCTCCAGAAGCTGTGAATGCTCCAACACCAGAAGTTTTTAAGAAGAGACTGGGCAGCCATTTGTCTGAAATGGTATAGTGTTTCCTGCCTGAGCAGGGGGTTGGACTAGATGACCTCCAAGGTCCCTTCCAACTTTATTATTATCTTTGCCTTGCTTTTTCTCTGATTCTAGAATTAGAGATAAATTTATAAAAAAAAACTCAAAACAATTACTCATAATTATTTAAAACTGATTAAGCTAAAAAAGCATACTTTCTTATGTTCTCTTGAAAAACATTACAGGTAGTCCTCTACTTATGACTACAATTGAAACTGAAATTTTGTTCGCTGGGAAGATTTGCAAATTGCGATCACGTGACCACAAAACACTTCAACTGTGAAAAAAATCAAGCCGGTTGCCAAGTGCCTGAATTGTGATCAGATGACTTGCAGGGGTGGTGCAGTGGTTATAACTAAGAGGACAGGGAAGCTGGAGACCATGAGTTCAATTCCCGTTTTAGTCATGAAAGTCAACTAGATGTCCCTTTGGACCAGTCGATCTGTCTCAGCCCAACCCATCTCACAAGATAGTTGTTGTGGGGAAAATAGAAAGAAAGTGTATTGGATGTATTCACCACCTTGACTTATTTCTAAACTAATAAAAGGCAGGATGCAAACAAATAAAAGCAAGCAAAAAGCAAACTTCAAACTACCATTAAATCAATCACTATCTTGTCAAAAGGAGAAAAAAAAGAGTCCTAATTACCGGAGGAAGGATATTTAGAAATAGTGATTTCTCCAGACTCACGATGTGTTTTCTTCCTTGCCCTGGCGGTATTTTTTTTTTTTTTAAAAAAATCCACCAGAAATAATACCCTATCTTGGTTCTCTGCCCCAACTCCATAACATACATCTCACCTATTTCAGGACATGTTGGTTTTGCATTTCAATGTAAAAATAATCTTAAAATGAGATAAACCAGACTTTTTCAACCTGGGTACACTGTCAGTACTGGATGATGAAGGCTGGGGTTGATACCAATACAATGGGATAATGGCTATCTGAAGGAATGCTGATGAAAGCCCTAGTTAGATTTTATGGAGGTGGAAACTTGGCACAAGAATGTCACTTTTGATAGTTGCTCTGTATTTCTTGTAATACTTGCTCTCCCCTAACAAGTACAGATGTAATAGCTGAAACTTTTTTTCCCTATCTCTGATATATCTGTGCTAAGGAAAGATGTAGCTGCCATATTTGGAAAAAAGGAAATAGGTCAGATTTTTTTAAAGGGTGGAAATTTGCATTCCTATATTCTCATATAAGATCAAAACTCCAGTTAGATTAAAAAATTATTGCTGTTCCCTACATCGAGAAAGAAATGCTTAGCAGTAGGGTGGGTAAAATCTCCTATAACAGGAAGCAATGGGCAACTTAATTTGCATAAGAAATATTAATCTGTACTTGGAACAATATATAATGTTCTTCCTCTTTTTCAGTGTGACGGAACTTCGTGATTTCTTTCTGGTAAACAACGTGACTTATTTGGCCCTGATATTTGATGAGGACAACTCCTTTTTGGGCAGAGAGGTGAATCTTAATTGATTGTTCAACATACACATCTGAGTCAGTATTATTATTGTTTATTAAATTTATATCCTGCTTTTCAACATAGAAAACATTTGAGGCTAATATAAAATTTAAATAAAGACTTGAAATTGGATCAAAACTTAAAATACAGGTCGATAGCAATTAGTGTGAGTTCAAATAATACGATATTTGAATACCAGGTTGTCTTTAATGTGATCACATTAACGCGAGGCTATTGCAGTTGAGACTTACATATGTGCATTTGCAGTTGGGGTTTTAGATGCTGCCAATCTTTGTGTGTGCAAAATGGAGAAAAGAAAGATTCTGTCAGAAGAAAAGAGTACAAGTTTTTAAAAAGAGGCTTGTTAATACATTGGACCAAAAATTTGATGTAATTGAACACATGAATGTGGTTGTGGCAACACTAAAATAGGATATACTGAAACACTCATAGAATTTTTTGTTTTTAATTTTACTTTTTGTAACTACTTTGTGTTTTTGTTAACCATAAATTTTAATCAAAAGTATGCTCTTTTTATCCTTTTTATAATATTTAATTATTGTTTAAAATTCTTCACTGTCTATTTCGATTGGGTTAGAACCAATTTCCATATTTTCCATAGAAATATCACTTTGAGTAGTGCAAATTCAAATAATGTGACCACTTTTGGAATTCATTAACTGCACTAATTGAGACCCACTTGCAATCATTATCCAATTCAAACTGAGAAGTTCTGAATAAACAGGAATGACACAGTCAAAAGAGTGGAGTCTGAATGTAATTCCAAAACAAGAATGTTCCACAGAGTAAAGACTAAGGGAGATGATCTTGAAAGAAACATGCAAGAGCTGTTATTTAGGCAAAAAAGGCTGAAACTTTCTCTAAGTCCTGGGAAGCAAGATGATCCTTAAAGTGGCTCAGGTAAACACCTTGCTGATTCACTAAGGCAGGGGTCTTCAAACTTGGCCCTTTTATGACTTGTGGCACGCTGGCTGAGGAACTCTGGGAGTTGAAGTCCACAAGTCATAAAAGGGCCAAGTTTGAAGAGCCCTGCCCTAAGGTATAAGGAGAGGAGGTAAAGCACAGTCAGATTTGTAAGATATTGCTGCATTGTGCCTGGAAAATAATTGGCAACCAATTACAGCATTTTCCATACAGGTGCAACAGGTGCAATGAGATTTAGATATTGGGTAACCATTAGCACCCCGTGTGCTATATTTTGCATTAAAATTTCAGGATACTTTTGAAGGCATTGCAGGTGTCAAATGAGTAATGGTCCCACTCCTTGTAACATTGGAATGGCCTTTAATCAACCTGACCAGGAAACCTGCCCGAAGTGAGTTTTTGGGGCACGCTCTGATGCACAGATAAATAGGCTAATTAAACATTATTATGTTATTATAGACCTGTAACTTTTGTGGAAATAAATGAAAAGTATATTGGCTCTTCCTTCCTGTTCCTTCCTAAAAATCTTACATGGGTCAAGCACTGTGTGGGGATATGATCCCTTAGCAAATGTCTGACATATTAATCTAATCCCTGATACTGTCCACAATAACTATGATAGGGATATTTCCCCATCTCTACTGGTTAATTGTCCTGTGAGGTCTTTGGTGCATTCTGAGTTTGATTGTTGCTTGCAGATGTTTCATTACTTGACTAGGTAATATCAGTGCTAGTGAATGTGGGGTTTGTAAGACATGTAGTAGCTTGCCTGCCAGCATTGGTGGAGGTGTGATTTTCTCCTTGGTAGTTTTTACACACCATTCATTTATACACCATTCAAAGGAGTCCATAAAAATGCTAAAAAGGAAATAAAAAGAGCAGAGCACATCCTCCCCAGCAGCCTGCACCCAGATAAGCGGGGATTAACCAGGCAAATATTCATGTAAAAAACAATACCCTATCCAAAGTTCCCCAACTTTTCTGGCTTTGTTGACCAGCGGGTGGGGAGAGAGGAGATGATTCGGCGGGCATGCATGCTCACCCACCACTTCCGTGGCCTGGTCCTGAAAGGCTTAAGGCTCATAGTGAGCCATGGACCAAAGCTTGGGGACCCCTGCCCTAAACAAGGAACTACAAAGGAGTAGTTGCTCCCCCCAATACTGTACATAAATAGGGAGGAAATCCTACCCCCACTAGCACTAATGATTTTATCTAGTTGGGTACTAGATACTAGATGTTTGCAAGCAAAACAACCAAGCTCAGAGAGTTCCAAAGGCCCCATAGTTACACCTTGAACTATATATATTCTCTTTTATTTGTCCTGTGTTAGGTTAAGTTAGTATTTCTGAGTTATTCAGGAAATATTTGTTTTAAGCTTTGGGGGTGCTTCCTCTCTGGATGGTGCTTATTTTATTAAAGGCAACTGCTATGCATATGTGCCCAGATATCATCTCTTGACAAGGTGAAACTGAAGGAAGCAAATGGTATAGTTCACAGAACACATTTTCTCAATATGACTAAACAAAGTAATCTTTAACTTCTAACTGGTTCATCTCCTGTGAAAGAATTTTGTTTATGTAATCCTCCTCCACAACCCACAGTGAAATCAAATGAAAGGAGGAAACTAGGGCAATACTTCTTCTTCTGCTGGTTAGCTTTTTTTCATTCAAAGTGACTGGGACATCCCTTTTGCTTCTTCACAACAGTTACGTATATATGGTAAATTAGAATATTATTTCTGTTTATACACAGTATTTCCACTTAAACTAAACATTGATAACATTGACAATAGGATTTTGTGAATTTGCCCAGATTTTTGTTTTAATCTTTTTTGACAGACTAAGCGTGAACTTCTGATTTCAAATTAAGCAGAGAACATCCAAAAAGTCTTTAATGTAAAACCGAATGTACATGCGAAAGGATTTAATTTCCGATTCTTGCAACACTGGCATGTGGTGGCAAAACAGAAGATTTCTCCTTGCGTGAAAATGTGTGGATGAGCAGCCCCTGATTTCAGCTCCAAGCATCTTAGTTATTTCCCTCCCACTATCTCTTTCTAGCTGCCAGTTTTTCTAAAGATGGAAGAATCATTTATTTCTGGAAAGAGGAGAAGGGGGAGCTGACTAATGTACAGCCATTATGCTGCCCTTCATAGTGCAAGCCCATGTTTTTATGTACCCTCTGGCTTTCTATGCCTATTTACCTCTCAAAGTCTGAACACAAAGACTTCTGCCATAGGATAAAAAGTACCAGATTCAGTTTTGGCAATGGAGGTATTGTACTATTCAGTATGCTTTTCCCATAGATCAGGACCCCAAGTGGCTCACCAAAAGTGATAGTAAAATCTTATGTGTATTATGACCATTACTGGGCTGTAACCCTGACCTAACATCTGAAGGTAAAGTATAACCTTTAAATTGATGATGCTTTCTGATGCAAATCAGTACAAAGGAGTTCCTGCATAAAAGAAGAGAATAAACTATTTTTATAGATTTGTTTGCACACTGAAAAAAAAGTTATTTGTTATTCTCAGTTCTTTGTTCTCAGTTCTTCTGAGTTTCCTCTTCATGGCCTACTGAGCACCTCTGGCTGCTTTATTTCCTTCAGTGAACTTTGGGATAAGAGAGGAAGCAAAGATAGTAGTTAATTGTCACAAGTCTTAAAAAAAATAATAGGTTGTACCTACTGGCTGTTAGAAATATGAACACAAAGATTACGTTAAGAAACTTCAATTGTGTAATCATTATGCTGAGTATATGTAATGGTATTTTCCATTTCAGGATTCAAGGGAGACTTTGGCAATGGATATATTATTGCTAAAGAAATGATAATGGAACATTCCAAAGAACGTGTGTGCCTTTGATTAATCAACAAATATGTAACGCGACACTGTTTAGATGTGAATAACCTGAAAAGATTTCATTGGTAGCGGACCATGAGAATGAAAGAGAGCTGCAACAGAGTCTTTCAGAAGGTTAAATTTTTGATTAGAGGAGGGAGAAAGTAACTTCTTGCATCCAGCTGAGCAATATTGACTCGTGCCTTGTTTGATTCTAGGTAGCACTGGATATGCTTCAATATGAAAATATTGCAGTAAGGCGAGTCCTACAGAGCAATGAAGAGCTAGTGAAGCAGTTCAACATCACTACCTTTCCATCTGGCCTCCTTGTGACCAATAATGGTTCTTGCAGAAGCATCCCTGGGTGAGATGTTATCATAGTCCTAAAAGCCTCCCTTTTCTCTTTTATCTAGTACTGTAGCTAAAATGCATAAATTCTCTCTCACCCATGTTCATTCTCCTTGAGTTCAAGAATTCAGGTTCTTGTGACAATCCAGAGAGTTTCTGTGAGGACTTACTATCCAATATATAATTTCTTTTGAATATGTTACAAAAATTGATCGTCTATTCTTAAATTGTGTTTCATAATTATTCATGTAAGGAATTTGCAGAATATTTATATTTTTGGAATTCTCAGACCAGTTCCTATGTGAGGGATCTTATTTAGAATTTATTTTTATTTTATTTTATTTTTACTTAGAAGGGGAGCTTATCAAATTTTCAGATGACATCAAGCTGGGGGAAATTGCTAAGACTTTGGAAGATAGATTTAAAAATCAGAAGGATCTTGATCGGCTACAGCAATGGGTCCTATTCAGTAAGATGTGGTTCAGTGGTGAGAAAACTAAGGTCCTACATTTCCGCAGGAAAAACCAAATGCGCAGCCATAGAATAGATAGTACCTGGCTCAACAATACCAATAGAACGAACAAGGTGTCCTCGTGGACCACCACTTAAGTGTGAGCCAGCAGTATGCTGCAGTTGTCCCAAATAAATAAATAAATATAGTCCTAGGCTGCATCAACAGGGGTAGCATCGAGCTCATGAGAAATGATAGTACTGCTCTTTACTGTACTAGTGAAGCCACTACTGCATCAAGTTTTGGTAGCCACCAAAGAAAAAAAGATGCTAAGATCCTAAAAATAATGCAGAGAACAGCAGCAAAGATGATAAGGAGTCTGCAGGTTAAACCATATGATGAACCATACGGTTAAGGGAACTATGTATGTTTAGTCTAACAAAAAGAGGGATTAGAGGAAATATGACAGCTGCCTTCCAGTACTTAAGGGCCAGTCCAGAGATGAGGGGATTGACTTATTCTCCAAAGTACCTGAGGGCAGGACAAAAAGCAATAGGTGGAAGCTTGTTAAAGAGAGAGCCTACCCGGAACTAAAGAGAAATTTCCTGACGGTGAGAGCAATTAACCAATGGAACAGCTTGCCTCCTGGAGTTATGGATGCTGGAGGTTTTCAAGAAAAAAATTGAACATCCATTTGTCCAGGATGGTATAAGAATCCTGGCAGAGGGTTGGACTAGAAGACCTTCCAATCCTATGATTCTATGATTTAGGCATCTGCAAAAAACTTCAACAGGATAGATTTCTACACAACTTCTGTGATCATTGTAATAAGAGGTCAGCCCTCTATATCCAGATTCATTATAATTCAGACAGCTGCATTGTCAAAACCTGTTTTCAGCCAACTGCTTGGACGTGCAAGTGTTTACCTGTTATCCGGGTTGGGAATGATGGAATCTCCACTGATGGGAGGTTCTTGTTGTGCGTGAAGCAAAAATCCTGTATTTTTCTTTTGGGTGTTGCTCAAAAAGAGATCTTCTGGGATATAAAGGATTTATGTGTGGAGGGTGTGGATATGGGATATGTCTTGCTAATTTCTTACTAAAGCATCGAGAGTGCTGTCATTCCAGAGAGGCACGCTGTGTTCCTCTCTTGTTATTACATCACACACACACACAATTAGAATCCTCTAAGATAGCAATATCAAGCCTGGTTCTGTCTAGATATGAGGAATTGTACCTCCGATTACTATGATAAATTTTTGACTGCGGCCTGTAGTTTAATCTAAGTCTCCCTCAAACTAGATTTGAGCAAATCATTTGTGGTGAACTCCTGTATCCTTTAATGTCATAACAGCAGATCTAGTATATATTGGATTTATGCCATCTGATCTATACAATTTCTTGTCTTGTACATTCCTTCTTCACCTTAATGATTTATGTACACTGACTTTTTTGTGGTTAGCTGCACGTGTTAGGAGATTTTCTTTGGCGATAACATTTCATAATCCTGCACTAGTTATACTCTCTATCTAAAATAAACAGTTCTCACGTCTAATGCTGCAGTATAATGTGTCAACACAGTAAATTATTAATTCATTGTGAATCTTCTGAGAAGAAAGGTGATTCCCTAGTTATGGAGCATTCAAATTTGAGCCACTATCTCTTGGCATAGTAGCTTGGAAGCTGAATTTTGAGGCATTTGTACATTTGTGCACAACTAAATAGAATTTTACCTTTTGATATGCTCAGCAACTGTAAGTTAAGTAAAGCTGAACAACTGAATTCTAAATTCTCAAACTAGAATGTGAAATTGATGTAAGGCCTATGAGATTTCATTGTAGTTGATTCATTCCATTCATCAGGAGGCCAACAGCTTTTAATTACCTTCTGCAAAATTACAGCCCATAGAAAGACATAACTTCGCTGGTTGGCTCAACTTGTAAGTGTCCCAGCTGGTCATGAAGCACCAGTCTTCTTGTTTCAAATGGGACAATGAAAGGAATGGGAAATGGGCCATGTTTTTTTTAATATTTTCTCTTTCCCACATTCTTCCTTATTTTTTCTTCTGGAGTTAAACTGCGATGATAAAATACTCCTTTTCAGATTTCCAGAACATTTATATATAAAAAAAGTGTGCTGTTAGGTTTATGGAGCCAGGCTTTTGGGGCTCAGGAAGTAGAATTAAATCCTTCATCTTCATGCAGTAGCAAATCCATAGTTTGTGCATGTTTTTTAGCTGTGGAAATAACTGTGAGCATAGGACTTTGCAACTTGTGCCCCCTTTAGACATAAGTGCAATGAAGGGATCTATGTGAATAGGGCAGGGTTTGCATTGCATCACTTTTGGCAGCATGCTGCTGTGCTCCTTTTAAGATGCTGCTGTGGTTTTATAGGGCACTGACTCTTTGTTTTCCAGGAAGGTAATTCCACATTGAACCCAGTAGAATTAGTGACTGAAAATTACTCATGTTTATATCACCATAACTAAGCTATCCTAGTCCATCAGTATATGTATGTAACTGGCATAAACACTCTTTGGCATTAAGGTAGACATCTCCAGGCCATGTACCTGCTGCTTCAGAGGGCATTTAGTTCCATCCACAATTACTCATTTCCTTGATTTAGAAACAATTGCCTGATACTACCTTAATCTCACCAGGATACAGGCACAGTGTACAGTATTGACCCCCTTCTAGTCTATTATTGCTGCTGGGCATTGCCCTAAGCCTTTTCACATTCTTTATCATGCCTCCCAATGCTTTACGTAGATACAGTATTAAATAGCACCAAACTACTTTGTGATTTTCTCTGGCAAAATTATCAAGGAACTGAAAAATATTCATCCAGTACTACCTTTTGTGATCAGCCCTGCAACTTGTAATACTCTGCCTAGTTTGCAGAAGGGAAGTTATATTTCACATTATTTGGAAACAAAGATCATTGAGTGTGGTCTTCTAAAAACCTGGCAAAGGATCATCTGTGTTCTGACCTACCACCTCACATCCACCCAGCTGCTCGTCTCCTCCACATTCATTTCTAATTGCAGAAAAGTTCATTAGGAGCCAGACAATGGCTGGTTCTGAGATGCTGACAGAGAACAATGGAACCTGTGCTTGGACCCTCTGGTGAATTCCTGCTATTGAATAGTGCATTAAACAACAAGCAGATGGTCTCCCTCCTCCCCCTCCCCTACATCGCTCTTAGCAGATGATTGATGTCCACCTGGCAGTGAAGGCATTAGTGTGATGGGCAAAGGGGCATGTTGGCACTGTTGATTTCCTTAACAAGAGGTTTACCAATGCGACGGCAATACTCACTCCTGGACCAGAGGGGAATAATTGGTGCATGTGAAATCTGTATGCTTTCTTCTGCAGTGAACTAGCTGGAGTGAGGAAACTGGCTCGCTGAGAGGCAGTCATCTTGCTTCTCTCCTGCCAGCTTCACCCAACAGGAGAGCCACTGTTTTCCTTGCTGCAGAACTGGCAGAGAAGAGAATTATTTGTGATGATGCCGACTCTTGGCCATCTGCTCGCAGAGAGCACCAGGCCGAGAAAACAGAGTATAAAGTGACTGTTCCTGGTTGTGCTTCCCTCAGGGATTTTTTTTTTTTTTTGCTGGTACCACTGCTTGCTGCACTAGGAAGCAGCTTTCTCTTAATTTTACGCTGCTTTGGGATGTGAGGGAAATTGGCTTTGTCCAGCAAGATTATTCAAAATTCTCTGTTTATATCCTAAGCCACCTGGTTTGTAGATAAAGGGGTGGCTGAGATTAGGCTTGTCTCTGTTTGAATCTCTCTATAGCACAGGTGTCAAATTCACCATGTCACGTGACATGTCGCGATGTATCGCAACTTTTTTTGCATTGCCGGACCTGGGATGGGCACGGCCTCCGTATGATCAAAGCAGCCTGCGGGCCAGCAGTTTGACACCCCTGCTCTATAGTATATTTCTGATTTCAAAGGGAATCAGATGAGAGAGAGAGAGGGAGGGAGGGAGGGAGAGAGAGAGAGAGAGAGAGAGAGAGAGAGAGATAAGTCAATGTCATCCTATCAAATATGAAGCTCTAGAATACAGTCTATATTTCTCTGACATTTGTTAGGTACAATCCATTTGCTGAACATTAAACAGAAATGAAATGTGGATAATTTCATCTGTACATGTGGTATCAGTAGGAAATAATAATATACTGACTAGCTTCATAATTAAGTCACAGACATCCAGAGTGCAGGATTGTTCTTTAATTTGTGCTAAACTGAGTGTGGGGGGGGGAGGGGAAGTGGATCTGACAGTTTATATAAAGGATATTCCATTTTTTGTCTTCTAAATTAATTATGTAACAAAGACAATAAAGTGAAAGTGAATTGTTCTAATTTGGGATGAATCTGCTTGGCTTGCTCCATCCTGTTAGAGCTTGTTTCCAAGGCCCATTTATTTTAAGTGTTTGCAAATACTGTATTGCCTGTTTTCCAACATGGTGATATAATAATAATTTTCATTTAATATTCCATTCCTATCCTGGCTTTCCCCTTTATCTAGAGATAGATTATTCCAATAGCATGAACCTAATCCACATCTGAGTTTGACAAACCATATTCAAAAGAAAAGAAAGATTGTCAATAATAATAATAATAAAGTTGGAAGGGACCTTGGAGGTCATTGAGTCCATAGGCAGGAAACCCTATACCATTTCAGATAAATAGCTGTCCAGTCTCTTCTTAAAAACTTCCAGTGTTGGAGCATTCACCGCTTCTGGAGGCTGGTTGTTCCATTGGTTAATTGTTCTAACTGTCAGGAAGTTTCTCCTTAGTTCTAGGTTGCTTCTCTCCTTGATCAGTTTCCATCCGTTGCTTCTTGTCCTGCCTTCATTCACCTTGGAGAATAGCTTGACTCCCTCTTCTTTGTGGCAGCCCCTGAGATATTGGAACACTGCTATCATGTCCCCCCTCGTCCTTCTCTTTGTTAAACTAGACATACCCAATTCCAGCAACCGTTCCTTATATGTTTTAGCCTCCAGTCCCCTAATCATCTTTGTTGTTCTTCTCTGTACTCTTTCTAGAGTCTCAGCAACCTTTTTACATCGTCGTGACCAAAACTGGATGCAGTATTCCAAGTGTGGCCTTACCAAGGCATTGTAAAGTGGTCTTCACGTGATCTTGATTCTATCCCTCTGTTAATGCAGCCCAGCATTGTGTTGGCTTTTTTGGCAGCTGCAGCACATTGCTGGCTCATATTTAAATTATTGTCCACTAGGACGCCGAGATCCCTCTCACAGGGAGGGATTGAGCAAGGTACCCCCTATATAGTTACATGGGATCTTATCACTGGAAATCAGACTACCAAGATATTAAACATAGTTATGAATAACAGCTGTGTGAATGCAGAAAAAGTGTACTGCTTAGGGAGAGTTTATTGGTGTGTGCTTTCTGAAATTTTTAATCAGTTAGAATTAGCATGTGGAGCTGATATGGGGAATAGTTGTGAGGTGAGCTACCTATTAAAAATGTGATAAATAACTAAATAAAACATAGAGAAGTCTAAATTAGCCAGTTAAGCAGTTGGAGGAAAAAAATATGGGACTATGTTTCTGTATGTGATCTTTGCAGCAAGACATTTCTGCGCACAAAGATGAAAAGACTTACAAATTCCTACAATGAAAGAATGGATAGTGAAGTCAGTGGAATGGGCTGAAATGATTAAATTAACTTCATTGATTAAAGAAAAGTCTTTGTCTAATTTTGTTTTTACATGGAAACCACTTCTTGCTAGAAACTGAAAAAAAAATCTTACTTTAATTTTTGGATTTGACAATTAGAAATGTTTACGATTGTAGACATACTATTATTGAACTTTTAGCACCTTCCCTTCCCCCTATCTTTTTCCTTCTTAATAATTCGTTTTTTACATTTTATCTTTCATACAAATTGAATACAGTATATAGCATAGCTGGTAATAATGTGTATTTGATCATTTTAGGTAACAGGTAGAGCAGCAAATGGTCTATGGCATGCATACCTATTTGAAATTTACTAGTGCAAAGTATTACATCTCTTTATTAATGGTATATACTCATTTGTGTATTTTGATGCTTAAAGAAAATCGACAGTTCAGTTTTCTCTTTTGTAATATATCTGTGGTTATGTGTGTTATAACCACACAGAAACGGAAGATAGTAACTAGAAAGGACACAACAAGTACATATTGTTAAAGTTTGTCTCCGTTTATGCTTCCTTCTAGGCATGCGGATTGGAGATCCCAGTATACTAATTTTCTGCGGAACTTATCTGGAGTCTTTAGACGAGATATTTTCATACCAACGGTGTCCCCCACTGCACAGTCAACAATGACTTTTACAATTTGGAAGATGGCAGACCAGTGAGTGCCAGCTTCCCTGAATGGTTTAATGTTTCTTCTTTCCAAGTGCTGTTTCAGATGTTCTCACACTATAAGTTAAAACTGGTCAATCTCGCCATTCATTAGTTATGAGGAGTAGGGTATCCAGCCTGCCCTCCACAATCTTATAAACAAAAAGGGGGCTAGCAGATGCAAGAGCTATACATCATGGATGTACAGTGCTTTGCATCCAAAGTGGAAAAATTACGTTAGAGGTAGCATTGGAATGTTCTCTGCACCTTTCAACACCTCCTTTAAAAAGCTACATCTTTTCCTGTGTTGGCACAGTAGGCATGCATCTCTGGAAAATCTATGTTTAAGCTAACAGCATGTTATGACAAATGTGCCACATCGTTTTGGCACTTCATTAATGCCAGTGCATATTTTCTTTGGACTGAAGTTGCTGTGCCAGCCCAGGAAAAGGTGCAGCATTTTGAAAGAGGTCATGACAAGTTGCAGTGAAATCTTAACATGTAAACACCTTTTTTTTTGGCTTTGAAGCCAGGTAGCTGTACATCACTGTTATACTTGCATGCATACTCATCACCTGTTCCCTTTCAAGGTAAGCTACTTAATGTGGAATGTAGGAAGGGAGTAAGCCAAAGAAATTAAATCATGAGCTTAGAAAAAGAAAACAAAATAAAGCTCAATTTAGTTCACAACAATATCCTCTCTATACTTTTCTGCGATGGCAACTGTCTTTGTTTCTACTATGTCCTTTCAGAGTTTGATATACTGACTTTTTTTTCTTTAAATTTCTCACTTCTCTCTAAGGACCTCAGCAACTCCAAACACCCTTCCTCTTTGTCTTTCATAGATTTGCTTTATGATTTAATTCTTATTCATTCTTCCTATATGACCAAACCATTTCAATGTACTTTCATACATATTCATTTTCATAATCAGCACTCATATGGATTCATTCTTGATTCTTTTTCTTGTTTTACCACCATATTTCTTAAATACCCCTTTCTTACTGTATCCAACTTAACTTTTATGTTCTCTTGACATAATGAACTCCCACTACCTTATACAAAAGCAGAAGCATGTTTTAATACATAGTCATAGTCATTCTTGCTTCTTTCAACAGTCATTTTTTGTTCTTTGGCATTTATCTATAATTGTTTATTCTCTCTTTCCTGTAAAACACATCTTACGTTATTTTCAGATCCATATTCCTTGTTGCATCACACTATCTACAAATTTAGTCTTTATTAGCTTTTGGACTTAGTACTTTTCCATTTTGTGTACTTCCAGCCCATTTGCACTGTGCATTAACAATAATTGAAGAGAGCTGCATTGAACTAAGTTTCCAAATATTACAGACCTTAAGAGTAAGATCAGTACAAAATATTACAAGTAAAAGTCACGATATAAAATAGCAGCTCCACATAATTTTCAAGTTTTACTGAACATGATAATTCAATTTGCTTCATTTTTGGAAGCCTCATCAAAGTTCTCCACGAGATCTGGAACTTCATCATCATCATCATCTTCTCCAGTAGCAAGAGGTGCTTTTCCATCCACAGATTGTTTTGGTAGAGCTTCTGCCAGTCCTCTCAAACTTGTCAAACTATCAGCGCCAAGTTGGTTTAAGATACTAGGCAACATTTCAGTCAGCTGCTTTGTCTCAGCATGGCCTGTGATTGGTTAGCAGCTAGTGAAGCTTGAATTTTAGGATTGTTGAAGTGAATTACAGTGCCTTGGTTGGTGAACATGTTGACCTCTTCAATCCCAGATATGTTATTTACACCCAATTTCTTTAAGGAAAACTGAAGTTTCTTGTCATCTGCTGTAGCTGTTCTGTGAACCACCTTCTTCTTTCTATGAGCAGTACCCTTCCCACCGATGCGCACTTGGGCCTGTAGTTTAGCTAATTTTTCTTGATACATGATCGTTTCTTTCATCTAAGGAAGAAAAAAAAGGCAAAGGGGAGAATTAGATGGGCAGAGAGCCACACTGCTTCAGTGCTGGTGGGATTAAAGAGGACGCTCAAACGAGCCTGGCCCTGCTCAGCTCAGCCTACCCACTATTTATCTAAAGTTCACTGCAAATTCATTCTAAGTCTTGGCCAAGAGAAGGGCATCATCTGCGCATGAAAGAACACAGAAGTTTATGTCCCTGTTCACCATATTGTTAGTGTCACTACAAGCATTCCTTATACACATTGGCAAACCAAATGGATATTATACACCCATGTCTCACTTTCTGCTCAATGCTAAACCATTGAGTAAGCGTTCTGTTTGTATCCACACAATTTATTTACTTTTTTTTTCCTATTCTGGTTAGTTTCCAACCTTCAATTCCATTTTCATACAAAACATTCCATACTTCAAACCCATTCACTTTTATCAGTTTCTCCAAAATCAACAAATGTACAATAAATGTTCTCGCAAACAGCACAGGATCTGTCATTTAAGAATTTTGCAAAGAATGTCTTAATACTGAAATCATTCTTCTGTTCAGCTGTGATTGAGTAGGGTTTTGATGAAATTTCAATTTGGGATTAATTTTAATCAAAATCCTACTCTGGACAGATAATTCATAGAAAAGCCATTCCTGCATTTTAGAGCATATTTGAGCATAATACATGATTGAATGCAGCTCTACAAAAGGATGCACATAAAAACTGGAAGCTGGAGAGAACTGTTTCTTGAGAGAATATCCTGTTACGTTATTCTACTCATTCTCAAAGCACATTTGTACATAGGCATTAAAATGGTGCTCTCTGGGGAAAGTTAGCTCTTCTTTCTTTTGTTCAAAATAGTTTTCATATTACTTGGAAGTCCAGCTAGATTATCTGATGTCATGGAATGAGCTACACATTCTTAGTGGATTTCACTGAGACCAACTCCAATTATAATCTGGCAAGAAATCTTTAAAAACAGTAAATAATTTGGGGAGGAATAAAATAGTGATTGATACAAAGCATGAGGGCAAGACACTTAAGTATTAAAAGAAATAGAAGCTTAGTTCAAGTTGTAATTTGAAGGGGGTCCAGTCAGATGGAAATTAAATTATGGAAGTCTATTATGTGCAGGAGACTCACATTTGTGGATTTTTGATTTTAGCAAAGAATGTGGATGTCAGTGCAAATTTATAGAAAGTAATCTCAAGAGAGATAGTGGAGGATAAAGTCTCATTTTTTCCCCCAGAGAAGATGATTACCAGTTCTATAGCCACAGCTCAAGCTAGCTTTATGCATCTCTGAACTCTGTTGACAACTAGTGGGTCAGATAGTGCCAAAGAAGGTGTGAGGTTACATCCTAGAATTGCCATTTTATGTTGTGTTAGTTATTAATATATTTCCCCCTTTTTTGGTTAATATTTGTGCCACAGGAAAAAGATATACATGGCTGATGTAGAATCTGCAGTACTTTATACCCTAAGGACAGAGGCTGCAGTATTCTCCAACCTTGAGGGAGAGCAACTCTCCACTTTGAAGGACTTTGTGTCTGTTTTGGTCCAGGTGAGTGATGTGACACTTTTTGACCTGAGAGACTTTCCAAACAATTCCTCTCTCTTGCTGCTCTCTCCCCTTTTACATACAGGTAGTATTCAAATTACCACCATTTGTTCAGCAATTGTTTGAAATCAGTTAAACAACTGGTAGTTACATCTGGTCACCCAAATTAAGGCTATTGCAGCCCCCTGCTGTCATGTGATTAAATTTTGGGCACATGGCAATCTACTTGCGTTTATGATTGCAGGAACGCTTCAGCACCCTCTATCTGCCTAACCACCACCCCCATCTCGGCCATTTTGGCTGTCCTGCACTCACTGGCCTTGTCACCTCTGCTAGCCTTGCCATGCAGGCTGACCTTTGCCCTTTTCTTCCTGCCATAAGGTGCACTGGGCCTGGCTCTTCTCAAGCGGGCTGCTGTCTGTGCCAGGACTATTTTTTGAGTTTGTGCCAGCCCCTTGTCCAAATTCTGTTTGAGCTTCTCACAGGAATGGCAGGGCCAGCAAGTGCAGGGCAGCAAGGCCAGTAGAGATGGAGTGTAAGGCAGCCAAACAGGAAGAGAAGTGAGGGAAGACAGGTTGATGGGGGTAGTTGAAGAGAAGAAAGTCTCTTACCAAAGTATGGCCTGGAGAGACCACATTGGGAATGGTTTGAATTGGGGTAGGTCTTTGGCTATCAACTAGCTAACCAAATATTATTTGGTTAATGAGAGCAACTGGGATTCCTGGGATCGCCATCACTAAGCGATGCGGTCATGAGACATCAGGCTTTACAACTGCATCACTTAGTGATGGAAATGGGCGGCAAATAAATTTAATAAACAATAAAATAAAATTTGAGTCCCAATTGCCATCATATCTTAAGGACTACCTCTATATATTTGCTTTTTTATAATCTTACCAGTGATTCTGCCTTTTTAAACTTAGATGAAAATGTTTCATTTGGAGAGCAAGTTCAGTCTTAAAAGTCATCCATAAGCTGTTAATATGCTCCTTTCTCTAGACAAAAATCATAATTCCCCCATTAATAAAGTACTGGTTCTGAATAACCCTGTTTCTTGAGGCCTTTTACTTTTTAGAGTATTAGTGAATTTTGTGTAGCATCTCTGTGAATTTGGCTTCACTTCATGGTGTTTCCTAACTGTGCTCATAACCCTGCAAATGGACAATTCTGAAAAAGCAATAAAAAGAGTTTTGTTACTAAATATTTTTTAAAATGTTTAGTTTTAAACGTTTAGTTTACAAACTAATTGCTATGGTGGACGAGGCCAGTCACATAATATTGACAGGAAACCAATTCATGGAGTTGCTCTCCAAGTCCTGTTTTAGCCTTTTCAGGATATTCCCTATCACTTCAGTTGACCTGTCTTTTTCTGGGCACATGGCCATGCTCCTAGAGAAAGCATGGAGTTACTGCCCTATCATTTTCATTTTCTAAGAATATCTCCAGGATTGTTAGAGAAGAGTAGGCAGAGCTGAGGGGTGGGATTAGCATGTCATCAGTTTAGAATCCTTGAGTTACCACAAGCATTCTAAATCCATTGCCTCCTGAATTCCATTGACCCTTATCCGGTGCCTATTTAGTGTTGAACTTTAGTTGACCAGATTCTGCTATATAGGCTTGAATAAGCTGCAATGGTCCTGATTCTTTGCACCCGACAAGGATTTATGCATTCTTGGGAATAAAGATTATGCTTAAGGCTGCGACTTCATTTTCCAGCATGTAGTTCCCCATGTATGCTTTTTTTTAAATAGCATGTTTTAAAAATCTGTCAGCCAAAATCTCTGTAGGCAACATATTGAGAAATGAGGGCATAATATTTGTGGTTTCAATTCAGTATAAAGTTTTGTTTCTCTCTTGAGTATCTATACTTTATTTTAGTTGCATTTCAGGATTTCGCTGAATACCATTTTTTTAACCTTTTTTTTCACTCCTCACTTTTTAGAATAACAAAAAAGAGCTGTCTAATAGTTTTGAACAATTGGAGAAGATAATTGGTTTGTCCAACTTTAACATGGCCCCAACTAATACTGTTCGATCTTGAACAAAACTAAGCAGGGAGGTCCACCAAAATCCCAAGGGTCTAGATTAGAGAAGTCCAAAATTATCCTGAAAGAAGGCAATGGCAAATCACTTGCGTATTGTTGCCAAGAAAATTACATGGACAGAGTCCTCAGGAGCTGAGCTGGATTTAGGACAATCAGATTAAATGGTAATATTGTATAAGATTTATTATCTCATTTCAAAGCACTTCTCTTATCTACTTACCCAACTTTTTCTACAATCCACTTGCTCAGAATGATTGATATAAATCAGTGAATTTCTTTCCCTTTCCAAACAATGGCAGAGAAAAATTGATCATGATTAATTCATGTGTTAAAAAGTAAAGCAATTGTATACAAAAAGCATACTTGTACCCCCATATAGTCTGAATCTTTAAATCTCAGTTCTTTGTAAATTGGAATAATAATGCTATAATGAAAGAACTATTCAAATTCAAAATTTTCATTTCTGACTACCAGTACCTTATACAATTTATTTTAAATTTACTTCTATTCTTGTATGTTTGATCAAGCATAAAACTGTGAAAAAAGATTCAAGCATTAGCAGAACATTACATCTGATGATCTGCTTTGACTGTCTGTAAATTTTAATGCAGTGTTTCAATGGCAGGTTGAAGATGTGTGACTTCAATTTCCAAAATTCCTCAGCCAGAATGAGGAATGGCTTGACTGACTGGGGAATTCTGGGCGTTGAAGTCCCTACATCTTCAAGTTGCCAAGTTTGAAAAACGTTCTTCTAATGACTTCTAAGATATACCTGTTGCTTCTATAATGTGGATATCAAGGGAAATGCCTAAATGTGTTTACAAGGCTTGAGTATAGGTTCCAAAAAAAATAATTTTTTTTTGCTAAACTGTAATTCTTATTGTGAGAGTAGAGGAATATTGTTAGTTTATATGGATATCAAATTTATCTGCCTCTACAAATCTTGGTTGGATATAAGTGTTAATAAGACATACTCTCTGATGTGTCAGATTTCCTATATTCACATGGGCAAAACCTCCCAGTGTGACTGGGAGATTATTAAATCTGTCCTTCAAGATTGCCAAAGGGAAGGTCTTAAAAACAAGAAAAGGCCAGTAGTATTTAGGTAATTTGCAGGGTAGTAATTTAGGCTTTTTCTAATACTTCTATATGACTGAGCTCACACGCCGTAACTTTGTAGCCTGAGTCCACTATTAATTACCACCTTGATTCTTATTTCCCTTTGGCCTGTATACATAAAAAATGCTCACCAAGTCAGAATTATATGTAATTTTCGGTTTTAATTGTAGCATAAACTTTGGTCAAACAATGTTTTAGCTTCTGAAAGAACCCATGACTTCCTTTCTTTTTTCCCCATAACCAATTTACCTTTGAAAAAGCACAGTCAGTGCTGTATCTGGTGTGAGGTGTGCTGCTAGATTCGGGCCACAAGGTGGAGAAGTCTGACTAAGTTCCAGATACTTAACTCATTATTAGCTAGAGAGAAGTTCCCTGAGGATGGGGCTCTGGCACAAGGCACAAGTCCGAAAGCTCGGGAGACAAAACCTCCGGTCCCAGTGACCGACCCAGATTGGATCCTGTAACTCATTATTTCCTTGGTCTTTTTCTTGCAAGGTTTTTCCTTTCATTTA
Source organism: Crotalus tigris (assembly GCF_016545835.1). Lineage (NCBI taxonomy): Eukaryota > Metazoa > Chordata > Lepidosauria > Squamata > Viperidae > Crotalus > Crotalus tigris. Next base: position 5,458,553 of record NW_024096554.1, on the reverse strand, counting down.
CATTTCTTGGAATTTGGCTTCTCTATATCCAAAATAAAACTAAAGCTTTGGAAGTCTGTTGTTTTTTTTTTCTCTCCCTTCTCTAGAAGGTCCAAGATCTCAACAGGCTTCCTGCAGCCTAGGCATGCTGACTGTACTATGTTAGAAAGATAGATCTGTGTCACTTTATGATTCTCCATAAAGCATGTCTGGCTATACATTCAAATGAGCTAGTGTGTAATCTTCAGATAGAAGAGAAATTGTTGGTTCACTTCAACTCTCTGTGTGCTCATTTTTAAAGAAATAATCAAAGAAAAATCTCTCTTTCATCAACATCCATTGCTGATTTACTTCAATTGCCACCCTGCCATTTAATACTGCTTACATTTTCTCATTGAGAAACAAAACAGGTATTTTATACATCCTCTCAATCAGTTTTCTTGTTTTCTCTGAACTTGCTCCCCTTCTCCAGTCAACCTGTCATTTGCCTGGCTTTCTTCTAGTGACATGGCTTTTTCTGCTACATTTCTCTCTCCCCCTCCCACCCCAGTTGGAGCATATAGCTCTTTGATCCCTCTCCTCCTCCCTGGAGTGCTTGTGGTTTTAAAGTGCTGATGCTAATCGGATTTGAGATGACTTATTGTCAAAGTAGCTTTCTGTGATCCTTGGAGACTATTTTGGACTTAGAGTCAAGATCTGGATCTTGGCTGTAAGCCCATAGGGGCTGACTTGTTTGCTACTGCGGCATCTTGAACACCACTCAAAAAAAGCCCCTCTTAGTATTAGCAAGTAGTGGGCTGGATTTGAGAGGAATGCCATATAGCCCCTTGGAAGACAAGAGATGAACTACTGAGTTTACAGGGCAACTAGCTGTTCCCAGTTTTCAATGCCCCTTTTTCAAGTGCTGTCAAGATCTGCCACCAATAACTGGACAGACAGCGCACGGTTTTTTCAACAGAGTTGGAGCTATATAGGAAACAAGGGTATGGTTTTGGCTCAAGTTACTAATTCTTGCTGACTTGTGATCTCTGTGTGATTGGACCGACAGATGTTCTTGCATTTGGCATTAACAACATTAAGCTTTTGGTGCTAAAGAATGTCAGGGTCTGTGCCAATAACTCTTTGCAGCAGCAGTTCATGGTTGTAACTGAATATTTTTCACACTGCTTTGAGCTTTATGTGTGCCAGCTAATATACTGTACTTCTTATAGCTTGAGTAAGATGGCACTGATTAGTGGTATCTCAATGATTCTGTTGTAATAGATTGCTACAAGGTTTAGACTTCAGTTGTCTATTGTGGCTTAAACTAGCTTTTTAGTCTTTAGTCTGATGAAGGCTAATGGATCTTAGACTATTTCCTCTTAACATGCTTACAATTTCTATCAGAACTCTGGATGGTTTCTGGAATAATATGTTTTGCACAATAAATATGAGCCTGGCTAAATGTCCTATTTTATATTTGTTGAATTCGAAATGCCTGGATGAATTCCATTCTCTCTCTCCTCCACTAGGGAAAAAGGTCATATTATGTGGTTGATTACTCTGGTATCTGCGTATGTCCTACTTGTAGCAGAGGTGTTTCTCCCTAAATTAATGTAACATTGTTTTTGTAGTTTTTTTAAGAAACTGAATTTGGCATGCTATCCAATATACTCTGTGTAGCCACACCATGATACCATGTACCTATGCTTCAAAGCTCGACTCCATCTACACCTTAATCTTTTTCTTTCTATTCTTATTTTTATATCAGCATTTTGCTGGGCGGTTAGTAGTCAAGAATTACCTTTACAACCTGGATTTGTGGCTGAGACCAAAGACAAACATTTCACGGAGTGAATGGGAGGACGCTCTAAGGAACAAAAAGGAGGTGGGTTAATTGAACAAGGAAACGTTTGAAGTGGAGGCCAGATTTACTGATTAAGTCCAATTGAACTCAATTATCTAGATTCTATCCAGAGATTCAGCTTTTTTTAAAAAAAACCCACAAGATATTGAAAGTATTTGTTTCCAAAGCTACAAGCTCCATGTGTAACTTGCTAAATGTCATCATTATCATATATTATGGAGCTGTCCCAAGATATAAATTTATTGCAAATATATTTGAATTTCATTAGTTTATATTATGAATAGTGTAAATATTTTCTGTGATCCACAGACTGTTTTGTTTAAGTGTTTTTTTTTAAAAAAAGCAGATTCTGCCTTTGTTGTTATTAAATAGTTTAGAAAATATGGAATTAGTGCTATTAATGAACTTCATATTAATAGTGTGCAATTCTTGCAATTTATTGGGTACATTTATTGAGAACTGAACAATGTTCATACATTGTTTAGGATTATAATTAAGGCAGAGTATTTTGCTGTATTGTTTTTTTGACAGGTGTCCTTTTTAATGTTGTTTACCTCTGTTTTATTTTGTGTACCATAAAAATTATTCTCCAAACTATTGGTATGCAAGTGGCCAGGATGACGTAGAGGTGAAAGTGTTGTAATGACATTGAGAAGATCCAAGTTTAGATCCACCTTCTGCACAGAAGCTTCTGGACAACACTGGGCCAGGCACACACTCTCAGCCCAGCCCATCTCACAAGTTGTTGTTCTGGGGAAAAATAAGAGGAAGTTCTATAACAGCGTGTTAATGAAGGGAGAAATATAAATCTAAGAAATAATTAAATTCAGTTAAAGCATGGGAAAAATTCCTCATTGCTGTATTCCCACTGAGGCCGATAATGGTCACTTTGACTGTTATTTCACTATTTTAATGTTTTTCATGCTGCTCACCACCCAGAATTATTTGTGTGGGATGGGTGGTGAGAATTAATTAATTAATTAATTAATGGGACGATACAAAAACAGTGGGCAGCCCTTGTTCAATCTATGTTTTTGTCAAATTTTTTTGGTGGGGGGAGAAGGACAAAAAGCCTAACTATCCATTGTATGCAGGCAGTAAGAAAGCTGCCTCTGGAAACAACTTGGGAGGGCAGAGAGATCATGGCCCAGCACTAAGATGTATAGGACAAAAAAGGGGAAATCCCAGAAGTAGGGAAATGTGAGTTCCTTACCTATGGGAAGCCATTAGGGGAATGCATGAAACAAAACAACCACATAAACAATTGTTTTGAACCCTGGACAATCCACTGTGTACATTTCCATTGAATGGTTCCAAGTCAGCCATGCTTTGGCAGAAATTTAACTCAAAACAGATTGGTTTTCAAATTACTTTGAATGTAACTAGCATCAAAGAACCTTACCATGACAAAGAGAACTATTTACCTTTCATGTAGTTTATCTGAAGTCTCCATACAGACGGAAGAAAGGAGCAAAGGGGTGGGATTATGATGCCTGAAACTATCACTGGAAGGGGGGGTGATTGGGTGGGACTGCTGGGGAACCCCTTAAAACCTTGAATGGGAAAGCTTGGACCCCAAGTCCTGTCTAGCACGCCTGCAACCACTTCTTCTTAATAAAGGATTCCTGTTGGAAGAATTATTCCAAGAGTTCTGTCTTCTTAAGATGCAAAGTGGGGTGGGTCCTTACATTAGACAGGACTTGCAAAATTAATCCACCTGGAAGGGAGACCCTTGCCGGGGGATTTTGCAAAAAATTTACCATGTCAGACAATGGAGAAAGGGAGGGGGAAAACTCCCTGGAAAGAGAGCCGCTGACCCAGTTGGAACCTTGCCAGATGTTGGGATCTGAGAGGTCAGACTCCTCAGGAGAAGAAGTGGTGGAGACACAGGACCACAAGCCTCGCTGGTCAATGGGCGTTGGAAAGAAAAGTGAGTGGGGAAAGGAATCAAGAAAGGTGACCCTGAGACGGGGAACCAAGCAACCAGAATGGAAGCAGGAGATGGAGAAATCCCTGCACGCAAGTGAAGAGGAAGGAAGCTGGGCACCGTACTCAGACTGGATCCTAGAGAAAGCTATTGACCTGATGAAGAGAACTCTCAGCTCCCTAGGAGAGGAGAATCCTGAGCCCTATGGCCGCCCCAGCTCCTGGAACCGCAAAGGAAGAAAAACCGAGGGGGACGAGGAACCTGCAACCCCGGGGACAGCTACTGATCCAGTGGCCCCCACCCCCTACCGGACCACAGATGGCAACCTGGACGGAAGACATTACCACCAACAACGGAGGCACCGATCCATTCCAAGACGTCCACCATTGGAGGTGAAATTCAAAGGGGAGCCAACACACTTGGGGTTTTTCCTAACCCAAGTCCTCAGCTATATGGAGGAATACGGGCAGGACATTCCCAGCGACAAAGCCCGCATCCGGATCGTGCAATCTGCCCTGGATGGACCGGCTGCAGATTGGGTGGTGAACTTGCATGACTCCAATGCCCCAGAACTCAGTAACTTCAACTGTTTCATGTCCTCTTTGAGAAGACGATTTGAAGACCCCCTGGCTGATCGCAAAGCCCGTGAAAGGATAAAAACGATGAGGCAAGGCAAACGCCCGGTGGCTGAATATACACAAGAATTCCGGGCCATTGCCAGCAAACTGAATTGGCCAGAAGACATCCTCCTTAGCCATTTCAAAGACGGACTAAACTATGATCTATATGACGCTTGCCTGCCCCGAGGGGACCCACACCGACTTGAGGAATGGTACGTCTTGGCAGAGGAAGCAGAGATTGACATATTGAAGAGGCACCGCCAAGGAAAACAATGGAGCCGCCCCCCGCCTGAGCTGACACACGAACCGGTGAAATCATCGGCTACAGCCAAGAAGCAAATGGGGTGTTTCAAGTGCGGAAGAGAAGGGCATCGAGCTGTAGAATGCCGCTCAAAGGCCCCCCAGCACAACCCAGACAGATCCCCAATCAACAAACCCAGAGAGTATTCAGCTAAGCCAAAAGAAACGGCCATGAGAATGATGGAAATTGCAGAACCCCCCACCTCTGCTCACCAAGGGGAAAGAACTCCAGCCTACCCCACAGGGCCGGTGGATGCCTCAGATGACAGCTCGGAGGGCGAACCCCTGGTAAGTGAATGCATCACACCCATCTTCAAATCAGTGACTATATTAATCCCCCCCATGCCCGAAGCTGTGAAGGTGAAAGCCTTAATAGTCTCTGGCTGCACCCGCTGCCTCATTAGCCCAACACTAGTGGGGAATCTGGGCATCCCATCCAGGAGACTGGAACAACCAATCTCATTTGGCCAGTTAGATGGATCCATAGCAGGGGGGGTGCCAGCTACCCTAGCCACTCTTCCAATACACCTCTCCCTGGGCAAACATGAAGAGGACATAACGTTTGTGGTAACCCCAGGTATGAAATGCCCAATGATTCTAGGGATGGAATGGTTGAAAAAATGGAACCCCTGGGTAAATTGGAGGACGACAGAAATCAAATTCCCGAAGGGGGACCCTATGGACTTAAAACCCCAAGGGAGGCTACCAGAATCAAGAATAGAAAAAGCATCCATAGGAGAGAAAAAAGATTAACAGAAATACCAGGCAGATGCAAGTGATGTGGCAGTGGGGGCTGTGCTATTACAAGAAAATGATGATGCAGTATTGCAACCCTGTGCATATACATCCAAGAAACTCACGGAAACAGAACAGCGCTGGCCCGTATGGGAGAAGGAGGCTTATGGGATACGTTGGGCATTACTCACGTGGCGACAGTTCCTGGAAGGCAACAAAATCCCCTTCCAGGTGTGGACCGATCACAAAAATTTAGAAGCCCTGAAAACGTCCAGGAAACTCAATCCCAAACAAGCCCGCTGGTCTCAGCATTTTCACCAGTTCCAGTTTAAGCTCAAACATTTACCAGGGAGAAAGAACTTCTTGGCAGATGCTCTATCTCGCATGCCTCAATATAACAGCGCACGAACCACAGACTCTAGACCAATAATGGCAGAGTCACAACTGGCAGCACCAGTAACCACAAGAACCCAAGCCAAGTTAAAACCACAACTGGACAGCCAAACTGGAATTGAATTCAGAAAAAGTTTGGAAACAGATGAATAGTTCCAGAAAAACAAAAATGTGTGCACAATGAGAGATGGGTTGCCTTGGGTAGGGGAAAAGTTATATATACCAACAACCCAAAGAATCACGTTCATGCAGCTTTGCCATGACACAAAATCAGCAGGGCATTTTGGATTTGTAAAAACTTTACACTTAATTAAACGGCAATTTTGGTGGCCATCAATAAAAAAGGACATAGAAAGTTATGTTGCCAGCTGCCCAACCTGTGCATCGGCAAAGAGGTTGCAAGGGAAATCGCCAGGGCTATTACAACCAGTGGCAAGTCCCTCAGCCCCCTGGAGGGAAATAGCCATGGATTTTATAGTGGAATTGCCAGAAAGCAATGGGAATACTGTTATCTGGACAGTCACGGACTTATTTTCCAAACAGGTACACTTTATTCCTTGCCAAAAGATTCCCACTGCAAAGGCCTTAGCAAAACTTTTCATCCAGCACATTGCACGGGGCACCCCAACGCATCATCTCTGATAGGGGAGTGCAATTTACGTCTGCATTTTGGAAGGAATTTTTATCCCTCTTAGGGACCACTCAGGGACTGACATCTAGTCATCACCCTCAGACAGATGGACAAACGGAACGGTGCCATTCAGTACTTGAGCAATATTTGAGATGTTTTTTAAATTTCCAACAGAGTGATTGGACGGACTTACTTCCTTTTGCAGAAGTTGCCTACAATAATGCAGTCCACTCCAGCACAGGCTACACTCCTTTTCAAATAGCCAACGGTCAAAGTTTCAACCCTATGCCAGAGTTAAGCCCAAACGAACCAACGATCCCTTCATTGAAAGAATGGATGGAAAACCTACAAAACACCTGGCCAATAGTTAGAAAATCACTAGATGAAGCTAGGCAGGCATATAAAGCACAAGCCGATAAAAAAAGGGTTGAGCCTACATCATTCATTATAGGAGAAATGGTGTACTTATCTACAAAATACCTAAAGTCCCTACAGCCCTGTAAAAAACTTGGACCAAAATATATAGGACCTTTTCCAATTAAAAGAATCATAAATCCAGTAACAGTAGAATTAGAATTACCCAAAAATCTCAGGCTTGCTGAAAAGAGAGCATCAGTCACCTCTATGGCCAAAAATCCCCCCCCCCACCACCTCCAGTCATGGTAGAGGGTGAACAACACTTCGAAATAAAAGAAATCCTTGATTCTAGGAGATATCATGGAGCAACTCAGTACCTAGTTGCCTGGAAACACCTCCCTCCCTCACAAAACGAGTGGGTCCATAAACGTCATGTCAGAGCCCCGAAGCTATTGAAGAGGTTTCACACAGAGTATCCTAACAAGCCTGACTAAGTTTATATCTGTTTTGTTTTCTTTCAGGTGGATCTCTCTTATTTTTAAGAGGGGCCGGATGTCAGAATCCAATTATATTTCATCTTTAATCATCAAATATAGAAAACCCCAATTCTGCCTTCTCTGGATTCTGCCATAAGAGGGAGAGAAGGGGGAGAACAAAGGGGCTTTTTGGCCCTCACTTCCTTCAGTATACTTCTAAGGAATTGAATGTGTTTATTGCAACATCAAAGAGAGACTTTGAATGTAACTAGCATCAAAGAACCTTACCATGACAAAGAGAACTATTTACCTTTTATGTAGTTTATCTGAAGTCTCCATACAGACGGAAGAAAGGAGCAAAGGGGTGGGATTATGATGCCTGAAACTATCACTGGAAGGGGGTTGATTGGGTGGGACTGCTGGGGAACCCTTAAAACCTTTAATGGAAAAGCTTGGACCCCAAGTCCTGTCTAGCACGCCTGAAACTACTTCTTCTTAATAAAGGATTCCTGTTGGAAGAATTATTCCAAGAGTTCTGTCTTCTTAAGATGCAAAGTGGGGTGGGTCCTTACATTGGTTGTTCCAAGTTCCAAATGAAAAAAAAATAAAAAAAAATCAGGATGAGATGAGTAGGGTGAGAACATCATATCCTCTCTCTCTCTTAAGTGGCTCCCAGTTGCTTTTTTGTTCCATCTACCTGTGCTGGCTGGAGACATGAATCCAAGGACTGTGAAGGAATATAGCTGCATACCAAGGATGACTATTCCAACATCATTTAGTTTGAACATGACTGGACAGGTGGGGACTAATGTGGGGAAGGATCTTGGAAGGAGAAAATTACACTTGGGAATTTGGTGTGCAACTCTGAGGTCTGGCTTTGCTCTACTGTACTGCACTTGACCTTTAATAAGGTATATCTTTCTCATAAAATGGGATCATGGATCATTCTTGCTTAAGGTTGAAGGCAGGTGTGACAGGTATTTTGTTCTGTGCACAGCCTTTTTTCTCCAATCTCCCTCCTATCTTTCAGTTTCCAAATGTCACGTTACCTGAGCAACCTCACTGGATAGGATGTCAAGGAAGCAAATCTACTTTCCGGGGTTTTCCATGTGGACTCTGGACTCTCTTCCATCACCTGACTGTTCAAGCAGCATGTCAAAAACAGCCTAGTAAGTAACTGCATGAAAGCTCTATATCTCATTCATCACACTGAACTTCAGAATAGAAGGCCTGATCCGACAACCATAGTCCTTGGATACATTACTCTACCATTTTGAGATTTGTTTAACCATAAAATACAGTCAGAAATATATTTGTAATGTCCATTAAATTCATCATGGTTTCACCCTCATCTCTTGCAGACAGAGGAATTTATATGTATTGTATTTATTATTCTTTTGTCAGATTTATATCTTAGATTTCCCCCTCCCCCAGGATCTCAAACCAGTGTGCATTACACTCCCTTCCCTTTATTCCCCCTCCCCACAAGAACAACTCTATAGGGTAAGCTTATGCTGAGTGATAGGGTCCAAAGTAACTCAGTGAGCTTCCCTGGGTGGAGATGCATTATCACCTGGATCTTTATGGTCCTTTTCCAAAGCCTTAGTGAGCATACATGCTAGGTCTCACAATCACAATTTGAACATACTTAGAAAACATTTTGGGAGTTGGTTCACAATTGAATCATTGAGCCATGGTGGCGCAGTGGTTAGAATGCAGTATTGCAAGCTAATTCTGCTGACTGCCAGGGGTTCGATCTTGACCGGCTCAAAGCTGACTCAGCCTTCCATCCTTCCAAGGTCAGTAAAATGAGGACCCAGATTGTTGGGGGCAATATGCTGACTCTGTAAATTGCTCAGAGAGGGCTGTAAAGCACTGTGAAGCGGTTTATAAGTCTAAGTGATATTGCTATTGGCAATGTTCTGTTTTTGCCCACTCTCAGATTAAAACAAAAAACAAAAAGTAATAGAAATGTCACAAATGTTCTCATATCATTTTTAATATTATTTGTGATGATTAAAAATCTATCTCCCTTTTCTTATGAGAAGTCATCATAAACCATGACAGTTCCTCTTTAATTCTATTTTTTTACAACCATTGCCCTATAACAGTGATGGCGAACCATTTAGAGACCGCGTGCCCAAACTGTAACTCAAAACCCACTTATGCATCATTGGGTGCCAGGTGGGTGTGGCCCATTGGGTGGGCATGGCTGCGGTGGTAACAGAAGACTGGGTGGGACTAAAAAGTTCAATCAATCAATTCCAACTTTGCAAGATCTTTTTTTTCCTGCGAGAAGTTGAAATTGACTGATTGATTGAACCTTTTTTTTTGTACACGGCGGCGGAGGCCTAAAGTGAAAAGGTTTTATAAAACCCAGCTGAAGACCTAGGACTGGGGCAATGGCGCACGTGCCCACAGAGAGGGCTCTGAGTACCGCCTCTGGCACCCATGCCATAAGTTCGCCACCTCTGTCCTATAAAATCCCCTATACACATACACACACAAACACACACCAAATCACCATTACTGCTATTTCTTGCCAGATACCAGTCCCTCTGGTCCAGGTCCAGCATTGCAATTACTATGGTACTGCTACTCTACACCAGTTCTGCACTATTTTGTCACACCTCATCCAAATAATTGCATTACAATTTTATGGCTTTAAGAGAGAAAAGGAAGCATTTAAGTCAGAAACATAACTTAGACAAGAAATGGCAGAAATGGTGTGTCAACGCTGTAAACATTGGATGTTCCCACTCTGACAACTGATGGAAATTACAGCCATTTTATCTTTGCTTTTAATTTGCTTTTTCTGGTATTTAGAAATCAGGTGCAGAAGGGGAGGGTTGGGATAAATGCTCAAGCTCAGCTAGCCATAATAATAATGCTGCTTTGTGGGAACCCAAGGACAAATTGATTATGTTTTGGCGGGCTGAAGAGCTGGGGAAAAAGCCCGCATTTCAGGCTAATTGGAGAATGTGATTTATAACAGCTTATTGGGGGAGGGAATTGTACTTTATTACTTTGTATCTGGGGGAAGGGAATTTAGTTTTTGGGTTCAACAATGTAGTGCCGATACTTTGTTTCCTGAATAAAATGTTCTTTAAGGAAGAATTTTTGCCTTGAAGTTATTTTGATGGGTTTCATCTATTGGAGCTATGACATGGTGATTTGTTCTATATATGAACATGCTGGATACTTCTCCATTTACATTCATATAGTGGTCATTTGTTCTGACAGTGAAATATTTCATTTTTATATGGACTGCCTAGCCACTTCAAAGTAGCAAAGAGAGAAAAGTTGATTTTTGATTAACAAGTGATAACTTATTTTTAATAAATAAATTAACTCTTAGTTGTACTTCTTTTTCTCCTACAAGATTCTCATTTTTATACCTTTCTTGATAAGGTTTGTCTCTTTTTAAAAATATCAGGGGTGTTCTTCCCCTGATATTTTCCCCCCCATTCATCTGTAATAGAGTAAACCAAAATCAGCTCTGCTTTGGGAAAGAAACATGGTTTGAGTTCACTTTAGGAAGATGGTAGTTGTTGTGGGTTACTTTTTTTAACTTTTTTTTTTTTTTACTTTGGTGTTAAGAATTCCATCCTGGTCTCATTTTCAGCTTCCTCGGGTACACCTGGAGTTCTTCCTACAATGAGAAGATACATCCGTAATTTCTTTGCCTGCAGGATGTGTGCAGAACACTTTGAAGCGATGGCAGCTGAGTCTATGCATGAAGTGAAGAACAGGGATCAGGCTATCCTGTGGCTTTGGTCAAGGCATAACAGAGTCAACGCTCGCTTGGCAGGTGAGGATTCTACTCCTGGAAGTGGACTTGTTGACCATTTTAACCAGCAGATATCCTGTTTCTCTAGCAATATAAGGCTCTCAAAAGCTTACATAGTTGTTAGATTTGCCTCAGAAGAACAGCCCTTGGAGCTAAGTTGGTATGGAAAGAGAACAAGCTCACCCACTGAGTTTCCATGATTGAGGGTTGACTTTAACCTGGTCTCCATGGTCTTAGTCCAATATCTACACCACACTGGCTGTGTCATTGGACTCCCAAGTCTTTTGGGAGCTGGACTACATAATATCTAAAAGATGACAGCTTCCACCTTTGGAAAAAGTACTCAGTGTAGGAATTTTAAAAGAACATGACGGCAGCTCCATTGTTAAGCACTGTGGTCATTAAGCAAATCACCATGAATCATTTAATATGATATGACCATGACCATGATTTACAATTTCCTGCTGGTTTTTCCATTGACTTCAGATATTGGAAGCTGACTTTGAAGGTTGCAAATGGCAATCCCATGACTGTGGGATGCTATGACCTTCATAAATGTGCTCTGGCTTTTAAATGCCCAAATTGCAATCATGTGACTGCAGGGATTCTGCAAGTAGCTGCAACTTCAAGGACCAATTATAAGTCTCTATTTTCAGCACCATCATATGGTCAAATGTCTGCTGAATAAGTGGCTGGTAAGCAAGGACTACCTGTATATTCTGACTGAGTTCCATAGGACATAGAATAACAGAGTTAAGAGTTAAGTCTTCCATTCCAATCCCCGCTCAAACAGGAGACCCTATACCAGTATTTCTCAACCTTGACGATTTTAAGGCATGTAGACTTCAACTCCCAGAATTCCACAGCCAGCAATGCTGGCTGTGGAATTCTGGGAGTTGAAGTCCACATGCCTTAAAATCGTCAAGGTTGAGAAACACTGCCCTATACCAATTCAGACAAATGGCTGTGCAGTCTCTTTTTGAAAGCTTCCAGTGATGGAGCACCCACAACATCTGAAGACAAGCCGTTCAATTGGTTGATTGCTCTCACTGTTAGGAAATTTCTTAGTTCTAAGCTGCTTCTCTCCTTGGCTGGTTAGCTAGTTATCTTAGTTAGTTATCCCCCTTAGCTTTTTTTTACAGCAATTGATTGCTTCTGTCAAAAGAGACATGTACTCTATCTCTGCCCCCAGCAATAGCTTCCTTTTTTGTCTGGGAAATTTGATTTCAGTTAACATGGCAAAAATTTCAAATATGAAAACTTTCATTTTAAATATTATTCTGTAGCTCTCCTTGGAGACAGTTGATGTTGAATGTGTATTGGGGAAATTGAACATAGGTAGTCTTGACTTACGATCACAACGGAGCTCTAAATTTCCACTGCTAAGCAAGACAGTTAAGTGAGTTTTGCCCCATTTTATGATCTTTCTTGCCACAGTTGTTAAGTGAATCACTGCAGTTGTTAAGTTAGTAACACGGCTGTTAAGTGAATCTGGCTTCCCCACTGACTTTGTCAGAAGTTGGCAAAAGGTGATCACGTGAACCCGGGACACTGCAGCTGCCATAAATACATGCCAGTTGCCAAGCATCCACGTTTTGATCATAGAGAGGCTTCAACAGTTGCAAGTGTGAAAAATAGTCAGAAGTCACTTTTTTCAGTGCAGTTGTAACTTCAAATGGTCACTAAATGAATGGTTATAAGTTGAGGACCGTCTGTAATAGCTTGTTTCTAGAACTGGTTGGCTTGGCTACCTGTTCATTCTACACTTTAGTGCAGTTACCTTCCAGGACATGCTGGCCTTTTTAATAGCCACCTCTACTCCACTGGTTCTATTGCTCTAATGCTGGGGTCTGAATCAAAAAATAGGTAGTGGCCAAATTGATTCTGTATTATGATGGCACAAACTAAAAATGATCAGAGTTCTTGATAGAAGAAGCTTCCTCATCTTTTTTGTTAGGGACTGATTAAGGGAGAGATTGTTTCTTGATTTAGATAGTTCCAATTATAAATGGAAGCATTTTTGAAACACACATACACAGAAAGAATTTGTATTTAATTGAGTCTACATGCTGCATCTGTTTTGCTGACTCTAAAACAAAATAAATATTTTTTTTCTTTCTGAGAACGCTTTGCTTAGTACTCCAACAGGCTAGCTTTCTGGCTTGCGGAGTCCTCTAACTCCCTGCTTCAGCAGCCCTGAGGAGTCTGCAACTTGAAAAAAAGGCACCTCATCACCACCCACCATGCTGAAGAAAAACACCCCCTCCTGCCCTATAAAAGGAGGAATTGCAGCAAATGTTGTGGGCAGGAGAGAGCATTGTGAGCTAACCCTGCCCGCCGTAACAAAAAAATTCCCTGAAGAATACTTGGATCGGAAGGGGCAGAGAGGGTCAGACAGCAAACACCAATTCTTGTTGCCAGAAAGGAGTCAGCAGCTGGTGGTTTTGAACCAGAGACTCAGCTACTAAATCTTCTTCATCTTTTCTACTGGGGGCTTCTAAAGGCTGACACGTGCCTTGAGAGGACCTTCCTCCAGGGTTGCTGCCCAAATGCTGTGCTTCTCACAGACAGATGCTGTCCCTTGTTCTACAGTCCTGTTTTCCCTGACAGGAGGAGGAATAGGTGACTCCCCTTGACAGATGATTGTGAAGGGAGAAAGTAGAGGGACTCATTGACCAAGCCAGAGAATCAAAGGAGTTATTTACTCTTTGTTTCTCTTGGGTTTTCCCACCCTCTCTGTCTATCCCTAGGGTCATAATCTCTGATCTTCTAAGGCATAGTTTCTTACTCCCTTTACACAGCTACCCATCCATACATTTATTCCTTCAAGCCCGGGATAAATAACAGCCACTAAACAGGCTAATTCCTCTTCAGAATTTCACCAGAGCCTTTAGAAGATGCCTGTTTAAGTCAGTCTCTTAAACGCTTCGGACTGTCAACAATCCAAGGGAATGTTGATGGCAAATCTACTAACAATAAAGTAATTGCCCAATGAATGTAGACAGCAAATTCTTTATTGTAAGCGTTTACTAAGATTATAATGTTATATTTCAAATATCCACAAGATGTTTCGACAATTTAAAACTTCCTTCTGTCACAAGTTCCGACTAATGAAGCACTTCAAAGAACTTTCAGGCATGTTTCCTAAAGTCTTTATTTGCAGAGCTACAAATTATGCCGGTCAACATTGGACTAATTGATGCCAGAATCTGAACTTCCGGTGGCTGGCATCAAGCTTTCCTTGCTCAACCCCTCCCTTCTCATGCAGTCACAGGTCACATTATCCAATTAGTGAGAAGGTCAAAAGTTTACTTCCTCTTTCTTTCCCGGGCTTTTTTCCCCCGCCCAGTCTAAGCTAAGTATTAACCCAATAAATGCCCAACAGTTTTGCATATTGTCAAAGCAAGAATATACAGTATTTGCAGCATTGACATCCGGCCCCCCTTACAAGAAGGACAGATCCTGTAAGGAAAACAAAAGCATTTGTTAAGGGTTATCTTTCGGTTTGCTGGGGTGTTTCACATGAAACTTTTCGATCAATCTGTCAGCGTTCACTTCACTAGATTTCACCCAGGTGGCTTCAGACAATGGGTATCCCTTCCATTGTACCAAGTACTGTAATTTCCCTCTAAAGATTCTGGAGTCAAGAATACGTTTCACTTCATAGTGGGTCTGCCCTGCCACTACGAGGGGTCCAGGTGCCTTCTTTGGAGGAGGTCTCAAAGTGGAGCCCCGATAAGGCTTCAACAAACTACAATGGAAAACTGGGTGAATTTTCCCTAACAGTTTAGGGAGCTTTAGTTGTACTGTGACTGGGTTGATGACCTTTACTATGGGGAAAGGCCCCAAGAATTTTGGTCCCAATTTCTTGCTGGGCAATTTGAGGCGTAGATATTTAGTTGACAGATAGACCTTTTCCCCAACTTGGAATGTTCTTTGGGGATGACTGGTTCACCTGGGGTCAGTGAGACGGCCATGTGCGCTCGCTCATTGGGTGGCCTAAGATGCCCGGTAACATCTGTTGAATCAATGGGGGGATCAGGCCCTATAGGTAGTCTCACAATTCTCATTCCTTTCTCCCACCAGATAAATGGCTTCCATTTGTCCAACCAGGCTAGTCCCAGGATCACTGCCTCTAGGTTGGCCCCAATGACGTCAACCATGGCCCCTGGTTCCGGATAGAGATAGGCCCAGCGATTTAGATGAGAACGCACTTGGTTGAGGAAAAAAATCAGCTTCTCTGGGTCCCCATCAAACGTTGCATTGAAGGGTGGTGCAAACACAGGCTGCTGTGGCCCCCACTGGGGCTGGTTCCATGGCTGCTGGCCAGCGGGGATGGATGGTACCCCCTGCAGCTGTAGGCCTCCCAATGGTGGCTGCGCAAGTGGGGGTTGTAGTGGTCTTCTCTGTTGTTGGACTGGAGGGGGTGGTGGTGCCCTCTGCTGCTGCTGATCATTCATCTGCCGGGGAAACCCATCTACCCCTTGCTGCAGATGCCTCAGACTGGGACTCACCCTCTCTTCAGGGTTGGGGTCTCTGGCTGGCAAAGGCAGGGTCTGACAGGCTTCCTGCTGGGCTCCCCATCGCTCTTGTGGCCACCCCAGTTGCTGTAGGCCCCAACCTGGCTGCAGATTTATGCCCAGGGGTTGCACGTTTGGGGGCTGTGGCCAACCTCCTTGCTGTGGCTGTTCTCCCCCCAGCTGCTGATTTCCTGGCATCTGTACCACCCCAAGGCATTGCAAGGCCTTTATTGGCTGTGGTAAGTTCAGAGGACATGGATCAGCCGCTTGCTGGGGAACCCAATTTCCCCTTTGCTGCAGAGGATTCAAACTGGGATTCTCTCTCTTAGGGATGAAGGTTTCACTTTGTAGGGACTGTTTTCTGTTTCTCATTTCTAAGTTTTGAAATCTTTCCAACGACTCACCCATAACTGTGTTATCTGTCCATTCTGCCTTTGAAGTCTTCGCTCTCAGCTGGGAAATCTGCCAAATTTCTCTCTCCCCCGGCTTGCTGGCTGTCGCTTCCCCCCCCGGGGAGACTGTTGCAGCTACGGGGCTGGTTTCAGGCAATTTTTTTTTCTCCATAATGAGATCTCCCCCGAGGCTACTGTTGATAGATCGGGACGTAGATCGTTTGAAAAGAGTGTTGGATTCTGGCATGATGTCACAAGTTCCGACTAATGAAGCACTTCAAAGAACTTTCAGGCATGTTTCCTAAAGTCTTTATTTGCAGAGCTACAAATTATGCCGGTCAACATTGGACTAATTGATGCCAGAATCTGAACTTCCGGTGGCTGGCATCAAGCTTTCCTTGCTCAACCCCTCCCTTCTCATGCAGTCACAGGTCACATTATCCAATTAGTGAGAAGGTCAAAAGTTTACTTCCTCTTTCTTTCCCGGGCTTTTTTCCCCCCCCCCCCCGCCCAGTCTAAGCTAAGTATTAACCCAATAAATGCCCAACAGTTTTGCATATTGTCAAAGCAAGAATATACAGTATTTGCAGCATTGACACCTTCGTTGTTTTCAGCAGATTCTCAATATAGAATGCTTATCTGCATTTTGGAACGCAAAGTCCACAAATTCTGAGATAGCGATCATATCCATTCAGAATTAAACCAACTCATTTCATCTAATTCAGAAAATCAGGGTCAGCCCACTAGGTAGACCAGACTAAGAAATAGATTCCAAAGGAAGACTGAAAGTACTTTGACTGAAATTGACTATAATAAAATAATCTTATAGTCTGATCCTACTGCACCTTCTTCTTATAGTCTGTCGAATTTCTCTGGACTTAAAAACTATTTCAGCCCTTTTTTCCTAAATAGGAGCTCTTGCATATGTCTATAAAGCAGTGGTTCTCAACCTGTGGGTCAGGACCCCATTTGGGGTCGAATGACCATTTCACGGGGGTCGTCAAACAACACAGTCCACCATTTTTCCCCCTTTTCCTTAGCTGTGCTACTCCCTTTTATTCTATTGGCTTTTGAAAGCCAATAGAATAGACTTTCTTGAATAGAGCCAATAGGAATTGTCCAGGCTCTCTGCCCTGCTGAGCCCGCCAAAAGTCCCATTCTGCAAATGGTGCTGCACCAGTTGAGTAGTCCTCGACTTACGACCGGTTGAGTAGTCCTTGACTTACGACAGGTTGGGGGTCATGGCATTAAAAAGGTTGAGAACCACTGCTATAAAGGTCATGTTCCTTTTCCTCTTTAGTTAGAGATAGAAGGTTGACGATATAATTGGGTATATTTCAAATATTGGATACTTAGAAATGATAACAACTGGGCATCCTTTGCTTGCCCTGTTCTGAAAAAATTGGGGGAAGCAAAATTTGTTTATTTATTTACATTTGCTTTTTCAAAACATTTATATGCCCATCCAGCTCAAACAATTCAACTCTGAGTGGTGTATAAAATTCATTAAACAAAAATACAAAAGGAAAACAGTACAGGTAGTCCTTATTGTTAAGTCAGACATATGGGTTTTGCTCCATTTTACGACCTTTCTTGCCACAATTATTAAGAGAATCACAATTAAGTGAATCACTGCAGTTAGTAACGCGATTGTTAAGTGAATCTGGCTTCCCCATTGACTTTGCTTGTCAGAAGGTTGCAAAAGGTGATCCCATGACCCTGGGGCACTGCAATAGTCGTAAATATGAGTCAGTTGCCAAGCAGCTGAATTTTGACCATGTGACCTTGGGGATGCAACAATGGTGGTAAGTGTGAAAAGTCATTTTTTTCAGTGCCATCGCAACTTCGAACAATCACTAAAGGAACTGTTGTAAATCGAGGATTACTTGCATGTGCCACTGAAACAAAATATAACAGTTTAATGGTTTGTTGTATTCTACCAAATGTGACCTCTGTTTATCTTGACTGAAATTCTTGGGTTTTAACTGCTTAAAGTTCTTACTGTACTGGTCCACTTTGGCAAAGGCAAGTCAGATGTTAGATAAATCTACATGGTGCTTTTTTTTCCAACAACAACAACCTGACATTAAGGAAAGCGGATTCATTTCTAAGATAGAATCATGCATTTTACTTTTGTAAGTGAAAGTAATGGTATTATTTCCATGATGACGATGTGCTGCAATCATTCCCCCCCCCCCTTAGGAATAGCTTATAATTTAAATTTTGGAAGTTCCTTGCTTGCTTTTGTTGTCGGAGCAGAATTATCTATATATGTATATATACCATATATCTATAATAGACATAATAGATATAATATTTCACATTTCACAACCCATAAAGTTGGACAGGACAGGATAGCACCTTCAGTCAACTCACTGAATTGGAACAAAGAAAATATTGGAAGGCTTGTAATAACAAATGAATAAAGAAGGTTATTTTTATCAGGGTTTTTTTTTTCATCCAAGCTTTTACATCCTTATCTGGAGATGGATTATTGAAGCAATTTTGTTGCAGAATTTTTTTCTTGGCTAAGAACCAGGGAGTTCAAAAGTTTGCATTGCTTTCAAAGTAATGAAGCAAATTTTTTTTTTTCTCTTCAAACCTGTTTCATTGTCAACCATTTTGCACATGCTTTTATGGAAAAGTAGTGTTAATATTTTGATGTGTACTTCTCTTCATATTTTATGTCACAGTTGCTAAAAACACAGTAAAAATTGTTGAAAGCATTAGCTAAGTATTTCATAACTATTTCCGTAACTATTTAGAGATATCACCTTTGGGTTATCTTTCAATTTTTGAAAAGGAATAAGCATTGATCAGCTTTTAAAGCAAATCAGTATACAGTAGTAGCAGGTTTATTTAAGATATGTTTATAATTAAATGCAGTACAGATAAATAAAATTGTATGCCATATACACCAACATCATTGTAGGAAATTAGCTAATGCAATATAATAATCAATATAAATGTTACCTAATACTAAAAAAACTTTAGTATAATCTACAGTGAATAATGAGTTAAGTTTTCTGGCTTCATAAATGTCCATCATAAAGAAGCATTTTAAGGGCTTTTTAAAAATAAGGTATTGGATGCAGTAATTAGTTAGGCATAAGTCAAACCAGTCATTTATAGACTAAGTAGCTTGTGAATATTGATGTGTGTGAGAATATTATTTGAATATTCATGATAGTAAGACTTTCATTTTTTGTTCAGGTACAGAAAGTGAAGATCCCAAATTTCCCAAGATCCAGTGGCCTCCCAAAAGCTTGTGTCCTTCATGTCATTACATCTCAACTGATGGAAAAAAGTTTTTGTGGAATGAGAATCGAGTCTTGATGTTTCTCAAATGGCATTTTTCTGAAAAAAACATTTACATGGATTCTCCCCTAGAGCATCAAAGAAGAAATGGTCGAGATGTTGCTCAACAAAATCATGAAGATGAACGGAAGCTGGAAGGGGGAGGAAGAGGAGAAGAGAATGACCAAGGCAATCAAAAGGAGTCAGATGAAGAGAAGAAGGCAGAGCAGCTAGAGGCAGGGAAAGTGGAAAAGAAGAAATATGATTTGGGAAAACCTGGTTCTCCAGAGTGGCATAAACCAAGCATTGTCAAGATGAGCACAAAGGCAAAAGGAATGGTGGAGGATATTGTTGATCTTGATACATTTAGTGAGCAGCATTTTAAGAGCAAAGCCTTGAAGATGGCAAGACAGGTTAGCGACAGAGAGAGGCGGACTAAGAGGGACACTCGGCTATTCCTGATGGAGAATGAGGGCCACCGCTCACTTGATTATATTAGAGAGTCCCTGAGGCACAAGAACTTGGGAGCCAAACAGTTCTCTGGCATCCAAGTGGAAAAAGAGAATACTTTGAGGGGAAACCAGTGGATCTATATTCTGGGAATGGGTTTCTCCCGGTTGGATGTCAGCTTGTGTGTAGTCTTGTATTTGCTTTCTTCTGTCTGCCTGTTGGGCATGTACACCTTCTTCCGCATGCGCATGGGTTACCGCAAGGCCCGGTTAGGCTACTCATTGACATGAAATTGAAGCAGAGGTACAGCAGCCATTAGGTAATGGAAGGGGCATGTGCATATCAGTTTTATGTGGTGATCTTTCACTAAACTAACAATTCCTGTACTGAATATACACAGATGAAAAAAAAATACACAGATAATATATTGGTTATGAAGGATGCAAATCAGTAGAATAGTAGTGGACCTCCTAAAACGTATAGAAATTGCTACTTCTATATTTGAAAGAGTACCTAGTGAACAGACTGGTCTGTTTTGTCACAGTTGCTAGATCATTTATATATATTTGTGATTCTGTACCAGAATAAAATAGGTGAGTGTAGTGACAAAAGGGGCATGGAATCATATTTCAGAGCACACGGTGACAGGCTGATTTTCTGAGAAGTCAGGGGCTCTTTATTGTTTTGGTTTGTGGTGGTGGGAGAGGATTAATAAACAGAAAAGATTCAGATCTCATTAGATAAATGTAGTACGATCCTCTTTTAAACAGTCAGAACGTAACACAAAAACTGTTGCTGTTTTAAGAGAAAAAAAAGCACGAGAAGTTTAGGACCAGCAACAAAGTTGTATTTCTGAAATCTTTGTGCCTTGTGTCTTGAGGTATGTCCAAGCCCTGTAACATGGTAAAGAAATGTTATGGTCTAGGTATACAAGCAGCCTAAAATACTGTGCTGGAAGATCTCTTGAACACTTTTAATCTGTTTTCCAAAGCTTCTGTGCCACTATAAAATTACCCCTTAGTAAAGCCAGATATATGGCGTTGTTTGCAAAAAGAATTAAGTTCTCCCTTCCATACCCATCTAAAATATAAAGCTTGGTTTGGGAACTTGAATAATTTAATCCAATCTTAGATAGCTGGGATCTATAATGCTGGTATCAGTTAGTTGAAATGACCAGTATTTCTCTCTCTTTTTTTTTCAAATAATCTTACTAAGAATTACAAGTAGGAAAAATAAAAACTAATAACAAACTATGAAAAATAGAAAAATAGAAAAAAATACAAAAAAGAAAGAAAGGAAAAACAAGTAATACTCCCCTTCACCCTGGCAAATAAATACATTTTCAGTAATTTAGTACTATCTCTCTCTATACACTCACAACTCATTTATTCACTAGAAAACAAAATTCAAAGCTTTGCCATTTGTTCTTTGTCAGCAAAAGTCCAGTAAAGGAAACCAGATATAACTAATTTTCTGTTTTATCCTTGATTGAATAAGACAACACTGAATTTTTAACAACCTTAAGTTTTAAACCCTTTAAATATAGTCCCAGACTTTAATAGGTCTCTTTTGTAAGTCCAGTAAGGAAAAAGTTATTTTTATGGTTTAATTGTACATCATTTGGCAGTGAAATATCCATCAGTTTCATTTGCATATTCAGTATATCTTTATATTTTCTGCTTGACACAGTTAAGTCTAATTTCATACTTATCCATTATAGCTTATTCTTTTTGTCTAACTTCATTGTCCCATGTTCCATCATATCAAATAGCTTTGAAGACCAATATTCAAAAACATACATTAAGGCTTGTTGCTCCATTATTTATTTCTTTGTTAACAAAATTAATGTATTATCCTCTAGCTTCCTCTGGTGCCAAACCTTCAAGGTCCCATTATCATGTTTCCTCTTTAAAAAGCCCAAACAATCACCAATTCCCGCAAGAAGAATTCTTCTAATTAATTCAAAATTATAATTCCAGGGCTATCTGGACTTTTAATCCTTGTTACCATTCCAAAATCATATTCTATATACCTTTTTGCTGTTTAATTCAAAAGTTAATATTTTTCTAGAGCCTTTAAAATGACATTTAAAGCATCTTTCTCCAAGAAGGTAACTCACTCAATGAATACAGCAAATATTTTCAGGACAATAAAAGAAATAATTCAAAAAGTGATTAAGAAATGAGGGCCAGGCAGGCTTTATGTCTTTAAAAGGCTACTCTACAAGTATGAGCTTGATAGTTCAGTATCCCTCCACTCTAGCCACTCAACACATAAGCTGACCACAAAACAACCATTCCGTGATCTACTCACAAGGAGGAGCTATCTGGAGTCACATGGGTTATCTCAACAATCTCTCCTTCCTCCGGAGAGATTTTGCTGGTCATTCAGCAACAAATTTCCTTGTACACCTGGTCCTTCTGCCAACAGAATGTTTCTCAATCTCAGGAACTTGCTGTCTAGACTTCAACTCCCAGAATTCACTAACCAGCTTGCTGAGGTTGAGAAACACAGTAGTATTTCAAATGATATGAACTCTCATTAGACCAGTGATTCTCAACCTTTCTAATGCCGTGACTCCATAATACAGTTCCTCATGTTGTGGTGACCCCCAAGTGGGTGTGGCCACCAATAAGAGGGAGTAGGACAGCTAGGGAAAAGGGAAAAAAATGGCAGACAGCATGCTTTGGTGACCCCCGTGAAATGGTCATTCGACCCCAAATGGGGTCCCGACCCACAGGTTGAGAACCACTGCATTAGACGGTAGTATTTCAAATGATATGAACTCTGATATCATTTAATGCTGTAGAATATTTAAGGCTTCCCTTGGTACAATGGCCTTTCTAACAATTATGTGCCATATGATTATGTGTCTAAGGTAATAGTATGGTTAAAATAGAGAAATGAAGGGTCAGTAAAATTACTACTCCCAATTAAAATGTTGCGGTCTGTGGGTCAAAGACTTAACTAAATGTTTACTATGAATCATATTTGCACTAAATGAGAAACATTAGACTTTCACAGGTAGCATATAGTTCAGACCAGCCTGGTTCCATATTGTAGAAAAAAATTTCTGAGAGTTTTGAAATACCGTTTTTTGATAGAACAAGATATTTCTTTAATTGCAAATTGCCATTGCATTCTCTTATGGTTGTTTACAGGTGACAGTAA
Organism: Crotalus tigris; assembly: GCF_016545835.1. Classification (NCBI taxonomy): domain Eukaryota; kingdom Metazoa; phylum Chordata; class Lepidosauria; order Squamata; family Viperidae; genus Crotalus; species Crotalus tigris. The sequence continues at coordinate 5,435,669 of NW_024096554.1, read as the reverse complement.
GCACCGGAATTATATTTTGTTTGTTTAATAGTTGTATGGGTAGTCAAGGTAAGATGTACTCTATACTCTATATAATTCAAATTATATAAATGTCTTTCATACACTCTGTGGTAAAAATGATGCTACCATTGCCTTGTTTCTTGTCTGTTAACATAATTGTAGTCTCGGCTATTAATTTATTCAAGGGACAGTAGATTTGAAAGACTATTCTAAAAACCTGTTAATTCTTCTTCGCTATCATCTGTTTAAGAGGTTATAATTCGGTGTGCTTTTTAGTCAGATTTTAATAGCTAGGGTAGGAATTAATTCTTCTACTCTCATGGAACATAGGAACATACCAGAACTACTCTCAAAAACTATGTATTGCCTCAAAAATTAATTTCAGAGTTCCTCAAGTCCTAATATAGTTGGTACTATTTGTACATGTATGAGAGTATGTGTGCTTGGACAAGGATGGGGAATTTAAATGATTTACCAAATGCAAAGGATTAATACAAATAATAGAAGTATTCCTAATAACTCTATGTATTCCTTCTTTTCCCCTTACGAGCAAAACTGAGAACAGTTCCCTTCCATTCACACAGTATATGGTGATGGAGACTATTAGAAGCCAGAATGTATTCTGTTGATCAGATCTATCCTATAAACGGCCACTTGATTATCCTATAGTGACAATAATGATGTCTTCTTCATTCCTTATAATGTAAAATGCAGATGAAGATCAAAACTAAAAACCAAAATCACAGAGTAGGCCAATAAGATTAAATAGTATGTCCTTCTTGATCAGATATATCTCTGACTCCAACTAAATAAGAAGGAACATAGTATTGAATGAGGTTTGCTGGTCACATTCTGCTTCATAACAAATGTGGTTGAGACTGGGATGGAGGATGGGGAATTACCAAGTCACATATTTGTGCCACAGACTTGACTGCCCAATAAATAAGTGTTATAAGTATAGTCTACACTGAAGTTGCTAATTACATGATCTTCACAAATATGCCTTGTGTTCCCAGAATTTCTATGGCAGTCTACCTCAAAAGGTCATTGTAGAGATAAATTGTCCTTAACCATCTTGCCATATGATATAACAATACATTTATCTATTAGATTTTTCTCTTTTATCATAATGCTGGTTGCCTTGTAATGGAACACTGAAGGAGCCACTTTAAACAGGAAAGAAGACTTTTCGGTTAGCTTTTAGTTCTTCAGAGCCATGTGAGGCTGGTTTATGGGTCTAGGACAACTCAGCATGGCCAATTCGCCACAGTTGTGGCCAAGTCACTCCGGGACAGCTCACCACAGGACAAGAGTTACACTAATATCAAAGAAATGGTGGAATAGAATCGTTAAAGAAAGGATGTAAAAGGAGGGACACAATGAAATGCGAATGATAAAAATTAAGACATTTTAAAAATTATTTTAAATACTTGAATTGTTGAATTATCTCACAGCGCGTTGCCCCCTGGTGAGTTGGCCGTGCCAAGTTGTCCCATTCCACTGGTTTACTGCATTTTCTTTGTATTCCACCATGCTGTGTGGAAACGGTCCAAAAAGCCTCTACCCAAATTATTTGACCTAGTGGAATAAATTTATTTTTGCTAATAAATAAATGTGCGTACGTAGCCTGTGTATTTGCTTTATGTTTCTAAGATTATGATACATTGCACTGACTAGTGGGAAGGAAGTGGTAAGTTTATAAACTAAATCATACACACGGGCACAGACACACACACTGAGGGATTATACAACTATTGAAATACACATTTCTAAAATAGATTTAGAAATTGAAATTGAAGTTACTCCATAAAACTTGCTATAAAATTCCTTTGTACCTTTGAATTTAAAAAAAAATAACAGAAGATTTCTTTTGTTTTTTCTTTTTTAAAAATAATTTTGTTAAAGTTTATAATTGCAATAGTAAAAACATGCTAAAGAACTAAACTAAAGACAGAATTAAAAGAGTAAAAAGTACAAAGGAAAAGGTAAAAATGAAAAAAAGAAAAGAAAGAAAGAAAAGATTGACTTCCAACTTTAACCACAACTAATATAAACAATTTAGTTTAATTCATCTCTTAATTTACAACCAATGAGCTCTTCATCCCCTGCCCATCTCTTACCTATAAGCAAAGCACTGTCCTTTCAGTCTTAACTATCAGCAAAATTCCATTAAGAGTTATCAGAAATTACATATTTTAACCTTGATCAAATAAACCAACTTTATATTCCTGCCTTTTACTGTACTTCTGGCAACCTTAATCTTTAGTCCTTTCAAGAAATGTTGTAGAACTTGATTTCATTTCTTTCTTTTCCCATGGGAAGGATTATTTACAATTAATTCCAAAATCTTATTTCAAATTTATCTAGACTTTAATTCATTTAAAATTCTGCAATCAAAGTCTTAACTATTTGCTGTTTATTTCAAACATTTTAAAATTAGTAAAAATGTGTAGTTAAAACTTTTTTTCATTAAGGATTTAAGGCAGACTCACTGGTTGCTTTCAGACTTGTTGATCCAAAAGTCTCAAATAGCTGAAAAGTAGTTAAGCAATTTCCAAATGCAATTATAAAAGCATGTATGCAAACGTAGTACCCTTTTTAAAGGCATCATCTGCAGACTGGTTATTCCCTCATCTCCCATTGCTCAAATTCCACAGGAGACTGTTGAGAAGCAACTGTCTCTAAAGCACTTGTGAGTGATCTCCCGTCCTCTCTTTGTCCAGAGAGGTTTAAAGAGACAGTTTACATATGGGCTCTTCTTTCTTCACTGTGGTCATCAGGCCTGGTTTTTGCAGAACTGTATTTAGTCCATTTCTTCCTCCACGAGAAGGAAAAAAACAATTAGTCTTAAAAATGACCATCGGTTACGGAACTTTTATATTTGAGAAACAATACAATTGATACTGTAGCTCAGTGATGGCGAACCTTTTAGAGACCAAGTGCCCAAACTGCAACCCAAAACCCATATGCATCGTCGGGTGCTGGGTGGGTGTGGCCCATTGGGTGGGTGTGGCTGCGGCGGTAACAGCAGACTGGGTGGGACTAAAAAGTTCAATCAATCAATTCCAACTTTGCAAGAACTTTTGTTTTCCTGCCAGAAGTTGAAAATGACTGATTGATTGAACCTTTTTTTTTTTTACACGGCGGCAGAGGCCTAAAGCGAAAAGGTTTTATAAAACCCAGCTGAAGGCCGGGGCGACGGTGCGCGTGTCCACAGAGAGGGCTCTGAGTGCTGCCTCTGGCACCCATGCCATAGGTTCGCCACCACTGCTTACTCAGCAACCAAAGAAATTGGACTGCCCTATGTGCTATTTGTCTCCTAGCCAATAATGCAAAAAGGAATATTAATTTTCAAGCAGGAAATTTTAGTTCTCTGGATCTTGTACAGCATTTTATAATCAGTATAATATCAGGCTTTTCTATCTCTTGTGTTATATGATGGCACTGAAACAGATTACATCACTGAATGTTTCTTTGGTACGTTCCATGCTCTATGATCCCCACCCCCAGATGTTTTCTTTCTGTGATTGGACAAGGCCACCGGAACAGCTATTGTATGAATGAGCATCTTCTTTCATAACTGCCATCATCTCCATAACATGATGTCTGAATTCCAAAGGGGCCTTCAGTCCTAAAGCCCAGAGAGGCCTATAGAACAATATTAATGTAGTATGTATGAAAAGAAGATGACAGGCGAGAGTTGCTAGCCTATCCTAGAATATTACTTTCATTAGTTTCCTTGATATCAATGTGAGGCTAGAGTAGCAGGAAAATGTATCCTGCATGGTATTCCCAACAAGTAACTGAGATGTTAGAGAAGTGACATTGTTAGCACATTAAAAATGGACTTCATTTCACTGGGGAAAATGTATTTTATGGTAGCTACTGACAAAGCCGTATAAAATTTAAGAACCTACATTTTACTGTACTCCCATAGTTTATACTGCCAAACATGCTAAATAAAGTAAAAGAAGCTTATCTTTGTCAATTGGATCCTTATAGAGATCTTGCAAGCAGGGACATAAATGTAAGTGCCCTTAGAAAACATGAGCTGTGTGAACGACTATTTATTATCTACCCCCAATGTATCATTTTGCCTTTTTTATATGTGCCTGGGCTCCAATATAATAAGCCAAAGGAAGCCTGTCACTTTCCTCTCAGTTTCTACCACTGTGCATAATTTTATGTATCTAATATCTCCCCTTCTTGCTAACTTGTAAATTATCATCAAAAAGAAGTTGTACCATTTCCTTGGATGCTTTGATTGCCTACACCTTTTCTAGCTCTCCTGTAGCCTTTCGGAAGTAGGACTGAAACCATGCACAATATTTCCTATATGGCTATTCCTTGGATTAGCATAAAACAAGCAATTTGTGTCTTTCTTTGTATTCATTCTTAATAATTTCCAGAAGAGGATTTCTGCTTTCATGACACCTATATGTTTCACCAAAGACCACAACCTTAAGATTTCTTTCCTGGTTGAATCACTTTTTGCTCTGGAATGCATCACTTTACCCTGGTTCACACTGAACTGCACTTCCCATTTTAATTTATCTTTCCCAGATTTGGAGGAATCCTTCTGAAGTGCTACACATCTACTATTTTGTTTTAAGCACTCTAAATAATTTGTTGTCCTTGGGGAATTTGACACCTCCTCCCTGCTCACATCCAGTGTGTCGGGAAACCCCCAATGTCTTTCAGTGCAGAATGTTTCCATGGTGGGGGCTTTTCTCCCTTGTGCATCCAGTTTACTTACTTTCAAGATAACTATCTGATTGCATTGAATCTGATGAGTCCATGTCTGAATTCCAATGTACATTGAATGAAGTCATCCAAATGTTGTATGTGTGTGAATGTGTCTGTGTATAATAACTTATCTGCAAATTTAGAGGAACAGCCAAGGTACAAATTGGGCATCCTATTAAAAAATAGGCCCAAATCCTGTTTTTCTGGAATGATCAGAAATTAGGGTCTATAGTCTTTCCATTCTGGTTGCAAGGGTATGATTTTCTAAAGAATAGGATAAACTTGTTGTCTCTACCATCCCCCTCTAAAATCCCAGGACCACTGCTCCCATTTCTCTTGTCCTTTTATCCTTGTTCCTAATCATTAAAGAAAATGGTTGTTTTCCAAAGCTGAAACTTGGGCCATCTGCTCCCTTAGTACTAGCTAAATCCTCCTGTAACCAATTCATTGGGATTACATTGACCTCTACTAATCCCGGCCCTTCCCCTGCTGTAGAGGATTTAAAAGGATTACAGACTGCTGATAATAAACTTTATTAAGGAGGCAGTAGTGGGTGTCAATCCGATTTGATGCCTTTTCCTCCCTTATATCTTCACTTTACTGAGAATTGAGTCTGGGAGAACAAAATATAACAGCGCAACAGTGGAATTCTATATGCCCTATTTGGAGAGCTCTGAGTTTTTTGCATTTCAGCCAAAAAATGCTCCAAGAAGGATAAAAAGAGTTCAGAGTTAAGAGAACTTTGGAAGTTCCAAAGAGTTTTTCATACTCACTGTCTTAAACACCACAACCAAACTGAAGCAAATTGTGAGATAAATTGTGAGATAAGCTATATTCAGACCAATAAATATTTTTCATTAGGACAGTGGTTCTCAACCTTTTTAATGCCGCGACCCCCAACCGGTCGTAAGTCGAGGACTACTCAACCGGTCGTAAGTCGAGGACTACTCAACTGGTGCAGCACCGTTTGCAGAATGGGACTTTTGGCGGGCTCAGCAGGGCAGAGACAGCCTGGACAATTCCTATTGGCTTTTGAAAGCCAATAGAATTAGACTCTATTCAAGAGAGTCTATTCTATTGGCTTTCAAAAGCCAATAGAATAAAAGGGAGTAGCACAGCTAAGGAAAAGGGGAAAAAATGGCGGATTCCATTGTTTGGTGATCCCCGTGAAATAGTCTTTCGACCCCAAGTGGGGTCCCGACCCACAGGTTGAGAACCACTGCATTAGGACATATTGTCTAACTGCAACAATGGAATTAATTGTTTGTACTCTTTATGTTTTTCTGCATTCCCTACTCTCTCTTACCCCAAGCAACTCTCTTAATGTTTGTCCTTCTATATATCAACTATTCTAATATCATTGCAGCACTTGTGTCTCTGATGTTTCTGGCAACATTACAGAAATGCTTTGCAATGCTTTCAGGATTTTTTCCCCAACTGAGTCTAATCAACAGCTCTGAAAGTTTTGGCTAATCCCCAGTCCAACTTCAACCACCCAATGCGTAGCTTCTAAAATTAGCCAAGATGGGTACTTCATTGTAAAGTAGGACCACTGGAAGAACTTCTGTTTGTTTTAATAAAAATCCATGTTCTGTAAAATGGCATTTAGATGCAATCTATGAAATACAATTTCTAATTCCCTAGTCTCATTAGATAGTACATATATTCTATCTATCTATCTATCTATCTATCTATCTATCTATCTATCTATCTATCATCTATATATATCTACAGTATATATCTCTATCTCTACATCTAAATATATGTCTGTCTGTCTGTCTGTCTATCAGCCATTATATTAATTATAACTCCCTGAACTAGGTGATGTCCCATTTCTCTTGTACAGGGCTAATGAAATTAGAGGTTGAGAGGGATAATATAGGGTATAGGGTAAGAAGATGTGATTTTAATTTTGGGAGGAATTATGATTTTCCTTTTTTAAAGCCCATGTAAGTTTCCCTCTTCCTTAGATTCTATCTCTAGTCTAATGACAAAGCTAATCATCCTTAAAGCCATTGCCCCATGCTGGTTGATGTTAATGGATATGGTACTCCAAAACATCTGGTAGGGAACCAAAATATCTTGCTCCCATTAGAAGGGCAACAGTGTGTTATGGCTAGACAGGCAACTCTTTAACTTGGCTCCTGGCTTCTTCTATCTGTGCCAGGCAGGGTGAATAAAATTGTGGTGGAAACCAACAGTTGAGGTTCTACACTAGGAGAAAGAAGCTGAGACACACCTTTTCTTTGCCTAGAATAGGGTCAAGCATTTTGATAAGTTGTTGATATTCACAATGCCACCTTTGTATGATACTTTCAATTATTTTTGTTTGTTCTTTTGTTTTTATAAAATAAGACATAATGTACTGTCAACTTACTTTAAGCCACATCTGGTATTTAATTGCATAAGAACTCTTGCAGTAATTTATGACCACAGTGTTGGGAGTCTTATGGCCTTTTCCAGCTTGGACCCTATCCAAGCATGAACATGATTGACAACATTGGGGTTTTGTTCCCCCTTCTGATGCCCCAATGATATTGCTTTACTCTCATCCCCAGCCTAGCCTGTGAATGAAACAATCTTATATCAACTTTACTCAACCAGAGTTGAAGTAGCATTCTCACACTTTCCCACACCATTTAAAATCTATCAGGCTTTGTCCCCAATTAGCTTGGAAGTTGGAGGAAAGTCAAATGTCTGACATTAGCCTGAAAGAGAAGCAATAGAGACAGGATAGGGATCGGCAATGGAAGTAGCAAATTTCATGTTGGAATATTTTTCAGAGTGGAGAGTATTTCCTTGCAAGCATTTCTGTCCCTTTTTTTTTACATACACACATACCCTTAACTTTCCTTGCTAGTTTCTCTTTTGCAGTAGCCTGACTCACAGAGGTTTAGCAGAGGTTTTTCTTACTGCTTTGAAGCATACAGAAAACCTCACTTGCTTAATATCTCAAGGCACATATAAACCTCATTGTGCACAGCGGATCCAGTTAGCTTTATTTTAATTAGAATTTTGGTGAGATTCTGATCCAGATCCAGATCCTCTTCTACACTTGGGGAACAGTTCAAGTCTGTCTCTTCTTCCCTTGCTTTGGTTAAGCATCTTTTTCCATGAGTTAAAGAGAAAATAGGAGAAGATCCAGGCTAGGATTCTATGAGCTTCTTCTAATGTCAGTGAAAATAGAGAGGGGTCAGCAGCACTTTTGATGTAATTTTCTATGTTTCTATTGGGGAGGAATCCTCACTCAGCTAAAAACGAAGGCTAGAACTCTGGGAACACCCTGATAGGATTTGTGGGTGCATCAAAAACTGGTCCCCACAGACATTGAAACAAAACCGTCTGAGGTAATGCAACGCAAGAGCTTACAAGGTTGGTGCCCACCGCTTTGAATCAATTCCTGCTCTCTGGTGGGCTGTCTCATGGGCACTGGCCTGCCCTACCTCCTCCTCAGCGCTCAGATTGATAAATAGGGTGCAAGTGGATGTCTCCTTAGCATTAGCAGAGCTGCCATAGCTGCCTTTCACCCTGATTTCCCCTGGGCACATGTCAGCAATAGCAGTAATAAGCTAAAGGTTTTACATGCCCACCCACCTGTCTCCATTTCAACATGCGGATTTCTTTCTCCCCCTTCAGCCAATTTTTTTTTTAAAAAGTGGGGGAAGCTTTATAATATTAAAAATATAATCATGAGTCTTTAATATACCAGTTCTCTAGCTCTCTCTTACACACACAAACACACATACACACACACACACAGAGAGAGAGAGAGAGAGAGAGACAGACAGACAGACAGACAGACAGACAGACAGAGATAAATAGATGACATTCTCTAGGGTTTCAACCCCAAGAATAAAGAAACAATGTCTTTTCTTTTCAGAAAAAATGCTTAGCTGTTCTGTTATAATAGCTGTGTGTTATGTTCTGTGCAAAATTCATGAGGAAAAAGGGAGCCCTCTCCCCCACCTCCCAAACCAGGACATTTGCCATGTCTTGTGCAGGGGACAAGAAAATGCACTGCCCCTCCCCCCTTCCAGCCAGCCCCTTGCTTTGTTCACCCTAACATTCAGCTCCTTCTCCAAACCTGACCACCTGCCCACCAGTCAGTGGGTCAATGCCACAATGCAGCACATCCTCCAGAGTTTCCTCTTTTCTCCCCCCAGCTGTCCTCCCGTTTAACCCCAATCAATCTCTGTCCGGCCCCATTGCTTCCTCACCCAGCCCTGCTGCTGTCCTTTGGAATTCCCAAAGTTGCCCATCCTCGCCTGCTGTGTATTTACAACCTGCCCTGCCCTGCCCTGCCCTAGACCCATTCAAAATTGTCCCCACGTACAGAAATCCCCACCAACAACTGCTGTGGATGAGATCAGTATCAGATTCAAGGACAGGACAGGACAGGACAGCAAATAATTGTCCTTTCTAGAGGGCATGGGTGGAAGAGAAAAGACTTCTACAGCCAGGCAGAAGTGAGATTTTGGCAGCTGCAATGTATCTTATAGTTTGGATAAAAGCTTTACCTGTTGAACTTCTGTCTTTAAGGAAAGCGTATTCAGGAATCCTGTGCTAGGAAAGCAATTTTTGGTTTTCTCAGCATGGAGTTTGTTTATTTATTTTAGAAAATAGTTATGGCCACCCATCTGACACAAAAACCCTGGGTGATTAACAACAATCAACAAAGGCAAAATAATAAAACCCTTGATAAATTGGAATTAAGATCACCATAATACAATAACCAAGATGCAGTATAGTACAGGTAGTCCTCGACTTACGACTACCATTGAGTCCAAATTTCTGTTGCTTAGTGAGACTTTGTTAAGTGAGTTTTTGCCCCATTTTACGACATTTCTTGCCACAGTTGTTAAGTGAATCACTGCAGGTGTTAAGTTAGTAACACCATTGTTAAGTGAATCTGGCTTCCCCATTAACATTGGTTGTCAGAAGGTTACAAAAAGTGACACATAAACCTGGGACACTGCAACCTCCATCAATATGAGTCACTTGCCAAGCGTCTGAATTTTGAAGTCCAACAGGTAAAGCTTTTATCATGTGACCATGGGGATGGCGCAATGGTCGTAAGTGTGAAAAATGGTCATAAGTTACTTTTTTCAGTGCCACTGTAACTTCGAACAGTCACTAAATGAACTGTTGTAAGTCAAGGACTATCTATAAACTTCACCACACAAAGCACACAAATCTCTACTACTATACTGGGCTCATCAGACTTCCTGGCCCAGCCACTGAGGAATTCAGGTCCTTAAAACTTTCAGAAGACCAAGAGGATGGGGCACTCCTGATGTCAGGGCAAAATATATTATTGTTATTACTAATAATTATTATAGTCACTCCCAAAAACTTTGTTTCATAAGTTTCATGGGAAACTTCAGCATAAAAAACTCCCTCTGGGTTATTTTTATATGGTTTCATGGAAGCTAATCCAGGGCATGGAAGAGAAGTAGTAACACTTTTCTTTTACTGTGATAAGCTATTGACAGGCAAACATTTTAGGATGCAGAGCACATCATGTTGTAGATCTGTATCTTTCAAACATGGACTTCACCTCCCGGAATCCCCATCCAGCATGCTGGGATTGGAAGTCCACACATCTTAAGGTTGGCGAGTTTAAAAAAATTGTCCAAGAATGGAGGTCATGGCAGAAGGTTTATCTATTCACAACACAGATGCCCTCATAAAACTGGGGATTGAGATTATTGCATCACTGGCTACACCTCTGCAATTCTTTTTAATGAAATGCAGCCCCCAGCTTCTTCCTTTGTTAGAGCTTGACATTTTGCTAGGATATTCATGCAGGGGAGTGGTGAAATATTGTGATATAAACTTTTCTTCCCAATTAAAATATTTAGAGAGTCTGAAATAATAAAAAATGGCTAGGGGTGAAAAGCCGCAAAAGTGCTAAAGTTTCAGGGTTCTGTCAGTTTTTAACTGAAATGCCTATTTTAGGGCTGGCTCTGTGGTTTTCTATATGCGTCTCAGTTAAAACTGGCAGGAAAGTGTATCGCAGTTGTCAGAATCACATTCACCCTTTTTTTAAGCTTCTGCTTCTTTTAAATTGACTCCTTAACTTTCTGCCTGTACAGTTTGAGTTTTATTTGAATTGTATGGTTCTTTTATGTACCTTCAGAACAATTCTTATAAGAGCAACACAAATTGAATAACTAAATAAGATTAGGATGTGAATAAGATTAGGAAACTGGTTAGGAACCAAAAGGTTTTTTTCCCCCTCTCTCAGAGCAGACTGTCAAATGACAGCCTCTATTCCATAATAACCTGGCTTGGAGTTCAGCCAGGCAATTTAAAAGCTCCAAGGTTTCCTCATTCCACAAAGCTGCTTTTTACCTCATGTTTCTCTAACCTATATTGACTAAAAAAGTAGCTTCACACATCAATGCCTTGGTAAGGCCACACTGGGAATACTGCATCCAGTTTTGGTCACCACGATGTAAAAAGGTTGCTGAGACTCTAGAAAGAGTACAGAGAAGAGCAACAAAGATGATTAGGGGACTGGAGGCTAAAACATATAAGGAACGGTTGCTGGAATTGGGTATGTCTAGTTTAACGAAGAGAAGGACAAGGGGGGACATGCTAGCAGTGTTCCAATATCTCAGGGGCTGCCACAAAGAAGAGGGAGTCAAGCTATTTTCCAAGGCGCCTGAAGGCAAGACAAGAAGCAACGGATGGAAACTAATCAAGGAGAGAAGCAACCTAGAACTAAGGAGAAATTTCCTGATGGTTAGAACAATTAACCAGTGGAACAAATTGCCTCCAGAAGCTGCGAATGCTCCAACACTGCAAGTTTTTAAGAAGAGACTGGACAGCCATTTGTCCAAAATGGTATAGGGCAGTGATGGCGAAACTTTTAGAGACCGAGAGCCCAAATTGCAACCCAAAACCCACTTATGTATCATTGGGTGGGGCGTGGCCCATTGGGTGGGTGTACCTAATTGGTTGGGTGTGTCTAATTGGGTGGACATGGCCCATTGGGTGGGTGTGGCTGCGGTGGTAACGGTAGTCTGTGTGGGACTAAAAAGTTCAATCAACCAATTCCAACTTTGCGAGGTCTCTTTTTTCCCCGCAAGAAATTGAAATTGATTGATTGAACCTTTTTTTTTTTTTTTTTTTTGCACACGGCGGCAGAGGCCTGAAATGAAAATGTTTTATAAAACCCAGCTGAAAGCCTAGGACTGGGGTGATGGTGGGTATGCCCACAGAGAGTGCTGCCTCTGGCTCCCGTGCCATAGGTTCGCCACCACGGGTATAGGGTTTCCTGCCTGAGCAGGGGGTTGGACTAGATGACCTCCAAGGTCCCTTCCAACTTTATTATTATTATTACTACTACTACTACTACTACTACTACTACTACTACTACTATTACTACTACAATGGCTATGCAGAACCATAGGCATATTGCACAGTAAGGAAATAAAATTATATACACTTTTCAGTGGCATCCAAACACTTAATCCAGAATTCCAAGTTAGGTGTGCATAGTACCTTAAAAGGCATAGGCTTACTATATTTTATGGCTTTCTCAGAGTAATTATTACATACCTTGAATATACAGGCTTAGAGAAGTGGACAGAAGTTACAAAAAGAGAACAAAAAAAAGCAGGTAGCAAGAGCAGAGGAAACAGACTAACTTTCATCAGGTATTCTGGTCCCAAAGACTGAGATTTAACCAAGCAGGAAAGATGAAACTGGAAAGAAAAATAGTCTAATCAGTGGAATTTCCATCATCCTGTTTCATACATCTCTAGTCCTCTGGAATGCTAGGTCTGTGTGGTCCGGAATGAACATGCGAAGAGCCCCTTTTGATGTAATCACAGTTAAGACTTCTCTCCCCTGGCAGTACCCTACAGGAATGGTAACAGGGAGCCTCCACCAGTTTTAGCACATGCCAGAAGCTTATTACATAATTCAAAGCTGACCGGAACATTCCCCACCCCTCATTTTCATGTCTATTGATTGTCATTTACGGAATCACTGGGACATTGGAAGCTTCCTGGTTCGACCTCCTGCCTGGGGCAGGAATCCTCAGAGCATTCCAGACAAATGCCTGTCCAAACTTTGCTTGAAAACCTCCAGAAATACAGCTGATATGACTCCAGGAGGCAGGCAGTTCCACTGCTTAGCAGCTGTCACAATGAGGAAATTGCTCCTTGTTTTGAGTTCGATCTCTCTGTGTAAAGCTGCCACCATTGGTTCTTGTTCTGCTCCCCAGCATTACAGAGAATAAATCAATGCCCATATCCCTATGACAATTCTTTAAACATTGGAGGACTGCTACCATGTCTCTCCTTGGCCTTGTAATCTTTAGAGCAGGGGTTCTCAACCTTGGCAACTTTAAGACTTGTGGACTTCAACTCCCAGCTTTGCTGGCTGAGGAATTCTGGGAGTTGAAGTCCACAAGTCTTAAAGTTGCCAAGGTTGAGAACCCCTGCTTTAGACTGACCATACCCACTACCCAGTTCTTACAGTTCTTTCATGGGATTTATCATACAAATCCCTAACTTCTTTGTTAATTGCTTCTGCACTCTTTCCAGCTCCTCCTCATCCTTTTTGTATTTTGGAGAACAAAACTGGAACTGGTGGGAAATTCTGGGAGTTGAAGTTCACCTGTCTTCAAGCTGCCAAGCCTGACATGCATTTCTTTCCTGCCCCACCTTGAGCAAGTTCTTAGAGGACCTTTTTTAACTTTTGCAAAAAGACAGATTCAAAACAGGAATTAGGCACTTCAACCTTCTTACTTTCTCTCTCACCATCTTGGCAACTTCCCCAACCAGCAAATCAATATCTCAACCATGTAATAAACTAATATTTCATTATCATTCGCCTGGCCTTTAAAATATATCAACAGAGCCATTATCACTTCTTTTACCCTTGATATTCACCCAGAAAGCTTTGGCATGGTTTTTCATTTGATGTAATGAATGTCCATCAAAGTATACATTATTTATATATTATGTGTCCTCCCCCCCCCCTTCCACTTCTGTTTCTGTGGAACAAACTACTGCCTTCTAATGCTGTACTTCAATCATGAGTTCCTTCCACTAGGTTTCAGAAATACTAATACTGTAATGGCAACTTTGTCTGCTCCTCCCCTCCCCCCTTTTGGTCCTCATACTCTGCGTGTTGGTGTACAGGCAACTGCCTTCATAGATTTGGCTGGTGTATTCCTGAGCATCCTTTCCTTCTGATCACTTCCTTCCCTGTTGTAAGGTTTACTACCTTGGAGTTTATTCTTTGAGAGAGGTTCTTTGTGTTCATGATTTCCCCCCCTCCCTCCAGATTTAGTTTAAACCCTACCAGAGGATATGAGGAATATAATCTTCCAAACATATTCTTCACAGACTTTATGAGGGACAGTCTATATCTCAATAGAATGCCTGACTGTCCAGGAATCTGGTATTTTCTTAATAATATTATCTCTTGATCCAGTGTTTCACCTCCAGAATTGTCTGTTCTTTCCTGGGCGACAAACTCCATTCAGACTTGTAGACAAAAACATCACCTGTGCTCCAACTCTTTGGTTACTTCCTTGGACTCCCTTGATATTCTTTCCAAGTTATTTCTGGGAGTGTCATTTATTCCAAGATGAAATTTAAAAAAGGGACAGTGGTCAGTATGTCTGTTTGGTCAGGTCAGCTTCTCCATTACATCCAATGTGGTCTGCAGACTCTGCTCATCTCTGCATCAAGTCACCCTTCACCACCACATGCATTTTCCTCTTTGAGCCTGCAAGTCATTCTCTAAGGAGAAGAACTAGAATTGACTACACAGTTTCAGTCACAGAGAGGGTCTCTTGGTTCTCTTCTGAATTATATGCTGCCGGGCTTTTTCCGCTAGGATTTCTGTTTTCTTTACCTTGTCAAGGAACTCTTCATCTTCGCCAGTTAGGCTGAATATGGCCAGATATTCTTCCAGACCCTCTATTCTCTTCTCTAATAATGTGATAAGCTTGAATTTGGTTCAGGCATTGTTGAGCTCATGTGGTCTAGAAGCAAATGACTTGGGCCAAATCAAATGGTTCCAGAGGCATTCCTTTCAATTATTAAGGATTCAAACTGAACCACATCTTTTGATTCAGACATTTTATCAAACTGCCCTTGAATTAATTCTGCAAATCAACCCAGAGAAGTTGTGAAGATTAAAACCATTACGGTGAAACCAACAATGTGGGTCCCAGCATTTTTCCCCAAAACATCAATAAAGCTGACCAAAATCTGTACTCCAGGGTTTTTGGCATCTGATGGGATGACTGATTTTCTCTGTGCAATCACTGAGTTGAATTGGGTTGTTGCATTCTAAAAGAATACAAAATTAATTTTTAAAATCTTATAATTTATATCCTACCAATCAATCACATATTGAAGATCTAATTATAGTTAGTGGCAAGCTAAATGATCAACACAGTTGAAAACATTTCATTTCCCTGCCCTACCCCATATAGTCTTCAGAAAGATCCAAATGCTGGGTTCTCGAAGAGTAGGAAAGATCTAGTTATATCTTACTATAGCAGAAAAGATCAATGCCAAGTTAAAGTAAAATAGGATGGACTTTAAAGAAATAATCATATGTCCTTTACACACACTCATACCGGCTCTCATTGCTAACATGCATTTTAATACCTCAATAAAGCTTGCATTAAAAAGATCCTTCCAAACTTTCAGATTGAGATGCTACAATGGCTATTTGGCATCTCCAGGTCAATGTGTCTTTCAATTATCTCTTCTCCCCCACTATTATGGACATAGAAAAAATGCCGACAGCTTAATCTCTTTATTAGGAATGGTTTTCTATGGTAGGAAACCAGTCATTCTGAGTAGGCCCACTGAAAGACAGGTCAACAGGCTTTCTCCTTCTTTCTAGTGAACCAATGCACGACCTTGGTTTCTTACTGCCATTAGCAAAAGGCAGCAAGGGATCTGGAACTTGGGCCATCTATGTGGTTGGGGGAAGTGGGTAGGACTGTCCCTGGTTGCACTGTCCACAAGTAAAAGGTAAAAGCTTTTACCAGGTGGTTACTCCTGCTGCATGTCTGCCTAGACATGCAGCAGGAGCAGTTCACACCATACGCAGAAAACTCTAGTAAATTGAACTTTGTCAAGCAAGAAGGAACCTAGAAACATGAGAAACCGATCATCAGTTACAGGAAGCATTTAGTTGCAGTTAAAAGTGGTACAACTAGTTGCTAAATCTGAAAGGGTGGTTACTTTTTTTTTTTTTTTAATGCTGGCACATATTGCATGTTGGAAGATTTTGTGAAATAAATGAAGCAAGCACCAAACGCTGAGTTAATTTTTTCAGCCAGATTCCCTTTCTATATCAATAAGAGAAATGTGGAACTTTAATAATGTTCAGGAGTAGAGATATATGCAAGCATCTTTCTATAGAAATGTATAAAGAAAGGAACGTTGAATTTGGTGAACCACCACCACCACCTACCATCACATCACTTGCTCACAGAGTCAAAAAGCTTTATTTTGTCACCAGAAAATAAGAGAAGCAGGAATTCTGGATAGCAAAATATAGAGGGCGGGAGCCAAGGGAATTAAAGGAGGCTGCAGTTTAAATTGAGGAGTAGGGTTAGTAAAAGAAGGGCTAGAAAATCACTTTTTACAGGATCAAAGATTGAGTGATATAACACACTAAGCAAGAACCTCAGATTAAAAGCAGTGCCATTTTAAACTCCCGCCCTACATGTGGGTGTATTTGCACAACACACTGAATCAGGCCAATTAGCAATCAGGCAACTACATTTCAACTTATGAAACTTGGTTTAATTGTGGCACATGTTTTAATGTGTTGTGTGATTCCACTCTTCTTGCTCGGTTTGCAGTTCAAAGAATTGTATAATCCTTCTAAAAATGAGCTAATTCAATAACCGAGCTACGCATGTTGTATGAATATAGTGTGACTAGAACTCTAAATGAGTGCCATTCACGATCTCTTTTACCTTGATAGGGTAACCTTCAACCAACCACATGGAGCAGAAGCTAAAGATCACTAGAACAAATCTTGCAAGACATTACCAGGCAATTCTAGCAGGAGCCTTTAGATATAAATTAGTTTACAGACTAAGCAGCCCCAGCCATTTGCATCATAGTTAAGCATTTTGCAGGGATAATTTCAACAAATGGCCAATCCCTGTAGCAAAATCTGAAAGACATAAAAATCCCACTAATCTTTAATTTATGCAGATGTTTAATTTAAACTTAAGTGTGGACCGCTGGCTACTGGGTCTGAAACCATATGAGACAAATTGAGACTTAACGCTCTATCATTCACAGCAGGGCGCATTTGATTTCCTAAACCAAACATAGCTCCTTGGTAGCAAGTAGGGGGCTGGAGGTGCAAAGGCTCCTGTTCCCTGAAGCCAGGACAAAGCTAGGCCTGTGATCAGTCAAACCAGACCTGCACAACCAACTCCTGGATGGCTATTCCTGTCCTGCAACTAATTACCTAAATGGATGCAGGCTGTTGAGAGACAGTCACTATTCCCTAATAGAATTTGCCCTCAAGTGCAATTTAATTTTCTCAGAGGTTGTTTTCCACCCCCCTCCTTCTTTCTCTTCTACTGACCCACACACAGAATCACTTTCTCTACTCTACACAGTGGAGATCACAGCACCTTTTCAGCAGGGAGACCTGACACCTTTTGCCTCTTCCTCTTTCACACTTTTTGGCTTCTCTTCCCCTTTTAAGTCCGAGTCTCTCCCACAGTATTAATCTGTGCCTTCCTAATTTCTGTCAAAGAAAACAAGCCCATCCAGTGGGGACGGGGAATTAAATGCCAGGCAGTAGGTCTGGCATGCTACAAACAAGTTTCACTTCTCAAGGTTAGGTTATCATCCTCTACATATCTTGAAACGAAAGACCTGCCTTCTTTTTATCACTGGTAAGTACAGCCCTTCTTATTTATGTATAGCTAATTTTGGACACCTGAAAGTTTTCTCGAATGAAATCATTTAAACTGAGGGGCATCAAGTTTAGAAAGAAATACAAGGGTGTTCTTGTACCAAAACTGGGCTCTTGATGGAGCCAGTGTAGAAGAATTTCCTGATGGTTTGAGCCCCATATTTCTATCAGCAAGTAACTGCACTTTTCTTACAAAGAAAAGATGGAGGCTGTATTTTAAAAAGGCTTACAAAAATGCCTGTATCGGTAGGCTTCTGAGTTTGCTTCTGAATGTGCTTCTGCGACATTTTTCTTCCTGTATGAAGACAAAGGGGAACAGCCTCAGATCTGGGGATTTTTTCTGTTGTGTTTGGGACTGGACATGGTTGTGTGCTGCTTACTGAGATGTAATTTTTAAGGTGTATTTTTTCATAATAGGTAGTATTCACCATTTTCTGTACCCCTGCATTGCTACTGCTTAATTTGCACGTGTTCCTTGTTATGATGCTTTCTTCCAGGTTTTCCAGTGGGATGGTGCTTGGTTTATATTTATATTTGTATTTTGTCTCATGACCACTTGATAAAGTCACCAAGGCAGTACTCCACAAACTGAAAATAGAATAGAAGCACTTTGTTATGAAACAATATAATGCAATCAATCATTTTTACCAAAGACTTTCAAGAAATAAGTCCCTGGTTTCTCTTAAAGCAAAAGAGGCATTTTTAAATAACTAGAATAATCCCATCAGCTGCCAAATCTTCATACCAATTTCTCTGAAATTATTTCTCAGTGCTGACATGAAGTGTGCTGCAGCCTTTTTAGATGAGAGAGAATTAATGGCTGCTGGCCAGGGAGGAAAAAGAAATCTATAATCAAGTACACTAATGAATTTTAGACTAATTATGCTAAGTAATCCCATGCTCACAGGCCTGCCATGTGAAGAAGCGAAGACTGAGAGATGATGACACCCAGGGAATGTCGTGGCTTAACAGGAATTTAGACCAGGGATTTTGTTCTTCTGTATCCAACTTTCTTCCTGTTGCCCCAACTCAGTCTCACATCTAAGTGGCTCCAGTTTTTCCCCTCAAATTATAATCTCAGAGGCTTTAATTAATAAAAGGATAAAGATGAGCATGAATGGTTCAAGGCTATATATATATATTAAAAATTACATTACAAATTGAAGAATAGCGATTCCTGGGTACATATATTTCAGTAAAAAAGGAAAGCGATCACCAGGAAGTAAAACACCAAGGTTTTAATAAATAAAATCAAGCTTTCGATGGCTAACATCTGCCATCATCGTCAGGATACAAGCCAGTTAGTGAGGAAACCTGCTTATAAGCATCGCCACACCTAAACTCTACGCATGGACCTTGTAACAGGTCCAAGCCAACTAATCCTTACTTCACTTACAGCCTTCAGTGATTCTTTCTTTTAGCTCTTACTTACATCCACCTAGCTTTCAATGGCTAGCACCTGCCATCATTGTCAGAATACAAGCTAGCTAGTGAGGAAACCTGCTTACAAGCATAGCCACGCCTAAACTCTACGCATGGACCTTGTAACAGGTCCAGGCCGACTAATCCTTGCTTCACTTACAGCCTTCAGTGATTCTTTCTTATAGCTCTTACTTACATCCACACAACCACCCACTTCCTCCCTCCCTTTAGTTCCTGAGTCATATAGGCAACGTGTGTTTCTCAAAATTAAAGGGTCCTCTGCACTATTGAATTGATTCTTCTTTCTGTGTTCCTTGGGACGTTTCTCTCCTCCACTCCTCCGGCACGCATCGCACTCATTTGCATTCTTCAATCCTGTCACTCCTTCAATCCCCCCACAATCCTTGCCACCAATCTCATCCACAATTTTATTTCCCCCCACTGTTCCCAGCATATCGCATCCTCCATGCTCCTCCTTCATGCCACCTGGTGCGACTCTCAATCCGGTTGCCTCTCTTTCAGTCTTCTGTAACGCCGCTCTCCGGGAGCGCGTGACCACCCCCATAATGGGGCGGCTGTAAGTATTGATCTTCTGTACATCCATTGAAGGCATGTCTCTGTCTCGGTGGCTCTGATCAGTGTGGCCGCATAGCAAAGGTGTTATTCTGCCATCGCTCATGGTAGGTGTTGCCTTTTTTGAATTCCTATCCATTTCCAAGGCGCCGGCGACCAGATGCGTTGTAGCGGGGGCACCATTGGGGACAATGGAGCCGATATAGTCACTGGGGTAGCGAGTTTGTTTTGTGTTAATTGGGACACTTGTTGTTCTTATTCTTGAGTATTGGGTACAATGCAAAGAGGTGTCTGGGGCATCCGAGGATGGGCTACTAATATCAACAAATTTCTTAATTGATGGCGGATGTACACACGAATCGTTAACTAAAGGGGGTCTAGATTGTAGATGTCTCTCTTCTTTGTTGCCAGTTTCATCTAATGGACACCCAGAGTTTTTGTTACTCAGATGTTTTTTCCCAGGTCGTCTACGCATTTCCCACGCCTTCATGGTCTGATATGCCGGGCGTAGGTCCACATGTCGATTGATTGACATGCTGTCTGAGAATCAGGCTTCTTTGAGTAAACTACCACTCTTGGAGGTGTCACTGGCAACCACCCTTACGTCGTCAAAATTAAATTTATGACCAAACTCCTCCATGTGAGTCAGTATTTGGGAGTACTGCTCACCTCTTCTTATTGCCAGCTTGTGTTCCTGCATTCTTGTTCCGACCCTTTTGGAAGTTTCTCCCACATAATTGCCTGGACAGTCATTACAGTTAATCCTGTAAACGACTCCAGATCTCTCAACTATGGGGAGTGGGTCCTTTGGTCTCATAATGCAGGACAACCGTAGCATCTAATGGATGCCCCTTAGATTTTATGGCAGCGCTAGAGCCGGCGTTACATCGCATTGGGACAGAGGAGGCTGGAGATTCTATCAGGCACCGAGTAACAGGACTGTTAATGGGCCACAAATACTACCAAACTCTATCCAAAAATGAGCTGGAGGCTCTTAGCCAACTAAAGGAGGAGGATGCCACCCTCATATTGCCAGCTGATAAAGGGAGGGCTACGGTTGTCATGGACAGAGCTCATTACACCAGCAAGGCGCTTGGGCTACTCAGTGATGCAACGGCCTACAGAACCGTAAGTGGGGACCCCATGGTGACCCTTAAGAACCGGGTCAATAAAGTGCTCAATGCCCTGAAATGAGGCAAAAGACTAGATGATGAAACCATTGCAAGGATACGCCCTAGCGACACAGCGGCCGCTAGATTTTATGGCTTACCCAAGGTCCACAAGGAAGGGGTTCCCCTCCGCCCTATTATAGCATTTAGGGGTACCCCCACATCAGAATTGGCCAAATGGCTAAGCCACCTCATTGGCCACCTGGTCGCAGACAACCAGACCACGGTAAGATCTGCGGAGGAATTCCTGAGTAGGATAAGAACTTTGAGGATAGAGGATGACGAGGTGATGGTGTCGTTTGACGTCATCTCCTTCTTCACCTCTATCCCACAGGACCTGGCCATTGCGACGATCAAAGATCTTTTGAGCCGCAGAGGACCAGGACATTACCAGGATTCACTCCGCTCTGATGACCTTGTGGACCGTCTAGTCCTTTGCCTCAAAACGTATTTTACGTTTCAGGGCACAATGTATGAGCAAATAAAGGGCACCCCCATGGGGTCACCTATTTCAAGTGTTATTGCTGAGGCTGTATTGCAGCAGTTGGAACACGTAGCGATGACCCAATACTGCCCAAAGTTCTGGGCCTGCTACGTTGACGACACATTCGTCATAATTAAGAGGAGTCAAAAAGCTGACTTTGTGGACACACTTAATTCGGTGTGCGTGGATCTGCAATTTACGGAGGAGGAGGAGTATCAGGGTAGGCTGGCATTTCTTGATGTCTTAGTCCAACGCCAGCCAGATGGGACCTTAACCACCCGGGTCTATCGCAAACCCACGCACACCGATAGAATTTTGCACTACAACAGCAATCACCCGGTGGCCCACAAAGTCAGCTGCATTAGAACCCTCTTTAAGAGGGTGGACTCCCACTGCAGTACAGCCGAAGCTAGGATGGAGGAAAGAAAACATCTCCTCCGTCTCTGTAGGTACAATGGGTACCCCATGAAATTCATCAGACGCCACAGTACTCTGTCCAAACCATCCCAAAATCCATCAAGTGGGATGGCACCATCACAGACGACTCGTATTACCCTCCCTTACATTAGCAACGTCTCGGAAGCCACCACCAGACTATTGGCACCCTATGGTGTAAGGGTTGCACATAGACCTGACCGGACGTTGCGTTCCTGCATTATGAGACCAAAGGACCCACTCCCCATAGTTGAGAGATCTGGAGTCGTTTACAGGATTAACTGTAATGACTGTCCAGGCAATTATGTGGGAGAAACTTCCAAAAGGGTCGGAACAAGAATGCAGGAACACAAGCTGGCAATAAGAAGAGGTGAGCAGTACTCCCAAATACTGACTCACATGGAGGAGTTTGGTCATAAATTTAATTTTGACGACGTAAGGGTGGTTGCCAGTGACACCTCCAAGAGTGGTAGTTTACTCAAAGAAGCCTGGTTCTCAGACAGCATGTCAATCAATCGACATGTGGACCTACGCCCGGCATATCAGACCATGAAGGCGTGGGAAATGCGTAGACGACCTGGGAAAAAACATCTGAGTAACAAAAACTCTGGGTGTCCATTAGATGAAACTGGCAACAAAGAAGAGAGACATCTACAATCTAGACCCCCTTTAGTTAACGATTCGTGTGTACATCCGCCATCAATTAAGAAATTTGTTGATATTAGTAGCCCATCCTCGGATGCCCCAGACACCTCCTTGCATTGTACCCAATACTCAAGAATAAGAACAACAAGTGTCCCAATTAACACAAAACAAACTCGCTACCCCAGTGACTATATCGGCTCCATTGTCCCCAATGGTGCCCCCGCTACAACGCATCTGGTCGCCGGCGCCTTGGAAATGGATAGGAATTCAAAAAAGGCAACACATACCATGAGCGATGGCAGAATAACACCTTTGCTATGCGGCTACACTGATCAGAGCCACCGAGACAGAGACATGCCTTCAATGGATGTACAGAAGATCAATACTTACAGCCGCCCCATTATGGGGGTGGTCACGCGCTCCCGGAGAGCGGCGTTACAGAAGACTGAAAGAGAGGCAACCGGATTGAGAGTCGCACCAGGTGGCATGAAGGAGGAGCATGGAGGATGCGATATGCTGGGAACAGTGGGGGGAAATAAAATTGTGGATGAGATTGGTGGCAAGGATTGTGGGGGGATTGAAGGAGTGACAGGATTGAAGAATGCAAATGAGTGCGATGCGTGCCGGAGGAGTGGAGGAGAGAAACGTCCAAGGAACACAGAAAGAAGAATCAATTCAATAGTGCAGAGGACCCTTTAATTTTGAGAAACACACGTTGCCTATATGACTCAGGAACTAAAGGGAGGGAGGAAGTGGGTGGTTGTGTGGATGTAAGTAAGAGCTATAAGAAAGAATCACTGAAGGCTGTAAGTGAAGCAAGGATTAGTCGGCCTGGACCTGTTACAAGGTCCATGCGTAGAGTTTAGGCGTGGCTATGCTTGTAAGCAGGTTTCCTCACTAACTGGCTTGTATCCTGACGATGATGGCAGATGTTAACCATCGAAAGCTTGATTTTATTTATTAAAACCTTGGTGTTTTACTTCCTGGTGATCGCTTTCCTTTTTTACTGATATATATATATATATATATATATATATAGGTCTTTGGTTGTTCGGGTTTTCTCCCGCGTAAAATTGGAAGTGTCAAAGACCTATATACAAATACCCGCGAAAACCTCAGAAAACCTCAGAAAACAAATATATATATATATATATATATGTGTGTGTGTGTGTGTGTGTGTGTGTGTGTGTGTGTGTGTGTGTGTGTGTATGGTACAAATAAAATACGAACACCAGGAGAGTATAAATATAAAAATACACTTTCCTAAAAGCTGCCAAGCTTTCGTTTGGAAACTCCAAACATCATCAGGGCTAAGGAGCCAGTAAGCAATGATGTCTTAAATGGGTTTTGCCGGCATCTGCACCCGGCTCATGGACCACGTCACCGGTCCCGGCTGGTTAATTAGTGTTCCAGACAGATGAATTAGCAGCTGCGGAGAACAACTCTTCCCCCAGTATAGTTAAAATATTCCCAGCTCTCCAGCAAATTAAATTCTAGAACAGGTATGCAGCCTCAAGGGAGAATCTTAGGAATGACTACAAAAGTGTATCTTTTGTATTTGTACCCCCACACACACACACACACATACACACATCTTATTTCTCTGGCACCAGCACAGGCAAAATAATCAATCTGGAGGGAGAGTGTTCTACTTTCAGATACTTCTCTGGTGGCTAGGTACAGAGAACAGTATAGATACCATGTTGTACCTTCTCTGTTAGTTCAGAGATGATCTTTCTGTGGTCTTAATATAGTCCAAATCAAAATTGAAAGGATCTTCTGGGCAAAGGTGTCCCTCTCCTGTGACAATGGATAATCATTGCCTTTCCCAACTCTCTCTCTACCACTCCCCCCTTTTGCCTTTCCAACCAGTTTCCCTAATTATTCCATTCTGCCTAGGAGCTGGTTCATCATTCTTCTCCTCCCAGCATCCTTTGATTTATCTTTCTGTCTGAAGCACAGCTCTCTCCTCCTCCTCCTCTTTCTCTCACAGGAATTCAATTTTCATTCATTTTTCTGCTTTGCTAGATTGATATAGACCCTCTGCCCTGGTCCATATTACTCACCGTAACCAGGAGTGCAATACTGCAGAGGAGCTAGCTTTGAAGGGAGATTTTTTTTCCATGCACAAGAAAAGGGCAAGAACCTTCATTGCAGAAGAATGAGATATGGTTTTTACTCTTCTGATTTGTCTTCCACCTTCTCTAAATGTAACCCTTCATAATATTTCTTGGATCTTATTTATGGCTATTTTAAATATATGTCTCTGTGTATATTTTCTGGTCACACACACACAAACACATACACACACATTAGATGTTGGTTGGAAGTAAAAATAAAAACAATGAGTTTCATAAACTTTTCTGTAGTGGTCATCATTACGGATTTCTAAATCTGAGGGGGGGGGGAACAAAACCAAAACCTGACTCTAGCAACAGTGAATATTTGAAAATGAGCATACTGGAGAAAAAATGGCAGCGTGGCCACTCAGCCTGGTTTGCTGACTTTACAGACTCTTCAAGGTTTTGTGTTTTTTTGAACTCCATCTCATTGCAGAAATGTCTTCTCTTAGAAAATGAATCTCTTCTTGCAAACTGCAATATTGATATCATCATTTAAATATGTTCCTTTGAACTGCTGTATGTGTGCTGCAAAATCAGGACAAACTCTAAAAGGCAGCAAGGAGTTCAAATGGCCCATTTCTCTTTGCTGCCATCTAGTGGTTGCATGATTTTTTTCAGCCAAGTTATGGTAGTCCTGGTTGTGCATGTCAAAAACAAAAAGACAGTTGACCACTCTGACCTTCATTTTTTTTTCTCTCATTAGAGCACCATAATTACATATACTGGAAAGGCCATCGCACAACTCCATCTGGTGTGCCCATTGCACTCTTGTCTAGATTTGGGGGGTTTTAGATAGTAATGCCCTAATTACCTCATGGCTTGACTACTGCAACATGCTCTATATGGGGTTGTCCCTGAAGGCCTCCCAGAAGCTTTAACTGATTCAGAAGGTGGCAGCACAAGCAGTGATGGACATGCCTGGATATGCCCATGAAACATATCAGCTTTTCAGGCTGCATTAATTTCCAGTTTGCTTCTGGATGTGATTCAAGGTGCTGGTTGTTATCTATAAAGCCCTACATGGCTTACTTGAGGGACTGCTTGTCCCCCTTAGCATCTGCCCACCAATTCAGTTCTGCAGGTTCTGGTTTCCTTTCATTAAATAAGGTCATTTATCGCAATCCTGGAAGTATACCTTCTGGAATGAGCTTTCCCCCAAGAAAAAGATGATCCCCATTCTACTATTTCTTAGAAAAGTCATGAAGACCTGGATGTTCACTCAGCCCTTTGGCAAGGGTGAATGAGACCCCTTGCTTCATTCCATCTGGTTGGTCATGCTTGCCAACTTTTATCTTTCATTTATTTTACTTTGCTTTCTTTGATTGTTGTTAGCCACCCAGAGTCATTGAGAGTTGGGTGGCATCACAAGTTGAATAAATTAATTATTATTTTACCTCAGAACTTCAGTTTTGCAGATTTCTAAATAAATTTGTCAGTCAGTGGATTCAGAATCTTACCAGAGGTCAACCAATCCCACCATGAATTAAATTTCATCTTATGTATCTGACACGCACATTCCAGCTGCAATTCCTTCCTTACTGATTCAAGCAAGAGAACGGGTGTGGAGGTTCTCCTCTACGCCCCTGCTCCTTATGGACAAAAGATGCTTGAATGGGCCCCAAAATACAGGAACGACTGGGTAAGAGCAGAACTATATAAATATTTCAGATATTCTGTTGAAAGTCACGGACCTGTGTGTTTTTAGCATCATGAATTGTATCAGCCTGATTTGTCTGTTTGATTCTAATTGATTCCAATGTCTAAAAAAATCAGACTGGTTTTCCACAGGGACCATTTGAATCAGTCCAGGCTTGATTGCCACAGGCCTGCTAAAAGCACCTCTGTAGAGAAAGGCCAGCACTGTTCACCACAGAGGCGCACGCACACATAGTGTCAGGTGACTCTAAGCTTGTAAGGTCTGTTGGGACCATAACTTTCAGAATTTATATGCTCGATGGGAAATTCTGGGATTTGTAGTGCTAAGACATCAAAGGGGCTAGAGAAAACTCTTTGGAGACTGAAGAGGACCCATTTATTCTTTAATTGGTCTATTGGATGATTTTGAGAAGCATTACTGGAGACAATATTTCCAATGTCCCATGAAGTCATTCCTTCTTGTTCCTGCTTTCCCAGAAATTATGTACGTGATCCCTCAGGTTGTACCTCCTGCCTCTGTTGAGTATTTCACATATGAAATAACTCTCAATTATGCGTGCTCAGAAAAAAAATTGGGTCTGAGTTCATCTTGATGATGCCTTCTGTCATCTGATCAATACCTTCTAAAAACTCCAAAGTAATGAATAAGAAAGGATTTATAATTCTCATATGGAACAAATACATTTTTAAAAAAAAAGGTAGCCCCCAAGCTGCCATAGCACCCTCCTTGCTAATGTGTCCAGGCAACTGATATTACAAACTTTTTATCATCCATACTGGAGGTAACATATAATCATTGTGATTAATAGCCTGTTCTTTCAGTCCTGTATTTCAGCAGGGGGATGCAGAACTTGGGTTCTACTTGCCGTAGCATTATTTCTTAGACAATTGTGTTTTAGTGATTTGGCTTGTGCATCAGCTCCAGTATGGCTATCTAATTCTCATAGCTGTTGCTGGGATTGCTTTTATGAAATTGACTATAGTTCTCCTGCCAAGATGTAGCTGCATTAGAAAGAGTGCTGATCCTTATTGCAGAGTGGTGTGTGTGTGTGTGTGTAACTAATAGATACATAAATTAAATTTATATGTCAATACACTTAGGAGGCTGTTGTATGGGAAGGGCCTCTTGCCACATTAAAGAGACCCTGCAGTTTTCTTCTTCCCCTGGATAGCTGACTCCTAGAACTCATCATGCTTGGAAGGCCTGCAGCTCGGTTCCCAGTAGATTCATATTTTTGGCCCTCTGGGCCTCCACTGGCATGCTTTTGACTCTGAGGCTGACTTGGGCTAAGAGTCATTACCTTTGGTGCTCCCATGCTGGCTGGATGATGATCTTATACATCAGCGGGGAATGCTGTAGTGAGCCTTTTCTCTTTCATTAGGCAGCAATTGAATGCAAGGTTTTAAAGATGTAATTTTCAAGAGTCTGGCAGCTGTTTTCAGCCTGAATTCCAGATGCTCTTTTGGAAAATAAGCCAAGTGGCCATTTAGAGGGGGGGAAAATGGGAGGCGTATGTATAAAAATAGGGTTATTAGATCTGGGCTGCAAGAACCCAGAAGACCAGACCATGGCAACATTGAGTACAGAGACCCTTGATAGCCCTGTTTTTTTTTTTTTGTTGTTGTTGTTTAAATAGAATAAGCTTAAAATACATTCCTATGGCACAAAACTAGAAATCGATCTCAGAGGGTTATAAAGACATCAAAGCAACCCACGTTGACACCAGTAATATCTTACATAGGATATGGCACCTACCCTGGAAGATAAATTCTTGCAAAACCCAGCTACAAAAGAAAAGGTCAGAGACTCTTCATTCTATAGTGAGATATATAAGTGGATGTGGGAGGGAATGAGAAAGTGAGATGTACGGCCATCCATCCAAAATTTCTTTAATCCTTTACTTTCCATTTCATAAACTATAAAATAAAACTGATTGTTTACACCTTGAGGGTCAAACAACACATTTATACCCATAAGGGTTATAATCATGACAGCAGCTAGTAGGTATAAATGTTCCTCCATAACAGTAGGCCCATTAACCTTGGTAGCTCTGAGCAGAAAAGATAATGAGATGCTCAAGGGCACTTCTCTCACCTAGGCTTCACCAGGATATTGGCCTTCAAACCCCATAATCTCTAGACAGCTTAGTCTGAGTATTGTAGATCTGTGGATCTGCAACAGGAGGGACCACATGTTGGGGAAAGCTGAACAGAATACATTATAAGCAGAGGGGATGCTACTGTCAAGAAAGTATTGGAATGTTGCCCCATGAGAAAAATTATTTCATTATATATTTTCCTCCAAAAGCTATAGGGTATGACTCTCACATGACGACATCACTAAAAATGGAATGAGATTTTTGGCTTTTGTGAGGTTGAAATGCCTTTAAAAAAAATGAAATAGATATGTTAAGCCTAATGAAAGTATATCATATTTATTTTGCTAATGACTATGTTGTTTAATCTCAGTGAAAAATCTTAGGACTGAGAATAATACTTTACTATGGAAATACACTCTCTTTTTAAAAAATGTCTTATAATGCAAGATTGGCTGTAGTTACTCATCAGCCAGGGCCACTCAATATTATCAGATTCTCTGCTCTATATTGTTTCTCTATGGGTGAGCAATATACTTAACTCAATTACTGAATCAATCCATTAATTCAATTTCTGAACTAACCTATTTTTAATTTGTTGAATATTTAACTAACTGAAAGGACTGCGTTTTCACAGCACTATCCCCCCAATTAACCAATGTTAAAATTTACTAAAATCACCATGCTGAGTAAAGGCAACTTGGTTAGGCATGTGATGTAAATCCAGTCATGGTATTTAAGAAAAACTGTAAGAAGTAGAGTTTAAATACAGTGTTACACAGTATATAGTATTTGCTGAAAAAGAAACTGTTCAGTACTATGAGCAGGATAATAAATTTTAGTATCAAAATCTAATATATAAGACTTCCAAAACATGATTACCCTGGACCAATAAGAAATGCCCCTTCAACCAAAGCACAACAGATCCTAATAGTATAAACCACGGGTCAGCAACCCGCGGCTCTGGAGCTGCATGCAGCTCTTTCAGCCGTCTCCTGCGGCATCCTGTCCTCAGCCACCATGTACAGTCTGAAAAAAAAAGTGGGACTAAAAAAGTTCAACCAATCAATTCAAACTTCTCATGAAGTTTGAATTGATTGGTTGGTGGGACTGCCCACAAACCTCTTTCCTTCTTCGTACAGCATGTGGTGGCCGGGAGGATTGCTGGAAAGGTGTCCCTGGTAAGGAGCCGTGGGTGGCCGGTCTTGGGGTGCCTCTTCCCTGCCCGGTGGGTCTCCCCTCGCCCTGCTCCGCCGCCACCTCTGTTAGTTGGGGGGGTTGCTGGGGGTCTCTGTAGCTTCCCCTCTCTGCCTGCGCCTTTCGGCTGTCTCACGTGCAGTGGATTCCTCTGCAGTGCCTGCCCGGCCCTTTCCCCACCTGCTGCGCAGTCCTCTTGGCCGTCCTCCCACTGCCGCTATTCCCGGTCACACTGAGCAAGGCTGAAGAGGCGGCAGTGAGTGGGCAGCTGTGCCCCTTTGCCATCCTGCTGTCGCTGCCACCGCCGCCGGCCTCAGTGCTGCAGGAGAAGGAGACCTTGGGGTGCGCGGGCTGCGGGGCCAACGGCGGGTTGGGACCCCCCCTCGTCCCAGCAGTGGCATTCCCTGTTGCCGGCATGGCTGCCCATGGTGCACCCGGCCTTGGTGCCCTCCTCTTGTGACGGCGAAGTGGCTGAGGATGTGGCGGGGGCAGCGGCCAGGCTGGGGGTGGCAGGGACCCCCCACGATGCTGCAGTGGCCGCCGGTGGAGCCGCTGCCTCCCATCCTGCTCCCCCTCCCCGCCCGTTCGGCTGAGGATGCAGTGGGGGCGGCAGCTGGGCCGCGTCGCCGCCACTGGAGCCATTGTCTCCCATCCTGCTCCCCCTCCTCGCCTGTTCAGCTGAGGACGGGGCAGGGGCAATGGCTGGACTGCACCGGAGCTGCTGCCTCCTGCCCTGCTCCCCCTCCTTGCCTGTTTGGTTGAGGACACGGCAGGGGCAGCAGCCGGGCCACGCCAGAGCTGCTGCCTCCCATCCTGCTCCCCCTCCCCACCCATTCATCTGAGGACACAGCAGGGGCAGCAGCCGCACCAGAGTCGGAGCCTCCTCCTGTCCTGCTCCCCCTCCCCGCCTGTTTGGCTGAGGACCTGGTGGGGCGGTGGCCAGGTCAGGGGCAGAGGGGAATCCTGATGGTGCTGCAGTGACCGCCAGCGCCACGGAGCCTCTGTCTCCTGTCCTACTCCCCCTCCCCGCCCATTCAGCACTGTCTGCCTTTTGTTCTCCCTCCCCTCACCTGGAGGGAGAGAGGAAAGAGAGAGAGAGAAAGAGAGAGGAAAGAGAAAGAGAGAGAGAGTGAGAAGAGAGAGGAAAGAGAGAGAAAGAGAGGAAAGAGAGAAAGAGGAAAGAGAAATAGAGAGAGAAAGAGGAAAGAGAGAGAGACAAAAGAGAGAGAGAAAGAGAGAGAGAGAAAGAGGGAGAGGAAAGAGAGAAAGAGAGATGAAAAAGAGAGGGGGAGAGGAAAGAGAGAAAGAGGGGGAGAGGAAAGAGAGAAAAAGAGGAAGAGGGAAAGAGAGAGAGGAAGGGAGAGAGAAAGAGAGGGAGAGGAAAGAGAAAGAAAGAGAGGGAAAGAGAAAAGAGGAAAGAAAAGAGAGAGAGAGGAAAGAGAGAAAGAGAAAGAGAGGAAAGAGAGAGAGAAAGAGGAAAGAGAGAGAGAGAAAGAGAGAGGAAAGAGAGAGCGAGAAGAGAGAGGAAAGAGAGAGAAAGAGGAAAGAGAGAAAGAGAGAAAAGAGGGAGAGGAAAGAGAAAGAAAGAGATGAAAAAGAGAGGGGGAGAGGAAAGAGAGAAAGAAAGAGGGGGAGAGGAAAGAGAGAAAAAGAGGAAAGAAAAAAGAGAAAAAGAGAGAGAGAAGAGAGAGAGAAAGAGAGAGGAAAGAGAGTGGAAAGGGAAAAAGAGAGAGAGGAAAGAGAGAGAAAGAGAGGAAAAAGAGAAGAGGGAAAGAGGAAAGAAAGAGAGAGAGAAAGAGGAAAGAGAGAGAGAAAGAGAGGGAGAGAAAGAGGGAGAGGAGAGAGAGAGAGAAAGAGAGGAAAGAGAGAGGGGGAGAGGAATGATAGAAGAGGGGGAAAGAGAAAAAGAGAGGAAAGAGGGAAAGAGAGAGAGGAAAGAGAGAGAGAAAGAGGGAGAGGAAAGAGAGAAAGAAAGAGGGGGAGAGGAAAGAGAAAAAGAGGAAAGAAAAGAGAGGAAAGAGAGAGAGGGAGAGGAAAGAGAGAGAGGAGGGAGGGAGAGACCCTTTTGACATCTAAAATGAAGATAACACTGCATATATCCTTTTTTACCTTTATTTTATATATACACACACAAACACATATACACACACACACATATAATAAAGATAAAAAAGGATATATGCAGTGTTATCTTCATTTTAGATATCAAAAGGGTTTTGCGGCTCCCAGTGTTTTGTTTTCGGTGGGAAACGTGTCCAAGTGGCTCTTGAGTGTTTTGGGTTGCCTACCCCTGGTACAAGCAGATGTTAGTTGCTGTTTGTAGCTAGATCACCTAATGAGGGCACTGGCAAAAAAAAACCTATGAGAAGATTCAGAACTTCAATCTCTTAATATTTCAGCTTCTTGCAGCCTGTCTCCCATATTTATCCATTGTGCCTGTAAATTTACCTTTTCCAGGATAGGAATTCTTTTTTTAACCAGCTGCACTGGAAATCTGCAAATATGTAGCTGTTCTACATTTTCTTGGCATCAGTCTAACATCAAATAATTATTTTCTTCTGGAAAGGGCTGCAGATCCAAGTTTACTATGCCAGGATGCTCTATATCAGCACTTCTAAGCCTCAGCAACTTTCAGATGTGTGGTCTTCCCCAGCCATTAAGTTAAGTTGCTTTACATTAAGAACCAGGAGCCTGTTCTTAGCCTGTTTTTGGTGACCCTTCCTAGCACTCCCCCCACCTACTCTAATGAATTGAACTGTTCCCTGGGTTGCCTAGGCCAGAGAGAAATATGCTGTGCTATTCTCCAAATACAGTTGTTATCTTAAACTTCCAGATTATTATCTTGCTTGCATTCTGTAGGACAATCTACTTGCACTTTAAACTCAGATCTTCTCCCTGAAAGTCCCTTGGAATCACTACATTTGCATTTGTTTTGGAGCCTTGGGGACCTGGTGTTACAGTATATTGTGTGTAAACCGTTATAATACAGCATATAATTCTGTCTATCCATCCATTATCTATCTATCTATCTATCTATCTATCTATCTATCTATCTATCTATCTATCTATTATCTATCTATCTATCTATCTATCATCACATTTAGTGATTAAATGGAAGTTTCCATAGCAATGGGAATCAAAAGCCTAGAGCAGTGGGGATGAGTTTTTCAGTTAATACTCTACACTATTAGGGAGCTTCCCTTTCTTGCTTTCTTTCTTCACAGATCACCTCTCCCTCTCCCAGTTTGGTATTTTCCCCAAATTATTCTGGCTCCAAAAGAAATGTCATTTTTGGACTCCTTGTTTTCAATGCTACCCTCTGGAGAAGTGATCGCTGTGATAATTCCTCGGGCCACAGTGAACAATTTGTATAGCATTTTGTCAACAAAGTCAATCACTTGTGGTGACTGGGATGTTAGCTCATCCTGTTGTCTGGGGTTTCTTTTAGTCTGTGACCTCCAAGGAAATGGATAGGGTGCTGTCTTGGATGCCCTTTGGCACATGCCATTTGGACTCCTGCCTTCCTGGTTTGCTCAGGAAGTGGATAAAGTGGTGATCACTTGGATCTGGAAAACTGTCAGTTCCTTATTGTTGGGGTGGAGTTCCAGAACTTTGAAAGAGACTGTGGTCTGGGCCCCCCATCCTGAAAAAGCCATCCCTTGATCCAAGTTTGAGATGAAGATTATGTTAGCGTATAGACATTAAGAAGCAAGCTCACTTAGAGGATCTTTTTGGATCCATGACTCCTGCTGAAACAGCAAATAGAAGGTGTGCCAGAGGGGCCTACACCTAGTTCCAGCTGGTGTGTCAGTTACAACCTTACCTGAAGCAAGTGGATCTAGATACAATAATATAGTCTCTTTCAAGGTTTTGGAACTCCACCCCAGCAATAAGGAACTGACAGTTTCCTTGATCCAAGAGGTCACCAATTGGACTATGTAATGCATTCTACTTGAGCCTTCCCTCAAAAACCACTCAGAAATTAGAGTTGGAACAAAATGCAGTAGCCTACGAGCTCTCTGGCACTAGCACATAATGCTAGTTTTGTGAATCCTGTATAGCTTTTTGCTTGGTTTTGGGCTACAATTTAAGATGCTGGGTTTTTTTTTTTTAACATCTAAAGCCCTCTATAGCTTGAAACCCCAATATCTGCAGAACGGTTTGTTGCAAACAGTTCTGGGCTAACTTAGTAGATCAATCAGGGAGAAACTGTTATTGATCATGCATTTTTGGAGAGGATCCATAGGTTGAGACCAGAAGGCAATGGCAATATTATGCAATGGCCACTCAGTAGGGATAATGTTTGATAATGTTTTCAAAGCTACTAAAGATAGTTGTTTCAAAGGGTTCTTTCCTGATTTTATCATGCTATTTCCAACTGCTATTTTTTTTTCTTTGTTTCATTCTTATGTTTGGTTGGTGCTTTTTTAAAGCAAAGTTTGTACTTAATAAACCATTGGCTATTTCTATAGTTTTGTCAAAGGTTTATTGTGGATACTTTAATTGCTTTTTATATTCTATGTAATTTGCTTTTTTATTTATTGCGGCAGGATAGATGTCTGTAAAATAAATAGATACATAAATTTCACTACCAAATTGTAGGAGTCTCTTGTAGCAATTCACTGTCCATTACAGCTTGAGCTTGAACCACTTTGAGTAACATCAGTCTGGGATTATTGCCTTTGATTTTTAACCAAAATGAATGGATCAGAGATTAACCTGAGCATACTATGAGTGCCTAAGTACCTGCAACCAGCTATGAAATGAAGTTGCCTCTTCTCCTAACTCTGACAGGTGTACTAACTACAGCATAATCCCATGTTTCCTGCATTTCTGAGTTTTAGTGTAATCTTCAATGATACAGATGAAACAAATTGCTTATGCTGATAATACAAAAACAAAAATAGACTGAATTATTCAGAGGACAACAGGGCAAACAGCTTCTGTTAAAAGGAAGGCAGGCAACCATAAAGTCATAGGGGGAGATATGTACATTTAAACAATTAAGGATTTTCAAATAACTGGATCATGGGGAATGCATGTCTTAGATGCACAGCCCGATATTGATCCATTAATTGCTACCAAGACCTTAGCTGACAGATGTTTCAATTAACTATACTGAACCTACAATAGCAGCTTTGCCAAGTGGTTTTCCAGGGTCAGAAATATGAGCTTCTGTATGTCACATCTTCTGCTTGCCCATTGACTGCATTCCCATGATCTATCAAGTCAATTACAGTATCAAGAAAACAAATATAAATCAGTATTTGCTTGGGGCAAATATCTTCTGGGAAATAGTAACCTCTGCTTCGCCATCTTAATACCCTGATATTACTAATACAGTAACTTTTTGATGATGGTCATGATAATAGATGTGCTGCAGTATTCCATGAACAAGAATCAAACTATAGGTTATAAGCTATAGTTGGTATAACAAACAATAGGATAATTAAAAGGCTCTGGGGGTATTTAGATAAGACCTGCTTTCTGTGTTTTAAAGCCATACTGGCTGAGGAATGGTACATTCAAAAACCAAGACTTTCTTCAAATACCTAGAACAAAAGAACATCATATGCTCACAAATACTATGTATAAATGCAGATCTTACGTACTTTTCCTCATGGTGTGCAGAAGTTAAGCTCTTCCATGGCTAGCTTGAATGAAGTCTTGATCATTTTACATAGCAATACACAGAGCACTCTGTCAACCTGATCTCAGATGCAGTGGGGTTGCAACTAATTCCAAACTGGAAAAAAAAATCTGTGACGTCTACTTCCACTTTGTCTGGAAAGCATCAACTTAGAAAATTAAGATAAAAAGTTAATTTGATTCTAACCAAAATTATACATTAGTTATAGCAGTTCCAATTTTTTTTGCATGTTCCTGTTTCTTTTCAAGCCTTCTAGCCTAGTAACTATTTCATTTCTCTTTATTTGTTAATACTCTTTATTGTTCATACAAGCCATCTTCAACATGGTACCTTCTAGAGTGTGGGATTATGTCTCCTATTACCCAGAAAGTGAATTAGCATGGTGTAATGACTTGAACCTCTGACTAGGGGCAGAGAAAACCAGGTTTAAATTCTGATTCATTTACTTTTGAAGTTCCCTTGAGGATTCAAGTGGGACAATCACAACCTCTCAATTAATGCACCTCATAAGTGTGTGAGAATAAATTGGAGGAAGAAGAGAACTACACATTAGGCCTTCATTATCTTGGAGGAAATATGCGTTTCATATATAATTAATTTCTCTATTTCTCCAAGAACAGTGATCTAAGGAGTACTATTTTTAAAAGCCCTCCCTATTCCCTTATCTCCCCACATCTTTTTTAAATAAAGAGAAGCTTTATTTTTATATAATTTTAAGGGGAGGAGAGATGGAAAAATCCATAACGAATGTGAACATGTGTTGACTTACATTCCAGGAAGGTGAAGAATAACTATTTTGCTTGATGCTGTTTGTGGATTTGATGGTGCTGACAACCTGTGATCCGGGATGGTTGCAAAGTTTTTATCTGCATGTTAATATACTGGTCTATCAGTGAAATCTGTCTTTGTGGTCTTGACAGCTACATGCCTCTTCACTTGAAATTATGTGGAAATTATTTACTAAATAAATAATTTAGTAAATAAATTAAATTTATTTAATTCCTGGGCACAGTCCAACCAAAAATTAGTGTTTTAAAACTTAATTTTAAAATGTTGGCCAAATGGGTTTATGTGCATCACCACAATAGTCTTCCAACAAAATGGAAAGGCTTTAATTACAGATCAGAAATTTTACAGTATGTAAAAGTGAGAATGATCAACCGGCTAAGGAGTTCAACCCCATTCCTCTATTTTTGCACGTGATATGTCTCAAAGTAAAGGAACCTAGGGCACAGGCTTTTAGGTCTTGTCCTCTGAGGAAAGATAAATCCTGCTGAAGAATGGAATTGTCTTTAACTTCATTTTACCTTGTGCTAGCTATTTTATCCTTGCCTGATTATCATGTAGTGTATCTGTAATATGTGTAATAGATAACGCGTCTACTCATTATGGGTGCTAATTGAAAGGAGACAAGGCCAGAGTAATTAATCATGCCGAAGTGTGATGAACAGCCTCTTCTGAGATTGCATATTTTGGGTTCATATGAGTGGTCAATAATTAAATTTATTTATTGTGATGCAGGCATTTGCACACAATTTACAAATTACTCTTGTAGCTGCCCTGGTTAAATCAGGAGAATATGAAACGCATCCCCCGGATGGATCTTGCTTGATGCGCAGACAGTGTCCTTGACTCTGCTGGACTTCTCCACCCCCACCCCCACCCCAGAGATATCTGACCTGCGTCTTTGCTGGTTGCCAACTCATCACTTTCTAGTATGTTTCTATTGTGGCAATAACTTTGTTTGGCGTGGTGGTGACAACAACCCTCCTTCAGGTCTTATGCAGAGAGGAACACGCTTAAATATTGAAATCTGTTTCATCTACGTGATCAAATTTACCGATGTCAGCACAGAATTTCAAGTATCTGTTTTCAATACAAATTCAGAAAGAGATTAGAAAATTCTTCTCGGCGCTAGATTTTATTTGTCTCCTGTCTCCATCTTGGCATCAACTTTAGTGGGCACCCTGATAGAGTTAGGAAGAAGGAATGAAATGTTACATTAAAAAAAACCAGATATAGAAATAAACAGCAGTCACTATGGTTGCAATTTTTTTAACCAAATGTATTGACATTTTATTTGGTAAATTTATTTCACGTAGGTTCCTCTCCCTGCCATCCCCTTACGATACTCAAATATTCTGAGAATTTAATTCTTAATTATTCTGGGAGATCCTACTTCTGCCTCCCCTGCTTCATTCTAGAAAACGTTCTCTCGGCCACTTATCTAATGTCTGAGAAGAATCCAGCAATTTGTAACCATTGATCTTAACATTTTAACACCATGGAAGTAAATGACCAACGACAAATGTCCCTTTCCTCTGATTGAAAAGGGAAGGTTTCGCCCCCTTGTCAATTTTCCTAAACCCATCAGCTCAATTCTAGCCAAACAAAAACAGAAGTGGAGGCTCAGCATTGTTAAAAGTAGCCAGAATATTGCCCAGAGAAAATTTTCATTTTCCAACCCTCCATCTGAGCTCTGATTTTCGATTGCGAAAAAGAAAAGCTGTGTTTCAGGAGCCGGGCTTCTGTTCGCCAGCAATGTCTTTTCTTGGTTCTGCCTCGTTCATTCATCACCGGCTGAGAATTTCTGCAGATTTAATTGCACCATTATTGGTGGTTGATCATATCCAGCCATCTACCTGGTGCTTGCCTCCGTTTCCCTGCCGAGTAAAGCCGGGACAGGAGAAGAGCAGTTACACACAAAGAATTGGGTTACAACTAAATGTAATGGCAAAGGAAGGCTGGGATAGAACCCTTTAAACGACAGGAAATCCCACATAGTGAAAAGAAGCGTGTAAGCTAGACTTAACTCCCGTTCGGAAAGGCGCATTGACCGCGCAATCCCAGGAACCCTAAAAAGGAAGCTCGGCCAGGAAAAGAGCCTCGGGATCCGAACGAAAGGCGCTCCCCGCAGTTGAACTAAGAATGAAAAAGCTGGAAAGTGGCTGCTTCTTTAAAAGCTCGCTTCCCTCAGTGATGCCCGAGATAGTTAATTGCAAGCAGAAATGAATTTCTCCTTCCGTTTCTGATCCGCGCAAACACACAAGAGTGAACGCCGTCACCTGATGGCTTTGGTGGGTACCTGTTCAATTCGTTTGCCTGAGAGAGAGAGAGAGAGAGAGAGAGAGAGAGAGAGAGAATGAACGAATTTTGCAGCGCGTTTGCTTTCAGCTTTCAATGAAGAAGGGAAGGCTCTCCACTTCTCGCCTCAATTTTTTCTTTTCTCGGGAACCAAGGGCTTTTTTTTTTTTTTTGCCACTAGTTGACAACTGAGCAGAAGCCAGCGGGGGGGGGGGAGATTTTCGGGCTTCGTGGGAACCGAGGAAGCAAAACAAGACGCAAAGTCTAAAGTCTATATAGGCTCATAAACCACCCCGGTTTCTTGAAACAAACCGGGATAGGCTCAACCTATTTTCTCCACCCCAGCCTTGAAACAATGGATCGAGCGAGTCTCTTTAATAAAGAATGTGTGTGCGGGAGAGAGAGAGAGGGGGGGGAGGGAGGGAGAGAGAGAGAGGGAGAGAGAGAGAGAGAGAGAGAAAAGCTGGGACAAAGTCGTAAACAAGAATTTTGGGCAGGCTTCTTAGTTCAACCCAAACCCCCACCTGGTTTGAGAAAGGGAAAGGGGTCGAAGCGAAGACTACCGAGTCCGCAGGAGGCGGAGAACAGTCCACCGTCCCCAGCGCGAACCTGTTTCTCCGCGCTCAGGGCCTAGGAGAAACCGAAACGCTCCGACTCCGCGCTCGCCGAGAGGGAAGGAAAAACCCCTTTCGCTGAGCCTGGCAGAGACCGGCTGCGCTAAGCGCTTCTTGCCACTGGTCCTCCTTGGGAGGGGGGAATGGGTGGGCAAGGAAAGCGTGTTTATTTTCGTTGCATTTCAAGCAAGCGTCAAAATGCGCTGTTTACATTGATGTCCTGGGTTTACGACGAACGCTTAGGTCAGAAAAATAGCCTCGTTGAAGAAATCCTTAAAAAAAAAAAAAACTACCTATGCGGGGGCTGGAAGAGCTGGGCTCGTGAAGAAAGGGGTGCTTAAGAGGCCTCCCCCTGCGTGGAGAGGAAAGGGCTTGGTTTTCTCTAGCTGGGCAGGTCAGGAAGAGAGAAAATCCAGGAAAAAGATTTTGGGTGGAAAGGCGACGGTTCAACACATACACACACACACACACACACACACACACAACCCCCCCGGAAAGGGTTCCAAAGCCTCTCCGGATGCCTCGCTTGCGGTGCGAAAGACGAAAAGAAGCGGGGTCCGACGGGGCGGGAAGGGACGCTACTGCTGGTAGCCCAAAGGCAAAAAGGAGAGGCGGCTGGCGGGGGTCTTCTCGGCTCAGCGGCATCCGAGGGACTCTCGAAGATCCTTTGGGGTCCATTTTCCCCGCCCAGAATTTTTTGAAAGCAGGCGCACCGGGATTGGCCGTGGGGGCGGGGCTTCCCTGCGGAAAGTGACGTCACGCCCTCTCCCTGCAGTGTGAATGAATCAAAGCTGCGTTCTCTGGACCGGCACTCAGCTAGCGGGCGACTGCTGCAGCATCACTTTCCAACCAGGATACGGTCAAGCTGGAATAGCAGGAGACTCCAAGGGGATTTGAAGCCAGCTGGGGCCAATCTTCTGCAAATCGAGAAGGATCGGTCCCGAATAGACTTCGGTTTTTTTTTTATTCTGAGTTTTTATTTATTTATTTATTTTAATAACAATCCCCTTGGGTGTTTCCTCCCCCCCCCTTCACCCAGCGTTTTCGTCTTCTCTGTCAATTGAAATAACACGATGCAAAGCTCAGCACTCGCTACGGAAGGTTCTGTCAAGGCGCTTCCAGAAATTCTTGGTGTGCCAATGCAACGTAAGGAATCTTTTTTTCTCCCTCCTCTCTCGTCCACGTTAATTTAAGAATAAAGAAATGTGGCAATTTGGGGAGCTTGAGTGGTGCAGGGAGGATAGCTGTTAAAACAGCTGCGTTGTCCATGTTAGGAACAAGGGTAGAAGGTTCTGCCTGGCGACGTGTGTACATTAGCCTGTGTCTCTTCGGGGAGGGGGGGAAGGGTGTCTTGTGCAAGCGATCATCCAAGGTTGTGACCAGGAGGAGGACAGGTCGTTTTGCAGGGTTGTCTTTTTGCCTTCTGGATCAATAAATCCTAGCGCTGGAAACCAACAACCTGCCAGATGGCAAGTGGCAGCAGCTCCCAGCTTACTACACTGTACTCACCCAGGAGTGAGTCCCGCTGAGTTTCATGGGTCTCTCTCCCGGATAAGCGGGTGGGGTGGGCAGGAGGTTAACGGTCAGGACGTCGGGCAGACACGAGAATGGCCTTGCCGTGCGTAGGCCGGGTTGAGCAGCGACTTGCCAGAACTTTGCCTCTGCCCTCTCGCTTGGGAGAAGCAGTCGGGCCGATCCTTTTCCATTGCCCTTCAGGTCACTTGCAGTCTTGCTTTGAGTCCCTTTACTGGGCCGGAGGTTGCTTGCGCTTGGGGCACCTCCGGGCTTGCGGCGCGGGGGGGGGGAGAGCTTCCTTCAGCGGAAAGGAGCATGAGAAGCAGCCGGGCCTGCATTTGCTGCGGCCTCGAGAAAATGAGGAGCGACTCCGCTGGGTCGTGAGAAGGCGTCTCTTTCACCCTGCAAGGAGGGGAAGAGTTAATTGCTGAAATCTCCCCTTGGAGGTTCCGCGAGGTGCGTCGAGGAAGCGGGAAGTGGATTGAAAACCGGTGGCAGGAGCGGGAGTGCGCCCTTGCCTTCAAGGCACACGCACACGAGGGATAAAGGGGAAAGGGTGGGGGGGGGGTCTCTCGAGAATATTTCATACGCCCACCTCTCTCCTCCGACGGGTGGACTTTTGCAACCTGAGCTCTGCTATGAATTGGGCCGTCGCGAGCAACAAGCTTCTTTCGGTTGGCCTCGGTTCCCCTTCCTTGTGTCCCGGCGGATCTGCTCATCGATTCTCCCCGAAACTGTGTTGTCAGAAGCAAGTCTCTCTGATTTAAATGGGGCGGACCTTTAGGAAGAGCCCTCTCAGGCACTGCTCGCCTTCCCAGAGGTGCTTTCCCAGAGGTGCGTCAACCTTGCTTCCAAGAGATTGCTGGGGGGGGGGGGGGAGAAAGGGAATTCGGAAAACTTCCTCCTGGAGAAGAGCCACTGTTTGGCCTCTGTAATCGGTCCTTTGCAAGGACCGATGAAGCAAGCCAGGAATACATACCGGTACGTGGTGCTGACGGGAGCTTTCCGTTTTCTAGCCAGGAGGAGCCGCTTGCGCCCCGAAGGACTCGCTCCCAGATTGGAAGAGGGTACGGCGCTTCTTACAGACCGCCGCTCTGGAGAGGGGAGGACTTCCACCGCGGGCTGCCAGCCTCCGCTAGTTTGTCTCGACGCCGCGGCCTACGGAGAGCCTCGTGGCCGGAAGGAGGGAGCGCCTTAGGGAATCTGACTCTTCCCAGATAGGCCCCGGTGGAGCTAAAGCGGAGGGCCTTTAGGTTCACTTCAGGTCAAGGGAAGGCTAGGAAGTCAAGGTTAGGCGGAGCGTAGGTAAAGTTATCCTCGCCAGGTACCTTAGCCTCGCACCCCCCCTTCCTTTCTGCAGGGCTTCGAGGGAGCCAACCCTCCCCTCAATTGAAGGTCAAGGGGGCCGAGGGTCTCCCGGGTAACCAGAATGGCGCTGGGACTTGGCCAGGACGGGTCAATTGCCCGCCCCCCCCTTGTGCTGCTTGGGACTCGGCTGGGTCTCTGAGCGCTCAGGATGGCCGGAACAGCGCTGCGGCCTCGCGAAGTTGGCCAGGTCCTGCCCAGCAGTGGTGCGAACACTTCGAGGCCGGCTCTCACTGACTGTCTAGCTGGGCTGCCACAGAGTCAGTCCCCTTATCCGAATCTCCATCCTCGGCTGGCCGTCATTGACTTTCCTGGCTTTTCGGGTCCTTCTCTCGTCTCTTCCCCCCCCCCCCGCTTCGGACGGCCTTCGCTGCACTGGATCGGGCGCTTTCGGTGCAGGCTCCTTGGCCAGGGAAAGCTGGCTCCCTTTCGTTTCCGGTCCACAGGAGTCGAGGGTCGCCTCCCTCGCACCGAGGGTCAGGTGATTTGAGGAGTTATCACAAGGAGGAGGCAGGTTCTCTGCCCCCAGGAAGAGGGAGGCTGACTTTGGGTGGGGATCCCAGGCCCTCCCATCATAAGCAAGGCAACCCCGTCCACCCTGACCCTGTCCCCCCTCCCCAGCGGCTTTTTCCCCACCGCCCCTCCGTTTCCTCCCAGGCACCAATTGCTGCTGATTTCAGAAGTTCCATTGTGGAAACAGCAGGAAGGACGACTTTCTAGTGGATCAGGCTGCCCGGGAAGGAACCTAGCTGGGTTCTCAGTCAGCCCAGTCACCGCCTCAGCCCCAAATATTGCCAGAAAAAGTGCCTGGTGGGCAGGTGAGTTGCCTGGGAACAGCCTTTCATTGGGTAGCAATACCTTTGTGCCTCACCTAAGCTAGAACCTGACTTGTGTTGAGTTGGTTTCAACACCTTGAGTGAAGTCAGCCATTTTGAACTGAGGCATTGCACCTTGTTAATGGCTGGTTAAGCCACTAGAGTTGAAACACTATGAGTTTTAGGACGCTTTATGCCCTGACTTTTGCCTCCAAAATGCAAGGGTCTTATCCCAACCCCCAGGAGTCTAGATTTTACTGGAAAGAGACTGATGTCACTGCACTGTCTTGATGCGGCCAACCTCTTGGATTAGAAGGTAAAATGGGAAGTTGTGAAATACATGAATTGTGAAATGCCGGGTCTGGCATGATTTGACGTATGGTAGACCCGAGATTGGCAGGAAGACTCTGTTTATTGTTAACATCGAACCAGCTTTATTTTTCATATCTTACCTCCTTCTGCTTTAATTTCTTTCTCTGCACCCGGCATTTATTCCAATAAAGAATCCTTTCTTGATTCTCCTCTTGGCGGAAACCCATCCTTACCTTCTACTTAAAAATGCCACTCCAGGACACATCCTTTTATTTTCTTGGAAGCCAGTTTCCATTAAATTAGGGAGGAGGAACAGACTGAGAGCAGAAAGGCAACTCGGGAACTCTCTGCAAACTATGTGCCCCAAATTTATAGCCTGGGTCACTGCTCGAGTTTCTCTAATGGAGAGTCAATTGGTTCCATTCAATTAGGCCTAGAATATAACTCAGAAAGTCCGTTAAATTCCAATTATCTAATCGCTGGTGTGTCTGCATTCTCACTTTTTCACCTGTCTTGCTTTCCATGCCAGAAGCCATTTACTTATCAATTGGCATTTTTCTCTCCTCAGTTAACACTGGGATTCACATCTCTCTCTCTCTCTCTCCCCTAGATATGCACACTCTTTTTGTACTTTTGCATACACAATCTAATGTCAAGTTCAGTGCACCTAAGCAGACTGATATCAGCACAAGAGCTGTAGGTCTAAGCAGACTGATACCAGCACAAGAGCTGTAGGTAACTGATATACTTTGCATACCTTCCACACTTTCACACCTTTCCCTTTTCTTTTTGACTACAAATGTGCAGACTGACAGCAGGAGTCATCGAAAGACTGACCTTTTACCTCTGTTTTGTTGGTTTGGTGGGATATTTTAATAGCAGTTTTTCTGCACTCCGTTTCTCTGCACCTTACCTTTTCACATACTATTTCTCTCCTTTAGGTTTCAAAGCTGCCCTACCCAGTATAGCTGTCTTGGTTCCCATCGGTTCTGGCCTTTCCCAATCCGTTCTCATGCAGGAGATGTGGGGCCCTCTGACGGGGCCCTTTCATTGGTGGCTCCTCACTTGAAGGCACAGTCAAATATTTTCCTAATTATCCCTTCCTCTCTCCACGGAAAAGGTAGAGAGAAAGCCCAGCTTGGGTGTGTCAGGCCTCCAAAGGACGGTGGATTGTGGACTCAGGATTTTTCCCAGATGGTGCTCCCAGTTTAGGAAAGGTTGGGTTGGCCATCTAAAACATTTGGGGAACACATGGGTGAGGCAGGGCTTGGTGTGGGATGTCCTTGGATTTGTTTTGAGCTGCCAGGTGTTGCTGGAATAAGATCCCCAAAGCATCTCCTTTGGGGAGTTGAGCATTGGAGTCCGTTTCCTTTCACTTTTTCTAATTACAGGAAGTAACCCTGGCTCAAAGCCCAGGATTGGTGGCCCCAAATCAAGCCTCCTCTCTTTCTGATTTTCTTCATCATTTATCTCTTTCCTTTTCCCTATGAGGTATCTCCAAGGTAAACAGACTAGAAAGCAGGGGTAGGCAACCTTGGCTCTTTTATGACTCGTGGACTTCAACTCCCAGAATTCCTGAACCAGCACAGTCCACGAGTCATAAAAGAGCCAAGGTTGCCTACCCCTGGGCTAGAGGAACGAAAAGGCCTTCATGCCTTTTTCCCAGTTCGGAGCCAGCCCCCTGGGGGCAAAAGGCGCCACAATGGAGAGGTTCCCTTCCGAGGCAATTCTCCCCTTGGCACAGCTGACCTCTGCTCTAATCTGGAAGCCTAACCGAGACCCGGAAAATTTGTGGAAAAATCAGCAAATTTTGCTTAACTGTGTGT
Organism: Crotalus tigris; assembly: GCF_016545835.1. NCBI lineage: Eukaryota > Metazoa > Chordata > Lepidosauria > Squamata > Viperidae > Crotalus > Crotalus tigris. The sequence continues at coordinate 5,391,009 of NW_024096554.1, read as the reverse complement.
AAGGCAGTAAGCTACCCCTCTCCCTGAGGTGGGGTATAAAATCGATTGTCCTGCTTTCCCTCCCCCGGGGAAGCTGCTTCCCCGGGGTTTTCTCTCCAGAAAACCCGAACCTGCCCATGGCTTCGAAATGGAGCAAAGACAAGAGGGCTCCGTTCGCCATCCTCCAACTAAGCTCAACAATCGACTGCGCTCCGTTTATTTTCTATTAGCGAAAACGAGGAGGGGGCTAAGAACTGGAAGAAGCCTCGGCTGATAAGAAGCTGGCGATGCTTAATTTGCTTGATTTTTTTCCAGTCACATTTTTCCTCCAACCGATTTGATGCAAAGGTGCCTTAATTCGAGCAAAATGCCAAGCTTGCCCTCTGTGGAAAGGAAAAAACAGGGCAAGCAGGTGAGGTGACTTCCTTGGTGACCCCCCCCTGTTTTGTTGTAGATAAATTGCTTGGGGAAGGGGAGGGAGGGAGGAAAGTCTGAGAAAAAGCCACCTTTCGTGGCCGTGGGATCGAATAGATTCACCTAAGGCGCTAAACTACGATGTCATTTGCTTGCTGTAGGCTCAGGTGTGAAAATCCGAACATTATGATCTATCCCAAAAACCCAGTTTGGGCGAAGTCTGATTGGGCGAGATATGTAAATGTGTCCATAGACTTTAATTCTAATTACACACTTTCCGGGAAGGACACATGTGCATACTTCAGTTCTCTTCGATGAAAAGCTCATTTCTTCTCCACTTGGTGGTAGGGGCATAAGTGGACTAGCAGTTTTACATTTTCTAGATAGATTCTGTCTCTTCTTCAACCCTTCTATTCCTTGAAATAGACTTCGGGGTGGAACCCGGATTTCACCTTAAATATCTCCTTCTTCTCTTTCTTCCAATTTGATAGGAAGGCGAATTTCAACAGATTAGATTCGAAACAGAGGCTGCTCCCGGTTCACCGCAGCTGGGATCTCTACCTTTGTCTTTTAGGAACAGCTTTCCGAGTTTCAAAAGGATTCGGATTAACCGAAATTCAGTAGCTGCCGCGCTCTTCTCTGCTTCCCTGCCCAAGCCTTGAATCGGTTTTAGCTCGTTTCGGTTGTACGAATTCCGCAATTTATTTAACCTACAGTTCCCTTACGCCTGCTAGTTAGGGCAGTCAATACATAAAACTCAGGTAAAGCAGCTTAGAGTTACAAAAACCAACCACCAGAAGCAAAAGATTAAACAAAGAGTGAAGGAGGTAATAATGGAAAGAAAGGCGGCATTCAGCACATACCTATTGAGGCACATACCTTTCTTTTTTAATGGTATGAAACGACAGAATACGTACGGTCTAACATGCGCTTTTCCAAGTTTTTATTGCGCCGCCATGCAAGCGGATCGGGCCAGTTACGTAGATGGGATGTGCCTGTAAGTGCAGGTCCCGTGTTAAGCGCGGGAAAGATCGCGGTCGCGGGGGGCTGCGGCCCGTCGCATCCCGGAGGCTTTGCGTGCTTAGCTGCGTGGTGTTTTTTTAAGAAAAAATCAGATCTTATCGGCAAGAAGGGGCTTCTTTGGGGGTTGTTTGCAATCCTTTTCTCCTTCTTGTAGAGTCCACAATGCTTGGTCTAAAATCGCAACTGCAATTAGAGTCTGGGAGAACAGCATGAAATTGCATTTCTAACCTTAAGCAAAATACTGATCTGGCATGCTCGCCGAAATGTACCTTTCCTCCCTTAGATGCGTGTATTTTAATTTCATTTGGGACCTTTGCCGACACAGAAAGAGTAGCGGAAGGAGGGGGGAAGTTATCTTCAAAATAAACAAACGTGGAAATAAATTGCTGGCATATTTTTTAAAGATATGCTAATCTTCATCTTTCTCACCTTTTGTGTGGGAAACGCTACAGAAAAAGATAATCGCTCGAATTTAATTATCGAGACCAAAACAAATAATAAAAAACCCTTGTATTTTCAAAGCTATATGAAAGTCATATTTGCAGGGGAAGGGAGGAATATATATATACTGTATTCAGTTACTGCTCGGTGTGTCAAAGAGATTGTGAGTCTCTCCAAAAAACAACGAAACAGTCCTTCACGTCTCCCTCACCCCCAGGCGAGACGAAAGAATCCCAACCGCGTGGCATCTTCGCTTGCGTCCTGTCCTTTGCAGGCGATACTGACGGGCGGATTTTGGAAAGGAAGGGAAGGGTGTCGGAGGCCCGACCCGTAACCAGGGATCGGCCCTTCTTGAGGGCCTTTAATTCTGGTGAACTTAATTCTCTCTTGCAGACGAAGGGCTCCCGCCAATTTATTTTCTTGGAGACGAGTCCCTTTCTGTTCTGGTCTCGGTAGAAAGAGCACGGTTGCCTCGCTCCCTCCTTCCCAGCCTAGCCCTCGCTGAGATGGGCGGGCGGGCGAGCTCCAGCAGGCGAGTGCGCTAATTCACTTCTAGGGGTCAGGGCGGCGAAGGTTTCCTCGGGAGGTCTGAGCGGCGCCTCTTGAACCGCCCGTTGATTACGAGGGAAGCTCGAGGGAGCCCTAGAAGGGGCAGTTCCTGCAACGCCGGGGAAGGAGAGCAACTTCGAATAGATCTCCCGGGAGTGGAGCGCAACCGAGAAGCCGTCCTGTTCTTTCAACGGCAGGCCGGAGGGACGGCAACCCTACCCTTCGCACGGTCGGAAGGTGGTCAGGAGCCGCCGAAACCTCCCTGCTGCTTTTCTGCCCCACCGCTCCTCTGGAAGCTCGCCCAGGGAGGCCCGTTTTTGTAACCCTCGGGAGAGTCCTAATGAAGCTGGGTTCGCCTTCTTAAGGAAAGCCCGGAGGGGAAAGGCGGGCAGATCTCGCGGGGTTGTCTGTTCGTAAAATGCAAATGAATTCCAATATATCTGTGCTTCGCGGCCGAGAGACTGAACGCCATGGAAAGGGAAGAGGCCGCCTGTCACCCCCCCCCCCTCCAGCTCCGGGGAAACTGTTCCGCGAGTCTCGGACGAGAGGCCGGCCCTCCCTCTCTTCTAGCCAGTCCCGCGAGGCTGAAGCAAGGCGTTAGCGGCCGGGTAGGTGGCCTTTTGGACGAGCGTAAGGGCGCGTGGCAGGCCGAGAGGCCTTTTACCCTCGCGGGGAAGGAGCGCCAACCTCGCTGTGCGGTGCGCGGGGGCAAGCGAGGGGGGCGCCCCTTCAGAGCGAAACGTTCGGAAGCGCCCTCGTTCGGAAGTGTCCCAGAAATTCGAAGCGAAGAGAGACGAGGCCTTCGGTTGCTTTTTTCCCCTTTGGTCTCCTGCGAGATGTTTTGGGCCCAGTGAGGCCTAAGAGGACCGAGATCCTCCGCTTTGCTAGCGAGAGCAGCACTTGCTTCTTTCCTCTAAGGTTTAATGCATTTAATGCTCGGGTCCTCCAACACGCCTCCAATGGGCACTTGGCCTGAATTCAGCCATCTTCATCTTTTGATGTGTGTGTGTGTGTGTGTGTTTGGGAAAAAAAAACAAGCTTGTTTTTTGATCTAAAGTTTTAATCTCTTATTGAAGGACAGAATCAGCCAAAACAGACCATGAAACAGATGAGATGATGAAACAATAATTATAACAATTGGTGCCTCTCAATTCCTTCTTCTCCTTTTATTGCAACAAGGTCTGTCCCAAATTCAACAAATAATCTACTGCAAAACCTAACAGTAGCCAACAAATCAAAAAGAGATTACTCAAGAGTTGGTCTGTAGAGTTGCTTTTTTGTTCTCAGAACAAGGAGAAGAAAGACAAATCAAGATCAATTTCAATCAATCTTGCCCTCTGGTGACAGTAGAGGCATCACACCCAAAATGGTTTGAAAAGCATGCAGGCTTGTGTCCTAGAGAAGTCCTGCTCAGCCCTAATGAAAGAAATCACTCACTGATTGTCAAAAATTTGTGATAAGTAGTTATGAGTTGATCTATGGTATCAGAATCTTAACAAATAACACATACCTTATATACGTTTCTATAAGTTATATACGTTTCTATAAGGCAATAGAAGAAGGGGACGACAGAGAATGAGAGGGCTGTATGGAGTCACTGAAGCAGTAGATGTGAACTTCAATGGACTCCAGAAGATGATAGAGGACAGGAAGACCTGGAGGAACATTGTCCATGGGGTCGCGATGGGTCGGACACGACTTTGCAATTAACAACAACAACAACAAATAAGTTTGTGAATATTGGACAATGAATTTGCTTCATTCCCATTTTATATATCTTTAAGAATAACTATTGCAATTTGGGTGTATGGAGATCAATATTTGCAAACAATACATTTAGGCATTTTTTCATGACTTTGTGGCAGCTTTCTAATTGCTGTTGCAATTGTATGAACAAGTCCTTAGCTTAATGGTTTTTGGATCAAAGGCATGATTCAGTGGTGCAGATTGTAGATCAATTTAAGATTAGCTTTTTTGCATTTATTCTCTTCGTCCAGCAAAAATAAACTATCTTGGAAAAAAAACTGTGTTGTAGTGGAACAAATATGATTTTATTGTAGGAAAAAACTTTTAAAAACAAAATGAGCAGATAAAACCATTTATATCACAGTTACCTAATTTAGGACAATAATATAAAATAAAATCAGAAGAAAGAAAGAATGCTGAAGAGACCAGCACTAATACCCTTGTAACTAGATATTTTTGATAAAGTCAGTATAAATTTACACCATATCAAATGAATCTGGTGGTCCTTACTGTAGTCCTTTAGTCCTTTAAGTGAATTAACATTTGCTTGAGTTTCAGGGCCTATGTGGAAAATTCTCACAGACTTTAATTAACTTGAGGCTCAGTCTGTTTGGAGATTTCCAAGGTGGATCATATTTGAAGCCCAAAGAAGCTGATCCATCATGTTGTGATGGTTTATTTGGACCCATCCTTCAAATCAAATGATGGAGGCTGACATAAATGTTTTCCTGAGCTTGTTTATAAGTCTAGTGAATGTTGTCTGGTAGATCACTTCTGCTTTTTTCCACAATCGTGGCTACAATTTTTTTATTTTTTATTTAAAAAGGAGGACAAGGAACAGATTTCAATATGTATTCACTGTGGGTTGATGCACCTGAGGAAAAAAAATTGCAGTTAAAAAAACCACTCTTGGACTCAAAAAGAGTCCTCCTAAAATGGTATAGAAATTATTATTGCCTTTGCTGTTGTTAATATAATGAATACATAAATACATTTCTTTAGTCCATGCTTAAAAATGGTGACTAGTTTTGTATCTCATAACATTTAACACAATACATATTCCTGATGAGTAGTCTTACAAATGACTTGATATACAATTACTGGTCCCTTTAACTACTACACAACACTGAATCTCATTAGCATTGATAGAAAAGAAAATGTATTAATTACCTGGGTAGTTATTATTAACTATATTGTATTTTATTTACATTTAAATTAAAATGAGGTTTGACTGAGATTTAGCTGGTTTTTTTGTTTGTTTGTTTGTTTTTTTGTGCTGTCCCAGCCACTTCTTGGCAAATGTCCCTTGTCTTGAAGGCAATGGCCAGGTGCAGGACTAAGTCAGAAGAAAGATTAAGTTCCCTATTTTTTCTTTCAAAGCACAAATACATGCAAAATGAGACAGGTGACTATCCATAATGAAAACACTCATCTATTCTTTGTTAGTGATATGGTGGTGCAATTAATTCTGAAACAACCTAGTGACAAACTTTCTGTGTTTATGTCTAAGTGACCATCTATAGGATTGTACTGCATATACATTGATTGGATACAATAATCATGCTGTTTTTTTAAAACAAATCTTTTGAATACATTATATTTTTATGTTTTTTTATGTATGTACATGGGTATTTGAATCTGCATTTAGTTTGGAAGGACATCCATCTTCTTGCAAAACTATGGGATTGTGAAATAATTCTTTCAGTTGAAGGATTGGATGAGGTGTGGGGGATACTTAATTATTTTTATATATTTATATATCAAATGTGTAATGGTGTTGCTTGTTGTCACACTAAAGCATATTGCAATGTATACCATTTCACAGACTTTTCCTCAGAGTTTGTTAAATTTTTACTCTTTTGTTTGTATCCCTGACTAATCTAATTATTTGAAATGCTACTTTTATTATCTCTACCAGGGTTCCCTGAAATCTCATTATTTATATGTCTTTACTTTATAGGGAGCTAACTAAACAGTTTGTTTTATTTATGTTTAAAAAAGGCATTTGAAGAACTCTTTCACAATGAGAGGGGAAGGAAAATTTTAAAACAGCAAAACATGCATATATGTGACACATCAGCCAAATGGTCAGTTTTATTCATATTTTATTTATTTTTTATTCATGTTCACTCATGAACTTTCCTGGATTATTGACTATTATGTGATCTCTCATTAACCTGTATTTTTTTAAAAGTAAAAGTATTTTAGAATTGACTAATTGGAGGATTATCATTAATAGCAATAGCACTTAGACTTATCACCCCATGGTGCTTTACAGCCCTCTTTGAGCAGTTTACAATGTCAGCAATTGCCCCCAACAATTTGGGTCTTCATTTTACTGGACTCAGAAGGATGGAAGGCTGAGTCAACCTTGAGCCCAGTCATGATTGAACTCCCGGCTGTGGGCAGAGTTTGCCTACAATACTGCATTCTAACCACTGTGCCACCAAGGCATTTTAATAGTGAATTTATTTACATATCAATTTACTCCCAAATAGAATTTTATACTTGTATCTTTCCTTACCAATAGTATTTCATCTTTCTTAATTCTCCATAGCCTGTTTTGGTTCAGTTTCTCTAGAATTCACCTCTTCTGTTTAAAGTCAGAGGGAGAGATAAAGGTAAGAAGGGATATTTGCCAAGCATGGTATTGGACCTCCAATTCTGAAAGCTGGAACCTTTTTTCAGGGACACTTTCCACTTGTTGAAACAGAATTTGTGCCCCATTGTTAACTGATCTGTAAGAGAGCTGAAAACCATGTCACAGCTTTTCTCCTAGATATCTGTCTCATTTCATTGTCTCCTACTTCCCATCTCATCATGTTTTCACATCCCAAATATAAGAACTTTGTCTTCTTGATTCTGCTTTCCTAAAGCATAATAAACTTCAACACATGCCATGGGTTTCTAGAAAAAATAGGTGCTGTCCACGTATTGGTACACAGTGCCCAAATTATGTGGTAACCAGATTTTTGAAACTGCATGAAATCTCAAGATAGATAAATAAGCAGTCTGATACAGGTGCATACTCCCCCAGATCCTATTGATTATGCATGCTCAACCCCTTAGGAGGGGGGATCTAAGTACCTGTGTGAGGAGAGGGGAAAAAAGCAAACAACAACAACAAACCCAACCCCAAGCAGATGAGTGCTTTGTACTGTGTTTAATCTCTTGCTGAAACAAAAAGCAAAGAGAGGCTTCTCTCTGGTCTGTTTGGGGAACGACACAGAAATACAATGTTTCTGTTGCTAATAAACTTTGGTCAGCTTCTCCCCCCTTCTCTTTGCCTAAGCTATTGCACATTCAGAAGTCTCTCACTAAGAAAGGAAGGCAGAGAACAGATCCACAAAATCATACAAATTAATTGGGCTGCATTTTATACCAGAGTTAGAAGAGCTCTGAAGCAGAAAGATTTGTCTGACTATATAAAGTCAGGAATGTAAAAGAAGAAAATGCCATCATCTGACAAAGTCTGTAAACTAATAAAAGATGGCTGATACTGGATTCTGCCCTAGATATATGAGAATATTCAAGATGGACAGTGTTTAATATTCATATGTTATGTATATGTAGGGGTGTAGGCCTATACATATGTTATATATAGTATGTATATATTGTATATAGTATGTTTAGGTGTGTGTCATGTATGTGTTCACTTTGAGAGCTGGCAACTAAGATTTCATTTTTGATGTGTGTCGTGCCTACAGTAAAAAATGACAATAAAGGTTATCTTATCTTAATTGAGCCAAAAGTTTATAATTCAGAAACAGCTGTTTTCTTGGTGTCCAAACTGCAGCTCCACCCACCCTACCAAAGGACACTTAGCTGGCGTTGGGGTCTGCATCAGTGGCATTTGTGCTCATGGTTGAATGTTCCTTTTCAATAGGCAAACCCTGAATGTAATGCTGGAAGGGCTTTGGGGAAGCTCCCTTGGCTTTGAGAAAGAGCTGCACCTCATTCTTTTCATATGAGGCAAGATGAGCAATTAATCCTTAGTTGCTTCAGAGGCAGGTGCAACGCCACAAGGTGGCAGGAGGAAGGCTGCCTGTTTATTATGGCATTAGTATAATGCAAATGAACAAGCCGTCTTTGGAATCAGTATGAAGTTGCTCATGATCGCTATTAAACGAAGGTGACTGTGTGGGGACTGTGGCATGATACATTGTCTTGGTTTTAGGAAAAGTTCACTTGCTGAGTATGTTTTCAAGTGATAGTAATGAAACACCAAGAAATAGCTTAGCTTGACATTCTGGAACCGTTCTGAAACTTCAGGTTAGGGCCTCTGACTCTTTGTTTTTCTTACAGAAACAGGAATATATGGAGTTTGCATTGTGGATGGCAGCCAACAGTCCTATTCCAAGGTTCTAACCGAAAATACTGGGATGACTGATAGATAACCAGGGCAGAGGAAAGTCCCCTTAAAATAAACTGAAGCTTAATTTTGATAGAGGTAGTGCTTAATCATTTCAATATATTCCAACATTTCAACTTAAGGTTTTCTTGTTGGGTGTTTATATAAGACCCTCAAGCCATCTTGAGCCTCTCCTAGACAATCTGCTCCAGATTTTGCCCTGTGTAGTGCATCTAGAATGTGTAATAGATTTACTGATTATACTTTTTAATCCTTTTACATTATTAATAAGAATCATGGTTTCAGTCACCATCAACATTAAGCTTATGGCATGGTTGGCAGAGGGAAGAATCAGTATTCCCATTGTGAATCCACCCAGAGTAAAAAAGAGTGTGCCGTATTGTTGAAAGGAAAGATATTCTAGATGAAGATTTGGCTGAGTTGTGGATTAGAGGTCTTTAGGTGCCCATATTTTAAGATGGAGATTGCTTTGGCTTGTTCTTGCATTTAGCAATTAATCATAGCAATTCTGTCTCTCATTGCTAATAAGTGTTCATTTAGCTAACCTCCTCTTCTAGGGCACAGAGGGAATCCCCACCCCACCCAATATCTTTGCAATGCCAGCTATTACTTTTCCCAAGTGTAATAGTGTAATAATCCAAATCATAAGGAATCCTTATTGGCATCAGATAGCAAATGTGAGACTAGGCCAAAAATACTCAGCTGATGCAGAAATACAAAGAGGGGTCAGACAGGGATGTATTCTGTCTCCACTGTTGTTCAATATCTACTCTGAGTGTATCTTCAACAAGGCACTGGAGAACATTGATGCTGACTGGCATCAAAGTAAACGGTGTTTCGATCAACAATTTAAGATATGCTGACAATACAGTTCTGCTTGCCAGTAAGCATAAAGACCTTCAGCTCCTCATCAACAGAGTCACAGAAATATCTGAAAAATATGGCTTGAAGCTTAACACCTGAAAAACCAAGATCATGGTTGTCAGCAAACAACCTGTTAATTTACCACTAATAAATTTGGAAGGAATACCATTAGAAAAAGTTGAAAGGATCACGCACTTCAGTTCTAATTTACATGAAAGCTGGGACATGACCATTGAACTAAAGACAAGGATAGAGAAAGCTCAAAAAGCATTCTTCAAAATGAAAAAGGTCTTCTGCAGTCAGATTGAAAATCAGGCTTGCCAGATGTTATATTTTTCTATCCTGCTCTATGGAGTAGAGAGTTGGTCTCTGACAGAAGGCCACCTGAAGAGACTAGAAGCATTTGAAATGTGGATTTACAGGCGGCTGTTACGTATAAATTGGGTTGACAAGATCAGAAATGAGGAGGTGATAAGCCTCCTGGGAAAGCCAAGGGAAATCATCAAAACAATTAAAAAATGAAAGTTAGAATATTTTGGACATGTGATGCAACACCCAGAAAAACACAGCATACTCCATTTAATCCTCTAGGGAAAGATTGAAGGCAAACAAGGTCCAGGCAGAAGAAGAACATCATGGTTTCAAACTCTAAGGGACTGGTTTGGACAAAACTCAGCAGCACTTTTTCATGCGGCTGGTGATAAAAATAGGATCGCCAACATGATCGCCAATGTCTGATAATGGATATGGCACAACAACAACAAGAAGTGTAATAGAGCTGCTATTTAAATCCTCTGCTTCATGCATTCAAAACTTAAAGTATGTTAAAAGTACCACATTTAAATAAGGAAAGTAATCTCAGGAAGTATTTGATATTTTTAGGAGAGAGTTTCACAATCAATCTGCTTTAACCCAACAGTCCTTTAATTGCTTCTATACTTTGATCTTCCAGTCAGAGGTGATATATTTTTGTTTGAATTATGGACCTCTGCATAATGGAACACTTACAGAAGCATATCTGCACTGACGTGGATGAAACTGGGATAATAAATTAAGATTATCATTGCCCTATAACCTATCTTTGTTTCATGTATGAATCCTAAAACTAAATTTAGCCAGGGCACTCCATCAGTGACACTATGAATTGTGTTGCTATTGTCATTAGTGTGCTTTTGCAGGATGCTAAGATTTTATACAAGTCAGAGATTATGATTACAGCCAGATAAAATCTGGAAAGTTATTCTTGTCACCTATAATGGAAATGGACAGAAATGGACTACAGGAAGCACAGCATGCCCAGGCAACATTGCTTTTCTGTTACAATACTCCAGCTTTAAGGATTGCTAATGACTTTTAAAATGTGGCATTGTCTCAGAGTTTCATTTGCTCACCTGGGTATACTTCCTGGATATACTGTACTTCTCTCAGCTCTGCAGAAGAACCAGACTCCAGGATGCAAGTCTTACAGGAGAGTTTTACTGGGATTATTCCCACTGTCTGTAAATCTTGCCAAAGGAAACATCATTTCAGGCATTTCTAGATTTTAGACCACACTATCACTTCTCTTCCCCTTTCTCCCCTTTTGCAGGACTAAGATGGTTTTTATTTTATTGTTGCAATTTTATTGGCGTTCTATAAATCCTACCATTAATCAGAGTGAGGCATCATTTCAGGTAGCAAAAGCTTAGCATGATGCAGCACTCATGGATTCCTGACAAGTTCCTCTGTTGGAATCCAAAACCTTCAGCCTCCATTGCATTCTGTACTGTAAACAAATTTGCTCTCAGATATGATTAGGGATATTTGACCTTGCTTTTACTCATGACATGCTTATCAGAATTGAGGCAACCTACTCCATCAAGGGCACTTTGCTGGGAAAATTGGCATCTAAAATCTGTTAGGCTTTCTGTTTAATGTGACTTGAAACTTACATCTTAAAATAAGGGATAATCTGAGCAGTTGGAGTGAGACAAGATGATCTTCTGATGAAAGAGCAAGGAAAAGCAAGCTAAAAACTAGCATATTTGAAGTGAAGAACTAATGGGATAAAATAAATACTTTTCTTCAAGGAATATTTCCCTTGTTCGATTTTTTTTCTGTCATTAAATATTCTGTAATTTAGCATTTCATATAATTTTATTTTACATTATAAAAAAGGTAAAATAAAAGAATATATGTGGACAAATTAAGATAAATATAACTTTTGGATTTCTGAGTGAGAATCTATCAATCCCAGATAAGGTAAAACCCATAATATTTTGGAACATAGTTGACTTAGAGATGTAGACACTATGTTGCACCTTGCTTTATGTGTTCAAATTGTTTCAGGCATATTGCTTTAATTACTGTGTTTCAATACATGATTGATTTTATTATTTAATTTATTACTATTATTTATTGTTCGGTCATACTTCAAATAACATGATGTTGGTAGAGAATACAGCATGACCATTGCCATCCCTACCTCCATAATGATAAGAGCCCTGTAGAAATGTGAGAGTCACATTACAATGTCTATGAAAGTTTTAATATTCAAAGTATTATATGAATGCTAAATTGCTATAAATACATAAATTTAAATCTTAGGGTAAATAAATTAATCTACCAATTAAATCTGGTAGCCCTAATTTTCCTGTGTTCCATACTGCTCTAATTTCTAACTTGAAAATTTTTAATGATGTCATTAAAATACTCTACTTCCAGTTGTGTACGCAACAACTTCTTGTCACCAACTGGGACAAGTCATTCCCAACTCCAGCTCAAGAAGCACCGTCACTTCCTTCAAGTCGTACTTTTGGGTGATGTTCAAGTTCTGCCCATTTGAGTGACATCACTGTTTCTATGGTGACTAATGCACTTCACGAAAAAACCATTATTAGATTTTCTTTTCTTTTAAAAAGAGGAACTAAAATTGGTGGCATAAACAAAATCTGCAATGTCAGTAATGCTATAAAGTTTTCATTCCACTTATGGGGAAGAGCTGTATAACTCACTGACATTTTGGGAAGTCCATGCAGTCTTAACTAACAGAAATAAAACATTGATAGAGCTGAATTCTGCATTAATTATGACACTATCACCATATTCCTCATCGAAATACATGAGGAGGCCCCCAAAATTAGGAAGTGTGTATAACTTGTAATCTCCTTTCTCCAGGATCTGCAGAACACTAAGAGAAAATTGCACCATCTAATGAGTGAGTTCATATCTGTTTTCCAAAGGTGTTTTTTTTTTATTTCCCAGCAACTTGACTGATTATGTCTTCTTTCCAAATTTAACCATACTTTTAGTTATGGCCTTTTTACAATATATCTATCTATTTCTCGATCCTCAGAATGGCAACTGGCATTCTCTCTTCCTAAATTGATGAGTGAGCCACTGGTGCCTTCACCAATCACTAGAGTCTTTTTCATTTTAAGGACAGGTTAAATAAAAAGACCAAAAAGAAGGTGAGTGGAAGAAAGTGTGAATCACAGACAAATTAAAGGAAAACCCCCAACTTCCATCTAGAAAGCATGTCTTCAAATGATAAGTTATGTATATTTTGATTTCTGTTCTTTTCCTCTCTACTTTACTTGGGCTCTTATATTTCCCCCCTTACTCCTCTTTTTTTTTCATTGTGTATTTATTTATTTATATGATCTTGTTACAAAGATATGCTTATATTTCTTTTTAAAATCATTTGCTAATTGAGAAGCCACTAACCATCAGTTGGTCAAAAGCCTTGAAAATGATGAGTACTGTGTGCCTGGAACCCAAAAATAGTTAAAGCAGAGTTTTGGTTGGACATAGAACAGACACCCTGAATTGAAGAAACCAGAAAGGAAAGAATAAATACTTCCAAAATTTCAAAGTTTCTGTGTCACTTTCAAGAGCTTAATTAATATCTCCTTTCACTAAAATAAAGCTGCCCTAGATGAAATGCTTAAGACTCTAAAAGCAAAGTAGAGGTGAGAGGGGTCAAGAGTCACAATTCACAGGTAGAATTACAAAGGCAGGTATTTGCAAAATTGAAACAGTGTTGAAGTGCGTATAGCAACCCTATCTTTTCTTGTTACAATATTCAGATCCGTATATTTTCCAGCCTAGAGGAGAAAGTTGATGGTACCAGGAGAGAGATGTAAAGGAGGACAGAGATAGCTTCAAAAAAGAATTCAATAGGCATTAGTTAAATACTAACTTAGTACTGGAGGGAGGAGTGAGTGAGAAAGAAACTCAAGATTTCTCCACCTTGATTTTCTTTGATGTAAGAAGGGGGAGAAAGAATACAGATCAGACTTTCAAGATTCTGTTATTACATGTGGCAGCAATAAAGTGCTAAAATAGTCTTTGTAGAATTTATTTCTTGACCTGGCCTACCTCTCATTGCTAACATAAGGAAAAGTGAAGTGTGGGGATATATTGGTAACTCCCTCCAGTTTGGCACTTAGCTACTAGAGACACAACAGATGTTACAGAACCCAGCTGCAGTCAACAACCTGGATGAATTTAGAGCAGCAGAGCCTTTTGCTAACCTAAGGAAGGATGACCAGGAGTCTAAACTATTAGGAAAATGGCCTTAGTGTGTTTCAGTACTTAGGTCCATCATATGGTCCATCAGTGCAATAAATATAGGCATGCAAAGTACACATAATCTTGGATAGTAAAGGACGGAAAACAAGAAAAATCCCTATGAAACATTTTTAATATGCAAAAGACCCCTGTATCTCAGAAGTGTGGTTGACACAATCAAGGAAAAGGATACAAGCAATGATTATCAGTTTACAATAGAGGCCAGCATATGGCACTGTAATTTATTTCATTTCTACAATATAAAAGCACATTTTAAAATATTTAATGACACTTTTTTATTTCTTTAATGCTGAAAGTCAAATTAGGTGAGGAACATGAAACCAATATTCAGTAATATATTAAATATCTTGATGCTGTCAAAATAACTATTAATGTAGCACAAACTAAAATTCCTGTACTGCAAGCTTTTGAATAAAAGTTATATCACTACACTTGGAAGGAAGAATAACAGTGAATTTATAAGATATATTTGCACTAAAGACAATTTGGCATGGTCTCATCTCAAAATCTTCCCCCGTTTCCTTACAAAGCAGTAGGTAGACAGATACATTGGGGACTGAATGGAACTCAAAGCTTAATTTGGACAGCTTTCCACACTTCTCTTTCTGATTTTGTTCCCACACAAATTCCGTGCAGCCCAGTAAGAATATTGTTTGAGTAGAAAGAAGTGGAAAGAGAGCTAACATAATCTGTTGTCCCTTGGGCAGTGTGGGGGAGGGAGTATGTGTGGAATGGGAGGCTCTTCCCACAAAGTCATCTTCTTGGATGTTTCCACTGTGTTTGACTTAGGGTTAAAAGAGTAGGTCCATTAGCTGGTAACCTAATCAAATCTGTGGCCACTGAAAGCAAGTTCAGTACACATAACTCTCCATGTATATTGGAAAGAAAAAGACTCACAGATTTGTTGAAAATAAGAGGCAGCTTTGTGGTTTGTGTTTGTGAAACAGATGTGTTCATTTATGGAAAAAATGGTAGAAGAATGAACACAGAAACATGTCTACATTTTACACTGTAAAAAGGCAGCTACTTTCTCTGCAATTTGTTTAGCTTCTTTTTTCTTAAAGAAAGACAACAATTTTTTTCTTATCTAGATCCACAGCTCCATAATTAGTATCCTGCTTCTGATATATTTAAGCAATAGCTTTTTTCACGCAGTTCGTTACCCAGGCTGACAGCTTTTTGAATTTGGAGGTGCTTTTTCTAAATTATAATGTAATATTGTTTTGGTTTTGAGTGATCTCCATCCATGCTTCGAGAGATGATATTTCAGTTTCCTCTCTAATTCTCTTCCCATTTTTGAGACGTTTCCTCATATAAAGCTTATTGTGGTTTGTGTTGGACTCACAGGTTATCTTACAACTTATTTAATTATTTAACTTGCTCATAAATTAGAATAGGATTTGGGGAAAGGCTACTTATACCACTTATCTCAAATGATGTCACTGAGCAACTTTCAGTTATACTATACTCCCTAGCTGTGTAAGACTACAATTCCCACCATTCCTAGCTAGCTCATCAAAGTACATGGCAGGTACTAATTTGAAGAAGATATTTGGAAGGCATTATCTAATAAATTGTTGTGCTCTGAAATCATATTTCATATAGTGTTCACTACTGATACGTATGCCACTGCTGAGACTGTTGGTCAGGAGGAATCCATTTCACAGTGGCAGATTATCACAATCTTTGTTGCTGGAACAATGCAGTGTGATTTTAAAGGTCTTCTCTGGAATGGAGTTGATGTTTTCTCCAACAACGGAATAACAGTTGCATATTTCATGCCCTAAACATCCACAAAAGAGTCCCTACCAACTTATAGTTCCGGTCTGGAACCTTAGTTCTGCTACCATCTGACATTCTGAAGGACAGGGAGGCATTTTGAAATTTCAGGAAGCAAGGTATACAGGATATTCTAATATTAATGATATATAAAGTACCTGATTAAGACTCTTTTGAAATCCCTAATTGTTTCTGAGAATGTTGGCCAGTTTATGGCCAATCTATGGTATATTTAGCATTCTAATGTTTCATATTTATTTTTCAGTCCAATATTGAACAAAAGATAATTTTAAAAGAACCAGACATAGGAATTGCAAAAGGAATTGTCAAAAACATCCTAAGTTTTAAGCAAAATCTTCTGTTAAAAATTTAAGACTTGCAACTCCCTGCTCAGGGAGTTTTCCACTTCACTTGTACTGAAAACTCTGGAAAGAAACTGCTTTCAAGTGATTCCACAATGCTTCATTACAATTTCAGGGCCCGGAACTGAAGAGGTAATTTGGCTTTGAAAAACAGGATTAATAACATGACTCAGGGTTCAAGAACTTAGCTCTTTACCCAGTAGCACTAGTTTGTAACTGGTCAATTAAACAGCAATACAAATCTAATTTCACTGGGCTAGATAACTGTCTATTCTTAACAGAGAAACACAAAAGAAGCTTCTTTATTCTAATGAAGTACTGTATTGTAAAGGTAGAGTAAACACTTCATATTATAAACATTAAGTGGAAATATTTGTTGCATTAAAACATTAGATTTTAATCTGATCACAGTGAATAATTCCACCACTAACTGTACTGTATTCCTATTATATTATAGCTAAAAAAAAATTACAAAATTGCTAGATGGAAAGATAGGAGAATAGATCAGCAAGATTTCTCAGGACAGATAATTGTACTTAAAAAGTCAAAGCGGGCGTATAGATTTTTTTTTTCTGAAGCCTTGTTTTATTTTCATGTTTTGCTAGTTGTTGGAGTGTGTGGATTCTGTATAGTTTGGCTGATTTATTTCCTGCCATAGGGAACAACCAAGTTTTAAAGAAAGGAAAAATCAAGATGTCTGAATAGTTTTACATGCTGTTAGCTCTTTACTGATAGAAATGATTTGGAGATAAGGATACCTCCATTGGAGGAATCTATGCCAGTTTGAAAGCAGTTCTTGATCTGTTCATACTCATAATGTAGAAAATATTAGTAAATGAGACAATTTATTTCCAACTCGGCTGATCTAAACAGTGCTAACAGTTCTAATTTTATTCTTGTTGAGCATTAACAGAATAGCTTGCTTCACTACACCTCCTAGCTTATGAATTTAAGAGAAGCTTATTCTTTCTCTCTTTTACCTGCTTCCTCCAGCTTTAGTATAAAAGGCAAATACAACAGTACATCCCTAAGCAGTAGCCTGGACTGGTCTTCTGGTGAAGGAAAAGCAGAAGGAATTTCAATTCACCTTTGGCTTCTTTCTTTGGGCTAATCTGCAATTAGTTAAACAGCCTAGATCAATCTTGGCTATGATCTCTGGCTGCAAAAATGCTGATGTGCTATTCTTCATAGTTCACAGTAGTTTTTAAACAGAAAGAATGGCTCTTTGTAGCCAGGGAAATTCTCCATGTAGCAATGGCTCAGATTGAGGTGGGTGGATGGGTGACATTAACCAGAAAAATACATAGCTTGGATTGAAAATGAGGAGGCATGACACACTAGCTACCTATTTCCTTTAAATTTTGGGTAGAGTGGTGAAAGGAAATTTTGATTAGTTCAGGAACTGTTATTGTTAACCCTAACCCTAACACATGCCCAAACAATTATTATATTTCTTCATTAATAGATATCCCAAACAGCAACCCAGGAATTACACGGATAGTGAATGAATAGGGCATCTCAGGATACTGATTGACTAATTAGAATTTTCAATGCCACTTTGCAAACTCTCTAAATCTTATAGAGAGATCTCTGTAAAATCTTTTCATTTTCGGGAAAAAATGGCAAAAAGCATTCAACCAGGGTGAACAATATGTGTTCAATATTTAATGTTGATTCTGTATATGTTGTGCACACTTTTTTTCTTCTGTAATTGTCTGTTTTAACTGTCTGTAATTTTGTTTTTCTTTTTATTGTCTTTGTAGTTATTTTAAATGTAATATCTTATTTTTGAAATAAAAAAAAATTTTCATGGGAAAAAGTGAAATGAGCATCTTTAAAAACAAAATAAATGATTTAATTATTTATAAAGAAAGAAAAATGGCAAAAAGTCAGGCTTTTACTTTGCCATAGAATATATTAACTTTCATTGCCACCTGCCTCTGTTCAGAGGCTTTTTCGGATTCCTGACCTCTTTTAGTTAATTCACCAGGCATTCTGTTTTAAAATAACCACACTTCTATATTCTTGGGGTTTTGTTTAGCACATACTATATTATCATCTGAAAGCTGAAGTTTATGTTGTTCCTTTGTTAAACTGTGGCTGGCCTTACATAATGCTTCACTGCTAATCAGGATTCTAAAAAATTGAAATTACGGAAAAGTGCTCTGTAAAATCATAAACACCTGATATTCTCTAATGAGCATTTGAAATAACAGTAATAATAATAAACAGTGCTGAAATGAAATACATGCACCATGATGCTATCATGGAAGTTTTTCTTTACATACTTACATCCTGATGCAAGGTTATAAGTCATGACATTTATATATGAGATCACTGCAAATGGGTTAAACTAGGTAACAACCATTGTGTAGATAGATACCTATGTATTGTATTGAATCTGCGGCATGAAATGATTAGTTTCAAAACTGAACTTGAAACCTTTAAGAGGCTTGGTTTTGGCACAATCTGGTGCGTGAATCCATCCATGATGGCCCAGCAATATAAGCAAATCAGGATACTACAGTTTGTCCTAAAACCACAATTTAACTGAAGAACCTTGATCTAAGGTTATGGGAAGGCAGTTGTTCTCAGACTAGCTCATTTTTAAATTGTAGTGAAAATAAAATGGGATGATTCCTTACAGGAAAAGTTGAGATGAAAGTTTAATTAATACAGAAATTCAGGAGGAGGAGAGGCTCAGTTTACTTCATAATGTGAATTGGAATCTGATTTGGAGGATTGCGATGACTAAAGTTTCTCCCTTGCCCCTGCTTTATTATTTGGCTTGTTCTTTCATTCTTCATGACTTCAATTGCTTGCCAATTGGACAGCTTTAAAAATTGAATTACAGTAATAAGATAGAGAATTCATTTATATTATAAATGCCTTTCTCTCACTTTTTTTTTCTTATAAAACTGGTTAGAGAGGAGTCTCAGGTATAAAACGGCTGGAAAATCCACTGAAAAGAAAAGCAAGAGGTTCAGGGATTATCATGAAACCAAGAAGAAAAGGCTAATATGAGGAAGAATAATGCAAATGTGTTTATTTAAAAAGACCTGTGCATTATAGCCTGCATACAGCACTTCAGAGGCAACCTTTATGGCCTCTGTAATAACATATAATAACAGGCCAATTTCATCTGGAATAAGCTATATATCCTCACTTAAAAAAAATTTATTGCATATATTCACATCCAGAAATTTCCTGTTCTTTCAGAATTTTTATTTTGAACTTTTTAATGGTAGATAATATTTTATTGCAAGTTTTGTGGATCAGATGAATGAATTAAACTGAATCGAAATATTTGAGTTATCTGCAGATATTAAACTCCGCGTAGGTTTTCTAGCAAGTAGCCCATGTAAGTTTCCAAACTGGAGCAGAAAACAGTTCTTTTAGCTGATATGTGTGTCAGAGCACACAAGGAGTGTGCTCTCAAAAATACATCCTTGAGGGAGAGAGGTGTGCTAGAAAGGGTGAAAAGAGGAGAATTAAATGTTTGACTGTGAGAAAATGTTCTCTTTTCCAATCAGATTTAACATTCCTTTCATAAGAGCAATTAAATTTTGGTGGGAAAAAAGGCAGGCAGTTGGCATTAATGGATGTTCTTTTTCTTCAAAGCTTAAATGCCAACACTGTGGAAGGGGATAAGAAGCACTTTTTAAAAATTTCAGCATGAGCTGCAATCCGTCAATCCTCCTTATTGCCAAGGCAAAAAAACCCCAAACCCTTCCAGTAATGCAGATGGACAGTTGAGGTCCAGAGATCTTGGTGTGTGATTCCCATGCTTGCTCCCTGTCTTTTTTATCACTGAAAATAAACTAGTGTTGAGAAAATTACATGTGGGGTAGAAAGCATGACCTGGCGGTGAACTGTATTTAGTATGAAAACCATGGCATAAAAGTCTCTATAACATGTTTGTATGTTTTTGAAAATGGCCACTTTCCAATAGCTGAGGCCTATGTTTGCAGCTAGAGACAACTGTTTTAGGAATGAAGGTTATATCATATTGGCATAATTTCCCATTGTATATACAGTTCTTTTCTTAGTCAAACTCTCCATCTCTCTTGCAGCTTTTCATGCACTGCAAAACCCTCCATAGTCTACAAGCAGGCCTGTATAATAGATGTTGAAAATGCACAAAAGGCCTGGCTTTTATTAGGCAGCCATCTTAGGGGAAGAAATTAATGGCAGGAGTTGGAAGACAAAGCAGAGCTGAGAAAGGACACAGCCAGTGGTGGGATCCAGCCAGTTCGTACCAGTTCAGCAGAACCGGTAGCTAATTTTTTGTTGCCCAGGCCTAGAATGGATTTCTGGAAGCAGCATCCACACAGAGAACCGGTTGTTCACATATCTGAACACCGCCTCTTTCAGTCAGCCTGCTAACCTCAGGAGAATGCTCTCCTACTATCATTGCTGAAACCTGATTTCAAATCCTGGTCTGGTCAGTTCTTCCTTGGGACCCTGCTTTTTATCTCAGCCAGCCAAAGGAAGGTGGGGGTAACAATGGGTTCACGATTCATCCTCTTGAGAATTAGAATCTTTTTCCAGCAATAGAAAACTCCTCAGTAAATAAGCCAATCAATGGTTCTGTTTCCTTGGGATTTCAATACAAAAGCCTCTGAGATCCCTTTTTGGCCATCCAGAGGTTTTGTAGGGGCATAAAAGGGCAACAAATTCTTGATATTTATTGTGAGTCAGTCTCCTGCCATTCCAAAACTGTCTCTTTTCCCAGAAAAAGGAGGCCAAAGAGGGGGGAAGGAATAGAAAGAAGCCTCTGATGCATAAATATCTCTTGAAATATCACACCGTATCTGCTCTGTGGTTTGCTTCTTCAGAAATCAATCTTTTTTCAGACATATATATTGGAATTTATGTGCATTGCTTTTACTGGGAAATCTCCCCTGGCAGACTTTACAACATCTTTCATTATTTGGAACTATAGGAAGATAGAAAGAGAGATGAACTTCTAGCTCTTTGCAGCTGTATACCCTACCTATTTTTCTTGCAGACAGACAACACACGCAGAGACAGAGTGCACAACCAGACTGTATTTTACTGATCTGACTAATAAACCTGAACTTGGTCATGCAAGCAGGATAGTGGTCAAAATTCAGCAAAATGACATCTTCTGCCAGGCTTTACCCACATAGCAGCCTTTTGACCCCAGCTGCATCTCATCCAGCACTTTGCATCCTTGTGTCTAGTTTACGTAGGACAATCCTTTATTCGAAGAGCTGTTGAGTACAAGTCTGTTTTAAACACGAAGCATATAAAACTGGATAGATGAAGCCATGAAAGTCAACATCCTTATTTGCTATCTGGATTGAACAGATACACAAGTCACAGCCTTCCCCACTATGGTGAAATGTTCTGTAGTTCTATAGTAATATTATTTCCATTTTTACTTCTTTCTTGGGAAAATGTAGATCACCCCATTAATTACAGGATTTCTCAGGATGGAATCCAAACTTAGTGTACTATACTTTCCAAACCATTTCTTGCTAGCTTTTAGTGACAGAAATCAATCAGACAGAAGTTAGCAGGTGAAGTTTCCTGGGTTATGAAAATAATTGCAGTAGAACTGTCACTTATTAAATGTCTGGCTTCCACAGTTTGACTCAAGGAATTGTGCCAAAAGGGAGGGAGGGAGGAAGAGTGGGTTGAGTTTGGAAAGGATTTTAGAAGATGGATAATTAGTATAGTCACTACAACTAATTCTTCAGAGCAGAATGATCAATATGATAGAAAGAAGGAACAAAAAAAAAACCCTTTAGTAATATGGGTTGGGGTTTTTTTTAGTAAAAAATAGGAAACCTCTGAAAAGAAAGTTGTCATGACAATATTAAAATATCGTAAAGCCTTTAAAAGCAATAGTTTTGTTTTTACTAAATCATTGAATCTACGTGTTTTTTTCTAGTTTCTTTTAAGCATTTTCTAGTTTAGAAAACTAAAAATCTGCATATTTTTACAATGCTGCGTAGCCTTAATGGCTAGCCGATAAACTATGAAGCTGAGTGTTATGCTGTGAATCATTTTGTCTGGCTACTGTTTTAATCAAGATTTGATAAAATGTTTGTCCACAGTTCCATATGATAAGAAAAACAGAAATGATTTTAGATGCCAAGAAACTGAAACTGTCCAAACTGTAATGTTACTTTTCTTTTGAATTTTGGTCATGATCCAAAGTGATAAGAATTTATTATAGAAGTTTCTGAATATCCTTAATAAACATGGCTTGCCTTGGCAGAAATCTGAACTTTAATTTCAGAAAAGAAATCACAAACTAAGTTGGGGAAAAGGAACATAGCTCCTACATGAATTTCTTGTTCCTAGTTATTATCGGTATGTGTTGTTTTCCAGTTTTACCCTAGCCTTGATGTCTTGCTCTTTAATTTTTGTGATCTGCATCAATACATTTTACATCCTCCCAAATTTGACAGTTTGAGTACAAAATTTGGGCTTTTCTAGCTGCAGAGCCTAAAATGTTTAAAAATTACCAGTGGTTTATGGATGAATAGATTATGGAATTTGCATTAGGTCTTACATTGGGTAAGGCTAAATAAATGAATCTCAGGCTGAACCTAGATTAGGAACCTTTTAGTTATGAAGCAAGGAAGGTGGTCATTTGGCTCCAAGCTTTTTAAATGATAGAAAATAAGCAAGATGTTGACTTTAAATAGGCCAGTTTCGTTTGTAAGAGTATAGAAGCCTTTGAATCTTCCCCAGACATAATATTATACTAGAATTTACATGGAAATGATGGTGGTGGAGGTGATGGCGTGGAATTGTTCTGCTTAGAATTTAATAGCAGCGAGTGGGGATAATAAAAACTGGAGGAAACCAACTCCTTGCACATTTTCCCCTGTTAAAAATGGACACCCCAGGTAATCTTCATGTTCAGGTTCTTGCATGTTCCCACTGGAGGAAAAATGTGGGAAAGACAATCTTAAGTTGGAAATAACAAAACAGGGTTAAACTTACAACCTCATTCCTATCTGCTTCAAGTACCTCCTTCGTATTTAGTTGTGCACAATTAAACACCCCCAGCCCCCCCTCCACCAATCAGATGTGCCTGCTCGCTGCAGTCTTTTCATGCTTTGCAGAAATTTTTGTTGTTTGTTGCTGATATTGTTCTTGTTCTTCCTTTGCCAGAGATCCCCCAGTGTGCTGGCTGCAACCAGCACATCTTGGATAAGTTCATCCTGAAAGTCCTTGATCGACACTGGCACGGCTCTTGCCTCAAGTGTGCAGATTGCCAGATGCAGCTGGCAGAACGTTGCTTTTCCAGATCAGGAAGTGTCTATTGCAAGGAAGACTTCTTCAAGTAGGTACAGAAAAGCTATCCAAGATGCCTTGGAAGGCTTGCAGGGCTTACTCTCTGGCCACGGGCAATGGCCTGAAATGTCCTTGTTTTGGGGAGGTGGCAAGGGGGTAGCTGAGGGATGGTATAGTGGGGTTGTTAAAAGGGTGACTAAGAAGATGTCAATTTAAGTGTCAGTGCAGTCCTAAAATGGTATTACCTCTGGCAAATGATGCTGATGACTGAGATCAGATTTATGAGATCTTTTGAAAATACTATTGCTATGAAATGTTTTTTTTAATTATTCATAACCTCTTATCTGATGCTATGATGACTTCTATATGTAAAGTTACTTTTGAAAGGTACTCTTAATACAGTATAACCTATGACTTCAGCCAAGAATGCCTATTTCTGTCTTATAGTCAAATTGGGAAGTCTACATTTTCTTTGCGTTGGTTATATAGGCTGCAGTTAAATGTGCCTTTCAATTCCATCAAATTCCGTTGCTTTTTTTTTTTTTGTACTGACCCATGTAGGATTGCCTTATCAAGATCCTGCAATCTTATTTCTTCAACAGAGAATCCCTTAGGATGCTTGGACCATCTGCTTGGTGTTCTGGTGCTAATTCCTAACAAAGCCTAGAGGTGGGGAGGATGCAGGCAGGGGAGAGGCCAGGAATCAGATTTGTTCATAAGTCACAAACCCTGCAGTGGAAGGGGAACTTGCAAACAGTCACTCTACGAGAGAGTAAAAAGGTTAGAGCAAACATCCCTCCCCGAAGAAAGCTTAACCCAAGACATCCGCCATCATTTACCAACCCCTTTTGCATTAGACATGAATTATTTTTAATTTAATAATTTGTTAATCAAACCCCGATCTACTTTGTGCAGCTGCTTTGCCCCGGAGGTGGGTGGGGGGAATCTAGGCATGAGATGAGTTGGCTGGAAGGAGGGCATGGCCTCTCAGAGCAGTGCCAAGGAACTCAGTGATAGTTTGATAGTTTGGCAGGCAACTGATGTCAGGTCAGGTCTCGGACTGGTAGAAAAGAAATAGTAGGTAATGTACGTCCACTCTGGAATCAGTGGGGGAAAGGCCACCTAATCCACTTAGTTATTTTGATGGGCAATCCCAGTTATTAACATTTTGGGCCTCAGAATTTAATATTTATTTGAATGTAAATTAGCAGAAAATAATCAGTAAATACTAGTTCACTAATTATTCCATCTGTAAAGTAAACAAACATTTCTGGCCTACCGCTAGTAAATATTATTTTTTTCAGAATTGTTTACAAAGGTAGCCTAAAAATATCTCATTGTTTTACAGAACTGCAGAAAAAAAATAATGCATGTGTTTAGGTTTCGTTTTGTGTTAGTGGCGCATTGCTATCAAGCTGTCATAATCCAGTTTATATATTTGCATAATTTATATCCTGCCCAATTCTACAAATCTTGAGCAGCTCATATAAAACCATCATAAATATCATAAAACAATCAATTTAAAACAACAGGGATCATTAAAGTAGCACAGCACACCTAACAAAATAGCCCTCCTGAATTCGAAAAGCGCCAGCACCATATATAAGGTTTTATAGCTCAAAACCAACATTTAGATAGGGAAGCATCCTGGGAAAGCTGTTGATCCTTTATCCCTCTGTGCTGAAAGCTCAGTTGGAGAGCCATGCCTTAGAAAGACCCAGAACTGCATTACTTAGTGAACATAAATCTTGTAAAAGTTGTGTATATATTTGCATTTATCAGATATTCTTGCATCTGCTAGTCTTGGGGAGGTCCAATGGCTATATAGAAATCTCATTGTTCAGCATCAAAATGCACCTGTGGCCAGAGTTTTTAAAAAACCTTTTCCTCTCTGTGGTCACTCCCAGCCACTAAAGAGAAAGGCTTGCTTTTAAAAAACTGACTGTGAAAATGTTCAGAAAACTACCCTTGCTATGCACCAAAGCAAAGCCTAGAGGATTTTGCTGCATATGGGTGACGATTCACAGTATCCTTCCCTCTGGAAGTTCCCACTTGTTCCATTTGCTCCAGATATGAATGTAGAAAGACAAAAGTGGATTCCCAAGTACATGAAACATACATATTGCTGGCCAAATTATTTGTGCCTGTCAGGCAGAGCCAGCCCAGCTCAGTATACAGGTGAAAAGAAAGTGTAACTCAGGAAATTAAGCCTTCTCCTCCATTATTTGGCTGTATTGCTTGATATCAAAAGCCTCTGCCTGCCAACCCTCCCTCCCTCCTTTGCCATTAGCAAGGGAAGAACATGTGACAGAACAGATGCTGAATGCAGAGATCCTTCGAAGCCATCATGTAGAATTGGTGGTGGCTTGTATGCAGGGGATTAGAGAAATTAAAAAATGTGTGTGTGTGTGTGTGTGTGTGTGTGTGTGTGTGTGTGTGTGAGAGAGAGAGAGAGAGAGAGAGAGAGAGAGAGAGAGAGAGAGAGAGAGAGAGAGAGAGTTCTCCTGCAGCTCTGTAGAGTGTCATGATGATGATGATGCTTTCAAGATGCAGCTTTTAGGGATGTTGAAGTGATGGTTGCAATAAAAAAGAAGGTATTTCTAATTGGACTGATTAGCTTGATCTATATGGTTAAACATGAGGTGGCAGCATCCTGAACAGGGAGGTAGGCTAGTGTCATTTTGGAATTCTCCCTTACAACATTTTTACTACATGTGTATCTGCTTATTAACTGCAGAGGGTCTTGCAACTAGCAGCATAAAGGCATGCCATCACTCCCACCATTTCATTCTGCTGCCACTGTGTAGACCAGGTCTGACAATTGGGCAAGGGATGGGAAGAAGACTGTACATGCAAAATGTCTTGAGGGAAGGGCCTGTTGCAGTAATGGGCATTCAGAGAGCCTGTTGGACACACTGCAAGCTAGAGGTAGATTGCCTTATAAGAGAAGAGGAGGAACATGTGAGTATGGGGAGGCAAGTGAGGGATCTCCGGAAGGAAGATCTAAACATAAGTGAAAAAAGGGAAAGGGATGCATGTGCATAACCCCTTGTATTTAGGGACCCTGGTGGTAAATAAACAGGCTGAACAATTTATGTACTGGCTTTGTGAGCTGAATCCCCCAGAGATTTTCCAAGCAGAAATTCTTGTAGCTCTTGGATTATTTACTCATCAAGCTTGCTGCCAATCAAAGGGGGAGTTCTAACAGTTGACTCCTTCCACCCTTTTAGGCCATCTGATAAGTAAAAGAACATCACTGGAAGTTTTTAAGAAGAAGCTGGATAGCCATTTGTCTGAAATGGTATAGGGTTACCTGCCTGAGCAGGGAGTTGGACTTTATGACCTCCAAGGTCCCTTCCAACTTTATTATTATTATTATTATTATTATTATTATTGATCATCGCACAGTCAGCCAGATGTTCAGACTGGATTTGGCATTTTGTCTACCTATCTAGTCCTTACCCAGGACCTGGGATAGGCAGATGTGGATGTTTGATGGTATTACAGGTATCGTCGCAGGATGGAAGCAGTTCCTAATAAGGCCGCCTTTTGCAATTGACTAATAGCGAATTTGTCAATGCCAATGGTGTTCAAGTGGTGCTCCAGTTGTTTTGGGATTGCACCCAAGGAGCCTATTATTATTATTATTATTATTATTATTATTATTATTATTATTATCGATCATCGCACAGTCAGCCAGATGTTCAGACTGGATTTGGCATTTTGTCTACCTATCGAGTCCTTACCCAGGACCTGGGATAGGCAATGTGGATGTTTGATGGTATTACAGGTATCGTCGCAGGATGGAAGCAGTTCCTAATAAGGCCGCCTTTTGCAATTGACTAATAGCGAATTTGTCAATGCCAATGGTGTTCAAGTGGTGCTCCAGTTGTTTTGGGATTGCACCCAAGGCGCCTATGACTATTGGTACTACCCTTGCTTGCTTTTGCCACAGTCTTTCTATTTCTATTTGTAGGTCTTTGTAGTTTGTTATCTTCTCCAGTTCTTTCTCATCTATTCTGCTGTCTCCAGGCACTGCCACGTCCACTATCCAGACTTTTTTGTCTTTCTTATCGACAGTTGTTAAGTCTGGGTTGTTATGTTGCAAGTGCTTGTCTGTTTGAATTCTGAAGTCCCAGAGCAGGTTAATTTTATCATTTTCTATGACTTTCTCATAGAAAAATGATAAAATTAAACTGCTCTGGGATATTATTATTATTACTATCCCACCATTAATTGTGAACTTTTTACAGTTTTTATTTACATCTAATATTTTTTCTGATGAACAGTCTAATAAGCAAGCAACTCTCACTCCTGGTCCCCCATTCCATAATGTGCTCGTTCTGTTCATCTCTGCGAAGCTATAGTGCTTGCTGCAAAGCTTCAGGCCATTTTATTTCTTCTTGGGTCAAATTTCTAAACTGCTCTCAGCTCCAAACATATAAACCCGCTGAGTTTTGCACCAAATGGACACAGCTGCCAATTTTTGATCTGGCATTTCTTGCACAAAACCTCATGTCTTCCTTCTTCACCTATCATGAGTTTTGCCATGAATAATCTTGCTGCCATGAGGAAGGGGAGCTGGAGTCTCTGCTACTTCCAAATATGATTTATTTTTTCCTTCACATTCCTCCTTGTCTCTCCCTCCTTCCTGCCATACCCAAAGTTGAGGTCTTACATATGGTTTCTGCCTCTTCCCCTAATAGATTCCTATTGCAGTATTCTTTTTATTTCTCCTAACTATTTCATCAATGCTTGGTTTCACTCTGGGTCAAACTCTTGCTTGTATCAATCAATGTCTCTAGGTTTGGGTGGACCCACAACGCCACATCTTTTTATTTCTTTTTCATTTCATTTTCATCTCCTTATCAGTTCTATGGATCACCTCCCCTCTTGAATGTAAGTCCCCAATTCAGGTGTTCTTGTAGGATTTTCAATGGTCTGGTGAAAAGTTACCTTATTTTCACTTGTAATTTCTATATTTCTTTCTCCTTGTTTATCTATGCATCGTTTTCCTCTGTCCTGCCTCCCTGGGCACCCACATTCTTAACATCCAAATTATTTCCTTGCTTTTCATAGAAAACCAATACCCCAGTTTCACTCATTTTTCCCAATTTTACTACAACTCCCTAGTTAGAATTCACTGTTAATACATACATATTTATTTATTGACTTTCCTAATGACAAAACACTATCTGCCTTGAGTTCAAAGAAATAATACATGTGAATAAAAGAGGCAGACATGGAAATCAGACTGCTCTGCAAATTCACCCCCCCCTTCCTTAAAGGAATCTCAGTTCCAGACAATAACTGTTTAAATTCATGTCTGTTTCTCCTTAAATGGTATCATAATGGCTGGCCCTGTGTAACATGTACAGTCTTTACATCTGTCTGCAGGGGACTTCCATGAAATGCCTTTACATATGGCTGCAGATAATACTTTTCTCTGGGAGTCTATAGCTTTTTTAATCCAGCAGTTAATATTCCACTCATTTTACCAGTTATTTGGATCTCTCTGGAAAATGGGCATGGAAGTAAAAATGGCTGCTTGATTTGCTGAATATAACTGTATATTTGCTTTTAGTTAAAACCTCTCTAATGGTATTACATAAGCCAATTTTAAAGGAAGTAACAGCTCTCGTGTGGGCATCAGTCAGCATAAGCTTTAGAGCCAATCCCATATTTAATTCAATGGAATAATATTGTTGGACAAATAAGCATTAAATTGTCAGGAAAAATGAAATATATATAGGAAAGGAAAAGTGGTTAAAGCTGAGGAACTTTTCTTACAAATATGTTATTCTGTTGGTACAATTCACTATTGTTGAAATCTTCTCTTTATCTGGTTCATCTTGTCAAGCTATACCTATGTATGTATGTATGTATGTATGTATGTATGTATGTATATATATATATATATATATATATATATATATATATATATATATATACACTATTTGACTATCTCCTGACCTCATGTATAGCAATAAAATATGCCTTCCGATTCAACATTCTTCAGCAGATATAGAAAGCAGATTCAGGACCCCCCCCTTCCCTATAGTGAAAGAACCTATCCTTGTGACTTGGATGCTTTTGAAATTTTGTAGCCCATCCTGCTTTATTGTCCCTTTTCTAAGGGCCTAATGTTACTGTTGATTAGGGATATTGTTGGGACCTGATGAATTTTTCATTGACTGTTGAGAGGATAGGATGTGGGAAGGCATTTCAGAAGAGATCCTCCCTAGTTTTCTGGAGAATAAAATAAGAGGGGGGAGGGGAATAATTTGTCTTGCAAGTTTCTGTTACAATAAAGATAAGAGCAAATACACATGGTGGTGCTTCTTGTGTGGACAATCTTGAAGGGCAAATCATCATATATTGTTTGCATAGGGTTTCAAAAAACTGAGCAAATGATTGTTCCCTGCCCTGAGGAATTTGCAATTTAAATCAGACATGAAATGGAAAGAAAAACAAGAGGAAACAAGATGCAATGATCCCAAGGGATGAATTTAAGATTCTGATATGTGTACTACATTAAAAATATATCAGCATTATGGTGTAGAGCTAAATGCTTTAGGGGAAAATGTGGTAGCTATTGTAATTGTGTTTGGAGAAAGAGTTCCAGAATATGGTGCAGTGGCTGGACAGAAAGGGTGGTTAATTAAAGGAAAAAGAGATTTCTAGTTTGCTAATGGTGATAAAATGTCTATTCTTGCTGGCGGATGAAGAATACAGATAGGAAATAAGAACAGGAAGGCAGGAATAAGGTACTTGTATCAAAGGCAGAGCAGATTAAAAGTTAGCCCTTGATTATAAATCGCAAATATGGCCAAATTCACATAGAGATTTGTTATGCTGGAAAAAGCTGCTAATTCTGTCTGTTTGATGCATACATCAGGGTAGTTGTTATGCCATATCTGTTTTTTTTTTTAAAGCGGTAGACTTTAAATCTTACAGAGACACCCCTGAAATCTGAAACGTGAAGAGTTTTTTTGAGGAACACAACTGAACTAGTATATCCAACCCTCTGCAAATTCATTGGCTGCTGAATATTAGTGTTATAGCTAATGATTCCCTTTCAGGAGCCTGGCTGTTGTTATATTACCCAGAGGGGTATTTGCTGGGGAAGAAATTGAATGAACTTTCCATGTTAATGTGTTTATGCCACCATATATTCTATTATTAATTTGCCTTTTAAAAACTGATTGATGTGATGTCCAGTGGTTGCTGCTACTGCCCAAAATAACAAATGGCATTATTTACTTAGCCACATTTTCTGATGGTGGATAGACTTTGACAGATGCCATTAAAATACATGTTTTTTACAAGAGCAGAACATTTTTCACACCATGTGAATGGAAGCAAAAAGATGTATTAAAATGTAATCATGGTGCTTGGAGTTTCTGGTGGAAGTTTGGCTATCCAGGTAGGAAGGGCTGTACTAAATCAGTGGGTCTGAGGCTTAGATGAGGAAATGAATATTGGACTGTAGACAGTCTATTTTGATACTGCCAGCTGTAAAAATGTCTCAGTTGTAAAGTCCATTAGAGAATAATGTGAAATAAGCCAGCAGAATGCAAGGGCTGAGAAATGTTAGAGGCCTTTGGTTTCAGGACAACGGACAGCAACATGGTAGCAGTGACGTGTTTTTTTATGAGATCCCAATTGTCTTTCTGCAAACTCTATCTCTTAATGTGCTTTACCTCGCTGGAAAATAGCTAGCTATAGAAAATAATTCAAATTTATTAAAGAAAAAGGAAAACTTATTTTATTGGCATAAACAAAAGTATATCAAGTGTCTGGATTAATGTCACGGTTGGTGATGCTTTTGATGAGACTTGCCTGAGAGATCAGTTTTTCTGTTCATGCAGAAAAGCTTCTATGATAATCTCTCATATCATAATCTTATCATTCAATCATCTGCATACTTCCTTTGCCTGACAATGAACAAGGTAACTTCTGTGTTCTTGTGTGTATTGGGTTGGATCCAAATAGGCTGTTTCTAGAAAAGAAGGTGCTCAGATTCAGTAGATGTTCTTTGCAGCATTCCTTGCCAATTTATCTACTTGGCTCAGCACAAATTTTTCCAACGGAAAGAAAATTCCACTACACACTGATTGATTGATCGATTGATTAATATGTACCATTAAGTCATTTTTTACTCCTAGCCACCACATATATAGACTATCTCCATGACAATCTGTCCCCAATCTGATCATCCAAGTCTTCCAACCGTGCACTCACTGCCATTGTTCATCCTCATTGCTATTGGTCACCCTCTTCTCTTTCCTTCTACTTTTCCTAGCATTTAGAATCTTCTTCTATTTGGGACATATTATATGAAGACTTATGGTAATTCTCTGAAATTAATCTTCATATAATATGATCCAAATAGAGTAATTTGAGCCCTTGTGTCTTGAGTAAAAAAATCTGGGTTGTATACAGCCAAGATTTGTTTTCTTGGCTGTATACAGTATTCTCAGGAGTGTTCCCAACCCTAAAATTCCAAAATCCTAGAGATACTGCAGATATCTCTATTATTTGTTTATTGAGTAACCTTAAAATCCATTATTATTATTATAAGAGCAAATGAAGACATCTATAGTCGATTAAAACTTTCATTCCCATAACCTTTAATTGGACAAGGTAAGGGAAATGTCCCTGAAATGATGACCTAGCAGAGCTCACATTGTCTACTTTACTAACTAGCTACTTTAATCAAAATATTAAATGCAACACTAGGTCTTTATTTGCCTAAGTCTGTTCAGTTTTGGAATTCAGTGCCAGAGAACTATGCTTCAGAGCACGCAAGGAGGTGAAAATAGCACCTGTTTATAACTCCTTAAAACAACCACGTTTTCCTGGGATCATACAACTGCTGTGAAGGCTGCTACATTCAGCCCCTGCATGTTCCAAAACATATTTTGGCATCAGATTTGAAACACTGCATAGTCTGGCACAGGTTTGGTATTATATTGAGTAACAGTATAATTATTGGAAAGTTCAGACATTTGCTCTATTATCCTTGTAAGTTGTTGTAGACAACATATGGCCCTTGACCACTAAATTATTAAACATCTCTTTTGTATAGATTAAATGATCAGTTTCCACCCTCTTGTTCAGAAGCTGAAATAATTGTCATGTATTGGATGACTAATAGGAATTAGAAGACAAATTTCTACAAAAACATTTTAGGGTTTTTTCTTTGTTTTTGAAAAGAAGCAATTTGCAAGTTGGGAAAGCAAGCTGTAATATTAAGGTGCTGTCTTGGTGAACCGAAATGTGATTATCCTTTTCCGGCATTTAAAATAAACACAGCTCCTTAATGTGACTTTATGATATCCCAAGAACTTTTGTCCATCTCTAATGGGGAGAGAGAAAGACATTGCAGCTGCATGTAATCCACACATTGAACAGATTAAAAGCATGCTTCCCTATGGAGGGCTCTGGCAGACATAAACATTGCAAATTGAACTGCATGCGATTTTTTTTAAGGATATGCCTCCAATATTTTAAGTATAGATTTGAAAATAACAAGCAAGGACAAAGTGCTAGTTCCTATAGTAAATAGATCATTAGAGAATCAGATTAGCTTGGTTAGACTATTTAGAAAGTCCTTGGAGAAAACATTTGAATGTACTTCAAATAATTAATTATTCACTCTTCGTCTTGGCTACCTTACGTTTTCGGGCTTTGGAGACCAATACTTTAGTCCAGGGGTAGTCAATGTTGGCTCTTTTATGACTTGTGGACTTCAACTCCCAGAATTCCTGAGCCAGCTTAGCTGGCTCAGGAATTCTGGGAGTTGAAGTCCACAAGTCATAAAAGAGCCAAGGTTGACTACCCCTGGTTTAGTCCTCTACAGAAAATGGGAGGCAAATATATAGCTGATTGCAAGTTGAAAAAAGGATAGATGTTGTAATCCACCAAGAGTCACCTCTATGTGGTTGGCTATATAAATGTGTTAAACAAACAACCAAATATATGATGAGCCGAGTGCAGTGCTGCAGGCCACTTTAGCTGACTGTGTTCAGCAGGTCAGCGGTTCAAATCTCACCGGCTCAAGGTTGACTCAGCCTTCTATCCTTCTGAGGTAGGTAAAATGAGGACCCAGATTGTTGGGGACAATGTAAATACATTGCTTACTGGTGTACACTGCTTAGAGAGTGCTTGCACTTAAAGCGGTATATAAGTCTCACAAATAAATAAATAAATAAATAAATAAATAAATAAATAAATAAATAAATAAATAAATAAATAAATAAATAAATAGGATGGGTTGGGATGGGATAGAATGGCATGGCATGGCACGGCCCCTGTTTAGAGGACACAGATATGCAGATCCTTTCTTTTAATGGTCCTGCCCTTTTTTTTGTAAGTCACTGGTCTCATGGTTTTTGGTTCCTTGCCTGAAGATATCACTGCCCCCTGCCTGATGAATTTATAACAAAGTTGTCCTCATCCATGACTTAACTCTAAATAAAAAGACTACTGGACAACTAGCAATTAGCTTTCCCACCTGCAGTTCCAATTCTGCATAAGCCTAGGCTAGATAGCTAATGACGAGGCATTGCTGTGATAATTAAAGGTTTATATTTACTAAGAAATCTCTTTGAAATATGTTTTCAAGTGACTGAACAAGATAGAATTGGGACTGACCACTCACTGTGCAGCTCAACAGTCTCCCTGACTGATCAGGCTAAGGATGTCCATTATAGTACTGGAAACTCCATATTTGGTCATTCTGAAGGACTTCAACATTGTCAGTGAGAGAACCTTGTCAGGGCTGGTTCAGAACTTCATGATCTCATTAAGACCAATAAAACTACCTCAATTTGTCCTCAGACCAGTGCACAGACCAGAATATACTTTGGGTTAGTCTTTTTCTGTAAGCTGTGAGGAGGTAGAAACCTAGATATATTAAAGACTAAAGTTGGTGAACATGGTGAAGTATCAGTGGCTTCCTTTAAAATAAGGCCTATTACATCATTTGCTTTTAGATTAACATTTGATGGAATGTTCTGGTGGAATTTCCAATAATAAGAAGCAATTTGTTCAGCACACTTATTAAGGTGAGTATAGTAGGCTATGAACATAGCTACGCTTAGTTGCTTCTGTTCCCTAATTTGGGAGTAGAGGAAATCTCTGTCATGAAAAGGGTGGAAGATGGCCATATTTTAGTAATGAAACATAACATTTTATCATGAAAGCAGTCAGACAAGTATTAGGCACATCTCTTATGGGCATTGAGGGTAATGAAAAGGACTGTTTCTCCATTGTATTCTTATTTAGGTGTTTCTCCAAGACATATAACAAGTGTTGTTATCTCCTCTGATAATTCCTGGGTTGAAGTCCTTAGAGATCTGTTATGACAGATTTTCAAATTATATTGAAGAGGTCAGCATTGAAGACCATCCAGAAGATACAACTGGTACAGAATGTGGAATTCAGAGCAGTGCTGGGCACCTTACCATGTTACACTACTGCTGCTTAAGTAGCTCTAGCTCCCAGATTCCTTCTGGGTGAAGTTCAAGCTGCTGTTTACATAATATAAAGGCAGATTATTTTTCCTCTGAATGTATCTGACCACTCCACCGGGCTAGAGAGAATGAGTACTGTTTAAGTCCCATCTCTTAAATGTTGCCATCTATTGGGAATTAGGAAACGTGCCTTTTCTATACAGTAGCAGCCCCTGCCCTTTTTTATTCGTCCAGAAGCCATATTGTCCATTGGAAATGTTTGTTTTAGCTGAGGTGAGGCTGATTGAGTGGTCCAGGCAGTAGAAATTGCATTTTTGCACATGGATTTATAGTGGTCAGTTCCATGAAGAAGATGGTGATGTATCCACTCTTGAAAAATACCCTTCCTGGTGTTTATGTCAAATAGTACCAGGTAAGTACTATTTGATGTAAACTATGATGATGGAAGCATAATACCACACATTCAGTGATGTCACAATACAACCTCTGCCTTCACATCCTTACATTCCTAACATCTGATGTAAGTATGCAAGTCATAGCATTTGCAAGATGGCACAGTCATGGGTGTACTGTCAGCTATCTCCTTGTCTCTCCATGGATACTTATGCTGGCAGAGATGATTCCAAATATTAGCAAATCCTCTAAGTAAACTGGGAGTGGATAATTGTGCAGTGGTTCTGTGGGTAGGTATATTCAAGGAGCTGTCTTATTCTCAGTATGGATGGTATTCTCTTAAAGTATAGCTGTGTATTTTGAGAATACTTCTAGATTCACAACTGACATTATACAGCTAAGTGACTATTATAGTAACAAATATCTGATTATCTTTTGTAGTTCATACATTTGGCAACTACATATTAGACTGCATGTAATGTTGAACCAGCTTTGTATTTGGTCTGGAAACCATGGTGCATCATGTGGAACTAGAAAATCTAATGTACTTAGCAGCAAACACATTTACCCTGGGGATGAAGCAAACTGTGCTGGTTGCAGTTCCAACCAGGGTGAAGGGTGGGTAGTGAAAAATCTGGAAGTTGGTCTCTTGAGCAATTGAAAACTGAATATGCAATAAAAAACAGTTAAAATTTAAGGAGAATTGTTATCTAGGGGCTATCTGAAAGAAAGTGTTCCTGATTGTATTATTTAGTTTGGGAAATATTGTGGCTGATTTTTCTGGATTTAAATATTCTGATTGATGAAGAATTTGATATATTTTATGTCAACAGTAGTTTGAAGCTTGCTTTGTTTTTGATTTTGTATTGTAGATCACTACAATGATTTTGTTCTTAAGATACATAGTTATTCAGAGCATTCTAAAGAGTAAGCATACGTAAGTTTAATAACCCCTGTAACATTCCTGTAAGGCAAGTAGTTTTCTTATTCTCATATTGCTGTTTGACAACATACAAAACAGTGTATGTTTTTACAACTGAACTGGAATTTTCCTCCACTCATACTTTTTTTTAATCACAGTAAACCAGCTTAATCTGTGTGCTCTCTTAGAAGGCTAAAAGGACAGTTAAAAATAAATAAATAAGTGAACTTTTAACCTGAGAATGATATTTTTCAGTTGGGATTAATTCTTATGTTAATATCCAATGGCCAGTTTCTGTACAAGGCTTGGAACTATTTCAAGGTGGACTTTTCTGAATAATAGGGCTCACTCAAGATTTTGTAATTCTTACAGGCAGGTATATTTATGCATCATAGCATAGCATTTCCTCCAATTGATATAGCTTCAGATGCATTATGTGGCTTAATACATTGCAGTTAAATGTATTATTCATTTGCTAGATTGTATCTTTCCTCTAGGGTGTGAAGGCAACATATATAATACTCCTTTTTACAATATTATTCCCACAACAGCAATACTTTGAGGTAGGTTGGGAGGTAAGAAATAGTGTTCAGCTCTTATGAGATACCATGACTAAATGAACTTGAATTTAGGTTTCCATAGTGTTGGTCCTAATATCTCAGGATAAGTATTGTACAATACAAATGCATCTCTTCCAATTACTATGATCCAGAAAGACTAACACTTAAAGTTCCAGTTCAGTATAGAATTTGGGTTAAAGAAAAGCAAAGTTCCTTCTTCTAATTTTTAGATCCAGCTAGTTGTTGAATTTATTCATTACTTACAAAACTAATGTAAATAATGTTGGGAGTTTTGATATTTACCTAGCAGAAAAACCTGAATTTTCAAAACAATCTTTTTTTAAAAAAAAATACTTCATCCTTAAATAACACAGCCTGAGGACAGGGGCATCTTTTTTGCTACTTCCAAAATGTATAACAACAAAGCTTAGGTAATCCTTTAAAAATGGAGCAAGTTAATAGTTGAATGAATCTTTCTCTACAAGTAAAGAGATACATGCTACGAAGAAGTCCTAACTCCACAGTAAAGCTGATAGCCAGAGGTGTTGGCAGGATCCAGTGCTTTGATCAGCACAACAGAGGCAACATTGCACAGCCACAACGCAGGTTCCGTCTCTTTTGTACATGTGCATAGGACATCTTAACGCATAACAAAAGAGTGGAGCTTGTGTCATGGGTCTCCGTTGTTTTCACAATTCCTCCCCCAACTCCCCCTGGGAATACCTCTGTGGAGGGGATCTGGAGCATTGGCAGAGATTAACATTGAAAGACAGATGGAGTTTAATAAAAGTAGCCAAGGCATTTCTTTTGGCAACAGGAGGGGAAGGGGCAGGGGAATCCAAAGTCCATACAGGTAGTCCTACAATTGAGCCCCAAAATTTCCATTGCTAAGCAAGGCAGTTGTTAACTAAATTTTGCCCCATTTTACGACCTTTCTTGCCACAGTTGTTAAGTGAATCGCTGCAGTTGTTAAGTGAGTAACATGATTGTTAAGTGACTTTGACATTTGACTCAAAAGGGGATCACATGACCCCAGGACACTGCAACAGTCATAAATTCAGTGCCCATCGCCAAGTTTGATCACGTGACCCTGGGGATGCTGCTACAGTTGTAAATTTGAAAAATGGTCATTAGTCCCTTTTTTCAGTGCTCTTGTAACTTACAAATGGTAGAAGAAAATTATACATGCTTTCACATTCTAAAGATCTCTCTTTTTTTTAAGTTGCAAGGCTTAAAAATGGAAGGCAAATGGGGAAAGAAAAACAATGGCTAAAATTCAAATCATGTCAGTATCTATATCAGCTTGGCATGCAATAGCAGTGAAATGTCAAACGCTGTATTTGGCATTATTAGAAAAGAGACTGAAAACAACCACTTAAATAAATAAGTAAATACATCTATGGAATCTGTTTTTGCCACAAGAGCCCGTTGATTGTCATAAGATCATTTTTAGTCCAGCAAAATTGTTCTTTTGGGTCGGAGCCTTCCACTCCGCTGGGGAAACTGTCTGGTGCTGACTAAAGGGAGGCTTAAACTACTTGTGGAAAGAAAAGTGGTGTGAAAATTCAGCCAGCTCTGCTTGGTCATCCATAATTTGTAGCTTTATCGTAAAGTATAGATGAGGGCTTGCTTTAATAAAGGACAGTGCTAGGCATGTTTCTTATTTTAGGACATTTGCTAAGACATTCCTAGGGACGGGTTTTCAGCTGGTGTGTGGGTGCCACTGTTATTGCAGCCTGCAGATTCTATCACTTTAAATTAATCTTGTATTTACCTTACCGGCAATGACTACAAGTAATTTATTTAGAACTAATGTGGATGAAATACGTCCTTATGGGGGTAATTGTACAGCCTGCCCTAGCTTTAGTTAAAAGGACCATCAAACTCTACCCTTCAATTAGCCCAATCGCTTTACACTGAAGAAGATAAAGACCTTCTGTGTGAAATGTCATGCATGATTGGGTTGGCTGCTGCTTTCAATTCTGCACTTTCCTCTGCTTCCTTTGGAAAGGCCACCTTTTTCAGAGTTTCTTGCTAGGAAATTCTCTGTGCATTTCTGCAACAAGAAGAGATGTTTATATTCTACAATTAAACAATACTTAAGCTTAGATAATTCTGCATCTAGAAATTCAAGATCAAGTCTTTGGATTAATGACTTACGTACAGTTCATTCTGAGTTTGGTAGTCATTGTAAGGAAAAGTTTGTTACACATGGACTTTAAGTAATATCTTTGGTCACTGAAAACTTGTTCAGAAATACTTGATTTTTGTGGATTACAGAGGCATACCCACCTACTTTGGGGTTATTTGTAGAGTCAGAAGAACAGACATTTATTGTTAAAATATGAAAGTAAAAATTTCCCTAGAAATCTGAATCAGTATCTGTTCTCATAATTGTGGGTTTTTTTTTTCCGATGTTGCATATACCCTGTTCTGCTTCTAGGCATTAGCATTTTTTTTTCTTTCTCTTTTGCAGGCGTTTTGGTACAAAATGCACAGCATGCCAACAGGGAATCCCACCCACCCAAGTGGTCAGAAAAGCCCAGGATTTCGTCTATCATCTCCATTGCTTTGCCTGCATTATCTGCAACCGCCAACTTGCCACAGGGGATGAGTTCTATCTCATGGAAGATGGGCGCCTGGTGTGCAAGGAGGATTACGAAACAGCCAAACAGAACGGTAGGGTTGAACATGCAAACTGGTCCTGATAAAATGACTTGTTTGAACTGGAAAACAGAATGAGGTAACACTGGCAGACAACATGGATTTTCCTGTTCCGCCTAGGAATATCAGTACCCATCGCTTCCGGTACTGCATTCTTGCTTATTGCAGCTGTGATGCTGGAGAGACGGGTCCTGCCAACTGCAACTGTTTTGTGGCCTAGTGTATGGCATGCAACCTTTGGCTCTGATTCTGGCCCAAGTCCTGATTACACATTGAACCCAATGCACTATATTCAAGATCTGGACTGGTCTCATTTGTTGTTTTAGCCTTTCCCCTTTTTTATTCCTAGGAATATGTGCACAGAAAGCTGGCTTTTTGCCAGTTATAACCAGTGGCGTGCTGATAGATGTTTCAGAACTGGCTCTGCTGGTTCCATTGTTGCTCTGATGCCACTAGCTGTAGAACAGTGTTTCTCAACCTTGACAATTTTAAGGCTTGTGGACTTCAATTCCCAGAATTCCACAGCCAGCAACACTGGGAGCTGAAGTCCACATGCCTTAAAATTGTCAAGGTTGAGAAACACTGCTGTAGAACAACTGATGGGCACACTAAGGTGCAGTGACTGAGCCACGCTTTTGACTGGCTGGCAAAATTCCAGAAAATGTAGCAAATGGCTCTCGCAAGCCAGTGCAACCCCTCGATATAATATTAGGAGAAATTAACTGGGTATGTTAAAACTGGAACTAAAAATTGGAACTATCCTATCAGAATGGATGCTTCATCTGGGAAAAACATTTTCCTATAGTTCACCTTTTTTTGTGTGTAGCATCCCAATCACCTCCATCCTTTTCTGCTCATCCACAAATGTGTATATCAGATGGTTGGAAGTAAAGGAAATATCCAGGGCTTTGAAGCACGCATTTTATTTTTATTTATTAGGATGTGCCACAAGAAGTTGGTCTTTGCATATTTGTCCTCTCTGTTGATTTCCAGCTGCTGTACATAAAATAAGACCGAGAGCTGAAAATAATCCCTGGCGCAGCTCTCTCAAAGCAGCAGAGTTGCATCTTGCACTTTAGCTTGATTTGGCCCTTCATCCAGAAAGTCTCCCATTTTTCAGTACTCGGTCTAAAATGCCGATATTTACTGTAGGTAAAAACAACAACAACAGAACCGGGGCTGGGTTCAAGGAAGCCAGACAGAAAACAGGCTATAGATCACTAATGCTAATGACTCCTCAAAGGCTGCCCAACAGTGCCTGACTGAAATTAAAACTGAACTGGTCTTTAATGGATTTCATGTTGACAAGCCCTGACTTCTCATTAATTAAGGACTCTATTTTGACCTAATCAATTTGGCTAGGGTGATGCAATGCCTGCCTGTGTAAAGGAGATTGGTGGAGAGGGAGGCTAATAGATCATGGATTGAATGTTGCTCAATTTCTATTATAGGCTCAGTGTAATCAATGACTTCAGTATGATTTAGTTTTGCAAACCACAGAGCTTGGGGAGGGGGCGAGGGGGAGAGGGGAATTATCAGCACGTAGGTTAAGGTCCATTGCTAACCACTTCTAGAAGGAGAATAGGTTCTAATGTTACAATAAGACACATTTTATCAATGTGTGGAAAAATATAAGTTGTTTTATATTGTATATTTTTTATGTTTTGCTAATTAGAGGGGTGTGCATATGGAGGCTAGCTTCAAAGGAAGAAACTATCATGAAAAGAAAGGCAGCGGAGTCTGAGAATCATCATTTAGAATTCAGAAAAAATCTATTTTCTATATCTTACAGCTTGGCAGTTCTAGCTCCAGGATGTATTTACTGCTGATGGAAATGGTTACCTCCCAATGAAAGTGTACCAATAATCTTCTTATAGTTATCTGGACCTAAGGTAGAATTAAAATGGTACATTTAGATTGATTGCCCAAAGTTACTGCAGTTTTAAGATTGTAGATTTAACTACAGATTAGTTCCGTTATGCCTAGTTAAAATGTTACTATAATTATCAAAGTTGAGGAGCCTTATTTATGCCCCTTTCCACCCCTTTATGGAAGAGCATAAGTTTATGAGTAGTTCCATTAAAATGTGGGTATAACAGGTCTAAAATAATTCATAGTTGCAAGACAGGGAACTCCAGTATAAAAAGAAAAGAGTGACTATAAATATCAAAATAATCACATTTCCTTTCCTTAAAATTAAGTTGGATATAGCACTTGTTCCAGGGTCAGCCCCCTTGCATTGCTTGGTGGATTAGAAATTAATGGAGAAAACCCAAATCAATGTATTTTCCTATGTAGAAAGTACAGGGACATTAAAACGGCAATCAAAATATATGTATATTTTTATATACATATAAATGAACTAGTTGACATTACTATGAAAATAAAAAAAAACATTTAGAATTGGAATGGCCTGTGGCCACTTGAGTTATCTTATGTAAACATCAGCCTAAACAGATCTTTTCAGATCTCTCTTTATTCTATTTGGTTTTATGGGTGGTCCTCATTTAATGACCATTCATTCAGTGTCTGTTCAAATTTGCCACAGTGCTGAACAAGTGCCTCCAACTGGTCCTTGGAATTCCAGCTGTCACAGCATATCCACAGTAGTGTGATTTCTACCTCGGCAATCACGATTTCCAACATTCCCTGCTGGCTTTCCTCAAGCAAGGTCAATAGGGAAGCTGGCAGAAAGTCAGAGGTCCTGTGGGGTCCTCACTTAATGACAGATATGGTCCTTG
Organism: Crotalus tigris; assembly: GCF_016545835.1. NCBI lineage: Eukaryota > Metazoa > Chordata > Lepidosauria > Squamata > Viperidae > Crotalus > Crotalus tigris. Next base: position 5,348,870 of record NW_024096554.1, on the reverse strand, counting down.
CTTAATGGTGGACTCCTGGAACTGCTGTCACTAATTCCTATCATTAACTGAGGACTACTTGTATTAATTTAGTGAAATCTGGTTTATTTTAGTACTGTGTATCCATAAAAACTTAAATGTACCCCTAATTTTTTTTCAAATATAACTGCTCTATGGTCATTCGTGTTAGCTTTCAAAACGCCCCACATCTTCTAGGTCAATGGTTCTCAACCTTTTTAATGCTGCGACCCCCAACTGGTCGTAAGTCGAGGACTACTCAACCGGTTGTAAGTCGAGGACTACTCAACTGGTGCAGCAACGTTTGCAGAATGGGACTTTTGGCGGGCTCAGCAGGGCAGAGACAGTCTGGACAATTCCTATTGGCTTTTGAAAGCCAACAGAATTAGACTCTATTCAAGAGAGTCTATTCTATTGGTTTTCAAAAGCCAATAGAATAAAAGGGAGTAGCACAGCTAAGAAAAAGGGGGGGAAAATGGCGGACTGCATTGTTTGGCGACCCCCGTGAAATGGTCGTTTGACCTCAAATGGGGTCCCGACCCACAGGTTGAGAAACACTGTTCTAGGTAGATTTCTGATTCATGCTCCACCTTCTAAAGTAACCGGAAACTCTTCCATTGCAGATGATTCAGAGGCTGGAGCCAAGAGGCCTCGAACCACCATCACAGCTAAACAGTTGGAAACATTAAAAAACGCCTACAAAAACTCCCCCAAACCAGCCAGACATGTGCGGGAACAGCTGTCCTCTGAGACAGGATTGGACATGCGGGTTGTACAGGTGAGCACATGACATAATATTGACTTTTTCTTCAACTCAAACAATGGGCTGTTTGTAGCGATTGTTTTGGAGAGTTCAAAGTTACTCAAGGTGATGTAGAACACATTCCAAATTTAAAGCCGTGGCAGAGTGAATGCAAAGCTGAAGGATGGGGTTGCCTAAGATGAACTGTTCAGCGATCCTTCTGAATAGAAACCTCCTTTCCTCTCTTGAGAAAGCATAGTAGCTAAGTCTAACTGGCAATAGGTAGGAAGAAATGGGCCAAAATCCTGCAGTGTAACATCTCAGAATCTTAAGCTTTGGGAGGTTGATGAAGGTGTACTACTAGAATTAGATAAGCCTTTTCCATAGCTGCCCCTATTTTGTAGAGCAGGGCTTTTCAACCTTTTCACCCATTGTAACACTTTTAGGATAGGGCAACATCCGAGTACCACCAGTCGCCTAGCAAGGTGTCAAAAACTTGGTGACCCCCCCCCCCAAAAATAAAAATGATAAAGTACAGCTAGTCCTCGACTTACAACAGTTTGCTTAGTGGCTGTTCGAAGTTACAATGGCACTGAAAAAAGTGCCCCCCCCAAGCCACAGCCGAGCAAGACAGTGCCCGGCGGCGCGCTTCCTCCTGTCCAAGGTTTTCATTGTTGTGAGCATTTCTGTTAAGGACTGGCAGTGGGGGTGGGGTGGAGGGTGTTTGGTTTTTATTCCTCCCGTCTGCTGGTTTTTATTCCTCCCATCTGTATCAGGTTTTGGTCACTTCACATGACCCTGGGACACTGTGACCATCATAAATATGAATCAGTTGCCAAGCATCTGAATGTAAATCACAAGACCCTGGAGATGCTGCAACATTCCAGCTGATCGGCACTTCCTCTGGGCTCAGCAGAAGCGTCAGGTTCAGTGCTCCTTTTCAGCTGACTGGTGCTTCTTCAGGGCTCAGCAGAAGCACCAGGATCAGTGCTGAACTCCAGCTGGAGCCTGGCGCTGATCCTGGCACTTCCACTGAGTCCTGACAGCCCCGAAGAAGCGCCGATCAGCTGGAAAACGGCACTGATCCTGGCGCTTCCGCTCAGGCTTGTGCAGTGCTGCCACCGATTCAGCTCATTCCCCTCCCCTTCTACCACTTTTCTAAGATGGTCGCGTGCTACCTGCCAGGTGTCAATGTACCACAGGTGGTACCCGTACCACTGGTTGAAAAGCCCTGTTGTAGAGCATCCTCCCTCCACAATCTGGCAAGCTCCCACCCTTCTAGCCTTTTAGAAGGCCATCAAGACCTGGCTCTTTACCCAGGCATCGGGGTAGAGCAATGGGAGATTATGGAGGGCTTTGGGGGCACCCTTGGAGATGACTGAAGTACCAGCTTTCTTTTTTCTTTTCTTTTTATTGTTTCTTGATTTTAGTTTCATTTTTATGATGTTATGGTTTTATTGCTGATGTGAGCTGCCCAGAGTTGTGTTTCAGGATAGACGGCCATACAACTCTTTTAAATCAATCGATAAATTCTATGCACACGGCTCCTTTAATAGCTGTGTCGGATTTCTGCCGGGCAGTTTAATACCCAAATGGGAAAACAGTAAATTCTCTTTTCTATAGAATTCTGTAGCTGTTTTCATCTTCTTCCTGATGGTGTCATTCAAAATGAATACTAGTAGTAAAAGTACAGATGAAAGTACAGAGTGTCTTCCTATTCAGGCCTGTAGTTCTGATTCTATAATTCCCATCTACTTTATCTAAATAAAGTAGTACGTAAGAGTAGGAGTAAGAGGCTCACATTGTTGTATTATATTTTTTTCTGAATATTGTTTCTCCTATTATAATTCTGATTTTCTTCCCTTTTATTTTTTATTAACTCACTTGTCAGTTGCTTTGCTGTAAAGTCTACTATTGCTTAGAGTTGGAACTTTGTCCTCTTTCTATAACCTCTTGCTAGGAAGGACAGCTTGTCAAGGCTTATGACTGCAGAGTCAAAGCAGTGCTGGGGACTCTCTCTCTCCCCCCCCTTTAATATTAGCAGTGGCAGCTGCAGATGTTGACTTTCCCTATTTAGTGCAGTTTGAAGGGACTCAGAGACTTAGCTGCACATCTTGAAGTCTATGCAAAACCACAAAATGGTACTGGGGGAAAAAAACCAAGAGAGAGCATCCTAGAAAATTAAGGTTGGAGAAAGCATGCGAATCAGTAAACAAATAGTGCAGCAGATACAGGCACTCAGGAACCTCTAATTGTCACTGGGTGCAATTGCCACAACATAGATCTGGAAGGCCAGGCACACGCATACACCAAGTGATTCCTATTGTACATCAATCAGGACTTTGGATAATGATGTGATTATGATGTAGGGTTAAATAAGAAGTGCTTCTCTTCATTTCAGTTCCTTGGACTTGCCCTGAAACTCTTTACTTATGGGTGATATCTAATATTGAACAAGTTCTCCCCACCAAAAATCCACAGTAAGAAACTTTGAACTGTCTATACTGATATTTGTGCTTTGTCATATTATAGATATTATAGGTATTAGGTATTAATTGTTAATACATTTCCCATATGTCTTAGCCTAAAACCTTTTTTTTTACAGTTGCTGTCATTTCATTACTACAAGTAGAATTTAGGGAAGCTGTTATCATCCCCAGTTTTTAACTGGGGTACTAGAGGGCTAGTACCAAGGTTCACACAATCACCCTATAGCAGGAACAGGGCTTGATCTTTTCTCTCCCAGATGAGATCATGCCTGTCCATCTTCTGGATGATGAAAAAATTCTTTTCAATGAATCTCAGGTGGTGGGACTGAAAATGATCTTGTTCTCACTGCTTTTCCCCACCATGATTACAGGTCTGGTTTCAAAACAGAAGAGCCAAAGAGAAGCGCCTGAAGAAAGATGCTGGGCGACATCGTTGGGGCCAGTTCTACAAGAGCGTTAAAAGGAACAGAGGAGGCACCAAGCATGAGAAAGAAAGCTCTGCAGAGGACTGCGGCGTTAGTGACAGTGAGCTGAGCTTCAGAGGTAGGCAGGAGAGGAAGTACAAAAGATTAAGGCAAATTAAGATTAGGGCTCCCATTTATGTTTACTAATGTCCTAGATTAGGAGCGGGCTACTTACGCTTTTCCTAGTAAGATCTGCAGATCCTGGGAAATGCCAACAAATGCTCTGAATCAGTAGATAGACCATATTTTAAACATTAAACTACTGATTCAGTGCATTTGTCACCAGGTGATTGCCCCTTTTTTATTTAAATCCCTGAGGCACTCTGGTTATTTTTATTTGCATTATTTGTTAGATAAGCAGCTTAAACCTCTCTTTTTAAAAGTAGTAAATTTCTGCTGCATTGTGTGCAAGCTTTACTCACAAATGGTTGCCAACAGTCATTGATGTTAGGAGTTAACTTGATTTTGTTTTATTGAATGTATTTTTATTGGTCAGGAAACAAAATAAAGTTTTTGTCTGTCTGTTTTAAAGCAGCCACCTTTTCTGATTGATGTAGAAGCCTGAAAAAAGTTGGGTTGTTTTAATAAATAGCAGAGGGATGCTGTGCTTACCCAAGGTCCAGAAGACTTTCCCCTGATTCTTAATTAGTTTTTAAAGCTATCTTCCCATAGTCCCTTCTAGGACTTGTACTAATTTGTGCTACTCCTCATGACTGCACAATGTGTGTATATGCATCTGTCTAAAGATTGTGCAAGGTGCAGTGAACTAGATGGGGTTGCTGCATACTTCATGCTCTTAAAAAAATAGAATTTCAATGTCACCATCTTGATTTTTTGGACTGCGAAAATCTGCAATAAAACTTTGAGTGCAAAATGTTCCCATTGAGGGAGTCAGCCAATCATGCTTTTTACTGGGTACATTTATTCTACTTTCCCTTATCTTTTTCCCAGCTTCAGTTTTCTGGTCTTATCCCCATTTCCAATTTTTATCTATTATTCCAGTTTCTGGCTCTGCACAGTCTTTAACAAATCCAAATGGAAGATGATTACAGCATGAGTGACTGTGACACTGAGGTGTTATAACACTTATGTTTTTTCTTTATAAGGTTTATATGGCATTTAAGTATATTTATAGCATCTATATACTAAAAGAATATAGATGGCAAGTGGCAATCAGGAGCAAATTTGGTTGCCTTTAAGTTAGTTCATAATTGACTTCAGCACAGATTTTGGTTCAGGAGATCTTGCTTATCTGGGGAGCGTTATTATTATTTATTGTATGGCACATTCACATCACATTTTGGTTAAATGTTAAATTTTGGCACTCTGTCACTATATGTTGGATAGTTTGTTTTTCTACCCCACAGTCACAATTCGGTGGTGGTATTTTGCCTCACTTATAGAGGGCGTCAGCACATCAACCATGGCCAGTGCAAATTCAGTTCAATGTTGCCCATATCATAGTGGGCTGGTCAAGTCAGGTGTTTTTTCAAGATGCAAGCCAAACTTTGACACTGTAGAGGGTAAAATGCTGTATCCACATTTTACGTATGTCAAAATCATTTTCTACAAGTACTTAGAAATAGCTGGATGTGTAGATATCAACCTGTTTCATTCCAGGCAGTCTGCATTGCTCAGTATTGGGATTTATTATTAATCTTGAGGTATTATAAATAAAAGGTTTTATAAATAAATAAAAGCTTTGTGGCAAAAAAATAACAACCCTGCATGGAAAAATGCACACTTTTTTTTCAAATATTATTGGATTCTGTTTTGTATGATCCCAAATCAGCATGGCTGATAATGAGGGGATGATATGAGATGTAGTCTTGAAATACCTACGAGGTCTACCAGTCTTCATCCCTGACTTAAAGGAATTTTTCAGTCTTTGATCAGAGTGTACCAGATAGAGAGGTTTTCTTCTGTACTAAAATTTTGTTTCTTTTCAGAAGACCAAATCCTCTCAGAGCTGGGCCACAATAGAATATACAGCAACGCTGGTGAGGTGGCTAGTGGACAACTATTGAACAGTACTTTCTCTCTGGATGGGACAGGACAATCCTATCAGGACTTGAGGGATGGAAGTCCTTATGGAATCCCACAATCTCCAGCTTCCATATCATCTCTTCCATCACATACTCCATTGCTAAATGGTTTGGAATACACAATGGACAATAATTTAGGAATAATAGCACATGGAGGGCAGGGGGTGAGCCAGACATTCAGAGCTATGGCTGGGGGCCCAACCTCTGATATTTCCACTGGAAGCAGCGTTGGTTATCCAGACTTTCCAACAAGTCCTGCCTCCTGGCTTGATGAAATGGACCATCCTCCTTTTTAAAGTATTCTGCTTCCTTCAGATTTGCCATAGTCAGACCTGTTCTTTTGGCCTGAAAGCGTGCTAAGCCACCCCCAATAAGGGACAACAATCAATCTTCAATGAAAGTGTCCATTATTTTAGAAGGGGAATCCACAATTTTTTTTCCTGTAAAGCTGAAAGAAAATATGATAATATAATGTATAAATATATATATATTTTATTTGCTTTTTATTTGAAAGAGGGGACTGATAGGAGGAGCTGCTTCTGAATACAGCACACTGTTGTGTTTAGTCTATGTATGATGTTAGTGGTGCCAGCTAAAACAAGGACAAATTCACTGACTCTTCACGCGACTCGGCTGCCCAGTTGGCTCCTAGCACATGTGGAAATGACTAAACTGATTTTTGCTCCTTGACAACCCTACATCTTCTCACAGGCGGTCTGACCGTTGTCCTGCATTTGCTTGACTCTAACCAGCTAAGCAATAGAAATCAATGCAATATTTCCAGCTACTGAAGGGACAGAAAGTTACTAAATGGTTGCAGTTTTACCCTTCCCACTTTTATTTCCGCCTGCAACGTCTTTTCTATATTATGCCTTATTAAGGAGACATGGTAAGGCAGCTTAGAGGTGCCCTTGTTTCTCACCTACATCACAGCTTTTGGGCATCTGTTATTGCCTTTCAACTGGATCATGGGATCTTTTGCTGATGCCTTCTCTCCTGGTTGACATCCGGCTACAAGGAAGCAGCAACAACCCAAAAGCAAGACCTGCTGATTCTTTAGATCTCAACCCCTGCGTGGTCATTATTCTTCCTAAAGTTGTTATTGTCACTCAGATAAGTGAACCATGTGCTACTCTGAGGCAAAAAAAGAAAGAAAGAAAGAAAGAAGAAGAAGCAAAAATACAACAGCAGAGCCCCCAACTCAATCTCAGTAAGCAGTGGGATTATAATTGTGTTCCTGATTGGATATAGCAGGAATCAGGGATCCCATAGCAAGCTCCCTTTTTTGGGCAACCACTCAATTGTCATTCAAGAAGAATGCAACTACAACAAAAAAAGAATATAGACCTGCAGCTGGTAGGAATGCACCATGGGTTTAAAATCCACAACAAAAAGATAATTACAGGCATTTTACACCCTTCTACTACTTTTATGTGTCAGTTCATGGTAGTGAAAATCTTTCAAACTATGAACTGAATACCAGTTAAGCACAAGGTGTATTCTGATCAGAAAAATAAAATATTATTTACATTACGTGAAATTAATTTGTATAGGAGTTTAACAATGCCTATAATCCAGCATGAAATCCAATGCTGGGTCTTTTTTTTTTTTTTTAGCATATATAATATGGCATTCTCCTAACCAATGCAGCAATTTATAACCTCATTACTTATACCGTTGTAGCAATCCCCAAGTTTTCTCTGAAGAAATGGAGGCGAGTTTAATTTGATTAACCTTTTTTAGGAGATTAACATCATTCTAAAGGCCTTCACAAACAAAAGTTTTATAATGTAGGTAAAATATGAAAGAGAAATACCATGACAATCATTTGAAGCAAGACATTAATTAGACTGGAAAGCTGCTAAGGGGCTTTTCAGAGATTATTTGAGATCAGGGTAACACATACACATAAAGTTTGAGGCAGTTCTGTGCCTGGAGAGCATATATTTTGGAAGTGCTTTCTGAAACTCTAAATTTTGTTTTGCTCCGGGGTCTTATACAAACTAATTGAAACTTCAAACACTTTGCAGTGAATATTATGGCCTTATATTCACTGAGTAACATGAGCAAGGTGACACAGGTATGACTTGAGAATTAGAGAACTTATTCATGCATTCCTTTGCATGTGTGAGCCAAATTTCCCTGAAGAACCATTGAGTTCCTATTACTCCAAGCACAATGCTTTTCAGTGACATCTTACACAGATAAGACAGAGCCAGTGTTGAGATATGTGTGTATCAACAAAGCACTGAACTTTGTTTTCTGAGGTTTTGTCTCCAACTGCCTAGAAAGAATTTTATATCAAATATTTTTATGGATTGAGAGCTAATTTTGAAAAAGCATAGAGATTGGGCAGCACACAGCAAATTATCATATTGCAGAGGTTCAGATCAATGCCTGTTTTTCATTTTGCCATGTTGGAAAGTGTTTATCATTTATCCTCCCGCAAAACAATTTTTGCTAGAGAAAAAAAAAGTGGAAAATCACTAGTTCCCCGAAGTAAATACATTCCAACATACCTTGTAGATAGCATAAATGTGTGTCTGGTCCATTTACTGTTCTGCATGGCTGCCATTCCAAAATCTAATCAGGTGAAGAATATATTTCATAAGTAAAATGGAACTCTGCTGTTCTGATAAAACTGCTTTCCTTTCCAGATTCTATATGGAAAGGAAGAGCTGAAACTGTTTCTCCCCCCAGATTCTATGTTAGGGAGCTTGCAAGTTACTTACAAGACTAATGAGTTGTATTTTACCCAAGAATATGAATCATGCAAACCTAAAATAGATATTCCTTTATATGAAATGATTTCACCATGCTTCTGAATAGGAGTCTGATTTTTCATCAAAATTGAGCGATTGTAGTTGATTTAGAATCAGTCTTTAATTTACTTCCAATAGTTTAATAATAATAAAAGTAGACATTGAGGAAATGAAAGTTAATGAAGAAAAGTAGGCTGTTCTAACAATAAAAGACCATGCATGGACTCTGCTTTCACATTATCCTCTCTCCAGGTGCATGTGGTTCTGTCATGAAGCTTTTTGCAGCCTACTGTGTTATCTAAATCTAAAATGCCCACTGTTTTGGAAACTGAATCTTAGTTTGGTTGCCAGAACCCCTAGGATAAGCTGCAACATTTGATTAAACAAGTTCTTGAATTTAGCTGATGGACAAGAACAACTTTAGAGTACAAACACCCAACCAATATTTATGTACTCCTGTATTAACCCAAAAGAAACAAATGACTGCTTTGCTGCATAGACCAGCCAACTTAATCATTATCCTGAATACATTCCCATTCCCTATATCTCCCTTTTAAGGCTTCAGAACTACTTTTTTCCCCCTGTCATTTACTATGACTCATATACCATGACTGATGCAACTTCATTCCTAAAGAGCTTGTATTTTTCAAGAGGAAAAGCAATTATTTCAGTAACACAACTTTTTCATTGAGATCAATCTGTTATACCCATGTTGGAATACTGTCTGAAGAATTTAAAATTGGTATAAGCAGCTTTTCCACGACCTATTACTTTGAACGTTTAAAATGTGAAAAGATTTAATATAATGCTGTTTTTCAGTTATTGACAAACCACCACAAGCACATTATCTACAGAAGAAAATCCTAGAGAAAAAAATCAGTGTGAAATTCACCTGTCAGACTTTATTAGCACCAAGGCAAAGGAGATGGCCATCTTCAGCTTACATATAGATGGATATTTCGAGATTGCAGAGGTTTTGCATGGCATATATCCACAAAAAAATTAAAGGAATAAAAAAATACATGATTTCCCCAAAAGTTAAGCCCCTTTAAGTTATTTTTTTGTTTTCTGCAATAGAGCTGCAATCTATTCTCATTTTCCTGAGAGTAAGTTCCTTTGAGACTCAATGGGATTTCATTTTGAAAAAAAAACATATTTAGAATTGAACGACATCTCCCATCAGAATTAATATTATATCAATGTTTTCTATATTGTCTACATCTACTGTACATCTTAGTATCGCTTCAACCTATGATTTTTTTAAAAAAAATGTGAACATTCATTTTTACCTTTTACCTTTCATCAGCCTTCCCAATTTCCATTATCCAAATCCCAACCCCCTGATGCATTGTCTTTACCTGTTTCCTATCAAAATAAAACAAATGAATGGTTAACTCTGCAGTAAAAAATAAACTGGGGAAGGACTATTGCTCAGTGAATGTATCCCTGTTTGGAAGGCAAAAGTTTCAAGGTTGCCCAGCAGCAGAATCCTGGAGAGATACTTAAGGATAGTACTGAGCCCAGCAGACTGATGATCTGCCTTGGGTAAAAGCTGTACCCAAAACAATGGTCTTTTGTAGGAGACAAAACCTTAGGAGTTCTTAATGGAGATGTGCCTTTAAATGCATTACAACTATTTACAAAGGAAAAATGCACATCTTGGAGATGCCAGAAGTAATTTGAGAAATTTAATAGCTCAATCAATTCCCGAACCAAGAAAGGCAGATTTCTTTTTTCAGCATAGACCACTTATGTACGATCTAGAGCCAATTGTATTGCCATGAGTCTAAAATGCTTTTAAATACTCACCTTCTACAGACTGTGTATGCTTTTCTCTATCACGGAGGAGTGACTTTTTTAAAAACTGAAAGTTTACTTGAAAAATACAAATTGGCCAAAAGCTATGCTAGGTAGGTAGGCGTTGTTAATACAGTGGGCAGGATTAGGATTTCACGTGTTTCATTTGGAAGAGGTTGACAGTTTCTTAATATAAATATTGGAGGGTAGGGTTAATTCTAAGAGAGACTTGTTCAGTAATATATTCTTTCATTTGGAAAATTCCATCTCTTTCTTGGCTCTTTGCCACTGTAATCACATGATTTCTAGGTTCCCTGGGATCAACATAAAATGGCTTGGATGGTCACACGCAGCCCAATGACTTGCCCATCCTTACTGTATGATATAATCTGCTCTTTATTGAGGGATTTGATGCAGCAAAGGATGAGCAGGCTATCACATGTGCAAGAATGACAAACTTTTAACAGCGGTTTGCTTCTGCATGCATCTCGTTTTCAGTTCTTTGTAAAATTCCTAGAAAAGTCAATACAGAGCTTTTGGACATATGTGCACTAAGGCTGATAAGACAGTTAGTTAGATTTCATTAGGCAGATTTTATTGTTTTCATCTTTAACACCATAGAGAATGCCTGCATTAGACTTTGCTTTAAATCACCCTCTTCCAAGCCAGCAATGTGTTGAATTACAGTACTACACTTTGTCGTCTTCAACATGCACTGTAATTGGGTGTGCTGGCTGTGGATAATGGGAGGAACATTCCAACACATCTAGAGGAAAATGCCCAGTTAGGGAAGGTGGGTTTAGATAGTTTATTTGCAACCAATGATATTAATCTATTAGGCAGAATTTATTGTAAGATGAATACTTCTGTATACATTAAGTCATCATGTTATCTTGGTTTCTGTATACCTTTCATAACAACCCAATGACTAATAAACTACCTGTTAAGACATACTTTGTACATCCAAGACTAAGCATCAATTATAAATATTCTGCCCCCAAAGTCTAATAAAACTTAAATCCTTTTAAAAGGATTTAAAAACATCATTTCACACAGACAATATCATCTGCCCCAAACTGATCTGAGATAGAATCATAGCATTTTTTCTCTCTCCCTACCGAGAGGATCAAATTGATCGTTGCATTTTACTACCCGTGTCCACTTAATGTTTCTCATGACTATAGTTTTATCTGAGTTTACAGAATATTGCCCCTTATATAATAGGGGTTTCTAGGCAAGACCTTTCTAGGAGTTTTACATATACCTGATCTCTACAGCAACTTATAAAACGATGCAAGGGTAACGGCATGACTCTCCTATTTAATTTACTGCACTTTAATACTTGAAAACCATGATCTGAGAACAAATTCAGCTTAGTAGAACTTGCTAGATTGTATTTTATATTCTCTTCTCACAGAGCTCTGATAATGATGGCTGAACTTCAAGTTGAAAAAAAAAGCACATTACTAGTTGTCTCCTGCCTGTCTCTAGTTCTAGGATTTTTCAATTGTCTTTTTAAAAGATAGAGAGCATTTCCTGCCAACAGTAAAAAATAAAACATAAAATGTGAAAACAGAGATCAGTGACCACAAATGATATTGACCTAATTCCGTGGACAAAGAGGGTTTCCTCTGCATCTGAAGTAGAGCATGGGTGTTATCTACGGAGGCATCCTGAACTCCTCTGATTTCCCATCCATTTCTCTGCTGTGTAGATCTGTCAGCACAGGTCTCTGGGCCCCAGAGAGGAGATTAAGATTTAAAAACTATCTCAAGGTGAAACTGCCTTTTGGTTTGGCTGTTTCAAGCTGGGAAAGCTTCAGAGCAAGGCTGCTGCATTTTTTACAGCTCTCTCCTCTACTGCAACTCCCCCAGGTTGCTCTTTCCCGTTGTAACCATCTCCTTGTGTTGACAAATTTTGTACAGTTCTAAGGTGACATTTTGAGAGAAAGAAATGTATTTATTGCCATGTGTCTTTGGATAAAAAGAAAACCCAACAAGTTTCTTGGTATTTGCCTTCTGTCTGCTGGCATGATGTGTATGTAAAACAACAGCAACAACAAAAGTTCTGTGTAAAATAAATATGAAATGGCCTCCAGGGTTCATGTGCCTTTTTCTGTCTTGCATTAAACATTTATTTTAACGCAGAGAAAGAGAAAACTACACACAGACAGTGACACACACACACACACACACACACACAAACATATTATATTTGAAGTACAAAAGCTCAGAAAAACTTCAACATCTTGCTGTTATCAAGTGGTTGCCAAGATTTTCTGCAGTCTGGCTATACCACACGAGCACTAAATGCTTTTGTTTTGTTGTGAACACAAAGCATCTGAACTTTATACTTTATTTGTGCATGGACACATTAATATAACATCAGTAGATACACAAATGCAAACCAGCAAAACCTACATATATGGTAAATGCAGCTTTCAAGCAAGTCATAGAGCATGCACAGAGGGTAAACACACATCAAAGCTCAGCAAGCCAACCCAAACTATTGGCATAATATTAGCAGTGATATTTTTTCCCATTTACAATTTACAGGGTTAAAAGCAGAAGCAGAATACTATGTACAGAAAGATACATATGCGCCCCTTGTGTACATTTTTGACCTTCATTTATTTGCTCTTTTTGCAGATTATCCACAGAACGCATAACAAACATGTAATTCAATCCCCTGAAATCTAAATTTATCATCACGATATTATATTTCATCAGGCTTGCGTCTGTGAGTTTTTTTTCTTTTGTTTGCCCAGAAAAAATAGCACTGCAGAATTCTCAATGGCCAGCTTGGTAACTGTCACCACTGTATCACCCATATTACCCCATTTAATGAAAGCCAGCAGCAGCAGAGATGTAGTTGGTCTCTATTGCTGCCATGGTTGGGTGGAATGTGTTTTGTTTTTTTTTAAATTATCAATCATACATCTGAAAACAAACCTCCCATTGCAGCCTTCAGACCAGCTCAGAATACTCAAAACAACTCAGCTGTTGTTAATAATCAAATTTGTTTCAAGTTTCTTTTGGAACTCATTAGCAAAACCTTTACAGACAGGTTTTTCCTGAGGGATGTGTGAATTCATGCAAAGGGGGCAGATTTGGCATTGGCTGGGCATGCCATGGGCCATTCTCCCCAAAGTAGGCAAAGCCTAAATCAAAAGCAAGTTGGGATAAAATCCAGAATAATGTTCACTAAATGTAAGTGTAACTGTCATTTAAATACAGTTAATGTGATTATTCTGCATATTTAATCTTTTAATATTGTCACATTGAAAACGAAATTTGATAAGAAATTTTATGAACTCTGGAGGTAGCACCTAAGAGTTGGACAGGGAAATCTATATTGTCCTACACACACACACACAAATACACACACACACACACACACAGTAATGTAAGCAAATTCTCCAACTTCATAAATCAGGTAAGAATGTATAAAGAAATCTTACACAACTACCAGCAATAAGTGATCTTCTAACTCATTCAAGCCTCCTGATAACTTCAGGACTCACGCATTGAGACTGTGCTGACCTAGCCTGGCTTTCCACCTGCTTAAAATGTGGAGAAACTTTGTCAAAACTGGGCGATTAAACAGGATATAATAAATGACTTCATTACTCATGTATGTAATCAGTTGATAATTCGATGTAGTAATATATGTATTACTACAGTATAATATAAATGTTGGGATTATGATATATGTCTATCTGTTTAGAAATCTAAGCTCTTTGTATTTTGTGCAGTAATATAATCAATTGGCTGGCTTAAAGCATACTGAAACTCAGTTCTTTGCCTTTTCTAATTCAGTATATCCACTTTTTTTCATTATGCTATTCATCATTTGAAAAATGTTATGTAGACACACACATATACACACACGTGTAGAAAAATCAATCATAATTATCCAGGTGAATGTATTTTAACATGCTACTCTAAAAACAGAATTCCCAAGACCCATTTCACATTCTTTACAGGGGCCAATTAGTGTGCCAAACAAGGAGAATAGCAATTTTTCTTCAATATTAAAAGTTTGAGAGAGGAACAGTGCGGACCATAGATCACTTTGTAAAGAGGAGCTTGCTTCTCTCTGTTCTTTTGATATTTGCATATGTTAATGCTACTTATTGTAATCCCAAAGTATTTTTTCATAAGGCAATTGGATTATCTTTTTTTTTTCTTTGAAGACGTTTCGCTTCTCATCCAAGAAGCTTCTTCAGCTCTGACTGGATGGTGGGGAATGGAAGGATTTATATTCCTTGCAGACAGCTGGTCCAAACTGTGGTCTTTGGACAGAGAGGACCACTGGTTTGAAAGAGGGGTCAAAGAGGCCATCTATGTCAAAACTGAACAGCCCTCTCTCAACAGAGGGGGAGGGATCCGACATCATCTATCTCCAGTCTACAACACAGTCCTTTCAGCAGCTCCAAGAAGACTCCACATCCATTTGGACTACTCAAGTGACTCTGATGACACAGATAAACTTCCGGGTGGCCCAATGACTCTCTAAAACACGGGTGTCAAACTCACCGCATCACTTGTTGTGATGTATCACAACTTTTTTTGCATTGCCGGAGCTGGGGTGGGCACAACCTCCGCATGATGCAACCGGCCTGTGGGCCACCAGTTTGACATCCCTGCTGTAAAAGAATGAAACTGCAAGGAGTAAAAATCTTTCAATTCCCCATCATCCAGTCAGAGCTGAAGAAACTTCTTGGATGAAAAGTGAAACATTTTCAAAGAAAAACAAGAGAGTCCAATTGCCTCGTGAAAAAGCACCTTTGAGATAACTATGATCTGGATGACTGAGAATCTCCGTAGACATTTTACTTATTGTAATGTACTCTTTATCACAATTATTAGAACTTTGAGTTTCAGAATGGATTTATTTTGGTACCTGCATAACACCATTTGGAATATTTTAAAATGTCATTTTCAATGACAATAAAGGGAGACTTCCCCCGCCCCTCCCAAAATTCAACTACTGGGCATTTTTTTTTAAAAAAAGTATCTACATAATCATTTCTTTATTATTGGCAGATGTTAGAAAACTGAGTTCAAAATTGGATAATATCATCTAACCCCTCCCTCCCAGAATCAGAGTTATTTTCCTTCTTTCTAATTATGATCCTTTCTATATAAATGCAGCTTGCAATGGGCAAATTTACATCTGCAAAAGATGAAAGTTAATGTGGGAAGCTTGTAGTCACCTGTTAAAATTAGGACTAGACATGAACATCCCTCCTCTCGTGAAAGGTCATTCTGGACAAAAAACTGCTGAAGAATGTAAAAATGAGGCTAGCAAAACATCGTATCTGAAACTGCTGTTAAAGTTTTGCTGGCTGCCTTTTGTAAGGCATTCAGGGTTATAATAAGCCAAGGAAATAGACCGGCTTTCATTTTAAGGAATTCTTCCACTACATCAGCCTCAGAAGCTCAAGCTTTTGGCAAGCTGAGCCAAGGTACGCTCTGAAGCTGCGAGCTGTGCTCTTCATATACACCATGTTGGCTTTATATATTTTAATCATTTTAACATTTAATGCTTCTCAATTAAAGTGATTTCCTGCAGTAGATGCCAAGCTTAGCTTGAATATGCATTAACTGTTTTCAGAATCAGTAGTTTAAGGCACCAGAGGATTTAAACGGCAATCCAGGGGGCTGTTGGGGAAAAGGTTTGGCTGAATAAAGCAGATTATAAACAATAATATATGCCTTTTCACTTTTTCTTTTTTTTCCCTTTGGAAGAGTTCCAACCTCACAAATAGTCCTAAAGTGCTATAAACCTATCCATCCTAAGCTCTGCAAATGTACTTTGTGAAAGCCATGGGCACAGTTGTTTGCCACTCGCATCAACGCACTCATCAAGCATGTGTTGTTTTGCAAGTGCTTTTTAATGCACAAGATGTCCATCAGACAGCACTCCACTTCAAAGCACAAAATGCTGGGAAGGATAACCTTCAGCACAAAATAAACAAAAATGCACACTGGCTTCTGGACAAGGTGGCAGATATACATCTAAGGGACATAGAAAGGCGACTGTCCTATTCTGATATTTTTGCCAAACGGTCTGTAATGTAAGACCAATGCAAATGACTGATGTCCACAGGACGGCAGTAAAAATAGCTGCCAGCCATGCAGCAGTGCTTGTACCTTTTAATATCCCTTTCATATTGCTCTGCACCAAAAACCCAAATTACACAATGGCCGAGTTGTATAACAAACATTTGGCGTTAGCATTCTTGAGATGAGAAACAGCCCAAATGTTTTCAGTTGGTGGGAATGAAAGATGAAATGAATATGGAACTGAACATTCAACTAACAGTCGGCTGAATTGCAGAAGTGAGTAAGTGTTAAAACGCCCATTTCTGCACGATGCGATACTATTTCAAAAATACTTTCCTTTCAGTGGCGAAACAAGTGCTTCTTGCTCAGTTTTGGGGGAGAGGGGAAGTAAGGTATCAATTATATAACTTTTGAAAAGCATCAGGCAGTGAAGAATGCAATTACTTCACTGGTCCATTCCTTCCAGAGCAGGTGTGGAAGGAAATCCCAGGTATCCCAAAAGGGAAAATGGGCCAGCCTGGCGTCTCCCCAAAAACATTGAGCTAACTACAGAAGAGAAGGGCTGAGAGGGGTGCAAAGGGAAACCTCCTTCAATTCCACTTAGAAGATTACGTAAGATTTATTCAGATGCTTTTTAAAAACCTCTTACTAACATTTGCTGTTTTTACCTCCTCCCCCCCACAGGCTTGCAAATCAGTCCTGTAGCAACACTCTTAAAATATTTCCAGAGAGAATGTAATGATGTTCTTGAAGATTTCAATGGAGATATATGTTAGTAAAATCTGCACAGCCTTAGACATGGTCCATCCCCTATAACAGTGGTTCTCAACCTGTGGGTCGGGACCCCATTTGGGGTTGAACAACCATTTCACGGAGGTCGCCAAACAACGCAGTCCGCCATTTCCCCCCCCCCCTTTTCCTTAGCTGTGCTACTCCCTTTTATTCTATTGGCTTTTGAAAGCCAATATAATAGACTCTCTTGAATAGAGTCTAATTCTATTGGCTTTCAAAAGCCAATAGGAATTGTCCAGGCTGTCTCTGCCCTGCTGAGCCTGCCAAAAGTCCCATTCTGCAAACGGTGCTGCACCAGTTGAGTAGTCCTCGACTTACGACCGGTTGAGTAGTCCTCGAGTTACGATCGGTTGGGGGTCGCGGCATTAAAAAGGTTGAGAACCACTGCCCTATAAGGAGAGGGAACGGCAATGCTGATGGCTAGTCCTGGCATAGTAGGCAGGGCAATAGCTAGAATGGTGAACTAAATTTATGATATCTACATGTGCAGAGTCCATCCAGACAAGGGAAGTGGCTAGGCTACTTTTCTAACAGCTCTGAGGGTAAGGCATTGAACCTTGTTACTATAGTATATTTTTTGTTTCTGTTTGAAGGGAAATTAGTTTTAAAAAGTAGTTTGGAACAGCAAGAGTTGTGTTAGACGTTCCATGGGGCATAATTTAGAACAGTTAGAAATTTAGATTTAGCTTATTGTGGAGACTGAGTACATTAGAACCCTTATACAGGATAAAGAAAAGTCACTTTCAGGAAAAACAGGAAAAGGAACAGAAAAAGGCAGGAATGCTGGACCACAGGACCACAATTGCTGCAGGAAGATTGCCTCTCTTTTCTCTTATTCTCCCTATTCTTTGTTTTCTACAGATTTCTGCTGAATGTTTTCCTAAGGAATTTCCTCTCCATTTTATGCTCCTCTCTTCTCCTTATTTGTTTTTTTCTTCATTTCTTTCCTCTTGCCTCTGATCCCTCATTTTTTCATTGCTTTTCTTCAGTCTTGGGGTGCTGCCTTGTAGGGGAGATGGGTGGCATAAACATTTAATAAATAAAGTAATAAATGCCTAGCATTCAAGTGCCAGAGTCTCCAATCATGCAAGGTAAATATAGGTAATCATCGGCTTATGACCACAGGGAAGCTCAAAATTTCTTTTGCTAAGTGAGACATTTGTTAAGTGAGTTTGACCCATTTTATGATCTTTCTTGCCATATTTGTTAAGTGAATCACTGCCATTGTTAAGTTAATAACACGGTGGTTAACTGAATCTGCCTTCCCCACTGACTTTGCTTGTCAGAAGGTCACAAAAGGTGATCCCATGACCTCGGGGACACTAGAAGCATAATCAAATATGAGTCAGTTGTCATGCGTCTGAATTTTGATCAGGTGACCATGGGGACACTGCAATGGTCTAAGTGTGAAAAACGGTCATAAAATACTGTTTTCAGTACTGTTGTAACTTCGATCACTAAAAGAACTGTTTTAAGTTGAGGATTACCTGTATGCTAATGTCCCATATGATAAATACCAATGTCCACGCTTTTCTGGATCTGCTGAGTCTTGAACTGTTTCTGGAGACTCATGACATTAACTTACAAGCCCTCTTCCAAATAAGTTATCTTTAAGTCATAGGTGCATTCCTGGTGAATCAGAAAGCTGCAAACTGTTGCTACAACTGTCATAAAGTAGGTGTGAAGCTGAAATAGGCATCCTGCTTGGACACTTCAAAGGAAAACTTGATGTTTACTAAATATCATTTGGAAAAGTGTTGGGGAGAGAAATTGCACCATAGATATTGGTCTCTTTGGAATAAGGCCATTTTGCCCAAGTGGAAGGCAATTACTTTTCCAACCTTGAGAGAAAAGTGATCTGTCAAAGTTAAGAGACAGGAAGAATCCTCCCTGTTGGTGACCCAAGATCACAGCTACCGTTAGTATTTTTCACAATAAGAGATGAATAAGGGCAGTAACTGTGGGCTGAAAAGGCTCTGGAATTAAGCCGGAGAAAATAATGGACAAAATCAAGAATCAGCAGGTATACCAGGGAACAGAGGAAAATCAGTCCTTTTGACATAATACCTTAATAGTGAGGGAGGTATCACACATTGAAAAATAGAAGTAGAGATTCACGTAAGCTATAAGCTTATGGAAATAAGTGCCAAGGGATGTTTAATTAAATATAAGGGCAAAAATATGATGGCATTGCAGAAGAATTGGGATATTCTTCGTTTTTCCTCATACAATTCCCACCGTTTAACTTCATGAGAAGCCATTGTGGATGGTTTCCTGAAAAAACCTCTTTTTCTTTGTAAGGCAGAATGGAATTCTCCAGCCTGTAAGGGGAAGAGAAATGTGATCCGGAAGTATAGCTGTTTATGATGGAAAGAGAGAAGATTGGGAATTGCTTAATAAGGCTTAAAAAGACACAAGGGAGGAATGAATCATGGCTATCCATGTTATCATGGTGTGACAATCTCCAATCAGAAAGGGAATCAGTAAAAAGATACTGTAAATGTCTGCTTCACAGGCATTGTATATGTGGAATATGCACTTGCTGCTGAGGTAAAGACCCCAAGACGTACATGTGGGAAGAGGGGAAGGAATTCAATTTCAAGACACCCATTGATATATGATTAGAACCATAGCTGAAGGCTGCAGCCTGCAAGAGCATTTTTCAGATGCAGGATTACTAGAATCAGGGCTTTTTTTGGTCATAGAACGCCCAGAAAAGAGTTCCAGCATCTTTTTTGGATGGAACCTTGTAGGGTAGGCAAGGCGGGTTGTATGACTTGTGTGAGTTCCGGCACCTTTTTTTTTTTTTAACAAAAAAAGCACTGACTAGAATAATATGAAATGTAAGGCCTATCAGTGCCTATCAACCATGAACCATATGGTCAATGTAATACAAAAATCATTGTTTAATATTATCTGGATGCTTTGCCTCCAAAAAGCACTGATTGCCTCCCCAAATTCCAGGAACTTCAGCTTACTGAGATGCTGCAATGAGTCAACTATGAGCCAAAAGTGTCAAATGAAAAAGAATCGGAGGTGACCTTTCCAGCCAGAAATAACTGTGTCACTGATGAATTGTGTTAGTGGCCAAAGCCTGAAGAATTAACCTTCAGTGACATTGTCTGTAACCTGCTACCTAACCAAAGAGTTTTTGATGCAAGAATGACTGATGGATTTTTCTGATCTTTGAACCTTGAGGATCAGGTTCAAATGTGATGAACCATGCTTGTAAAGTGTAGCCGAAGATGAGCAAAATTGGGACTTCCAGGCAGCCCAACAATTAAGGATATCACAGGTCCTTACTTCTCCTGGGGGCACCTGGTGCATGATAGCTTGTAGCACACACTGTGTGCACTGGAAAGAAGAACATTTCCTTTGTGATGATAACCACTGCCCCAATAATTGGATAACTTATGCAGGAAGAACAGAAGGCTTTCATAACTGATGGAGAAGTCCAGATATTAGGAGAAAGACCTGAGATATATGGCAGGAAAGTTCAGAAGAGGAAGGCATATCTTTGAGTCTGTCAACCAGTAAGAGAAGGAAATAATGGAGATGAAAGAGCATGATAGAAGATGCTATGCATTAAAAAAAACCCTCTAGAGGCCATGGCAGGACCAAATGATAAAATACAAAATTAGTATATTTTGTTTCAGGAGGGATCAGCAGTAGGAAGACTTCAGGAAAGTTAAAATAAAAATCCAGCATATGTCTATTGAATGAACTCCCACAGGGCAGAAAAATCTAGATTGTGTTCGTGTGACTGTAATTTTTAGTTTTGTAACAAAATGGAGTCTGTAAGGCTATAGGGTTGAGGTCAGGCTGCTCAAGAGAAAAGGACAAGAAATTGACTATTCTTCAGTGGGGAAAACAGAGAGAGAATTATGATAAAAATAACTTGAAATAATAAAAGCAAAAAAAAAAAAAGAATTATTCAGGGTGGATGGAGAGCTCAATGGATGAAAATGTTAATGCTGTGGCTCTCAAAAGCAAACTGAAAAGTTTAGTATGAGCTGCACCTAACTTTATGTGGAATACATAGAAGGCTCCCACTAGAAATTGTGTAAGCAGGACATAGCCAGAAATTGGATGCAGCCATTCTGAGAATGCACACTCTTTCAGCAGTTCTGAAGCAGACTAACGAGCTTAGGGATTACAATATTTGTTTCCCTTTCTGTCCATGGAGTTTTAGCCATTTAGGTTGATGTTTCGTCTAAAAATATTTTAGTTATATCCACAAGATAAAAAAAAAAATTCAGGATAAGATTTTGTAGTGTCCAATATACATTCATGATGCTTTTTGAATAACTAGTTTGGTTTAATGGTAGGTGAAAAAAGAGAAACATTTCAGAAACATGTTTTATATATCTCATATCATGCAGGATAGTATTTTTTATACCAGAAACATAGAGATATACACAATTAACATGCCCATCAGTTCTCATAGTTTAACAACACAGCAACTACTTTAGGAATCAGTTTAGGATTAAGGAAAAAAAAAGCCCACCACCCTTATTCTTAGATCTTAAAAGAAGCATAGTACCTCTAATTCTGAGTTCAAGAAAATATAAATAATAACACTGCCACTAATGTGGGAGTTTGGGAAAAAAAAAGCTTTATAAATTGGCTTATATCTTCCTTTCCACTATCCAGCAGTTGGATCTTCCTTTCCTATAAGTTGCATTGAGCAAATAAAAAACTAGTCCTTATATCCACTTGGGAAAGCAAGTTCAACACTATTCTTGTGTCTAATTAGAGCTTATTCTTAAGAAGGAACATACAGGACTTCACCTTCAGTATGGTTCCTTTTTTTCTCAGCAGCCTCTATACATGATGAAACTCCTCTGCTGGCGAAGTAAGACTCCTGCGGTATCAGGCTTGTAGCTTGCAATCTATCCAACTGAACATCTCTTACAGCTACATCTGACAGGATAGCAGAAATTCAATATATCCTTTTTATTGGTTTTAAGAAAGGGGAGGGGGGGACTATTAAGCAAATGGCAAGTCATAAACTATGGCTGAGGTTATTTTTCATATGGTAGATAGTAGGTTGTGCTGTGTGATTCACAGTCCACTACTTTCTTTTTGGCTTTTCGGCAATATGTATAATACCAAGCACTTTCATTCAACAAATTCCAATCCTTATGCATTGTGCAGACTATGTAGGAGAAGGATGGATTTATTGCAGTTTTTGTTCCATTCTGAAAGCCTTGGGCTTTACTTCCTTGGTCTTTCAGTTAAGCTTTGCCAGCTGTGTGTTCCTGGAGCATAGAGGTGATTACTCTACAGTCTGTCACCTCCTCAGGCAAGTATCCTTCTGTGTCCCGAAGAGTAGGGTCAGCTCCAGATTGAAGCAACAGTTCCACAATATCAGAAAATTCACAGGTAGAAGCTAGAGGGGAGACCAGAACAAAATGGAAACAAGTCAGAATCAACAGTTTGCATTGGCTGAATGAGGCATGTCAGTACTAGAGATGCAACAATCTGACAGCCAAACAGAACAAGGAAGTTGCTATAAGAAAGATAAATTCTCAAAATTAGCGTTCCACATTCTACCACCATGCTAAGATAGCATTCAAATTGGTTATCCCCTACAGAGTCAAAAACAAAATAGCACTGCATTGCACCACATCAGGGATTGCTTTGCCAAGGTTAAATCTGCCCATTTGTTAAGAACGTTGTCAGAAAACCTGGTGAGGTCTCCACTCCAATGTGAGTTTGGAAGAATATGGACTAGGAGACGAACTTTTTCTATTGTGGCCCTCATACTTTCAAAGTCCATTGTGTGGTCCCTTCCTCTTGGCCTTTTATTTATTTAAATAATCTATACAGCTGCCCATCTCAAAACCGTGCCTCTTAGGAGTGCACACAAGAGTAAAACCAAAAATTCAGCAACATAGTATACAAATTAAACTTTCAATATTAATCTGAAACAATAATAGCAATAGGAGGGAGGAGGAGGAAGAACATTCCCAGGTATAAAAACATTCCATGCAACTGCTACAGTGAATCACCTTGCTAAGGATTGAGAAGGCCTGGAACAATCGCTGTCACTTAAATCACGCAAAGCTTTTGGCAACTAAGGAAGCACTCACATTGTGCCTTTCCCCATAATAAATGAGGCCCTGAGTGGAGTCACAAGATGCAAGGGGAAAATACCAATACAACCAATAAAAATAAGAATTGTAAAATGACAAAGTAAAAAGGGAAATTATCTAAACAAAGTTAACAGCAAAGAAGTGGACAAAAATATATCCTTGGTTACTGAAGGGTGAAGAGATGTTGCTACTGAAGTGGCAGAAAAGGGACTTAGGTAAATAGTAGGAACTATGGGCAACTCCCATGGGGCAAATGTGAAGTTTCTGATAGAAACTTTTAGCTCAGTGTTGTTCTGTGTTGAGCAGGCACCGGCACCAATATATATGATGTGCAAGAAGCCACCATTTCAGTTTCTTGACTTTGATTTATTACTAGAAAGGAAAAGAATCTAAGTCTTGGTACAAGAGGAAAAGCCAAGAAGCAGAAGATGGCAGCAACTCTAATATAAGTGATAGATAGTACAGTAAAATCTCTGCAGGGATAGTCAGGAAAACATATCTTGCTGAAATGAAGCAGAAGAGAGTAGAAGAGATGCAGGATATTAAATTTAAATTATAACCTTTTGGAGAGAACATGAGACCCTGTAACCTTGGGCTTGGCATTTCCTGATTTTTCGGCAATCTTAAAGATGGAATTATTTTACCAGATCATTTACAATTTTTTTAAAGGTTCAATCTTACAAAAAGACAAATTGCAGGGAAGACATTTTGGGATGGAAAAACATTGTTTAGGGAAAGCAAACATGCTATATCTTGCATTAGATGTTGATTCTTTTAGGTTAAGATTTTTCTTTTCAAGCTGTGAAGTAAAAGCTGGCTTCTAATCCAATGCTGCCACCATTTAAATTCAGTCATGTACAAACTGTTTTGAGAATTTAAGAGCAACGTTGCTTCCCCCCCCCCACAGCTGAAACAGTTTCATTTCCAAATATGCATATGGATACTGAGCTATTTTTTCTGAATAGGTCAATTGTAAATGTTTGTGGAATTATGAAGGATGTAATCACTTGCCAGTGACTTGATTAGTCCATGGACGAAAGGACTGATTGAAAGTGTTAGTGTAGGGCAGTGGTGGCGAACCTATGGTACGCGTGCCAGAGGTGGCACTTGGAGCCCTCTCTGTGGGCACACGTGCCTTTGCCCCAGCCTCGCCTTTCCCCGTGGCCCCTGGAGGAGAGTTGCCCCGAGCACGGCCCACGCGGAGCAGCGCAGCCAAGGACATGGCAGCCAGGTAGCGTAGACAAGACTGCTCCCATGCCCTATCACGCACAGTTGATGCTGCGGGGCGCGGGCAGAGGGCGTGACCATGGCGCTGCTGGGCTGCCTGGGCAATCTGCGGCGGGCCCTGGAGGCAGTGAATGGCCCTGTGGGCAGGCAGGACGGGGGCCGGGGTGGGAGCGGAGAAGAGCGGGGGCCGGGGAGTGGGTGGAGCAGGGGCGGGGCCAGTTTTTGGGCACTAGGTCTCTAAAAGGTTCGCCATCACTGGTGTAGGGCATTTAGTAGCCTAACATCAATTTCTTGTCTCAAGTTTCTCTGATGAGAAGCTAATGCAATAGATAGGGATAAAGTTTGGTCAATATGAGCAAAATGCAATAATCACGGTACACTCATTTTGAGGCTCTTAGTTGGTTGCAAGGGGAAGAGGAGATGGAAAATTTTCTTTGATTTAAATGATTCTTCAGGGGAAACAACTGCAGAGGAGAGAACAACAGAAGACTAACAAGCCCTCAATATGATTTGTCCTTAGTTTAATGCTAATTTCAAACAGCATATTTAACTTCAGCTGCTGAAATTTATTAAAAATAGCAATTTTAGCACTCTTTTTGCTTCTTAATAAGGGAAACAGATAAACCAAATAAAAATTCCTATATGTATCCAATGAAACTCAGATGCATCAGGTGAAGTCATAAGATTTCTCCTAAAGAACTTTGTAGCTGAAGTTCCAATGGGACCTGTATTTTCAAGGTACCTCTCAGCTGAGCACTAAATGATGTTTTTAATTATATTGCAAGTCAACACATTAATGGTGTATTTCCTTTTGCAATTAGCTGTAGTAATCAGAAAGTACCTTGAGAAAATATCTTTTCTCAGCTGGCACTATGGGGAGAAGCAAATGTTTAATTAAAATAGGACAGCAGTTCAGTTGAAGATTATTTAAACCCTTGCATTGTTAACTAAAATGACAAAAGGTCTCAAATCCAACTTTCTGTGTTCTTGCAGTCTGAGCTTTCTGTTAACCTTATATTCAAGACAGTGCACTGTTGCCAATATGGAACTGATTTTTATTTTCTATTTGCCATCTTGGATGGGAAAAATATAAGTCATTAGAGAATTTACAGTAGTTTTCTTTAACAGTCAGGTCCTCTTTATACATTCTGCTATGTGACAGCATAAGCTATGGATTTATTGTCAAGGTGGTAGGACTGAAGCTGCCTATTAGAAGTCTCGTAGGAAGTTTAGAATGTTTGTGTAAGTTGACTGGTTGCAAATACAAATGAAGGACCAGGAAACAATACAGAATTTGTCCACTTCTAGCACATGAAGGTAACTTGGGAAGGGGAGGAAGGGAGAAAGGAAAGGAAAGAGGAAAAGGGAAATATTTGAAGCGGAGAGAGCCAAAGACGAAGTCAGGACAAAGGGCAACAGCTACACAGGCTGAAAAGTGCAGAAGATTCTGTGGCCACTCTAGATGACTTATTTAAACCTCTTGCCACAAATCGTGTTCTATGCCCTACCGTAACATTACTTATCCATAATATGAAGCAACAAAGGCATGGCCAGTGCACAGAACTATACAAAGATACAAATAGCCTATTTTCTGAGGTCAAAAGAAGATTATGTTAGGAATTTGTTATGGCATTAAAAGTCCCTTTGGCAGTATACTAAAAAGTCCCAGCATACAGAATAAGAATGATTGACATAGCGTATGTACAAATTGGAAACATTTATAAGGCTCTGGAAACATCTATAAGACATTTTTAAAACTTGAGCAAAGCACACCATGCTCTCTTATTTTAACAAATTTGGCTTCTGTGCTGTTCCATTTTCAAAGACTCTAGGTAAAAGCAGACCTAGAAGCAGTAACGCAGAAAGTAAAATAGCAGCAAAGCAACATTGCTATTCATAGCAATAACAACTCCGATGTGCCACCATTTGGAGTAGCAGATTTTCATATACGATTGAATGTGTCAGAAGACTCAAGTTTGGGCTCCCTGGAATGTGTATTTCCTCATATGAATACTCCCCAGCAAGCCCTCACTACCCAACCGGAGTTAAATGGAATGGGATAAGGTGCTCCAATGTGGGATAGTGGCTTTGCAGATCTTCTTAGAAATACTGTCAAGGAGTACATTTGTACAGTTAAGATTAGTGAATCAATTATGCCCATCTGACAACTGAGGCACATGACTTGGTTAAATGTGATTTGGACCTCCTGTAATGCTCTTCTGTGAGGCTCCTTTTGAAAATTATTTCAGAAATTAGCCAGTTGACAGTGCTGTGGTCACATTTATTATTAATTAATAATTACCTATAAAGGGTAACCCGTGATTCTTAAAAATGAACGTTTTTAGCACATTTTAAAGGACTGGTTTTGACTAACCCTCTCAGCACTTGAGACTAAGCTATACAAAAGCTTTTTGTGAACTTGTCTAGTTAGCTTTAAAGTCTCTGGGAGAGGCCTTTCTTTTGAGATCATCACTGAAGCATGCTTTGTAAAACACTAGGGAAGGCTTTGCTGGTGGTTTTTTCCAAGGTTCGGGAACTGTCTACCAAAGAAAACAAGATTGGCTTCATCTCTGTATTTTATGTTGCTGTTTTATGACATTTTATTTAAGACATACAAAATGGTTCAGCAGCTGAATTAGGCGTGTTAATTGTTAACCTTACTTACAATTCAATGCTACTTTTTAACTTAATGTTAGGATAGCTACTGAAAAAAATAAACTCTTAATCAGTAAAATGAGAGGAAAGACTCCTGGCCATAGTTATTGAGACTTGTACTCCTGATGCATCCACAGTACCCGATGGAGGAAAGCTGCTCTACATTGAACACAATATTTTCCAGCTTCTAAGATGTTGAGAGTTCAACATCAAAGGTAAAATGAAAATCTGCTTGAAGAACTGTATCTTGGGTTCCCAAAGGACATACTTCATAGTAACAAATAAAAATACATGCAATTTTAAAATAGATGAAAGCAGAGACACATTAGCATTGTTTCCTTTTGGAAGAATTAGTAGGTATTATTACAATTTAGGTTTAAGTCACTATTTGCCCGTGGGAAGAATCTTCTTCTTTTCTCTTTCTTCTTACAAATTCCTTCATAAGTATAACACATCTCTTTTGTAAATGTGAAGAAAATTGACCATTTTAATTTTGAATTAAAATCCATACACCCAAGTCACTCTTCTGGTTTACTATTTGTCGTCCCTTTCAATTATTAAAACCTCAGCTGGTTTCTTTTGTAGGTCCTGTATAACATCTTTATCAATATCATTCCTGTATCCTCTCAGTTTTAAATCTGCATCCAAACCAGACTGATTTGCAGTTTTATCCTCTTCAAACTTATCTTTTAAACCCATTTGTACATTATCACAGTCTGAAGATAAAGTTCTGGTTACATTGTTGCAAAATATTCTCAAATCTTCCAAATACATTTCTCCATTCTGTATTAGTGGATCTCTTCTACTTCAATTATAATCTTTAATTTTTTCTAGTGGCCTCCAGTCACCAGCCTCCAATGTCCTCTTAGTGTGTTTTTGTCTCATCCAGAACATTTTCCCAGGAAAAGAATTCTAACACTTAAACTCAAATTCTACATATATCTTTAATAAGATTTTAAATGAACCACTGGAAGTATTTTTATAAGTACCTCAAAATCTTACTTCCAGTCAACCTGATCCCCTTTATCCATTTAAAAGCTTTCCAAAAATCAACATTTTTATCACCTTTTTTTTGCTGATTATTTTCAAACAAAAATTGATTTTCCTTCGGCCTGCAGTGAAATCAGTTTTTAAAATGTAAACTTATGTAGAACATTTTCCGCTCAAAGGAAGATCATCCAGTGTGCTAAAACCTGCTCTTCTGAAGGTTCCTAACATCCAAAAAACCAATTTACAAGCCATTTATAGTAAAAGTAATTAAGAAGGGAAGTGGGTCAACCCAGTGTCCCTTTGATGGCTCTTGTGGGCCTTTACTCAAAGCTGACTCTCCCAGCTTTCAGAGTTCTGAAACCCAGCAAAAAGCACTGCTTTAAAGTCTGGTTGTGGGAAGCATCTATATCAGGGGTGTCAAACTCAATTTCATTGAGGGCCGCATCAGCATTGCGGTTGTTCTCGGGGGGCCGGGTGGATGTAGCCAGGGTGGGCGCAGCCTACTGGATGGGCGTGGATGGAGTGGGCGTGGCCTACTGGGTGGGCATGGCCAGCTCTACATCGTTCGTGTCAGGGTGCCTGTGGGGGCCTGGGCAGGAGTGGGACAGATCTGAGGGTCTCTGGCAGAAGGGGGTGGGACTGGGGCAAGCGCCAAGGCATGGTCCATTTCTTCATTCCTCACAAAGGGTGACACCTCCCCAGCATGCACCCAGGGGGTGGGGCCAATGCGGCAGGGGCTGGTTCCTCGCTGTTTCTAGACGGCCTTGTGGAGCTAAGACTGAATGCATTTCAGCATAGATGGCCACCACAAAATTGTACATTGGCTCCCGGCTGGCCTGGGCCATGGCCAAGGCAGTGGGGGCCATTCCCTCATTGTTTCCAGGATGGCTTCGCGGGCCACATGAAACCACTTCGCGGGCCGCATCCGCCCCCTGGGCCTTGTGTTTGATATGTCTGATCTATATGGATCCCTATGGGGATCCCAAGTCCTCTCCTTCATTTAGAGAGGAATCCATGGAACCAATTTATTCACTGGCTCAGTCCACTTCCTGCACAGCCGTCTTTAGATTGCCCACTTCCCTGGAAATGCACAGCCTTTACTATTCATAAAATTATTTAGGAG
Source organism: Crotalus tigris (assembly GCF_016545835.1). NCBI lineage: Eukaryota > Metazoa > Chordata > Lepidosauria > Squamata > Viperidae > Crotalus > Crotalus tigris. Next base: position 5,319,618 of record NW_024096554.1, on the reverse strand, counting down.
ATTTTATCTTACAACTGCATCCCTTTAAATGACATAATCTTTAAAAAGGTGCCATTCATGCTTTTGCATTTTTATTTGATACGTATTTATGTATCTAAAGGGACTTAACTATTAATCAGTGAGGGTAATCTTTAAATCAGTAGTGCTGTAGGTCAATGGCATACTTGAATCAGGAATGAATCTAGTTTCTGATTGTTATTATCTTTCAACAGAAGCATCTGAGGTAAGCAGAATGGAGCCAGATGCTGTTTTACTTGGAAATAGCCTGTTTACATTTACACTGGGGATCTTCTGCAGATGGATGACTTGGTATTAAGGACTGCCATTTGGCAAGGCACTTGGCATTTCTAAGGAGGAAGCCTTCCATAACACAATGTGTTGCCTCTGCAGTGGGCAGCCCAAGAGGATATCAGCCCACTTCTAAACACAGTAAAGTTGTCCCTGGGGATTACAGCAGTTGTTGAATTTACAGCATGCCTTGGGAACCTCTATTTGTCAAACACTAGCAAAGCAGTTCTGACGTGGGCATAGGTGAAGATGAATTTCCATTCAGCACAGTTTGCCTTCCAAGTCCATTAATCCTCAGGGTCTTCATGATGGATTTCATTTATTATTATTTATTTCTTCACTGGTACTCTCTCTGACTGCCTTGCCACAGTGCAAAAACCAGAGCAGATGGCATTTTAACAGTGAAAAAAATCCCCAGGCGAATAAAGCCAGCCCACTCTAAAGTCATGTGATTTCAAGTCCAAGGAGAAACCCTGATTTCCTTTGGGACCACAGAGAGGCAATCATCTGAGCATTCCCTGCAGGGAACAAGCGTGCGCCTCTAGGAAAGGGGGGAGTCTTAAAAAGGGATTACAATGCGAACAGGCCATCCATAAGGAAGACCACAAACATCCTGGTATTTTAAGAGACAGGCCAGAGCTGACCACAAATGACTGGGGCACTAATGCCCAAAAGATATTTGGCTGAGGAGGGTGAGGCACTCTTGGCAGCACATTTGAGGATAACGTACTTGGGAGCTGTCCTTCATTTAACCTCCTAATGACTCTGACCACTGTTTAATCAGAATGAACCAGGATTTATAACTCATTTAAGGATACAGTTTGGCACTTTCTGTAATCATCAGAGCTGCTGAGGCAAGGACAGCTGTCAGGCCAAATGCCTTCATAAAAAGATGGATAAACTCCGATTCAGCTTTACCCTTTTTACTCCAATGGTTATCATTAATTCCTTGGTTTATTGTATAGTTTGTGGCAAAGCCAATTCCCATAGGGTAAATGTTGTGCCTATATAGTCAAGTTGATATTATAATTAATAAATTTATGCAGTCAAATTTACACCTAAATAAAAGATTTTCAGAGGAGAGCAGATTTTTTTTTAAATTTTTATTAAGTACAAAGAAAAAAAAAGGATTAAAAACATTGAACATGGTAAATTGTCTTTGACTGAGATAGAGACTAGAAATGTATAGTTGTATATAGGTATATTATATGTAATTAATGTACAATATGGACTGAGATGTCAGTCAGAGAAGAGCAGATTTAAATAAGTCTGAATGATTTATTGAAGTAATATGATACAATCAGAGTACACATAATATTCGATTAGTTCTACTTAGAATTGGCCAAATCCTGGCTAAAATGGCAAGGCAGAAAATATGGATATAAAAAAACACAAGTCTGAAATTTTTTGAATCACAAATATCAGAAAATGTAGTTTAAAAATAAACAAACAAAAAAGATATGGAAAAGCTAAGATTTTTTTTAAAAAAATCTGAAAACTCCTCTTATTCTATTCCCCTTTATATATATTTGCACCTCTCTTTATAAACATCGCTTTATTGCAAAATTGAATGAAATTGACCAATCTTAGCTAAATATTCAACTAACTCTGGCTTGTTGGATTGTAGTAGCAATCTACTCAGTTATTTAGCTTCTGAGGCTAGAAAACACTGGTTTACATTATCAATGGTAATTTCCCCAAAAATTATGGAAATACAAAACAATTTAAACATTAGAGATGTAATTTCCCAATGTCATATCTTAAAGATTATTATTCTCATTGAGATAATGTTGCAACATTATTAAAGGCTTACAGTTAAAAATTATTGTACAGAAAATTAATTTTCTGATTTTGGATTATTTATTGATCATTCCTGAATGAATATTTGCTCCTGCTGCATCTCTCTCTCTCTCTCTCTCTCTCTCTCTCTCTCTCTCTCTCTCTCTCTCTCTCTCTCTCTCTCTCACACACACACACACTTCTCTTTAGGTATTAAAAATGCATGATTATACTGGGTTAATAGTAAATATGGTAATGTACCACTTACCATAATGCAATGCTGTTTGACCTTCATCATCCTGGAAAAAAGAAGAATATAAGTTTAAGTCCTTTCAACTTATTTTTTCCCCCCGAGTCAAGGTAATAAAGTTGGTCAAATTTTAAAAGAGCTACATTTACTTCTGGTCTGCTTTTACCTTCAATTTTTAAAACCACAAAGAGGATGCAGGTGTCTATTTATTTTAAATGACTCTTAAGCTGCTTTTACCATGCATCTCTAAGAAGTGTATAGCAATTCTTTGAACAATATTACTAAAAGCAATAAAAACATGGTCCACCAACATTATCAATAAAATAATACTGTAACAATAGCCGAATGTCAAATTGATCATCTAATTCCCTATTTACGTTAGAGACATCCTCACTCATTAAAACACACAGTGCTATCCCAAATATTCTCTGGAACAGGCTTTCAGCAGTTTCCTAAAAATTAAGAGTATCGATCTATAAGGTTTCTAAAGAAGAGTTCCTTCAGGAAATGCTTGCCTCCATATTCCCTCTTATTGTATATCTTAAAGGGTGGAGAATTGCAGCAAGATTTCTGTGCAGGACGTCATATGGGCTGGCAGATTCTACTTGTACCAAGTGATCTTATAGATAACCACTTCCGGCCATATAAGATCTAATGGTGATAACCAACATTTCAGCACCAGTTCAAATTTCAGGAAAGACATCAAGAGAAATCCCATATACCATACATTACAATAAACCAAATATAAGTTGGCAAGAGTATATGTAACTTGTCCACAGCTTTCCAGAAACAACTATAACAAAATGCTTGCTGGTTACAATTTCTTCCTGCTCTTTTAGCAGGAATTAATTGTTTAGAACCAATAAACTGCATACCAGCTTTTTCTGGAGGAACACTCCATCTTGCTAGTGTTAAATTTCAATAAACTGGGTCACAACCACATCTGCCAATTTGGTCTGGGATAGAGAAGGAAAGCTGAGTATTATCAGTGTATTGCTAGTATGGTACCTCAACTATCGAATGAGGTCTCCCAATGGCTTCATGTAGATGTTAATAATGTTCATCATTACCTAATGTAGCTGAGTCTAAGGAGGGAACAATGAGGTGCTCACAATGATTCAGATCTAACCTCTCATCTCATGCAGTCCAGAGGGTCATGGTTCTAACTCTTAGGTGGCAGAGCTCAATCTCACCAGGACTGACACGTAACTTTGCAGAATGTCATCCTTGGCACTTTTGTTTGGATTCTGTCCAATTGTCTTTCAACTCTAAGTTAATGAAAGTGATTTTATCTGAAAAGTGCTCAATCTACAAAAATCTCACAGTGTTTTCTCCTGCCTTTCTCTAGGAACACCTTGGTCATTTTAAAAAGAATTGTTGGATGGCACTTCACAGACACAATAAGAATAGACCATTATCTATGTTTTGCCATCCTTACAGCCACGGTGTAGGTCCAAACTTGCAGTCATACACTTTTCGAATAGGATTCACTCATCTTCTGCTAGTGTTGGTGACACTTTGTGAACCATCTCTGGTATTCCTCAGAAAACCAAGAAGGCACCTATAGGGCTAGTACATAGGGTGATTACAATCCTATCCAAGGCCCTTTTTGCCTCCATATTGCAGAGATCAATGAGATTACTGACAGAATTACTCTCTAAATTACTGGGAAATTCCACATGTATCCTCTGGAAATTAACTGAATTGATCAGATACTTGAAGAGGACCGCTAGAACTGGCCTTGCCTCTCTGTATAGATCACTCACAGTCACCAAGACATGAAATGTTCATTACAAAGGAGTAATGTACCGTTTTCACTACTGGATTAAATTACATTGTAGCCTCCCCTTGTATGTCAGGCCTGTGATCATGGGTAACAGGGCCATGTTTGTCATATTGACTGTAAAATCCAGGGGTGCTTTCAGAATCCACCTGAGTAGTTATGGAAGGTTGAAATCATTGAGTACTAGAAAGCTACGTTACATATATTAACTATCAACATGGATGACACTGTTAAACTAGGAGGACAATACAACAGAAGATCCCCACCATAGTCTCTGGCCCAACCACACAAAGAGTGTCTCATAACTGGTCACCAGAGATCAGAGCTCCCAGTAACCATTAGAAGGTCCTGATAATACAAATGCCAATCCCCTCTCCTAAGGTCTAGAGGAATGCAATACCAGATACCCAGCCTAGCACATTTATCTTTCTCTCATAAGCATTCCTCAATATAAATATCATCCTCAGGGACCTAGATTTCATTTAGATGAAGTAATCAACAAGTAGAAGACTCTTCAGTCATGATACTCTAATGTCTGAACTCTCTCGACAGAAAATCATGTTTGTCTCAAAAGTTTTATAACTTTCTAGTATCCATTTGAAGTTTTTATTTTCACAGCTTTGATAGATCTGTTAAGAATGTCTATGTGGCATGCACTTTTGCTTCCTTGTTTACTCTATTGTTACAGTTTATTATTTTACTGACCTTGTTGTTTGTAGTTTAATTTCTAATATAAAAGAAGGAAATCAAATATAACAAATAAAAACAAAAGGAGCCCCTTTACATTACTATTCAATTCATAACTCAATGAAAACATCATAAAATGGATGTCTACAAATCTATGTTAGATTTCTACACTGAGATTCCTACTGCTGACTCTATATTCTAGAAGCAAGAGGCATGAACACTACCAGCTGATCAATGAACTCTTTTTCTTTAGCAAGCTCCATAAAGTCCTAACTTATCCCTTGAGCTATGCAATTCATTTTGAAGATGACTCCAGTAATACACTTGCTCCCTACTTGGTAAGGCAGACACAACTCCAATGTTAGGCAGTAATTCCTATGAGTGTTTGGCCTGACACTTTTATTTCATTCTCTAAGGCTCAGCTGCAATCTTGCCTCTTGTCCCTTTAACTGTTGCCTGTCTTTTCTGGAATTTTGCCTATAAAATCTTGGATTTTTTCAGATTCTGCTCTATTATTCCAGAAATTCCGTTTTGCATTATATGGACGACATGTGTCTTATATCATATTTATATCCCACCACAACTGTATGCAGATTCTTAGTGGCTCACCAGGAAAGGCAATTACAATATTAAAAATTAAAACATACAAACTACATTCCAGATAGCAACTGGCAAATGAAAAGCACTGTTTTTAGAAGCTTCCAGAAGGCAACTAGAGTTGAGGCCAAACGTATTTCTCATGATAGGTCATTCCAGAGGGTGAGCCTGATGATGTAAAAGCACCTTTGGACCTTGACTCTCTTGACCTCCCAAAATGGGGGTCAACCAACTGTTTCTTCCGGCATGATCCAAGTAGTCAGACTGATTCCAGTGGAGAGATGTGGTCCTGAAGGTAACTCAGCATAAAGGACTTTTATATTAAAACTAGCTCTAGCTGAAAAGCAATAATACAGGTCCTGCAAAATAGGTGTGATATGTGCAAATACCTATAAGCGCCCTGGCTAATGCATTTTACACCAACCAAAGTTCCTTGAATCTTTATAAAAGGTACTCTGATTATTGAATGTATTATTTTATAATCTGCCATAAAATAAATACAATTCAATTACTCTGAAGTAAAGTGCTGGTGGCAAAAAGTTAAGGGAAGGAGCAATAGAACAACTTAATGCTCATAATTGTATTCATATCCAAAACCTTCTTGTCATCTAATTCAAAGTAAAGGGCACAAAATATTAGCTCTGTATCTGGTAATAAACATACTGCCAAATGTCATTTTAACACCAGAGGATAAAAAGCTGCACAACAATATCGGGTACCGCCAATGCCAGTAACGACTAGACCTCTACTATGCACTGTCCCTCTTCTGTGATACTTTATCAGTCCCTACGTAGAGAAATTACTTCTGTTGCTATTTAATGTTCTCCACTTGATCATCAGAATTGAAAAGCATCAAATGCAGTAAGGACAAGAAGCTTCTGCTTACTACTTTAGGATATCTCTGGAGACAGGACCTACCTAATCTAACCATTATTACTAACTAGAAGAGAGAAAGTCGGGCAAATGAACTCCTTGTCATAGTGATTTTTCATCCATCAGAGGAGATGACTTTAAATTCACATATACAAGGCAAATATTGCAACAGTTTCTAAATAGGACTTTCATTAAAAATTTGGTTAGAATTTAAAGACACAGAGCAGATTTCAGGGGGAGGAATGGCAAACCAGCATGTCTCCAAATGAGTAGAGACAATGACCACAACAAAGACCAAAGAACTGGCGAGTGGACCAGTTTTACAGTACCTTTCCAAATAAGAAAAGGACGGGAGATCACCCACGTGTGCTCTGGACAACCAATCCTTGGAAGAAGACTGCATGACAGCAGTCTCCCATGGGTTTGAGTACCAGAAGATGAAGAGAAGCTATCATGCTGTCAGTTGCAGCAGGATCTTTTAAAGGACACTGGGCTTGCTAACTTCTCTTTTTAGGCACTTTTGGAAATTACCTATTTAATTAACTTAAGGCTAAATGAGTTTACTCTCATTCTTGAATAAAAGAAAAATTAACCATAAGCTTGAGAGTACTTGGCGTGGCTCTGCGTTCACAGGTGTAGATGAGCAGTCCAGAGGCCTGCATGGAGGAGGGGGCAAGGTCCTGCACCTGACCTGCCATTCTTGCCCCTCTATAGACCAGCAGCATGTGGCCAGCAAGTTCCCAAAGAGCAAAACAGCCACCCACTCCATCCCTTTGGTCTTCCTGGGGTCTGAGCTAAAATGGAAATACAAATGACAAGCCAAAAGAATGACCTGAATAAGAACTTTTTAATGAATTTACAAAAGAAATTGGTTAAAGCCTTGAAAATTAATGTGAAAATACAAATGATATATCAAAAGAATGATCTGGACAATGAGTTTTTACTGGATTTGCAAAAGACATTTGCTAAAGTCTTGAAGAAGTCTTTAGGATCAGAAAAATAAAAGCTGCAGAAGGAAAACTGAATTCAGGGAGAGGCAGTCAAAGCCAGGAGAAAAGTAGTATTTATTGTCTTCAGGATTGTTTTAATATTGCCTTTATTGACTTACAGGTAGGTTTTGATTTGACTCCCGAGATAAGATTATTTGGAAAATTAACTGCTTCCTTATGAAACTGCATAAACTTAATCCAGTACAATCTATTACAGCAACATTAGGCACCTAACACCAGTGATCCTTATTTAAAAAGAGAGGAAGCAAGGATATATATATTAGCTCGTCTACCTTTCAACTTCCGTATTAATTCTCTAATGCAAGTCTTGACAAAATCCAAGTTTCATTCCACAATTTTAATCAAGAAACGTTGTTTCAGTTTCTTATCTGCTGATTACTCAGGCATCCTCTTTCCAAACCCATTCTTCTACTATAGAGATAAAGACTAGATATTAATAGTAATTTCCCCCCAAAGTCCTGTTATTTACACTATTCTTAGAAAATCAATAGATGGAATCAAAGTATTTAAATTCTTCTATGTTTCTTTTCAAGTCTTGGCAATCTGGAAAATAAAACAATGAGCTGTCACTGCCCAGTCCCACAAATTTACAAATGTTATTCGGTGCTACACAATCGCAATGGCAATAATTAAATCCTAGCTGCAATGAAATATTCAGAGAAAAAACCATCAACTAGTTGATATATGGTGCACAGATATATAATTACTGTGATCCAACTGCTCTGTTCAGTCCAATTTGCATATACCTCAATTTGTACCGAATTCCCTAGCAAGGTTCAAATCTGGCTTAATCTTCATAAAGCTTGCTTTAAACTTTTGCATCTAAAATTTCAAAGTAATTTTTTTCCTTACAATTGTCTGACTTTGACATAATAATTGTCATCATAGACAGCAGGTACAAATACCAACCTAAGTTTTTATAGTTTATCAGTTCACTATTGGCCTTGTTTGGTCTTGAAAGAGCTCTAATAAAACTGAAATACTGAGTTCTTGGCAATAACATTTAGAAAGATCTAAGTACTTTGTTCAGTTCTGTTTGGAATATGTCTTTTCTCTGCCAACTGTCTAGTCAGTATCTTTTGCCCAACTCATTTTCATTGCTAGATTCAACGTTTTGCCATCTGTGTTGCTGGAAGGAAAATTTAACAACATTACAGAGCAAAAGTGATCATGTTCTGTCCACTTGGGGAAATATTGGCCTTCTATGTGCTTCTGTGCAGTTTTTTTCTATTTGAGTGGCTGTTAATAATAACTTTCTTAATTAACAGCCCATGTAGATCAGATACGAATATTCTTCTCTTATCTGGCAAGTTGTCCAAGATCTCCAGAAGAGTCACCAAATATTGATGAATTACTTTGCCATTCAACATTTAATTACATAATGTCCTTGACAATTTGGGTACCAGTTGTATATTTTTAATATATTCAATTTAAATTCAATTTATGTTTCAATGTAAACTTAGTTTCTTATTTTTTTTTTTGGTCTTTGTACTTAAACAAGGCTAAATGCTTCTGCATTTGGGGTTTTACTGCAGGGAACACCTTGTCTAACAGTGTCTGGTTATTCCGTCTTGAACGGCTATCCTTGGCAAGAGGAAAAATAATCAATTTCTCAACCCTGAGAACTTTCAACTTAAAAACTCTTTACTGTACAAGAAAAATGTCCTAAAAAGGTGCTACAACTCTGATTGATAGAAATAATAAGACGGACATATAATTCTACAGGCCTTTATGAAAGTATAATGTTAAATCATACAAACCTCTGCTGTTTAAAATACACATATTTGTAGTTTAGCAGTATAAAAAATAGATTTGGAATGTACAGCCTTCAAAAAGTTAAACTTTTGGACGGGAGGAAACAATATTGGTAAAAGTAAATAAAGGAATAAGCAAACAAACAAACAATAAATAAAAGTACAGTAAAATTTCCACGTGTAATCATGATAAATTGCTTCTGGAGAGTACTAAGGAAAATTTCCAATCCTGCTATAAAAATGCAACTATAAATAAGCAAATGGAATAGGTGATCTTTTTTTCTTGGAAATTGAGCAGCATAATTAAGTTTCATTTTGAGTTAATAAACAAGAAGGGAAGGGCATTTCCAATAGTTATTTATACTCTGTTATGTTAGCTAATGAATTACTGCCTAAAAGTAGCTCATTTGGAGCTGTAGCTATCAACAAGAACTATGCAATATTGAGGAAAATGGTTAATTGATCATGATTTTATTTTTCACATTTCTTCAGACTGGAAGTCATATGATTATACTGAGACTGAGCTTTCACATTACATGGATCTTGAAAGCATTTTACTACGTTTTTTATATCAGTTCTCAACTGTCATCCTTTTTAAAGATGATTGGCAGGATTAAGTTTTGATTGTTTTTAAAGCAAATATAGCTTTTCTATTAATTTAAAATAAATCAAGTACCATAGAAAAAGTATTTTAAAAATTCCATGAATAAAAAAAATATGTTTTTTCATAAAGGAGAACAATAATAGTCTTATATACTTCTTCAGAATTTTTGTTAACAATAATACTATTTTAATTTATGGAAATGTTAAAAAGAATGGCTGAGGGAACATAAGAGCACAAAGGAACCTTGATTAAATTTTACTTTCCTTTCAAATGACCAAATAGACTTTAGATTTCCTGCAAACTAACTTATTCATAAGTGTCAGTTCAGTGTAATGGTTAAGCCATCAGGCCAGAAACCAGGAGACTGTGAGTTCTAGTCAGCCTTGAACACAAAGTGACTTTGGGCTAGTTACTTTCTCTCAGCCCTTGTGAAAGAGGCAATGGCCAACCATTTCTAAAAATCGAACACAACTGAATGGAATAAACATTTACAAGAACTCTGAGTAAAGGAGACGGGAGAGGAGATTATAAGATCTTTTGGGGATTAGAATCCATCAGCTACTTCATCTCTGTTATTCTCATAGACTTTACTGCCCTTGAAGCTGGAGCTCCATTTAGCTAGCACGAATAATGGCCACTAAAAGGGAAAGGCATGTTTGCGTTCTGCATGCAAGATGACCTGCATTCAATCATTGGCATCTTTCACAAAATGCTGAAAACCAGCTATTAATCAGTATAAACATTACTGAGTGCTGGACCAACAGTCTGACATGGATAATTCTACTTTCTATGTATTTGGATTTAATAAACTATTCTCTTAAAATATGCTAACCTTCTTTCAGAGTCATTTGTCCTATTGGCCATCCCAACACTCTTCAATAGAGAATTCCATAAATTATGTATTGATAAAGAAATACTTTCAACTGAGCAATGGGACAGTGCTCCCATATCTTTCTTCCTTGGTACTTAATTGATCAACATGGTGAGTTATGAGGGAGAAGAGAGAGAGGGGAGAGGATAGATTTCCCAAAATCCCCAAATGTTCCCCCAAAGACATTATTAATCATTTCCCTAAGACTGATAACAACATAAATGGGGATGGGTAAGCAAATATCATGATTGCTGAGGAAGAGGAAGAAAAGAATAAATCTCCCCTATTCCACAATCCCAGTATGTCAGGATGAGCATCCATTGTAAATAGGAGCAGGAAGCATACAGAACTGAGTAGACACATGTGAATGAAATTGGGTTCATCCTAAAAATATTTACATTTTCTTAAATATAAAAGGACAATGTTCAAAACAACAAATAGATCTTTAATGATTAAAGTCAGGGATGGGCAATTATAGCCCAGACCACAGGTCAGCAACCTGCGGCTCCCAGCCTCCTCTGCCATTTGCAGAGAGACAGAGACACAGAGAGGCACTTGCGCTTCCCTTCTCTCTCTCTCTCTCTCTCTCTCTGTAAAAGAGAGTGGCCTCACCCTGTTCTCTGAAGAGCTGACAAGCTTATTGGGTGGGCTCCTGCTTTGGCTGCGTCTCTGCAGGAAGCAGGAAGGGCAGGAGAGAGCCAGCCTGTTGGAGAACAGCTTGAAGCCAGCTTGCCAAGTGAGCAGAAGATCGAAGAGAGTGAGGGAGAGAGAAAGAAAGGGAGAGGGGCGAGAGAGAGGGAAAGAGAGAGAAAAAGAAGGGGGAGAGGAAAGAGAGAAGAAAGAGAGGAGAGAGGGAGAGAGGAAAGAGAGGGAGAGAAAGAGAGAGAGGGAGAGGGGAGAGAAAGGGAAAGAGAGAGAAAAAGAGGGGAAGAGGAGAGAGAGAAAGAGAGGGGGAGAGAGAAAGAGAAAAAGAGAGGGAGAGATAGAGAGGAAAGAGGGAGAGGGAGGAAAGAGAGAGAGGGAGAGAGAGAAAGAGAAAGGGAGAGGAGAGAGAGGGAGAGAAAGAGAGAGGGAGAGAAAGAGAGGGAGGGAGAGAGAGGGAGGGAGAGAGAGACGGGGAAATGAAAGAGAAAAAGAGGGAGAGAGAGAGAGAAAGAGACAGAGAGAAAAAGAGAGAGGAAGAAAGAGAGAAAAAGACAGGGAGGGAGAGAGAGAGAACTCATGCACAGCAGCCTTTATTTCTTTTTAATTAAACTCTTCAATCAAAGCCCCCCCCCCAGCAAGTTTTGAGGCTCCCAGTGTTTTCTTTTCTCTGGGAAAGTGGCTCTTTGAGTGTTTAAGGTTGTAGACCCCTGGCCCAGACATACTTATTTTGTGGCTTTCTGACAGCATCCATTCAGTGCCAGCAAAACCCACTAATTTTCACTGCAGAAATTTTTAATGTTTGGATTTCAAATAATTTTTAGATACCACTTGTCATGAACAATGTAACAATTGATCAGAAACCTAGGAGTAATAATATATGATATATTTGATATGTTGTTGATGTTGTTAGTTGCGAAGTCGTGTCCGACCCATCGCAACCCCATAGACAACATTCCTCCAGATCTACCATCTTCTGGAGTCCATTTAAGCTCATGCCTACTGCTTCAGTGACTCCATCCAGCCATCTCATTCTCTGTTGTCCCCTTCTTCTATTGCCCTCAATCTTTCCCAGCATTTGATATACAGAGAGCTAATGCTATACAACAGAAATGGACAGAATGTTTTGGGCATAAACTGTTCGGTACCCAGAATGATTGGTTAATGAGTCTGTGCCTAAGCTCAAATGTCCATGCCCCAGATATTTTGCTTTTGTATAAGGAATGAAGCAGGGCTATTTTGTTCTGGATATGACCATGGTAGGGGAGTAGGAAAGGCACAAGGTTGATGGTCTGGTAAGATATACCACCCTGGTTTCTTGTTCTTTACTTCTGAGACCTTCACAATAAGGAACATGTGCGTTATTCCTTATATTGGCAGCAGTTACTGGAAGGGAAGATTCTGGGGAAGCAGGTGGTTTGGCACTCAGGCCATCCATTAGAGGAGAGCGAGATAAGAGCTAATATATACAAGCCAAGCCCTTGACCTTCACTCCCTAACAAATCACAATGGGATTCCTCTAGATTTTGTGTGGGCCAAAACCTGAAACAACCAAAGCATTTTAGGTTTTGTTTCTGCCAATTTTTGACCAGCTCAAAATGCTTTGGTAGAATTTCCAGAAAGTAATTGCTTGTCCAGGCTTGAAACAAAACATTTCCCCCTGTAATACAATCCATTAAAATACAATATATTAAAAACTGGTATTGGAGATAGTCACTAGCTGAGAAAGACCAACATATAAAGATTATTCTTTTAAAAAATATTTGATGCAGGTTAACCTTAGAGCCAGCATATTATACAGAGAGATATTTCAAAGACAGATGGCCCTATATTACCTTCAAAGCACAATCTGTATGCATCTGTGGACAGCAGGACCTTCTCTGAACATTGCTAATATCTTCTCAACCTTGGCAACTTTAAGACTTGTGGACTTCAACTCCCAGAATTCCTCAGCCAGCACAAGTCTTAAAGTTGCCAAGGTTGAGAACCCCTGTCTTAGGACAACCATTTCTTGAACGGCTAAGTTTGAACACTCTACTTAAAATCTGGCAGCTAGTGCAGACTGCTGGAGTATGTGCATGGTAAAATAATCTAATTGCCTCAACCCCCAACACAAAGAAAATATGACTCAAAAATGAATATTTAGTAGTAAACAGAAAATGGAACCAACCTGACTCAATCCATAAAATGTATGTTCTGAATGTATTTATTGAGCTTAATTCTAATACAGATTTCCCACTTCACAACAATAAAAATCACTAAAACAAAAAGATCCAAACTGTCTAAGTTATGCTATACCAAACATTTATTTACTGGACTTATTCTTATTCCATGAAAAAATGTTCAAGGCAGTCCAGATTAAAAATACTATTTTAAAACTACTGTGAAAGAAACTAATTCCAGTATTCCTTCAGCATAACAAAGTGATTTTTTTTGTTAACCTTAAGAAAAAAAATAAGATGTAAATTGTCTACCATTTCCCGCAGGCAGTTTCCTAAAATTTTAGTCAGTCTCTCTTCTGCCTTCCCCCCAACTCTTATCAGTTTAGTATGGATCAGGCAGGTATCTGGTTATTTAAAGAATAGGATAAATGGTCTGAGACAGTTTCTCCCAGCCCCAATTCACCAGGGAACACTCAAGAATTCCACCTGACACTGGGACAGCGTTGTGCTCTTAAACAATCTGCCGTCTGATCCGATTGTTCCCCAGTGGGAAGGCAGCAGGCCGCAGCTCACTCAAGAGTCATTGATTGGATTAACAGCCTAATTCCCAACAGATGAATAGAATACTGATGTCTTGTCAGCCCAGATCATAGAAAGAAAACACAATCTGCTAATACAATTGGAAATTTAACTCTTTAAACTCCCCTGCAAGGCAGTGTAGATCTGGACTTCAAATTCAACAGGATGTTGTTTAACTGTGTGACAGTTAAAAGCCTTTTCTGCTTCTGATTGATTTTATATGCAAGCTGTTTGTAAACATAGACAATTGCTAGAAATCTTTTTGAAAAATCTCTAAAAAGAACTATAACATGGGTACAATGTTTGACAAATCTAAAAAGCTCTTATCACTGTATATTCTAAATTTAAATGAAATGTATTTGGTACATTTTAAGGCAGTACATTATGCTCCCTCCTCCTTTATTCCTATATTCCCCACTATATTCACTTGTGAGGTGAGGAGAGATGAGTGAGAGAGAGAGAAAATGGCTAAGAAAGATCTTAGTACCTCCATTGTTGTTATTTTCACATTCACCTTCTAGAATATTCAGTGGAAAAATAGTGGAAGGCCAAATCCACTCAGTGAGTCTCACAGGCAAATTAGCAGACCAGGACCAAAGCTCTGTGAAAAGATGCAGTTTTATATAGATGGTCATGTGTTTCTTCATGATTATTGGAACCTTATCACTAATTGTTTTGCAATTGGGCAGTATGCTTCCTCCAACATTTCTTCAAGGGAAGGAGATGTAGACTTAGAAATGTTTGCTTGTTGTGCTTCTGATTCATTCCAAATAGGAATCTGATGATTAACACTGAAAACATCAGAGATTGGATTTTTCAAGTATGAATAATTTTAAAATATCCTTAAAATATCCATTTGAAACATATGTACCTTTAGTTTAAATTCAGAAAAAAGCATTGTAAATTTGTGAACACTGAACTGAAACCTAGGAATAATTTCTGTAAATATCTTCTTTAAAAGAGAACATAGTCTACAAATCTTGACCTATATATACATGCATCAAGTGATACCCTTTTGGAATAAGAAATGTTATGCACAAGAGGAATAGGAAACAGTAATCCAGAAAAACAAAATAACAAAGCACACTGTTAAAAAAGAATAGCCTGTCGGAACAGGCTGATAAATTGCAGGTACGATTAAATTGATGATTTCTGTCAAAGCCAAAGATTGCAGGCATCTGTCAGAAATATAGATTCATAATGAATTATGATTCTTCTATCTGGCACTGGAATGATAAATTTAATGGCAAATAATATTTAATAACATATTCTCATTTGAATTTGTTTGGTTTTGAGTAGCTAGGGGACTATAAAGCAACTGATTTTATTTACACACACCTGTAATTTACTACACCTTCATCCAGTCTATGCTTTTGGGGAAGTTTAGCAGAAATTCCACCTTAGCTAGGAAAAATATTCTAGAGCCTCAAAGCTAAGAGACTAGCAGAGGGGTGATTTCACTTAATCTCTCTGAACTTCAGGCCCCACGTGCTGTCCAACAGCCGGTCCTCTTTGGGCTCTTTGCCAGCTGTGACTTTGCATGCTTTATGGCAGAGATTATTGAAAGGAGATTAACTTTCCTAAACCCCTTAGATTTTAATTATTTCTGTATGTATTTATAAAACCTACAGTCTGCTAGTATCTGAGCATAATTGTCCAAATACCCATTCTTAACCTGGTTTGGAAAAGACCAGTGCCACTAAGATAGAGTACAAGTCATGTCCTGATTTTCTTTACTGTATCTTATATATTATAATTGTAAATAAGGACTAGAAATATAGTATTTAAAATAGTACAGTATTAACATTTAACTGCAATATTACCATTTCACCTCTGTTTGAGATGTACAGTTTTCATTGGTTTGTTTCTTTTTCAGACTCTTGATACTGGATTTCCAAGTACACTTCAGAAATTATTTAGAAAAGTAAAACTGAACCAAATCCTTTCTTTGCTTTACAGTATGATACAGATTATTATCAAATAAGGAATAATAGTAGAGCCCCATGCCAAATATAGTGTATTTCTGGTCTGAATTTTTGACTGTGGGTATAAAAGAAAAGAAAAAAGAAAAGAAAATGCACTATGAGAACATTATTCCAGGGCATTAGCATAAAAAACAGAGCCTTTATTCTAATGGATAAATAATTTTGGAATATTTAAAAATATAGCCAGTCTAAAGGCAATCAAAGGAGCAGATTTTTTTTACCAGATTTATTTATTAACTTCTATCTGATTGCCATCAAAACAACTCTCAGGAGTTTACAGTGTATACAATCAAAAATTAAAACATTCACAGTTACATCAAAACATAATAACAACACTAAAATGCCCTTATTAGGCCTCACATAAGAAATTGCAGAAATAAAGAAATAAGACAAAAAGCAAAAACACGCAACTGACAGTCTGATTTGGCTTAGGGGTGTATATGACAGTATGGTTTTCATAGATTTGAATTTTCCTGAAACCTGAGATGTATAGGAAGTTTTAGATGGGAATCCAGATAAATCCTATTTTTGTTTTGCAATATTAAGGGTAGACACCACTGTTCAGTTATTGTGTATTATTTTACAAAACAACTCAGTGAGAAAAAGGGGGGTAACAACCATTCTGGAAGATTATTTTAAACAATCCTTTCCTTACAGTTTTAGCCCAATCCCTAGCCTACAAATACGTGCCTAATATCTCTAGACCAGAGGTCACCAACCTTTTGGACACCAGGGACCAGTTACGTGGAGAGAGGTTTTTCCGTGGACCAGAGGAGGCATGGTTTTGTGTGCTGCCTACATCCTGCGGATGGGGTTTTGCTTGTTTGTGCGCCTGGCTGCTGGCATGCTGCGGACTGGTACCAGTCCATGGACCAGGGGTTGGGGACTCCTGCTCTAGACAACTGTGCAAGGTTATTGTAAGTTATGTAGGTCACTGTTTGCAATACTGAATATGAATGACATTACAAGAATGTTATAAACCATTCTTTCCAACTTGCAGCTAGATAAAATATGGCTGGGAAAGCTGTAGTATGAAAAATTATGACGTTTCCTTCAAATAGTGTCCAATGTTTTTGTGTACAGCATCTAGACTGAAACTTCATTAATGATCAAGAGATCTGGTTCATATATCTGGGATATTACTTTCCAGCGCCTCAGAGTATTTATGCTTCTTTATGACTGCATTAATGTTCCTGGCTGACAGATGAACATGGTTTTCTATTAGCCTTGTGGAACAATCCAGATTTGAAGGAGAAAAGGTGATTCAGAGTGTGGTTGGGAGCACATATCCCACCTGTCAGCACTTCCTTAAATCAAATGTATCTTTTTCTGGCAACTATGCCAGCCCAGGAATGTATGCAGCTTCTTTAAAGAGCTGCTGACAGATGCACAGCCCTGTTTTCTACAAGTGTACTTGTAATGTTGAGAGCTTGCCAGTAACTTAGCTCACAGAAACTGATTTTTTTTTCCCTGAAGAAAATATCTACTTTATTATAAAGTATCCATATTACCAAAGATATATTTGGGTTCACAGTGAAGTCAAATGACTCTAATCCATTATGATAAACATTAATTGCAATAATTTGTTTTTGTTTTTTTTCAATTCTAAGCTGTGCTACTGAAAGCAACCTGATGCATGATTCAAAATGCGTTTCTACATAAGCAAAGGAGTGTACCCTGCTTGCCTGGGCAAAAAGAGCTGATTGCTCCGATACAGATTTTAATTTTTAAAAATCATCCTTGTGAGAATGGCTGAATAGAAAGTTTACACAAATTAATATACTTGCATTTTTGGATATATCTAAGTATGCATATCAAGACAAGAGAGAAGGTTGGCAACTATCTTAAAAGAGTATCTCTATAACATACTCTTAAATAACTAGATACTTTTATTTGTTACTGGACTTCAACATTACACAAAAGTCCTATTAAATGCAGAATAAACAACGAATGATAAATTCTATATAATCTACCTTCACATACAGTGGATATGTGAACACATCTTTGTTAAAGTGGCAGTGTCAGGCACCAGAAATCAGCAATCAAGGCTGTTCAAATGAGTACAGGTTTACTCCATGTTAGCTCTCTCCAAGAATCTGAACTGTTAACAATCAAGGCAAATTGGTGGTAGATAAAAGTTAAGGGAATTCAAGGAGGGCTGGACTTAGATCTCTTGTGGGAACGAAGGGACTAATGACTGATGATGCACTTGACCAATGATGGCGAACCTTTTAGAGACTGAGTGCCCAAATGGCAACCCAAAATCCACTTATGTATCGTTGGGTGCCTGGTGGGCGTGGCCCATTGGGTGGGTGTGGCCCATTGGGTGGGCGTGGCTGCAGTGGTAACGGCAGATTGGGTGGGACTAAAAAGTTCAATCAATCAATTCCAACTTTGCGAGATCTTTTTTTCCCCGCAAGGTGAAATTGATTGATTGATTGAACTTTTTTTTTTTTTTTTGCACACAGCGGCGTAGGCCTAAAGCCCAGCTGAAGGCCTAGTACTGGGGCGATGGCATGCGTGCCCAGAGAGAGGGCTCTGAGTGCCGCCTCTGGCACCTGTGCCATAGGTTCGCCACCACGGCACTTGACTCTTCCCTCAGTTTTAGCTAGATTGTCTACCGCCAAGTTTTTGAGTTGTAAAAATATCAGACCACTTCAGAATTTTTGCACCTTTAATATAATACACAAGCTGAAAAATAGTTGAAAAATAAACTGATTTTTTTTACGGGGAAAATAACAATAAAAAACCTAGAATAATGCAGCTGCATAAGCATGCACACTCTTTTATAAATAGGAATGTGGCTGTGTTCAGAATGAACCAATCACATTCAAACTGATGGTAAATAGTAGTTTAGTAGACACCTGCTGTCAATTAAAGTGACCCTGATCAAGCCCATATAAAGTTCAGCAGTTCTAGTAGGATTTTCATGACATTTACTCAGTTGCCTCTTACAGGTCTGCAAAGAACTTACAAAGCACCAAAACTTTCTTAAGTGTGACACAGAAATATTAAGAGAGAAGTTTGAGACTACTCTGGCAATACACGCAGTTTTAAACAGATTTCCTCAGGAGAAGCAGAATCCTCAACAGAAAAATAGCTCTCAAATATGTTTTAACATTTCTTTGAATGGACTTTATCTTTCAAATCATTGGTGGATCAATCTTCAGACAGAAATTTGGCAACATAAAGACTACCTCTATTGCTCTCCCAATGTATTTCACTTGATCTGCAAGATGCTACACAAAAATATATACTTGGATTCATTTCTACTAAACCTAGAGCCTCCTTTCTTACTTACAAATATAATGTAAGGTCTTCTAGGCAGTACTTTTCATTGACAAATATCTACACTGGCTTTGTATAAAGCAGAATATGCTTCCATGTCCTAAATATATAACAGTGAGTAAATACTCTCACATCAAAAAAACTGTTCTGAGTTACTGGACGCAGAGGGTCAATCATATTGGGAAGGGAGAATGGCTGCTTTCTGTTAACTGCCCAAGATAATGCTTTGAGTGTATCTTGATGGAATCAGGAAAATTGGATTGTCTTCCCATTTGCTGGCCTAAAACAACCTTTTTATACATATATCCCATTAAAAAGAAACACAGGAAAGCCCTTTCAAAAATAACTAAATATTTACCTATAATCCAGAAATCAGTCAGAAAAGCTTTAATTCTCTTTGCAATTCTTAAGTAATGCAGTATGTCAGAATTTAATAAATTGGGGTAGGACACTGTGTTTAAAACATGCTACTTCAACCAAAGATAGATTTGCAGGCTTAGCTATCTCTAAATGGAGATAAGGTTGTATTTACAATATAGAACAGATCATTATTACCTGAATTGCACATGGCAGCACTTTTTGCATACAGCAGGCATTCTGCTGTGCAAGCAGTGTATTGCCTAGGCATCATTTCATAATGCAGTTATATAAACTTAAATAAAATACCTATGAATACTAATTTTCATGTGACAAAATTTGCCAAGCATAATTTGTTCAAGCTGTCTTGTGACAAATGAGCAAATTGGTAATATGTTTTTGAACTCATCTCCAAAAGTGGAACTGAATGTTAAAAGCAAATATTAAATATTATAATATATGTAAGATAAATAGCAACACCATCATAAATGAAATAAAATTTCTGAAAGCAAATCTGTTACACTTGTAGCAAATTTTACCAGAAGGAATCTCTTTGCAGTAGACTAGCATTCCTGTGGGAGCTGACAAGAACACAAATTCAAATGAGAAGATCCATGAAAAGGTCAGACATTATAAGGAACGAAGATATCATTTTGGATTCACAGGAATGATGTTCCCAAACTTGTCTGCATTTTAAGGAGGAGATTCTTTTTGACTGCCTACTGCTTTATTCATTGCACGGAAATATGTAATAAAAACAATTCTCCCAATTTGACAATAGATATAGAGTGAACATGGAGGGAAAATAAACTCCATTTCAAATATAGAAAATAAGCACAAAATGAGGAAATCATAATTCGAGGCTGCCATGTGAATGCAACCTTTGACAATACAAACTCACACTGTGCAGTTAAAACCACACATTGAAGACAACTGAATTTCCATGTTTTGCAAGCCACCTAATCACAAATACCCATCTTAAAAAATAAGCAGGCCAAGACAGGTCCTTAAGTTTGCCATATCTTAGAAATGGCACGATAACAGTAATATTGCCAGGAGGAAATATGAATAGAATTATACTTCAACCCAACTTCAGAAAACAATGCATTCAGGAAACTAATGTGGTACTTAATCGTTATTGAGCTTCCTAATTTTATAAAATGTCAAAAATTCAGCTTGAAAATGGGGTAGGGGGTGATGAAGAGAAGACAGAGACACAAGGAATGGTTGTTTGACCAATGTTAAAAGGATCATGAGGCTGCAGTTAAGGGAGGGAGAGCGAAGGAGATATAGCACTGGTTCTAATCAAATCAGTTTAAAAAGCTGTAGCCTCTCGGAGTTAACCTTGCCAATCAGAGCATAAGCAGAAGCATGCTTGTGCACATTAAACTGGGAACATGTCCTTGAACCCACATAAATGCTTCACAACAACCTGCAAATGCTATGCTACAAGCATTCTAAGTAAACAAATTAAAAAAAAAGCTTGAATTCCATTATGAATGCTGCACAGGAATAAGTTATCCTCAAGTGGCAATGAGCATGAAGAAGAAAACTCATACACTTTCCTGTTATTAAAAGGTGAGCTCATGGGATTAAGGCTTCAGTAATGTGAAAAATAATTTTTAAAAAAGGCTTAGAAAAAGATCCCAACATATGCAGGTGTTACAACTCCAACAGATGCATTACAAACCCATTTCAATGGCTAAAGGCAAGGCAGTCTATTCAAAGTTAGCATTCACTGAACACAGGCATGGATGATCTAAAGGGATTAACTGGAGACTTTAACTCTGCCATATATTAGGCAAAGTAGAGTCACTCTACACAAAGCCAGACACTTTTCCTAACTAAAGTCCTCCTATCATTCTTCTTATACTGACAAATTTTCCATTGCTGCAAAAGTTTGCTGCCTTGGTCTTCTCTACCCTATTTCTCCAAACACAAGGCCATAGAGGAAAAGTAACACTGAAACTGCCTTGAGTAGCAATCCCAAAATAACAGGATCTCATTCTAATTATGGAACTGTGAAGACCTCAAAAAGTTCACCTGGGTTTCACATAGACCTTAACTGATTAAGAATGCAGATAAAAAGTTTAACTGAGGTAATAAAATGCTAAATAAAATAGAATAAAAAAGCAACAGTAGCCAGTCTTAGAATATCCAGTCTTAGAACTGACAATAAAAATACTGAAGTGGTAGATAGCTTCTACATTTTAGGATCAACCATCACTAGAGTAAAGGAACAAACAATAAAAAATACACTACAGTTTAGAACTTGGTACAGCAACTATGAAGGACTTGGGGGAAAAATATTTAAATGCATTCATAATAGTATAAGCAATGGTATTTGCTCAGACACTCTATGGAAGCAAAAGTTGGATTCTGAAAAAGCAGGATAGGAAGAATGTTTGTTTCTGGCAAAAAAAAAACCCCTCCAAAAGTATAATTTGCAACCTTCAAATTATTCTTTTGATAGCTCCAGATAAAAGTACTGCTGTATCCTTTGATTTAAGTTGTCTGGGGACTTAAGAATTCAGAAATGAATAATATTCCACTACTCCTAACTCATTAGCATCCCAACAATGCTCAAAAGGCCTATAATAATATCGGAATAATGGGGGGGGGCTGTAATGGTGCAGGCTTACATCAGAATTTAATGTTGATCAGCAAATCTGCAATGGCAGCAAGAGAGCTGTGACAGACTACAAAAAGATGAAAGGGGGAAATTACATTGGCTTCACTTTGTATATGCCTCCTTATATATTGCCACATTTATACCAGATTGCTTCTTTAAGAAAAATATTCCTTTTATCATAAGACTTAAGAAAGTGCCCTTTTTTGAGATTCTGGGTTGCCTGGTTTCAGGTTTACCATTTACAGCTAGACAGTTAGAAGACTCTGGAGAAAAAAATTCATTGTGAAATTGAGTGACTGATAAAATCTAGTAACAGTTTATCTTCTACATTTCCAAAACAAAGTCAACTTGAAAATAACCCTAGAAATAGAAACAAATACAGTACCTGAACAAATCCCATGTATCCTATGAACAATTATCTGGTACTTTTTTTTTAAAGCAACAAATCACTGACATCACTTGTATTCATTTAATTTAATTCATCGGGTTTTATAAACTCTTGGGGCAAGGACAGGTGAAGGTGTGACCTAAACTAGGGAACTAGACCCAGAAGGTTGTTTTGAAGGTTATCCCAATGATGGAATAAGATAAGCATTCTACCCAGAGTCCAAAGGTTGTAATGGAGTAGGATAGGACAATGCAATCACAAAGACTGGATAAAAAGATATAATTATGGTTGGTCACACAGTCAGCCAGATACTTAAACTAGACTTGGCATTTTTATCCATCTATTGAGCCCTTCCCAAAGACCTGAATAAGTAGATGTTGTTGTTTGGATGATGTTAAAAGATATTGTTGCAGGATATATGCTATTCCAAGTAAAGCTGTCAATACCAAGGATGTTAAAGTGGTGCTTCAGTTGTTTTGGAATTGTACTCAAGGAACCTAGGAAGAGGTAAAGGTTTCCCCTATCCAGTCAGGTCGGACTATAGAGGGCGGTGCTCATCTCCATTTCTTAGCTGAGGGAGCCAGTGTTTTCCGAAGACATTTCTGTGGTCATGTGGCCAGCATGGCTAGATCCAAGGCACACAGAACCTGTTACCTTCCCACTGAATTGATGCCTATGTATCCACTTGCATTTGCATGCTTTTGAGGTGCTAGATTGGGAGGAGCTGGGGCAAGTAATGGGAGCTCATCCCGTTGCATGGTGCTCAGGTCTTGAACCCGGGCTGCCAACTATCCAGCTGACAAACTCGATGTCCTTAACTGCTGAGCCATCACATCCCCTCCAAGGAACCTATTACTATTTATACTACCTTTGCTTTCTTTTGCCAGTTGTTCCACTTTTTAAAAATCTTTATATTTTGTGATTAAAAAAAACCTGGATTCTAATCACGTCTGGATAAAGTGATTCTATAAACTATTATTTTCTTTTTGAAGTTATTATTCCTTGCTTCTTCAAAAAAACAAAAAAGATGATTGGATATTTGTTTCCTAATGTTTAGATGCTACATACTGCAGCTGTCTCTAATGGCTTGCTATTCCTTTAGACTGAACTGAGACCCTGAATATTGGCAGGAAAAAAAATGAGTAATTCCTCCTACAAGCTGTGATATTATTATTGATACCTCTCTACCTTGAGATTATAGAGCAGTGGTTCTCAACCTGTGGGTCGGGACCCCATTTGGGGTCGAACGACCATTTCATGGGGGTCACCAAACAACGCAGTCCGCCATTTTTTCCCGCTTTTCCTTAGCTGTGCTACTCCCTTTTATTCTATTGGCTTTTGAAAGCCAATAGAATAGACTCTCTTGAATAGAGTCTAATTCTATTGGCTTTCAAAAGCAATAGGAATTGTCCAGGCTGTCTCTGCCCTGCTGAGCCCGCCAAAAGTCCCATTCTGCAAACGGTGCTGCACCAGTTGAGTAGTCCTCAACTTACGACCGGTTGAGTAGTCCTCGACTTATGACCGGTTGGGGGTCGCGGCATTAAAAAGGTTGAGAACCACTGTTATAGAGGCACACATGAAATCTTGTTGTTTGAGAACCCAGAAATGTGATGACAGCTTATGGTTTCTGCAATTGCTAGATTAAGAATGGGTTCTCTGGAAATAAAGAGCAAAAAATTATTGCAAGTTGAGAGTGAAAAATCATGTATAGCTAGTCAGTCTTAGTGGAGCTGGAGAGCTTGATGCACTGAGGCTGAATCAGCAATTTCATTTTAAAAAATCCCTCTTTTAGAAAAAGTCTTGGGCTGATCAAATTACCCTTTTGCGCCTTCTAGTGGCTATCACAATTATTTCTCTGTAGTTCAAATTCAGAAGATGACCTCTTTTCTGAGCACTGAGACAGACTGACTGAATTCCAGAAGTGGTGGATACAAGGGGCATCTTCACATTTTGACTGTTCAATCAGAAGACAGCTTGAAATGAACATCCACAGGCACAGTGAGAATGGCTGAGTGTAGGGAGAAGGGGCCTCGGGAAGGATGGGGATCATGGCTACAGCTTTCCTCATTGCTGCGTTTAAAATTACTTTCTGAAAGCACTAATGTCTTTGAATTTTTATCAGTCAGTTTAGTACTACATCTTTATGTTCAAGCTATAGAGAAGCAAAAGGGACAGTATAGAAAAGCAACAAGATGCTGAGGAAAACAAGACAATAGAAAATAAACTCATAAAAAGGGGGAGAAAGAGAAAATGATAGAAGTATGTGAACTAATGGTTCAATAAAGAGAAAGCTAGGATTAACTGGGGAGGAACGTGGATAGCACCACATATTTTTCCTTTTTTAATTTTAGCACCCTAAAGAGGAAAGAATGATAACATAATATGAAATATAGGAGAGAAAAAACTGAGATCCTGCAGCTATTACAATTTAAAATAATGTGAAAAGAGGAAGCTTGTTGGCTCTATAATGGAGACCAAATCATTTCAGTTCCACTACTATATGATTTAAAATCAAATTTACAGCAAGGATGTTGGAAACATATATTTCATTTTAAAACACAGCATATTTGCAGCTCCTTGGATTTGGAAAAAACCTCCCAAATTAAACTAATTTGCCACTACAACTCTTGATAGGAAATCTGAAGAATCGATCAGTGAGGAACAGTCAGTATTTTAATACAAAAATAATAAAAAAATCTCCTCACCTGTGATTATGAAGAAGAAAAAATTAGACAGCTTTTGCTTACCATGTCATACAATCCTAGAATTAATTTCAATTACATTTATCTTAAACAAGCCAGATTTAAATTATGATATCAAGTCTGCTTGTTGAAATAAATCATAATTAAGATTAACCAGCCTGTGCTTTAGGCATGAGAGTAATCTGGGGTTAATTAAAGTAAGTTATATCCTCTGACATGGCGGGGGGGGGGGGGGAGAAGCTGGCTCTTTTTGGTCAAGGTGAGGGAACATGCAAATCCACTGAGTTGCTTTATTCATTCAAGTTTGATAATAAATCAACTCAGGCACATTGTGATCAGATGACCTTATATAAAGCCTCAACTTACTTTTTCAGCCTATTCAGTTTCAAGAATGAACATTAGCAAGAAAGCATCACTGTTAATATTTTTTTTCTTGATTTATTTCAACCATTTTGCCTAAAAATCCTAACTGCGCCAAAACAGACATATGGAATTCATATGCAATACTTAAAATGGTAACTGTCTCACAATTATGCAAATTATGTTTTTCTATGCAGTAGTAAGAGTTGAATAATTACAGCAGGGATAGGCAAGATTTGGGGATTAGGGTTGCAACTCAGTTTTCTACTCTTCTGGAAGTACTGTGACAGTGGGGTCATGGAAGAGCAGGAATAATTTGGGGGCTGATTTTCAGAATTTTAGGCTGTTGTTTACAGGCGGGCACTGGGGAAAAACCCCAAATATTAAAACAAATTTAAAATAATCTCACAGGTGGGCACTTTAGAAGACATTTAGAGGTAGGAAAAGGAACAGTTTGCCTATAGTTGACTCACATTCCTTCCCTTAATTTGGAAAAAACCAAAACCCCACAGCACTCCACTTCAGCCATTTTATTGTCAAATTTTGGAAGTATAATCTTGGGCTCCTATGAAGCTACATATAGGTGTATCTTACAGGAAACAGTCTTGTTTGCATTATACTTTGTTTCAACTGTCATTATTGATTGTTATATCCTGGGGAAAAGGTCAGGATTCTAATTAACAATAATAACTATTTCTTATTCAAGCTGCTGCAGACACATTTAAAGACTGTATCCTGGGGAAAAGGACAGGATTCTAATTAACAATAATAACTATTTCTTATTCATGCTGCTGCAGACAAATTTAAAGATTAGTACGCTTATTCCTGAAAGGTATATGCAAATTCTTTTGAGTTCAGTCACTACTAACATGACTATTTGTATTTCTGAAGAGATATTAATAAATTACAGCCAATTCACTGTTTAGTGCGGGTTCTTTAAATTGCACGCTTCTATGTCTCATAACTGACATACAACAGAGGCTTCCTTTTCTACTTTTGTACCATCCTGAAGTCTACAAAAGTAACTTGTGTAAAACTGTACAGGCTTCTTACCCTTTATAAGACCAAGCCCTCTGGCCAGTGTCAAGTAATCTGTCACTGTAAAGTACTTGTACTGAAGCCAGATATTTATTGCTATTGATCGACCTGATCCTAGAGAAAGACTTTTGTTCTCCCAGCCCAGGACTTTGACCTCAATTAAGTTATGAATTTCCATCCAATAGACTATTCTACTTACCCTGCTGCTCTTTCTGACTGGATTAATTAGAATTAGCCAGGCCACCCACAAATCCCTCATGGATCACATTATAATAATAATAATAAATATAGAGTTCCAGCAGTATACCAGAAAGAATTTTGAAAGATTGCTCACGCAAATACATCATTCAGACTCTGCCAATACTAATTTATCTGAATTTGATTACCTCATTTGCTGTTTTTTATTTCTATTAAAACAAAATTCTCCTTGACATTATCCCAGTTCTGAAATTTAACCATACATATAAAGACAATTATTTTGGCACTTCGGTTCACTTAATACTTTCCAGTTGCAGATTCAGAATGTTAAAATAGTCCATCTCCAGATAGCAGCTATAGAAAAGTCACTAGCAGTTTTAATAAACTAAAATGATTTTTAGACATCATTTTCTATAAACATTAAGATAGCACAAAAAGAATACTACAACCTTAAATTTAAATCTGAATAGATAACATAAAACACTGAATTTTCTTTTAGTGGATTGGCTGGTTGTAAAAACCCGACCTTCATGAAAGTAAAATCACATCTTAATATTAGTCATCTTAATGCATTATTGACATCTGCCCCATCTGACATCTGAAAGTAACTGAATTTCATAAGATCAAACTATTGTTTCTAATGGATGGCCATCTTTTAGCTAACTATTTAATAGTCATTTTATAAATCAGATAAGGAATCATTCAACTTTTGGGGTCTGGTGAGCTGATTTGGAATTTTTGGAACATGCCATGGATGCTCTCAAAGCATCTTTAAAATGGGGGGATGGTTGTCCAATCATAACATTGCTGCCATGTATATACTGTACATTTTCCAAAAGGACTCAGATAAAGTTGGTTCTAATTCCATCTCCAGGATGTTCTTCATTCGTCAACGTATATCCAGATAAAGCACAGAGCTAAAGAACTGACATTATTATGTTTTAAGACTGCCAATGGGGCACACAAGAATTCTTTGAAATAACATTAATGCTAGAGCTGGTGTGTTCCATCATATTTCATATTTATTATTTTTTTAAAAAAAGATGCAAACAGATTGTGAAGTCAGGAGGATCAGAGTTGCCCTTTGGACATCAAAGAGATTTTTGTGTGTATCACATTGATCCAGATCATCTAGCACAATAGATTTAAAATATAAAATCTTGACAGACTAGATTTTATATTTTATATTAATATTAATATTTAATATTTCTATTAAAGTATTAATATTTATTAATATTTAATATTTCTATTAAATTATTTAATAGAAATATGCTTTCTTCTGACAACTATCAAAAATCAAGAACTTGGTCCTCTCAAATTATTCAGTCATTAATAATAATGCTAGAAGATAATTTTGATGACCTTAATGGTAAATGTATTTATAGTAATTGTCCTGGAGGTGGGAACATTTTTATTTTAATGATGAAAGTAAACTCAGTATGGAACAAATATCCATTTTATTATTTGATGGCTTATTTAAATTTCCGCTTTAAACTCAAATATGTTTAAATTCAGTACACAAAGATTGTGAAAGTGCATATAGGGATGTATAGTAAATATAATGGGACTTATTACTGTCATTTGGAAGTGATGTGTCTTGCTACTGATGATTCAGCAGATCAATTATATGTACTTCACAAGAACATTGGATTTTACAGCAAAGGAATACCAGGTACAAGCATCCCTACAACATGCCTCTTTTCACAATACAAAATAAATGCTTGCAGACTGGTTGACAATCTCATTTCATAACTGCCTTTCAGATACTATGACAGGAATCAAATTCTGGTAACAATTTGAACAAATGTTGTTGGTGTTGTTAATTGCGAAGTCGTGTCCGACCCATCGCGACCCCATGGACAACGTTCCTCCAGATCTTCCTGTCCTCTACCATCTTCTGGAGTCCATTCAAATTCACACCTACTGCTTCAGTGACTCCATCCAGCCATCTCATTCTCTGTCGTCCCCTTCTTCTATTGCCCTCAATCTTTCCCAGCATTAGGCTCTTCTCCAGTGAGTCCTTCCTTCTCATTAGGTGGCCAAAGTACTTGAGTTTCAACTTCAGGATCTGGCCTTCTAAAGAGCAGTCGGGGTTGATCTCTTCTAGGACTGACCGGTTTGAACGCCTTGCAGTCCAAGGGACTCGCAGGAGTCTTCTCCAGCACCATAGTTCAAAGGCCTCAATTCTTTTGCGCTCAGCCTTTCTTATGGTCCAGCTTTCACAGCCATACATTGCAACTGGGAAAACCATGGCCTGGACTATACGCACTTTTGTTGGCAGGGTGATGTCTCTGCTTTTTAGAATACTGTCTAGATTTGCCATAGCTTTCCTCCCCAGGAGCAAGCGTCTTTTAATTTCTTGGCTGCAGTCCCCATCTGAGGTGATTTTTGAGCCCAGAAAAATAAAATCTGTCACTACCTCCATTTCTTCCCCATCTATTTGCCAGGAATTGAGAGGGCCGGATGCCATGATTTTGGTTTTCTTAATGTTGAGTTTCAAGCCAACTTTTGCACTCTCCTTCTTCACCCGCATCAAGAGGCTCTTTAGTTCCTCTTCACTTTCTGCCATTAGAGTGGTATCATCTGCATATCTTAGGTTGTTGATATTTCTCCCGGCAATCTTAATTCCAACTTTTGATTCATCTAGCCCTGCCTTTCTCATGATGTGCTCTGCATATAAGTTAAATAGGCAGGGCGACAGTATACAGCCTTGCCGGACTCCTTTTCCAATTTTGAACCAATAGTGGTTCCGTGTTCGGTTCTCACTGTTGCTTCTTGACCTGCATATAGGTTTCTCAAGAGACAAATGAGATGGTCTGGTACTCCCATCTCTTTAAGAACTTGCCACAATTTGTTGTGATCCACACAATCAAAGGCTTTTGCATAGTCAATGAAGCAGAAGTAGATGTTTTTCTGTTGGCAATTTGATCTCTAGTTCCTCTGCCTCTTCGAAATCCTGCCTGTACTTCTGGTAGTTCTCGATCCACATACTGCTGGAGTCTAGCTTGTAGGATTTTAAGCATAACTTTACTAGCATGTGAAATGAGTGCAATGGTGCGATAGTTTGAACATTCTTTGGCATTGCCTTTCTTTGGAATTGGAATGTAAACTGACCTTTTCCAATCCTGTGGCCACTGTTGAGTTTTCCAAATTTGCTGGCAAATTGAGTGTAGCACTTTTACTGCATTGTCTTTTAAGATTTTGAATAGCTCAGCTGGAATACTGTCACCTCCACTAGCTTTGTTGTTGCTCAGATTTTCTAAGGCCCATTTCACTTCACATTCTAGGATGTCTGGTTCGAGGTCAATGACCATCTCATTGTGGTTATCTGGGATGTTAAGCTCATTCTTGTATAGTTCTTCTGTGTAGTTTTGCCATCTCTTCTTAATCTCTTCTGCCTCTGTTAGGTCTCTGCCATTTTGGTCCTTTATCATGCCCATCTTTGCATGAAACGTTCCCTTCATATCTCCAATTTTCTTGAAGAGATCTCTGGTCCTCCCTATTCTGTTGTTTTCTTCTATTTCTTTGCACTGTTCATTTAAGAAGGCATTCTTATCTCTTCTAGCTATTCTCTGGAATTCTGCATTCAATTGGGTGTATCTTTCTCTTTCTCCTTTGCCTTTGCTTCCCTTCTTTCCTCAGCTATTTGCAAAGCTTCCTCAGACAGCCATTTTGCTTTCTTGCATTTCTTTTTCTTTGGGATGGTTTTAGTTGCTACCTCTTGTACAATGTTGCGAACTTCCATCCATAGTTCTTCAGGCACTCTGTCTATCAGATCTAATTCCTTAAATCTATTTGTCACCTCTACTGTATATTCATCAGGAATATGATTTAGTTCATACCTGAGTGGCCTAGTGCTTTTCCCTACTTTTTTCAATTTAAGCCTAAATTTTGCAACGAGAAGCTCATGATCTGAGCCACAGTCAGCTCCTGGTCTTGTTTTTACTGACTATATAGAGCTTCTCCATCTTTGGCTGCAGAGCACATAGTCAATCTGATTTCTATATTGACCGTCTGGTGATGTCCATGTGTAGAGTCGTCTCTTGGGTTGTTGGAAAAGAGTGTTTGTTATGACCATCGTATTCTCTTGACAAAATTCTATTAGCCTGTGCCCTGCTTCATTTTGTACTCCAAGGCCAAACTTGCCTGTTATTCCGGTTATCTTTTGGCTTCCTACCTTAGCATTCCAATCCCCCATGATGATAAGGACATCATTTTTTGGTGTTAATTCTATAAGGTGCTGTAGGGCTTCATAGAACCGGTCAATTTCATCCTCTTCAGCACCAGTGGTTGGGGCATAGATTTGGACTACTGTGATATTGAATGGTTTGCCTTGGATTCGAATTGAGATCATTCTGTCATTTTGGGGATTGTATCCCAGTATTGCTTTTCCTATTCTTTTATTGACTATGAAGGCTACTCCATTTCTTCTGAGGGATTCTTGCCCACAGTAGTATACCTGATGGTCATCTGAGTTAAATTCACCCATTCCTGTCCATTTTAGTTCGCTGATTCCTAAGATGTCGATGTTCAGTCTTGTCATCTCTTTTTTGACTACGTCTAGCTTGCCTTGATTCATGGATCTTACATTCCAGGTTCCTATAGAGAAAAAATCTTTACAGCATCGGACTTTCCTTTCACCACCAGATATATCCACAGCTGAGCGTCCTTTCGGCTTTGGCCCAGTCGCTTCATTCTTTCTGGCGCTACTAGTACTAGCCCTCTGCTCTTCCCCAGTAGCATATTGGACACCTTCCGACCTGAGGGGCTCATCTTCCAGCGTCATATCTTTTTCCTTTTAGTACTGTCCATGGGGTTTTCATGGCAAAGATACTGGAGTGGTTTGCCATTTCCTTCTCCAGTGGATCACATTTTGTCAGAACTCTCTGCTATAACCTGTCCGTCTTGGGTGGCCCTGCACGGCATAGCTTATAGCTTCATTGAGTTACGCAAGCCCCTTCGCCACGACAAGGCAGTAATCCATAAAGGGGTTGAACAAATGACCTGTTGCCTATTAAAAAGTTTGTTCAGGAATTTATACAAATTTATGCACAAATGGACAGTTCAAAATTTGAAATTGCAAATATTCATTTTATTTTTCAGACTTCCCATTGTATTTGAATTTTGAATATTTTATTTTGTGTTGGACACTGAGCATAAATTATAGATTCTATTACTGTGACCCCAGTCTTTACTTATTTTCCTAAAGAATGTTGGTATTGATTATCCCAGGATTATTGTTTCAGAGGGCATCAATATAGTTGCCAAACCTGCTGGAATTGGAACTTCATGGACCCCTTGTTAACCATAGAGCTATCCAAGCCACACATTTGACAAGGTATGTTTTGAATGTGGGCTTTCCAATTATGTAGGAAAATTGGTGATTTGAAAGTGGAGATTTAACATCTATTAGGACTGTGCAGAGTATTCAAAACAAATGTATAAGCTCAGGTATGAAGCAATTATTTTAAAGTAATTAAAGGAGCTATATAGATTGCACGTCTCACCTGGTGACTTCAGAAGCTGATCCTAGCTTTCTTTGCGTAAGGGTACATGCACAGCTAGAATTCATAAAAAGAATTAAGATACCAGATCAGGGACTCCCATGAAACTGGAAACCTATTTAGATAGCTTCATTGTTAAGGGAGCCATTCTTATTTCCTTGAACTATGGACTATGTTTTTTTTAAAGCTATTTATTATTATGGTATTTTATATTTGTATTTGCTGTTTTTATAATCTGGCCTTTTATCTATTGTTGTGTGCCACTTAGAATCCCTTGGGTAAGATGGATGGCTATACAAATTTGATAAATATATATTATATGAGTTGCATACATCTAAAGTGAAGATTAGAGGATTAGATCGATGTCTTTTTTCACCCTTGCTTTTTAATATCTGCATGGAACCCCTGACTTGTGCTATTGGACAACCAAGGAAGATCTATAGAGTCATACATAACTCAATTGAACACAAGTTGCATTTATTTGAAGATGACATTCTTTTATATATTTCTAAACCTTATACTACTATCCCCAGTGTTGATGTGAAAGATAAATGCTTCTAGTAAAATAGCAGAATACTCCATTAATTGGTTCAAATAGAATTGATATCTATAAGTAAAAATCTGGTTATACAGCCATTTAAAAAATATCAATTCCACATTAAATGTCTATGTATATGTATACCAACATACTGTATGTAACTCAGTAATATGTAATGTAATAAAATATATAGAGAGGTTTCTTCAGATATCGATAGATGGGAGTAATTAAACTTTATCTTTTGGGGAAAGATGAATGCTCTGTAGTTATGCAATTATAAGTGAACAGGTATTGAATGAGTTTCAGTTTTGAAACCTAAGGATATAGCTAAAATATGAGATCATATTCAATCAGCTGTGTCTAATAATAGCCTATTTTTCCTCTGTATTTATTACATATGAAAAGGTCTTTGGGAGAGGATAATACTTGCCTCTAAAAGCTTGCTTCTGAAGAAAATTATTTAGTATCCAATAGGTAAAAACTATAAGCCAACTAGTTCCTAATGTCATCTTCCTGGGCAAGATGTTTGAAAGAGTGACTGATGATCCTGTCCAATCAATTTTTTTTAAAAAAAAAAATAGAACAACTAATTTTGCAGATCTATCCTAATCTAGTTTCAGGCATGATTTTTGGAATAACAACTATCTTGATTCCCTTGATTGATGACAAATGCCAGATGCTATATAAAGAACACAGAGAGTGTGCTAGTATTGTTGTCTTGGACTTCTGCATCCTTCACTATTATCAATTTTGATATCCTTCTATTTAGAATGTTTGAACTGTATTATAATTATTACACTTCAATTTAGTTGATTCCAGAAGGTGGTGCTGTGGGATTGTTTTGTCTTGTAAAAATTGTGATGTGAGGTTCCCCAAAAGCTTTATTTTAACTTTCTAGCAATTTCATCAAACCATTGGCAGAGTTTATCCAGGGATGTCAGTTGACTTATTATTAAGAATGTGGACAATAACTAGCTCTGTCCTCAATATAAATTAAGGTAGTTGATGTTCTGAACTAGTGCTTAGGATGAATAAAATATTCATTGAGGGATTATAACAGATTGAATCCAAATAAGAAAATCCTGGCTAAGGGCATTTCAACAGATCAATTTCATCTTGATTAGCTTTTGAAAGGTCTATGTTCCTCTAAAACAGGAGTACTTTGACATAATGCGCAAAGGAACTATGATATAACTGCAGCAGTGGCTTTTAGTCCATTTTCTCTCTTTTTTGCTAGAGTGGAAGTGAGGGTCTGATAAAAGAGCATAGACTTTTATGCTAAATTCTAAACCTCCAGTTCTCATTAAATGAAAAAGAAAACAGAAGCTCAGGATGGTGGATGAATGGTAAATGTTTTTAAAAAATTCCAGATTAAGCAATGTTAAATATAAAACCTGCAAGACTCTAACCTTTCAGCTATTTGCTCTAGGTTTGGCCATAGTATAAAACTCTGTAGCGTAAAGAAGTACAGCCTATAGGAGTGACAGTCAGTGATTTTACTTATTCCCACAAATCTCATGTTGTCCTCATTTGTGTAGAACTCTACAGTTACAGAAAATGGTACATGATACATTAACCTAAACAAGATAGTTGTGACTCCTCCAAGAACGTGGGCTTTATTCATCCTGCCTATTCTCAACTTAATTTTAGACACTGGTTTTACCTTCAGTTTTGGGTAACTGCCATTTGCCCATTAAATGGAAGCAGAAGCAATAGCCTATAAATAACAACATAAAGAAATTCCTTTTAACTCTAAATAAATTCTTTTGTCAGAGACAGCTCTCCGGAGTGACAGGGCGTGAATATGATTGATACCAGTTTGAAAAGTAGGGATTTGTCACTGTTAAGTAAAGACATCAAGCATGCATGCTTTTCAATGCTTCAAAATAAAGCTCAGGATTAAGGGAAAACAATTTGAAGCTAGAGCCTCTCTGTTATAAAGCACTCATCTGGAAAACTAATGTAACTGCCAAAAGAATACTGTTTTATTCTTGAACAACAGATTGCAGTTTCACACCTGATTTTTTTTTTTTTTAAAAGAACAGATAACCTCAAGGAGGCTTAGCTCTCTAGGACAATGTCTTCCAAACTTACACAAGGTGAATTACCACATTAGGCAGATGCTTTTCAGATGGCTAAACCACCAAGAAAACAGTAAGATGAGGATAATTAAAAAGGAAATTGGACCACCAAAGAATGCTTTTTATCACATTAAAATATATTCATTAAAATGCAAGCATGAAAATATTTCACATTCCACTCACATAGTTTTAAAAATTAATTGTTATCATTTTTAAGTTATCATTGAATGACTGAGCTTGTTACTTTTTAAAAAAAACATGATGGTCTATGACTGTAATAAAAATTGGTTTGAAATACCACTTCAAACAACGACAAGTAAAGGCTTGGGAAGTATTCAGTTAAATTTTGTACTTTAAATGCTATATAATCCATTCCAGCCAATTTGGTTAATATCAATTCTTGAGTTGAAATAAGCCAACTTCAAAACCACTGTTGAGAAATCTGATTTGATTACAATTTAGGGTTGAGTCGTATTAAATCTAAAATGGAAGCCAAAGCTAATCTATAGCACAGAAAGAATATCTGTAGTAAGCAACTATATTAAATGGATGAAAGTTGTTATAAACATAGAAGTCTTTATTATGTTAATATACTGCTAGACTATTTATATGGTAATAAAAATTATTCATATCATGGGAAATTATTCTGTTGCCTACTTCTGGTGATTTTAACTAGACAGAAATTTGCTTATCCAGCACAAATGAAGAATTCCTAATATCAGCTTTGGCAATGCTAGTTGTGTACCCATAAGAACAATGTTTTAAAATCAATGGGATTTGTAATTCCAAGCACTGAAAATAAACTGAAGTTCTCTATAAAGTCCGGCAATAACACAGTAACATTTCCAAATTTTTAGGTTTAGGAATGTTATAAATTTAGGCAATTCACCAAAATAAAATCCAGTGCAGACCAATTATATACTTCATCGAGACTATTACTGTATATTCCGGCATATAGGGCGACCCGGCATATAAGACGATCCCCGAGTTCGATGCCGGATCGCAAGATGATCGACACCGAGTCACAAGACGATTGACGCCGAGTCGCATGCCTAGAAAGTCATCTTATACGCCGGAAACTACTGGTATTTCCGGCGTATAAGACGACTCGGCGTATAAGACGACCCACGAGTTCGGAGGCTGTTTCAATGCTCTGAAAAGTCATCTTATACGCTGGAATATACGGTAGTATTTATGTCAAAGTACTTTTCAGCTCAAACATTATGTAAAATGCAGATAAACCTGCATATAGGGAACATTTATATTAAATTTATATTTTCCCACATGTTGGAAAAGTTGTATATGAAAAAAATACACTTGAGAAAAATGTTGCATAGAAAATTATGTATTAGAAAATACAAAGAATGTATATGTTAATACATACAAAAATATATGTGTTACAAGTCGTATGTGGAAAAGGGATTTTAATTTGTTCAACAGTGCAGATTTTTGATGGAATTGGCTAATACCTGAATACATGTGCTACTAAAAACCAGTGGTGTATCTGCATGTATATGTATTTATATCTGTCTCTGTCTTGCCATCCTTTTATAGGTTTTGAACATTTCCTTAAGGGAAACTTCAAATTAAACACACTTTATAAAAACATGAGAGGAACTAAGTTATCTCTCCCAAATAAATTGCTTGTTCTCTGACAATAAAGTCAGTGAATTTCAGTAACCAGTACATTTTATGAGTGCTATTAGTAAATTTTGCCTGTAATTTTCTGTAATTTGTTCGATTAAAGAGCATCAGAAAGACAGAAATGTACTGTATGATAAAAAAGCATATGCCTCTCTATTCAAAAGAATTAGTTTTAGTGCCTCTTGTTTCCAGAAGTAAAAGCTAGATAACAAATCAAAATAAGTTAACTGCTGAATCAGAAATAAATTTCAAACATCCAGCAGGAGCATGGGAATGCTGTGAACGCTGTTTCTATTGAAAGAGGTTGTTTTTCCAGTGCCTGCTGAGTACCAACCACTTAGCATTCAATTTGCTGCCAACCTGCATTCTTTAGAGAGACCTGTGAGAGAAAAGTGGAACTATGCCACTACTAATAACTGTGACTGGCACCAAGTCAATATTTTAATGCGCGAAGCTATCCTGTGTCACTAAGCCGGTCTTCCTTTTCTTTTGGTTAATAGATTTCATGACCATTCACAGCAGAGTATTGAGAGTAATTTGAAATAGCCAGTTGTGGAAGGGAATAAGAAATCTGATCACGAGCAATGTAATACTTAAGTATCCTTGCCCAGTTGTGGGTATGCTGTTGCCTTTTTTTACTCCTCATTCTAACTGCCTTCAGCAAGGTCGTAGCTGAAATCTGGGAACGGCTGAATAACACTTATAAGAGGATGAAATCTTAAGTCAGGGGTCTCAAAATCAAAACATTGTAAATGTAACGTGAGAACTAGTTTACTAGTTTGCTGAAGCCTTTATATGTATATCAATGCAGAAGTCTTCAGTAAATCCAATATGAAAATTCCTCTGCAATTGCTGTAGAAAACCCCTGAAATTATGATTCAAGTACCTTAAAACAATTATGTTGTTATCAATTTATTTCCTTAAATTAGAAATTATATATGGGTTAAACACTTCTTATGAATGCACACATGTATCTATATCTATATACTACAGTATATATATATTATCTTATATATGCCGACCGGACTGCTAAGTCAGTAGTTTTTCCACATAGTAAATTTCACTATTAATGACTTTTTTTTTATTGAAAATTTTTATTTTTTTAAAACATACAATCATTTATAAAAATACAATAAAATTTTAAAATAGAGAACCCCCCCCTTACCCTCCCTCCCACCCCCACCCCCCCTCCCTTCACTTCCCAGAGCAGAATACAGGGTTAAGAAAAAAAAAGAAAAAGAAAATTATAATAATTAAAAAAAAGAAAAAAAAAGAGAAAGAAAAAAAATATCATAATTAACCTTTAACTCCATAACTTATAAAACAATTCTCTATAATATTTGATATTCATTCATAAAATAAATAAAACTTTTTAATTCCATATTTTTTCTGAATATAATCTATCCACCTTCCCCATACAGTAATATATCTTTCTTGTGTATGATCCTTTAAATAAGCAGAAATTTTTGCCATTTCTGCAAAACTAGATACTTTAAATATCCATTCTTCTAAAGTAGGCAAAGAATCTTTCTTCCAATATAGACCTACTAGTAACCTTGCTGCAGTTAATAAATTCAACATCAAAGTAGTTTCTTTTTCATTTAAGTCAACAAAAATACCAAGTAAAAATAGTTGAGGAGTAAACTTTATCTTCTTTCTAAAAATCTTTTGAATGTTCCACCAAATCATAATCCAAAAAGCCTTTACTTTTTTACAATTCCACCAAATATGAAAGTATGTCGCATCATTATTGCCACATCTCCAACATTTGGGCTGTATGTTGGAATACATACAAGATAATTTTTTAGGATCTAAATGCCATCTATAAAACATTTTATAAAAATTTTCTCTCAAATTTTGAGCTTGTGTAAATTTAACATTTCTTATCCAAATTATCTCCCATAAATCCAATGAGATCGGCTCCTGTATATTCTGAGCCCATTTAATCATACAATCTTTAACCAATTCTGTTTCCGAATCTAACTCTAATAAAACATTATATATTCTTTTTATATGAGCCGGACCTTGGTTTTTAATCTGAATAACCAATTGTCTATCTTCTAGTGTTATTCCCTCTTTCTTGTCTACAGTCCATCTATCCATTATTTGTAAATATTGAAACCATGACTGTAGAATATTTTGCTGCCTTAATACATCTAGGGATTTCAAATGCCAATTCGAACCAGAACAAATTAACAATTCTTTATATGAAATTTTATCAAAATTTGTCCCCTTAGAGGTTCCCTCAATTGCATGTCTGGGAATCCCCCAGATAGGTATTTTATAATTTAATCTATAATAATACTTCTTCCAAACACGAAGTAAGGCATTCCTCAACATATGTGATTAATGACTTTTAACAGTGGTATAGGCCTATGTTATCTCCCGTTTTTTTATCTATAGTTTCACATTTAATGCATTCTGGTGATCACTTATGTCTATTAGAAAAACAAGATTGCACACAAAAGCTAGTGAACCTCGGCTTCCTGTTCCGGCCAGCAGCGTCATTGGCTGAGAGACTCGGGATGCCGAGCTCTTCAGCTAAGTTTCTTCTTGTTTGGGGACTCTAAATGGGCCAGAAGCCACCCTGGAGAGGTGGCAATGAAGGAAGGTACTTCCAGGTAAAGTGGGAAGCTGGGAAAATACTGTAGGCACGAAGGAGGTTTCCTGTCTACCAGACAACACTTAAATTTAGAAGTGCCTGATCAGCCCAATATCCTGTTTTTCTCTATGCACATGATATATTGCAAACTGCTTGGTAGTTTTCCTATGTTAAAATAAGGAACTATAAAATATAACCATGTATGGAATACTTCATGATCAGGAAATGCATATGTATGAAGGGGTATAAGAATGTTCACCTAAGCCCCTGTTTGGGGTTCAGACCCTTTTTGCTGTGATTAGCTCTCTGAATGTGTGCACTAAACCATTTCCTTTCCCAAAGAGCTGACTCAAGTCTCTCATTTTCTACAACACAGGGACCTAGGAGAGACGGCGGTCTCTCCGATCGGTCCAGAAGCCTCCCAGAAAACAACAGAAGAAAGGCTAGCTAACCCCATTGTCTAGCTCTAGCTGCAAGCAAACAGAAGTCAAGAAGCTCTACCTAAACTGATTGTAAACAGTGTGTTTGAAGCTGGGTAAGAACTAATTTTCTCTATCCTACTTATTTTCCTGGAAAAAAAGAACTCCCAAGAAGCAAAAATACCTCCAAGAGTGAAAAAAGGGAGGGATTTCCCCTCCCCTTTTTGGCTATTGGAAGCTGCGAATCTAACTCTTTAAGGAGGAAAAAAAATGACTAGAAACTGAAAAATGATCCAACACTGACACCTACTGGTGGATGAGGAGCTATAAAGCTTTTGTTTGTGGCCTTCAAAATCCTAGTAAACACAGCTGCTCAGAGAAAGTGATATTTACAGAAACAATGGATGCTTTACAAGATACCCTGCAATCCATTCAAAGGACAATGATTTTAAACCACAAAGAAATACACAACAACTTTGAAAGTATAAGTCAACTTATCTCCAATTTAAGTTCACTTCAAAAAAATCCTCAGGAGAACATAGCAGAGATGACTGAATATAAATCAGAGGGAAAAGACTTAAAAATGGACTTTCACAAAATAGAAGAGTATGATTTAATTCAAGTGGAAGGAAAGACAACTTACACTTCAACATCACAAAACAAATTGGAAGGCAAGAGAAGGGATTTTAATGGAAAGAAGAGGGCAAGTGCTCAGGATAGAGATATTGATTTACTTTCTACATCTACAGGAACACCTACGATCGTATGGAAAAACCTTTGGATCCAGCAAAGTATATTGATCAAGAAAGATTCTGGGCAAAGAAAAGAGATTAAGAAAAAAGATGATGGGACATACCAGAGAGAAAACTTAAAAAAGAAATATGTGTTTGAATATGGCTAAAAAAATAGAAAAAATTTGAAACACACCATTCTAAGAGGGATGAAATGTTTTAGATACTTAAGCGTGACTGAATTCAAGAAAAGTATATGTGTGTGTGTGTGTGTGTGTATGTATGTATGTATGTGTGTGTGTGTGTGTATATATATATATATATATATATATATATATATATATATATATATATATATATATATATATATATGGTACAAATAAAATACGAACACCAGGAGAGTATAAATATAAAAATATACTTTACTAAAAGCTGCCAAGCTTTCGTTTGGAAACTCCAAACATCATCAGGGCTAAGGAGCCAGTAAACAATGATGACTTAAATGGGTTTTGCCGGCATCTGCAGCCGGCTCATGGACCGCGTCACCGGTCCCGGCCGGTTAATTAGTGTTCCAGATGTTTCTTTATTACTCTCCTTATGCTTCCTTCTATGGTTCTTCCAGATTGTTCCTTCCACTATCTCATTACTGGCATTCATCTCCTCCACCACCCCTTTATCCTTATTTCCTTCCATAGTACTGACCCTCCTCCCCTTTTTGTTTTCATCTAAAGAAACTTCTGGGACACTAATTAACCGGCCGGGACCGGTGACGCGGTCCATGAGCCGGCTGCAGATGCCGGCAAAACCCATTTAAGCCATCATTGTCTACTGGCTCCTTAGCCCTGATGATGTTTGGAGTTTCCAAACGAAAGCTTGGCAGCTTTTAGTAAAGTATATTTTTATATTTATACTCTCCTGGTGTTCGTATTTTATTTGTACCACAGACATGCCCAGGAGTCGTATTTTTATGCAAATTTTCCAGCATACATACATACATACATACATATGTATATGTATGTATGTTAACAATTACACTAAAAATATGATCCCTGGGTATATCCATATTTAAAACCAATCAAATAAATGTGAGCACCAGGGAGTGCTAAAAAATTTAATAAAATTTAGTAAAATGTCAATAAAATTACAATAAAACCAATAAAACGCCTAGCTTTTGTCAGCAACTGCTGACATCATCAGGGCTCAAAATGCCGGTCAGTGGGAGAGTCCTCTTTATAGATTGGCCAGAGTCTGCACCCGGCTCCTAGATCTTGTCATTGGGCCTGATGGAATAGGCTGTTTCCCGGTTGCCGGTTTCTCATTAGCAATAATTGCTTTCTTGCATTTCTTGCTTGTGTAACTGTCATCGGATGTTTTCTCTTTGCCAAATTCGGGGTTTGATGGAACGTCCCCCCTCTCTTTTTTTGCTTTATTGCCAGATTAAGGGGAGGATGGAGGGGTGTAACTAAACAAAGTGGGTGTGGCAATAAAGCAAAAAAAGAGAGGGGGGACGTTCCATCAAAGAAATAAGATTACAAACCTAATCCAAAAAGAAACCCCCACTAAAATCCAAGACAAAGAACAAGAAAACGGCAAAGCCCTCCTCCCATACATAAAAGGCACCACAGACAGAATCAGTAAGATCCTCCATAAACACAACATCAAAACAGCATTCTGCACAAACAGAAAAATATCCACCATCCTTAGAAACCCCAAAGATAAAATTGAATTAGAAAATCAAGGAGTATACGAAATCCCATGCACCACTTGTCCCACCACATACATCGGACAAACCAACAGAAGAATAAGTGCACGCATTGAAGAACATAAGAACTCAGTCAAAAAAGAGGAACCAACATCTTCCCTGGTCCAACACCTTAAAGCCACAGGACATGAAATTGACTTTAAAAATACCAGAACCATTGCCAAAAGTGAACATTTTAATAACAGAATAATCAGAGAAGCCATCGAGATAGAAAAATGCCCACACAGCATGAACAAGCAAGATGATACCTCCCGCCTACCAGCCATTTGGAAACCCGCCCTTATTGACAAACGACTCCCTAACACAAAAAATGATACCAGACCCACACTCACAAAAACCACACAGGATGTCACCACCACACATCCACGCAAAAAGCAAACCCAAAGCCACACCGATGATGAGGCACAACCACAAACCAGACCACAGCTGCATCACTAGCCACTTTAAACCCCTCCAATCCATACATGAAGCAAACTGACACCCTCCATGAAGATGAGGCACGACCACGAATGCGAAGCCAAAAAATAGCAAGGCAGCCCAAAATCTTAAACCCCCCTGCAACTCAGACTAACCTGAGCACAACCAAACAGAACAC
Source organism: Crotalus tigris (assembly GCF_016545835.1). NCBI lineage: Eukaryota > Metazoa > Chordata > Lepidosauria > Squamata > Viperidae > Crotalus > Crotalus tigris. Next base: position 5,276,915 of record NW_024096554.1, on the reverse strand, counting down.
TCCCCCAGCCAATCAGAGCACAGCCAACCCCCCAGCCAATCAGAGCACAGCCAAACCCCTAACCAATCAGAACACACCTCCACCCAATCAGAACACAGCCAAGCTCCCACCCAATCAGTTCATACCCCCACTGGCAGTTAAAAGGAAGAAACAGCTAAGACCACACATTGCTGCTCGAAGCACGAAGCTGAAAACACCAGCCTGAAGATGACGAATGGGACTTCGTCGAAACGTCGCCAAGACACTTCCAATTTTACGTGGGAGAAAACCCGAACAACCAAAGACCTACATACAAACACCCGCGAAAACCTCAGAAAACACACACATATGTATGTATGTATGTATGTATGTATGTATGTATGTATGTGAATTAGAGTTAAGGGACTAGATGACTAGATTTATTGAATAGAATGTCTAAAGATTAAATATATTCTTAACTATGATTAAAAAGAATAAGAAATTTGAGAAAATAAATACTATTAATCTAGGAGGGATATATATTCTAAGTACAATATTATTTCCTATGTTCTGTTATTACTGCTTTTTTCTCTTTTTATTTTTTTTGTTTCTTTTTCATTTTTTTTCTACTCTTTTTTATTTTTATATCCATTACTTAAGAAACATAAAAATGTGAGATGGCTTAAATGGAAAAATATAACTCAGTCTGTCAATATAAACGTAACTAATCGCTGAGAAAACCTTGATAAGGCACAAATGACTGAAAAGAAAAGAAATGTATTAATATGATAATTATTGTTTAGGAATATTGGAACACTTTAAGAAGGATGAAATGTTTTAGATATTTAAAGGTGACTGAACTCAAGAAATGTGTGTGTGTGTGTGTGTGTATATATATATACACACATATACATACACATACATACATACACACACACAACACACACACACACATACATACATACAAAATGCTTTGAATTAGAGTTAAGGGATTAGATGACTAGATTTATTGAATAGAATGTTTAAAGATTAAATATATTCTTAACTATGATTAAAAAGAATAAGAAATTTGAGAAAATAGTTATTTCCTATGTTCTGTTATTACTGCTTTTTTCTATTCTTTTTTATTTTTTACTTCTTTTTCATTCTTTGTCTTTTCCCCTCTCTTTTTACTCTTATATTTAATACTTAAGAAACGTAAAAATGTGGATTTTTGAGGATTTTGATGTCAAAGAAACTATTTTAATGTTGAATTTAATTACAGCTGCAAGGCTATTGATAGGTCAATATTGGAAGAAAGAATCGTTGCCTACAATAGAAGAATGGACACTTAAGGTTTCTAATTTAGCAGAAATGGCTAAAATTTCTGCTTATTTAAAGGATCATGCACAAGAAAGATATATTATGGTATGGAGAAGATGGATAGATTATATTCAGATTAAATATGAAACTAAAAAGTTCCATTTATTATATGATTAAATTTTAATATAATATGTATTATTAATAGTATTTTACAATGGGAATTAATTAGTTTATTTACTGTTATTATGGTTTTTTTATAATAATTGTTTAAAAATGGATCTGTTTATAATATGTTATTAAGGTTTAAAGGGAATTAAGGGTTAAGTAAGATTTTTGTAGTTGTATAATTTGTTAAATTTAATTAGATTATGTTTAACCTATTTGTTGAATTAATTAGACTATGTTTAATATGTTTGTAATAACCCTGTATTCAGCTCTGGGAAGTGGGGGGTGGGTGGGTTAGTGGGCTTATTTTGTTAAATTGTCAATAAAACTTTTTAAATAAATAATAAAAAAAAGAAACGTAAAAATGTGAGATGGCTTATATGGAAAAAATAGAATCAACTCTGTCAATGTAAATGTAACTAATCGCTGAGAAAACCTTTACCAGTACAAATATTTAGAATTTGGTGGGAGAAATAAACTAAAATAAGGGCTGTAACAAGATTGATGATAAGGCAATCCAAATAAATGGAAAAAAAGAAATGTATTAATATGATTATTATTTTTTTGTAGATTGTGATGTTAAAGAAACTATTTTAATGTTGAATCTTATTACGGCAGCAAGGTTATTGGTTGGACAATATTGGAAGAAAGATTCTTTGCCTACCATAGAAGAATGGTTGCTTAAAGTTTCTAATTTAGCAGAAATGGCTAAAATTTCTGCTTATTTGAAGGATCATTCACAAGAAAGATATATCTCGGTATGGAGAAGATGGATAAATTTTGTATAGAATAAATATGGGATTAGAAAGTATTATTTAGTTTTTGAATAACTTAAAGCTTAAAGTGGGAATTATTTATATTATTAATGTTTTTGTTTGAAATATTTCTTTTGTATTTGAGTTAAAGTATTTTAGGGATTTTATTATTTGTATAGTTGGATAAGCTTAGCTAGAATTTGTTTGTTTATTTTTTAACCCTGTAATCAGCTCTGGGAAGTAAGGGGGGGAGGGTTAGGGTGGGGGGGAGATAGGGGGGGATATTGTATTGTATTAAAAATTTGTATAAAACTTTTCAATAAAAAAAATAAAAAAGAATATGATGATTATTTTTTAGGAATATTGGAAAAAATGTATACTAAATTGTTATTTATTAAAACAACAAGAATTGTATTAACACAATGTTTGCAAAAAAGGATATTTCAGGGAAAGAGGAAAGTAAACAAAATTAATGTATGGAATACAGATTATAGAAATCAATTGTTAAGGACTGTTTTTACAAATGTAACCCAGACATCACACTGTTTACCAACTATTGAATGACTTATGCTTGTGTAAAAAATTAATAAAAAATATAATAATAATAAAAAGCTGGTGAACCTCTTTGTTTTTATTTTCATGTAGGCATCAATCTCTCTCTAAGGGCAAAAAATGCTTCACGAGACAATTTCCTGGTTTAACTAATTTTGGTACCATATTCACTACTTTACTTTTTACAACATAGGTAAGCTGCCTACAATTTGCTCATGTTCACAAGATACTCATACACACAAGCCTGCTTTACAAGGCTTAACTCTAGCTGCCTGGAACATTTCTCTGTACATGAATAAATCTGCTCTGTATTTAATTATTGCTTTTATTTTGTATTATTTCTGGTTCCTTTCACTTTGTTGTACACTGCTTAGTGACATAAGATTGAACTGGTTATCAAATACAGGAAAGGAAGTAAAATAAATATTAAATACCATTCAAGCTAAAAGTGAAATCTGTTGGACACAACAGCCCAAATGATGAACTTTAGTTACCCCAACCTTTTTAAGATGGCTTAACAGAAAATGTCAGAATCATTGAAATAAAAATACCTCCAAAACCCATTCCTAACTTATAGCCCCGTATCATGGTCAATGACACTGAAATCACCAAAAGGACTAAAAGAGTTAATAAGGCTACATTCCCTCAATCCAGTTCCCAGTGATAATAATCCATCAACTGGCTTCCATGGCAACCATGGACCTGACCCAGGTAATTCAGGATCCGACTCATAGGGGTGGTCACTATTGACCTTGTGTTTCTCTCGGGGCAATGGAGACATAATCTGGAATTAAGGGGAATAGAGATCTCGCCCTTGTCATGGACAGATCATTTCCTATTGAGGCTGGACTTCAGAGCATCACTCCCCCATCGCAGGGAGAGGGAGCCGACTAGGTGGGTTCCGCCCCAGGCGCCTAATGGACCCAGATCGGTTCCAGGAGGAGCTTGGGGAAATACCTGACTCCCTTGTCCACAACTCGTCCGGGGCCCTGGATCGAATTGCGCCTTTGCGACCTCTCTGTGGTGGTGGTCCCCGGAGGGTGCCTTGGTTTACTGAGGAGCTCCGGGAGATGAAGCGTCACAAGAGACGTCTAGAGCGACGTTGGAGGGCCAGTAACTCTGAATCTGACCGATCACTATTAAGAGCCTATCTTAGGACTTATTTAGTGGCGATAAGGGCGGCAAAGCGTGTTCACTTTTCTGCACTTATTGCGTCCGCAGAATCTCGCCCGGCCGTCTTGTTTAGGGTGACCCGCTCCCTTCTTAAAGTGGAGGAGGCGGAGGAACCCTTGCAGGGGAGAGCTGAGGAGTTTGTTCAGTTTCTTTCGGACAAAATCGCTCAGATTCAGAGAGACCTGGACTCCGACTGGGCAGTGCCAGCCGAGTTGCCGGGGGCTGGTCTTAGTCATGTTATCTGGAGCGAGTTTGAGCCTGTGACCCCTGATGAAGTGGACAAGGCCGTGAGGGCAATGAATGCCGCCACCTGTTTATTGGACCCGTGCCCCTCCTGGCTGGTTTCTGCCAGTAGGGAGGTGACACGAGGCTGGCTCCAGGCGATAATCAATGCCTCCTTGATGGAGGGGTCTTTCCCGCAACCTTTAAAGGAAGCGGTGGTGAGGCCCCTCCTCAAGAAGCCTTCCCTGGGCCCAGCTGTTTTGAAGAACTTTCGTCCTGTCTCCAACCTCCCCTTTGTGGGGAAGGTTGTAGAGAAGATGGTGGCGTCCCAACTCTTGCGATCCTTGGATGAAACTAATTATCTGGACCCTTTTCAATCTGGTTTCAGGCCCGGCTACAGCACTGAGACTGCTTTGGTCGCACTGACCGATGACCTCTGGCGAGCCCGGGATAGGGGTCATTCCTCTATCCTGGTGCTTCTTGACCTCTCAGCGGCTTTCGATACCATCGACCATGGTATCCTTCTGCGTCGTCTCGGAGAGGTGGGGGTGGGCGGCACCATATTGCGGTGGTTCTCCTCCTACCTCTCTGACAGGTCGCAGTCGGTGTTGGCGGGCGGACAGAGATCGACCCCTAGGCGCCTCGATCATGGGGTGCCTCAGGGCTCGGTCCTGTCCCCCCTCCTTTTTAACATCTACATGAAACCGCTGGGTGAGATCATTCGGCGACACGGGGTGAGGTATCATCAGTACGCGGATGATACCCAATTGTATATCTCCACCCCGTGTCCTTTCAGTGAAGCAGTCGACGTGATGTGCCGGTGCCTGGAAGATGTGAGGGTCTGGATGGGGGTGAACAGGCTTAGACTCAACCCTGACAAGACCGAGTGGCTCTGGGTCTAGCCTCCCAAAGGTCAACTGGATGGTCCATCATTAGTCCTGGGGGGGGGCAAATTTACCTCCCTCAGTGCAGGCATGCAACTTGGGTGTCCTCCTGGACTCACAGCTAAATTTGGAACAACATCTATTGGCTGTGGCCAGGGGGACCTTTGCCCAGGTTCACCTGGTGCACCAGTTGCGGCCTTATTTGGACCGAGAGGCTTTACTCACAGTCACTCATGCCCTTGTCACCTCAAGACTGGATTACTGTAACGTGCTCTACATGGGGCTACCCTTGAAGAGCGTTTGGAGGCTGCAGTTGGTTCAGAATGCAGCCGCGAGAGCGATTGTGGGTGCGCCAAGGTACGCCCACGTGTCACCTATCCTCCGCGAGCTGCACTGGCTTCCTGTGGGTCTCCGGACGCAATTCAAGGTGTTGGTTATCACCTTTAAAGCCCTTCATGGCATAGGGCCAGGTTACTTACAGGACCGCATACTGCCGCACAGTTCCCAGAGACTGGTGAGGTCCCATAGATTGGGCCTCCTTCAGGTCCCGTCGGCCAGACAATGTCGGCTGGCGGGCCCTCGGGGAAGGGCCTTTTCTGTGGTGGCTCCGACCTGGTGGAATCAACTTCCCCCTGAGGTTTGAACTACTCCCACCCTGCCGGCCTTTAAGAAAGCCGTTAAAACTCTCCTGGTCCGGCAGGCCTGGGGCTGATGTCCCCGGGGGTGTGTGTGATATGATCGGACTCGCGGTATGATTGTATTGTTTTATTGTTAGATGATTATTTTAATTTTGTACGCCGCCCTGAGTCCTTTGGGATTGGGCGGCATATAAATAAAATTAAATAAATAAATAAATAAACTGGCCAAAGCAGCTGTAGCCTCACCTTTTGGAAAGCCTAATAAGCAAATTGTCATGAGGAGTGCTGGAATTGGAACTAAGTTGTTGGGATAGACATCAACCCTCTCAGGTATGCTTATGATATGAACTGATGGTTAGAAGCAAGGGAGACTGAATGAATTTCCTCTTGAAGTACAAAAGCCAGTCTGATCTGTCTTGTCTTATCTAAAAACATACAAAGATTATGTCAGTGCTTATCCAATACAAATAGGCAAAGAAGCTGAAGTAACAGATTTTATCTTCCTAGACTCAAAAAGTAATAGGATTGGCATCTGTAGCCATGAAATACACAGACATCTCCTGTCTGAGATAAAGACTGCAAGAGATATCTGATAACAAAGGATGCCATTATTTTTCTAGTTATATACAGCTGTGGAAAGCAGCCTACTAAAAATTCTAAAAAAAAAAAGATACTTTTGAATTGTAGTGTTGGAGGAAATTAATCAATCCCTTCCTAGATAAAGTAAAACCAGGCTGTTGACTAGAAGACAAATTCTGAAGTTGAAGGCAACAGTCATTAGAGAAGACCCTGATACATGAAAAAAAATCAAAGGGATTTTTTTTAAAAAAAGGCTGACAGAAGACAAGGTAGCTATATGTAGTTATTGTTGAAACAGGCATGAGCTTTCAAGAACTGCTCAAGAAGCAGGTACTGACAAATAATCTGGTAACAGTTTTTGATCATTTTTGAGCCAGAATTAGTACATTTGAGATCACTTAATAATTTCTCAGGAGTCTGTTTCATGTAGTGGTTAAAGCCACCAGGTTAGAAGCTGAGAAACTGTGAGTGCTAGGTGTGTATCTTAGTTAAGAAGCCAACTGTGTGGCTTTGGACCAGTCATTCTCTCTCAGTCATAGGAAAAAGAAATAAACAGCAAACCAGTTTCAATCATGCTGCCAAGAAGACTGCAAAGATTTGTTCAGGCAGTTGCAAATAGTCAAGACTGCTTGAAGGGCACGCAATATGCATGCTAGTTTATCAAGGAAGCATTGGCAGATTGAAGATGGCTTTACAAAAGCAGAGTTGATGGCTGTAGTGAACAGATAAGTTCCTCAGAATTCCTCTCTGGATCCAGCAGAGGACTAGGATCAGCCACAAATTTGCTCCATACAGAGATCATAAAATAGCAACCTCTAGTGGGTTTAAGAGCTCTGAGACCTGGGGGAAAATCATCCTGCCTAAGCTATAATTTAGTGCCTTCAAACAGACAGTGAGTTTGCTGACTTCCTGTCTTAACTACTTTAGGAAATTGCTTGTTATTGCTTTTTGGATGTTAAGAACCTTCTGAAATGCATGCTTCATCCCACTAGGAGAGTTTCCTCCTACTCTGGATGAAAAATTTTTTATGTAAATTTAAGGATTGCAACTTAAACCTAGTTTAAGGACATCAACTAGAATACTGATTTTGGAAAGGTAAGGGGCTATAGGGATTTGAAATAATATTTTCTGTAGGTCCGTTGTAATTTTGAGTGGTTGCTAAAGGATCAGTCCTATATCAAGGACTACCTATAGACTTTTACTGATTAGGACTGAATAAGATTTTATAATTGGATTGATAAGGGATGAGATTTTCATGGAAAGAGATCTTTTTTAAACTGAAATACCAGAGAGGGTGAAGTTGTTTATACTTGTCTGCAGGCATGGGAAGGATTTTTTTATTTATCTTTTGTTATCTTTTCTTTTTTCTAGCTCTTTGCACTTCTTCCCCTTCTTTAATATAAACTAAAACAAAAAACAAAAAGTAATCTTTGTATCTGTAAACTTTAATAACATCCTAAAAGGGTTTCAGGTTTCCTTGTCAAAGAAAATAAACATCCTCCAATGTGGAAAAATTAACCAAGGAGGCAGGTCTTCTCTGGTCAGTTCGATTAGCCATGAAAGCTAATTGTTGGCTTTCACCTTTGCCATCATCCTGTTCACATCCTTGACTTATAAGCTGAAAAATATCCAAAGCAATAGGATACACAATTATCAGTTATATGATTACTCCATCCCTAATGGAGCCAGATGAGAAGCACATCTGAAAAAAAGTAACAAGTTGTTTATAATGAATCATCATTTATACCAGTTTTATATCCCCAGCATCCTTATGGAAGAGGCAGTATGCAGATTGAATAACCAAACGTATTAGCCTATTCTGCAGAGATGCATCAAAGGAAGAGAAATAAGCATTCTCTGCTACCTCCAATGCAGCAGAATATTGCACCAAATGGACTTCGGGCCGTGATTGATCTCTTTTGCCCCGATATTTTCTTCATTTGCATTCAAACTTCCACTTCATTACCCCCAACAATCCATTAATCTAGGGGGCTGGTTTGGCTGTGGAAGAAGGAATTTTGCTGCAATAGTGTTTATTGCCCAAGCTGTTTCTGTAATCTACAGATCAGTGACAATTATTTGACCTAAAAAAAAAAAAAAAGCAAGGAAAATCCCCAAGCATATTCAGAAAACAATTCAGTTCTGCCAAGCACCTGGGGCACATTATTTTAATCAGTTTATGGAACTTCCTATGGAAGTTAATGTAGTATCCAGGTAAAAAGAGTGATTTCTCATGATGAGGGAGATTGGAAAAAATCAAATACTCCCTTGAACTCTGCCATTTAGCATAGGAAAGGGGAAGTAAAATATTGCCACACCTACAACGTAGAGTTCTGTTTGAAAGCTTGATGAGTGCTTTTCCAAATTTCAGGAGTCATTCAGCAGTTATACTACAAACTGCAATGTAGTGCCAAACCTCAGCGGTCCTGATATGTTGCAGGGTGGGACAGATCCCAATTAATAGTTATCTGGTCCATGGGAGTTCCTAAATATTCTCTGCTACTGAGATGTTAAATTGGATTGAATTAGCTCATTAAACTTGTTGCTCAATATAAGGTCAGTGTCAATGTGGAGAAAAGACATTCGTTTTTAGATAATTTAGATCAGTTCTTAGATAGATTTTTAGATAATTTAAATTATGCTTAATAAATGAGATATGCAGGTATATCTAACAAGAACCGTTTTTGGTGCTTTCAAGCCAGTCTTGACTTTTGGCAAATACATGCACTACCCCTGCATTGTTCTTGGCAAGGGTTTTCAGAAGTGGTTTGCCACTGCAGTCTTCCTAGAGCTGAGAGATAGAGACTGGCCCAGGGTCACCCAGCTGGCTTCATGCCCAAGGCAGGACTAGAACTCCCAGTCTCTCTAACCTAATGTCTTAATCACTACACTCTCTGCTACTCAGAAGAGCCTGTGGCTGCCAGGAGGGCATGTGGGGAATCAAAGTATAACTCACCAGTCCCTAACCTTGTTCAGTTCAAGGTTTTGGACCACAACCTCAGAGAGTGTCAGTTGGGTACCTGGCCACATTAGAGAGAGAAACTAAGGAGAGTGGTTATTATTACTGCATCAATAAATATTTATTTTATATAGTTTGTTCAAAATCTATGCTTGGAGTGATCCATTAGAATTAACATTTCCACTTTGTCTAATTTGAACATTCTATTAGATAATATTCCAATGATGTATAGAATAATTTATTTGTTATTTTGGATTAATATCAAAAATGAAAACAAAATATAGCACAAGATCTTGGTGAATTAAGGTTGTATAAATCCATAATAAACATATTAGCTCTACTATTAATGACCTGGAGAGTTCATGGAATAGGTTAGAAATAAAGCAACAGGCAGGTTTATTCACAAGATTGTAATATAGACATAGAGCCACTGTGAATAATCTTTCTCACAAAGTAGCAGAACGTGCACTGGGACAATAGATTTCTTCCCCATCTCCCTTTACACACTCCACTCTAGTTGTAATGTTTTTTTTGTGTCCATATGCTGATCTATGTTAATCCTGGCAAAATGTTGGTTGAAGTTTAGGAAAATAGGTAAACTAGGTAAGTTTTCTCATGCATACATTCTACTCAATTATCCCTTCATCAAGAAGGCATTAATCACTAATTTAACATATAAATTCTGGTCAGCTAACAACATGGAAAGCAAATTGAAATTATCACAAAATGCTTACCAAGGTACTTAGGACTCAAACCCATGAAACCATTAAGCTCATTTATCATCCCGACTCATCACCTGGGGGAAAAGCTAGATCTTCATACCTTCTTGGGAGGCCAAGAATGTTGGAACCTGATGGATCTCAGGCAGGAGGTGTTACATAGGGCCTGAACTTCAGTAAGTGTTGTGATAAGGAAGGCTAGCTTATATTGATTTATAAGTAATCTTATAAAGGCTATCTGCAACTATGCCTATGCAAAAAAGTCCAATGGAATCAGCCTGGAAGAGCACAGAGAAAAGATTGCAGCAGATGCATTAAATTGGTATCAACTACAGTATATGCTATTAAAAGTCTCATTGATCTGTTTTACCATCAGGTTTGTCCAACTGGTACCTAAAACCCTCTAACTTAGAAAAGCTTAAAAAATCTGAGTCCCATTACTCCTATGGATTTGTAATTTCTTCGATGTGCAGGCCAATTTTATTCATAAAGTTACGGCCGTTGTAGCATCTCCTCAGTCACGTGATCATGATTTCTGATGCTTCCTTCCAGCTTCCCTGAAGCAAAGTGAATGGGAAGGCATAAGGAAGTTGATAGTTGCACCCATTTCCACTGGTTTTTTTGCCTGTTTGTGGTCATTCTGTTTATTTGTTTAGGTAAGTAAATATTAACTTATTGTTGAACTTCATTTGCCACTACAATTATTTTTCTGTTTATGACAGCGGTCCCCAACCTTTTTGGCACTAGGGACCGGTTTTATGGAAGACCATTTTTCCATGTGCTGGAGGGGGAGGAGGAGCACGCAACCTAGATCCCTCACATGTGCAGTTTACAGTGGGATTTGCGCTCCTATCAAAGTCTAATGCCTGATGATCTGAGGTGGAGCAGAGGTGGTGATGGTAGCACTGGGGTGTGGCTGCAAACACAGATGAAGCTTTGCTTGCTCACCTGCCGCTTACCTGCAGCTACGTGGCCCAGTTCCTAACAGGCCACGGATCGGTACTGGTCCATGCCCTGGGGTTGGGGATCCCTGGTTTATGATATATACTCTTCTTAGATCAGTGTTTCTCAACCTTGACAATTTTAAGGCATGCGGACTTCAATTCCCAGAATTCCACAGCCAGCATTGCTGGCTGTGGAATTCTGGGAGTTGAAGTCCGCATGCCTTAAAATTGTCAAGGTTGAGAAACACTGTCTTAGATGATCTTAGGACCATCCAGCACTGGGATAAAAAATATATATGGTCAGCCTAAAATTTAATCTTCATTCTGGTCACATCAGACTGCACTGCCTTCCTCTCAAAAAATGACCTAACAGGTTCCAGGGTTATGTAGGTTTTTTGAGAATAATCTTCAACTCCGAGTACAAGGTTTACAGTATAACTGCATCACATTAAAATATGACTGAATGAAACAAGACATAAAAATGTTTTAGAAGCATAAAATGAAAAGAAGAGAATTGAAAGAAATGCTAAGTAATCTTTGACATAGTTGTAATTTCTTCTTCTTTTGTGGCTAACTGTAGAAATTATTCTTCAGACAGTTGATAAAATCAGCCTGCCTACGCTGGATTTGTATCATGATCTGTGGCCAAGCAAGTACTTCTAAAATTGATTTTTCTTTTTGGCAACCAATGGTTCAGTCAATAATAATGTCGTTTGAGAAGGATTGAGTCATGAGGGAGATGAACCTTCCTTTCCATTTATTATGTTTGTATTGTTTCAAATTGAAAGAGTCCTTTCCCACTTCCAAATACGTGCATGACTGTACTGTAAAGTAAACCTATTCTGCATCTATGCTTCCAGAAGCACTCTTACAAGCACTTTAGTAGCTGAATTCATGGCATGCTTTCAGCCTGCAAAAGGAAAACATGTTTGGAAGGATTCCTGCCTCCAAACATGACTCCAAGGAACAAATCATTTGTGGATTCAGATCTTAAAACCCATGGGGCTGCTCTCGACTCTTCAGGAGCTATACCTGGTGCAGAATGCAACAGCAGAAGAATGTTCATGCATCACCAGCACTCTGCAAGCTGCACTAGTTGCCAGAGAACTTTTGGGTACATTTCAAGATGCTGGTTATCATCTATAAAGTTCTTCATGGCATAGGCCTAATTATCTGAGAGACTGCCCATTTTCCATGGTTTCTGCCTGTTCAGTTAGATCATGCAAGTCCCATTTATCAAACAATGCTGTGTAGCAAGACTCAGAAAACTTCTCTGTTGTGATGTCTGCTTTCTGGAATATCATCCCCTAATCTGTGCATCTCCCATCTTAATGGTGTTCCAGAAGGCCTTAAAAACCCAGTTGTTCTCCTTGCTCTGGAGCATTTAAGCCAGACATGTCAAACACAAGGCCCAGGGGCCAGATGAGACCCGCGATGTGGTTTCATGTGGCCCGGGAAGCCTTCCTGGAAATAGTGAGGGAATGGCCCCTGCTGCCTTGGCCCTGGCCCAGGCCGCCCAGGAGCCAATGTACAATTTTGTGGTGGCCATCTATGCTGAAATGCATTCAGTCTTAGCTCCACAAGGCCGTCTGGAAACAGCGAGGGACTGGCCCCTGCTGCGTTGGCCCCGCCCCCTGGGGAGGTGTAACCCTTTGTGAGGAATGAAGAAATGCACCATCGCCTGGAAGTGGCCAGCAAATGGCCCTCACCTACTTCACATATCCGGCTTGATGGGCTCTGGGGGAGGGGTTTCAGCAGGCAGTGGGGTGCTGTCCTCACAGCGCCGAGGCTGAGGCAGGCGGCACAAATCCAAAAAGAAGCGTGTCGTTGCTCAGCCCCCAGACTGCCCGATTTCAGCAGGCAGCAAGGTGCAAAACTGGCGAGCTTCGCACTGCCCGACTCAGCCTCTCGGTGCTGTCTCTGGCAGAAGGGGGTGGGACTGGGGCAAGCGCCAAGGCATGGTCCACCGGAAGAGCCTCACTGTTCCTCTCAAGTCATGCAATGGGGGGCTGGATGGTGCCATGGGCTTCCCAGAGCCAGGCAGCACGAATCCCAAAAGAAGCGTGACGCCACCCAGCCCCCAGCCTGCCCGGTTTCGGTAGGCAGCGGTCGCTCTCCTCACAGCACCGAGAGGCTGAGCCGGGCGGCACAAATCCAAAAAGAAGCGTGTCGTTGCTCAGCCCCCAGCCTGCCCGATTTCAGCAGGCAGCAAGGTGCAAAACTGGCGAGCTTCGCACTGCCCGGCTCAGCCTCTCGATGCTGTGAGGAGAGCTCACCGCTGCCTACCAAAACCGGGCAGGCTGGGGGCTGGGTGGCGTCACGCTTCTTTTCGGATTCATGCTGCCTGGCTCTGGGAAGCCCATGGCACCATCCAGCCCCCGTTGCATGGCTTGAGAGGAACAGTGAGGCTCTTCTGGTGGACCATGCCTTGGCACTTGCCCCAGTCCCACCCCCTTCTGCCAGAGACCCTCAGATCTGTCCCACTCCTGCCCAGGCCCCCACAGGCCCCCTTGATGAGAACGATGAAGAGCTGGCCACGCCCACCCAGTAGGCCAACCTACTCCAGCCACGCCCACCCAGTAGGCCACACCCACCCTGGCCACACTTGTCCACCCCCCCGAGGACAATTACAATGCTGATGCGGCCCTCAATGAAATTGAGTTTGACACCCCTGATTTAAGCTATTGATTCTGTGTGTATTTTACAGCTTGTCTCTTGCCTCTTAGCCATTAAGACTGTCAAGTTGAGTTATAACTTATCAAAGCTACAAAACAAAAAAATGAGTTTAGAGCATCCAAAGTCCAATTTGTATTGTTTCTAATTTTTTAAAAAATGTTTCCTATTGCTTTGATGTAATCTGAGAATATTTAACACTTCCTCAAGAGGATTGAACATTATAGGTTAAAATAACTCTAGAACTAAAGCCAATAATCATGATATATTTCATAAATGTATTAAAATCTTTTTATTGATATTAATACTTCAGTGAGCAATATAAATGTAAAGATAAAGCTTCAGTTTAAAGACCTGGAAAAATCCCCATCAGATTTTAAAGTCCTTCTCCTCTTCCTCCTCCCACACTACTTCCACATTGCTGATTCGGGGGGATTATATAGAAAGAGCGGGATCAGATGGGGGATTAATAAAATGAAATTACAAAGAAAAATCCTCTCCTTTTTCATAAAAATATTCCTGAACTTAAATGATTTCCATATATTATTAGTATATACTATCCAAGCAGACAGATTATCAACAATAGAAGTAGCTTGATTAAAAAATAATTTTAAGATCACAACATGGTCTAATGTCAGGTCCATGTTTCTTGTATTGCACAATGTTATTCTGAATAAACTAAGCAATTCATGTCTAAGATCTATGAATACATAATAACATCACAAAATTATAGTTCATACAGTCTATAAGCAACAAACCTAAAAATGTATAAGTAATAATCTACTTATACAGTGACATTTTATGCGATGATAGAAGCAAACAACAAAGCAGCATTGAAGATTTTAATATGTCATTGTATAAAATTATTTTGGAATTCATATTATTAATATTTATGGTATTATTTATAATCGTGTTATTCAATTTATGAACTGTTTTAAGAGTTCCATTGCAGTATCTAGAGGAAAAATAACATGTTTTAGTCACAGAGCAAATTAGAAATTAACAGTGGTACAACTTTTACAATCTACATTCTCTCATGTGTATACACAGATACAAATATAAAGGGATATTATATAATGTAATATTTATACTATAAATAAAAAACCTCTCATTTACTTGACTACAGAAATAAAATGAATTATTAACTCTTCCTATCTAAGTCAGTAAAGAGTGTACTATATTTTCCTTACTGATGAATAGACTGAGAAATCTACAAAGCATGCAAGATTAAACATATTAAGTTTTAGGAAAAGATAACCATTCTATTAAGTGGAATAGGAAAAAAATAATTATTTCATTGCACTGAAGCCAACACAAACAGCATTCTAATCCTAAGAAATGGATACTGCTAACATGGAATGGAGAGTTATGTCAATGTGCAAATGGCCATTCTGAGAACTAGTTACGAGGAACCTGATGTTTTTCTTGTGACCAATATGTATTACAAACATGCATAGAAGCCAAGTTACCTTACTTTAAGGCAACAGGTTCAATGCTATTATGAGAAAATAGATGATAATACAAAAATGCTATAGCTGCATCTGCTCTAGACTGGATATCTAAATGGGAGTGGCTATACCAGTGATGGCAAACCTTTTAGAGACCGAGTGCCCCAAAACCGCCTCCGTCCCTATCCTGCCCCTGCTCTGCCCCATCCCACCCACTCTGCCTCACCCCCATCCTGCTCCTGCTCTGCCCCCACCCTGCCCGCTGCAGGGCCACTCACTGCCTCCCCAGCCCACCACAGATCACCCAGGTGGCCCAGCAGCGCCATGGTGGCCATGCCCTCTGCCCGCACCACGCAGCATCAACTGCATGCGATGGGGCGTATAGGTGGAGTCTTTTCCCTGCTGCCTGGTTGCCATGTCCTTGGCTGTGCTGCTTTGTGCGGGCCACGTCAGGGGTGACTCTCCTCCAGGGGGGGGGGCTACTGATGAGGAAGGGGCTATGGGGGAGGCAGGACTGGGGCAATGGTATGTGTGCCCAAAGAGAGAGCTCTGAGTGCCGTCTCTGGCATGCGTGCCATAGGTTCGCCACCACTGGGCTATACTGATGACCATTTGTTCAAAGACCACTCAAGATTATGGTGGTTCTACATAAATGGTGGTTACAACCAGTCTTTAGAGTTCTGGCTCTCCCAGCACCCTGTAGTCATGTGGCTGCAATCTGGGTGTTTGGCAGTAGTTTCATTTAACTGGTTGCAGTGCCTTGCAATCACATGATTGCCATTTGCGATGTTCCCTGCCAGCTTCCCCAGCAAAAGATGTTAGACATGGAAGACCAAACAGAAATTGCTGCTTTCGCTCATATTGTAAATAACTAAATTTCAGTGCCTAAACCAGCCTCATATTTATATTTTATTACAGTTCTCAAACTCAACAGAACCTTATTTCCAGCTTGAGTTAATACCCTGGCCACAGCTCTTTCGGAAGGGAAAATAGGAGAATGCTATATGAAACCCGATACTGCCCCTGTGACATGGGTATTATAGGTCCTTTTTCATCAGTTGATCACCCCTTTTTATTTATGTTCCTGGGACACTATTTCTTCTTTTCTGCCTCTGAAAATACTACTGCTGTCTCTTAAGAACACTAGTGGTTAATGTCTAATACACTGAAAAAAGTAATTGCAAAATGAATAATAAAATAGTAAATGCCTTCATCATACACCACTGGAGTAACTAGATTACTACATTTGGGATGGCAAGAGTTAGTATCTGATCAGGCTGAAAGGTGCCACTTGACACTGCTATGGCTCTTGTCCTATTTGGACCCAAAGAGGATTGGCAATGGCTCTTTTTGTTATAGGTCAAATGTTACAAACTAACCATCAGCTTGAAGAAAAGAAAGAATATCTGAAATCATTTACACTTTGCAAGGGATGATTAAAAAAAAAAAGTTTGGTTTCCTGAGATCAAGAATGAAAATGCAAACAGCTATCTTTTTTCAGTACTGTTAATATCAAAAACATTAGCTGAAGAGTTGGAAATATTGCTTCGAACTGGATTATCTGAAGTAGCAAGTGTATTTTTCATGGATTAAACTTGATCTAACATATTATTTGCCTTATAATTGAATAAACTTTTCTCTTCAAAGGGATTTTTTTCAATGTGGGTTCACTTATTTCAGTGCTGAAAAGCCAGGAAATGACAACTAAGTATCAAGCTTCAGTGTTACTTTCCCAGCTATTGATTTAGCAACAAAATCACCAATATATCTAGAAATGATGTTTTGACATCTTGTTCACCCCTGTATAAAAGACTTGTCCAAAAGCCATTTATTTTCAGAGAAATGTTTGAAAACTATATTTTTCTTCTCCTAAAAGCACTGGTAGCTTGCCATGCACCTTGGCAACTGCAATATACATGTCTAAAGCCCCGGTGAAATAAAAAAAATGGCATCCAAATAATTTAGCTTCTGACCTTTCTTGTCAATACTATTACTAAGTAGCTTGGTGATTAACTTCTTTCAATAAGTCTTGAATAGGAGAAAATCACATTGAGGATATTTAAACAGAAAGCTACAATAATCTTTTACAACAACACAGAGATGCTCCCAAACTTTTCAGGTTGGAAAATGACTTAACCTATGTCTCAGTTATTATATTCGGAAGGCCTAGAAACATAGGATTGGCTACTGACAGCAAAGCATTGCTCTAAATCAGAGGTGTCAAACTTTGGCTTACAAAGGCAAAAAAGTCATGATATATCACGATACATCACATGATGCGATCGAGTTTGACATCCGTCCTCTAAATTAACTTGAAGATTAGGTCATTTACTGTCATCAACAGCTATTCTATACTAAAACCAAGAGCTCAAGCAATCTGAAAAAATTGTTCTGCATAAAGGTATGCTGGAGAAAAGGAGACTTAATTTCCTAACGTTGGATCTGAAGAAATTGACACAGAATAGAAAATGGAATATATAAATAGTAGTCACATGAAGCTAGGCACCACAATGCCAATAATGACATGAATTTTGTCAAGATCAGATATAAATACATAGGACCATATTCCTTTTTAAAAAATAAAAGAGAACAAAGACACTAACACAAAATAATATAAAATAAAACAAAGAAGAAAAAAATGAAAGTGCAAAAAGCTAAAAAGAAATAGAAAGAAAAAAATTAAAATTTCCTTTTCAATATGCAGTTTTGATCTCTGTATGCCTAGACATGAGAAGGCGCGATGGCTCCGCTGGAAAGCTGACAGCTTGGATTTGAGACCTGCACACTGTGTGATGGGGTGAGCTCCTGTTACTTGGCGTATAGTCATGCGGGCTACATGAACATGGAAATGTTTTCGGACAACTCTGGCTCTCTCAGCTAAGAAATGGAGAGGAAAAACCGCCCTCTATAGCAGTGGTTCTCAACCTTTCTAATGCTGCGACCCCATAATACAGTTCCCCATGTTGTGGTGACCCCCAACCACTTATACATCACCGGGTGCCAGGGGCGTGGCCAAAGAAAAGGGGGGAAAAATGGCGGACAGCCTTGCTTGGCGACCCCCGTGAAATGGTCGTTTGACCCCAAATGGGGTCCCGACCCACAGGTTGAGAACCACTGCTCTATAGTCAGATACAACTGGACAGAGGAAACCGTTACCTGTAGGCATAGACACATCATGATATCTGAGTATATCTTCAATGTCTTCATTACTATCCTGTGATGTATTTCTTGATTATAGGTTCCTTTATTGTTGATAGGTCAGCCCTAAAAGGTGGAAGTTAGCTACCATTTCTATTTCTTCAATATCTATTCTAAAAGGGCTGCTGTCCCTCTTGTCATTAATTTGGTCTTTTTTATACTGGAGTTGGATAAAGAGCCCCATTTTAAAAAAAACTGTGTTCCTTTACTTTCATTACTAAAACTTGCAGTTCATTTGCATTTTCAGGTATCGGAGTAGTGGCATCTACATAGCATAGGTTATTGATATTTCTTATTCCAATATTAAAACATGATCTTCTAATCCAACTTCCCTCCACATATATTCAGACATATACTGTCTGATTATTCAGTTTCACCAAGTGGCAGCACCTAGTCAACTTTGGTTGCTCTGGAAAATTAAAGAGAGTCCATTCTGATTTGTATTTGGAGGGGAGACCATCTAAGAATTCAAGAATTATTATTGACAAGATTGGGAAGTAAAATCCATAAAGAAATGAATGAAAACCACTTCTCTATTTCTTGAAAAATAACTGCATTGATGCAGTCACAAGGTCTTGTATTCTTTATCTTGCTATATGATGAACTGTGCCATAATTTAGGGAACAGCAGTTGAGAGATCCAGAGGCCAGTGACTTTCATTCTAGTTTATCAATAAATTTCTAGGGCTATAGTAATGATTTCAGACATTAACCTGGTGGAGCCTCATTTTCCCTCCAGAGAACTTACTTTTCCACTGAATTTGGAACCCAAAGGAAACAGTAACCCAGAGCTTTGAAAGGGATGCTGAATGACTGCTGAACATAATGTTCTCAGCATAATTCTTACACACAACTACCCATCAGGAAATGGCCTATGGCTAAGAATTTAGGTAATTAGATTAGACAAATTATCTTTTTCAACACAAAGCGAGGCTTCCCTCCCTAAAACAATCCTTTGTGCATCCTCCATTTTCTAAGCAATCACCACCTCTTTTAAAATGTATTGTCAAAGGTAATAATTAACACTCAAAGAGATGGACTTTTTCCTATTATTTGAGGGAAGGAAGACTGGTCATACTGTCACTGTGATTCAATACTATGTGGCAATTTCAAAAGCTTCTGACTAAGAGAGAAAAGAATTGTAAGGTACAACTAGTTTCTCAGCTTGGCACAATAGCTTAAAACTGAATCATAAAAGAGATAAATATTCCAAACCATAATTTGGAAAATAGTTGCAGCTTTAAAATTGCGCACTATGCCTTCAGCAGCAATTGATAGATGATACTACAAATTTCTGTAAAAAAAAAAAAAAGACTGCTCTTGTGGTCATTTTCAGATTGAGAATTTACCCTATTATCTTTTATGTTACACATTATATGAAAATAAATATAACAGGAAAGAGTTTGAGAGGAACATAGTAAAATAAGCAAACTATTTCTCAAATATCCTTTTATTTAGTTTTAGTGAAAGTGAGTCACAAAGTATAACCTTATTTGCATTAGCTTCATCTAAATAATGCAGAAACTAAAAGGGTCAGTATTAAATGGAAATAGTAATGATATTTCTGATATAGCTAGATCACGGGTTGGCAACCCGCGGCTCCGGAGCTGCATGCGGCTCTTTGAGCCACCTCCTGCGGCTCCGGAGCCTTCTCCGCCATTTTCATAGAGAGAGAGACAGACAGAGACAGAGAGGCACTTGTGCTTCCCTTCTCTCTATCTCTCTCTCTCTCACACACATGCAGATTTGCCCCTTGCTCCCGATTGGCCCTGCAGCCAGATGCCCTGCCCCCTGGTGGCCAGGAAGGGCCTTTCCGGGGCTGGCCCAGTCCGAGGTGCATGTGGCCAGAGAGCCGCGCGGGGAAGCCCCAGGATCGATGCTGGGAGCGGCCCAGCAGAGCCTCCGTTGAAAGGGCCAGCCCTCCTGCAAGCTGCGGCCCTAGTGGGCCAAGCAGGAGCAGACCCGGAGATGGAGGGTGAGTGGGGAGGAGGGAGGGGGCTTACCTGCACCAGGCGGAGGGGCAGCCGAGCCGGCCTCGTGTCTCCCCGGGCTGGCAGTAGGTTCCTGCCCTTCCCCGGGCCAGGCGGTAGGCCCAGCGGGGGCAGCAGCCGGCGGGGGCATCGGTTCCTGCCCCTCCCCGGGCCGCTGAGCCAGCCTCGCGTCTTCCCGGGCTGGGCGGCAGTGGCGGCCGGCAGAGGCATTGGTTTTTGGCCGTCCCCGGGCCGCTGAGCTGACCTCGCATCTTCCCGAGCTGGGCGGCAGGGGCATTGGTTTGTAGCCGTCCCCGGGCCGCTGAGCCGGCCTCGTGTCTCCCCGGGCGGCAGACGGCGGGGATATTGGTTTCTGGCCGTCCCCGGGGCGCTGAGCCTGCCTCGCGCCTCCCCGGGCTGGGCGGCAGTGGCGGCCGGCAGGGGCATTGGTTTTTGGCCGTCCCCGGGGCGCTGAGCCAGCCTCGCATCTTCCCGGGCCGTGCGGCAGGCGGCGGGGGCATTGGTTTGTAGCCGTCCCCGGGCCGCTGAGCCAGCCTTGTTTTTTCCCGGGCCAGGCAGCAAGTGGCGGGGACATTTGTTTGTAGCCGTCCCCGGGGCGCTGAGCCTGCCTCGCGTCTCCCCGGGCTGGGCGGCAGTGGCGGCCGGCAGGGGCATTGGATTTTGGCCGTCCCCGGGGCGCTGAGCCTGCCTCGCGTCTCCCCGGGCTGGGCGGCAGTGGCGGCCGACAGGGGCATTGGGTTTTGGCCGTCCCCGGGGCGCTGAGCCTGCCTCGCGTCTCCCCGGGCTGGGCGGCAGTGGCGCCTGACAGGAGCATTGGGTTTTGGCCGTCCCCGGGCCGCTGAGCCGGCCTTGTGTTTCCCCAGGCCAGGCAGCAAGCCCGGCGGGCAGTGGGGGCATCGGTTCCTGCTCGTCCCCGGGCCGCTGAGCCGGTCAAATCAACGGACGTGGAGGTACTGCAGCTGGCTTTTTGATTCGCCGCAGACCTCCATTGACTTCCATGGGGATTCTTGGCAATGAATGGGGCTGATTGAAATCGCTTCAAGAAGCAAGCTGCAGAGACACAGAGAGCTGCAAATGATCTCCACAGGAGATGCAGCAAGGGCAGGAGACGAGAAAGAGTCCGCTATGTCTGTGCACAAGCCCCGAAAGCTTTCTTCCTCTCCCTGCCTTTCTTGCTGGCCCTCTGATGTAAGCATCTGCTGGGTTTCCTCAACCTCCCCCCCCCCGTTTTATTTTAATCCCACCATCGCCTCCCTCTTTCGCAAAGTTGACATTCCTAGGACTCGTAGCTCGCTTCGCTTCTGGAGTCACTTGGCAAAGTTTGAAGGAGAGGCTGCCTGCTCCCACCTCCCACGGAGCAGAACTGCTGCTTCCTCACCTCCCAGCGAAAGAACCCCAGAGAGCTGGAAGGCGTCCTTTCTCCCACTTTCCGCTTCCCATCCTCCCTTTTCCAAGCACCCCTCCCAGAGCAAACCAGAAGCCTCAACTCCAGCCTCCTGCAGCAGGCTGAGATAGGCGAGCCCGAGCGACCGTCTTCTGCTGCCTCAGAACATTCACTGCAGCAGCTCTTTCTCCCCGTCGGCTTCCTCCTCCGCTCCCTGGGAACCTTCGTGCCAAAAGGCAGCAAGAAGAAAGTCCCAGAGAGGGAGAGCGCGGGGTGAGGGGAGAGCAGTCTTTTCCGAAGGGAAGAGAAGCCAGGACTGCAGAGCCGTTCATACCAGAGCTGGATGGGGGGCAGGGCAGGCGCACGTTTCGCCTTAAGCTCCTCTCTTCAATCAAGCCCTGTGTTCTGTGCGCATGCGCATGCGCGCGCGTCTGCGCGCGCACATTTTGCAGCTCCCAGGATTTTTTTTTTGTGAGGGAAATGGATCCAAGTGGCTCTTTCACTGTTGCAGGTTGCTGACCCCTGAGCTAGATTAAAGCTTTTGGGACTGTTGCTGATGTCCACATTTACTCTGAGATTATTCTTTAGATTTAAATAAAATCCAAACCTGCAAAGAGAGAATTATAGTGGGAATGTGGAATGTAAACACACAAAAGTCGATAAGTTCAACACAGTGAATGATGAAATGAATTGATCACATTATCAATCAGTGAATTGAGATGGACTGGAATAAAGTCACTTTCTGGATTTATTTTTATTACATAGGACACTACTACAGCTAGGAAAGAATATAACAAAAGCTATTTGATTACAATGTAATCAGTGATCAAATAGTATCGATTAGACTATGTGGACAATGGACTATGTTTAATATGACAGTTATCCAGGTTTATGTTCCCATCATCGATTGATTGGGAACTGAAGAATGGGAAAAAAGTTGACAACAAAGGTGAAAAGCAACTGCCACAAATCCAGACGCACAAGAAAGCAAACTGGATGTCAGAATAAACTGATGAATTTGCCAAGAAGAGAAAAGAAGTCAAAGTCAAGAAAGATAAAGATTTCAAGAAAGAATTTAGCATTTACAGAGAGCTGTTTAAAAAGATAATCAGTATTACAACAATATCTGTAAAGATATTGAAGATGGAAACAGATACCAAAAAACAAACAAACCCAAAGGAAAGTCTTCCAAAAGATCTCTGAAGTCAATGAAGACTTTGAAAAAAATATTCAGATGCCAGGTTGCATTTATACCTGACAAAATTGGGTATAACACTCAATATAATTATAACACTCAATAGATGTGAAAGTAAAACTTTTGAAGAAACAACATAAAAATAATATTGAAATTTTTGAATTTTAGTGTTGGAGAAGACTCCTGAGAATGCCATAGATAATGAATAGAACAAAACAAACAAATGGATCTGTCAGAATCCAATTATATTTCATCTTTAATTATCAAATATAGAAACTCCCAATTCTGCCTTCTCTGGATTCTGCCATCAGAGGGAGAGAAGGGGGAGAACAAAGGGGCTTTATGGCCCTCACTTCCTTCAGTACACTTCAAAGAGCTGAATGCTGAATGTGTGTTTATTGTAACATCAAAGCGTTAGCACTAGAGGACCTTATCATAACAAAGCAGGGTATTTGCCTTTCATGTAGTTACCTGAAGTCTCCATCCAGACGGAAGAAAGAAGAAAGGGGGTGGAATTGTGATACTTGAAACTATCACTGGAAGGGGGGTTGATTGGGTGGGACTACTGGGGAACCCCTTAAAACCTTGAATGGGAGAGCTTGAACCCCAAGTCCTGTCTAGCATGCCTGCAACCATTTTCTCTTAATAAAGGATTCCTGTTGGAAGAATTATTCCAAGAGTTCTGTCTTCTTAAGATGCAAAGTGGGGTGGGTCCTTACATTAGACAGGACTTGCAAAATTAATCCACCTGGAAGGGAGACCCTTGCCGGGGGATTTTGCAAAAAATTTACCATGTCAGACAATGGAGAAAGAGAGGGGGAAAACTCCCTGGAAAGAGAGCCGCTGACCCAGTTGGAACCTTGCCAGATGTTGGGATCTGAGAGGTCAGATTCCTCGGGAGAAGAAGTGGTGGAGACACAGGACCACAAGCCTCGCTGGTCGATGAACGTTGGAAAGAAAAGTGAGTGGAGAAAGGAATCAAGAAAGGTGACCCTGAGACGGGGGACCAAACAACCAGAATGGAAGCAGGAGATGGAGAAATCCCTGCACGCAAGTGAAGAGGGAGGAAGCTGGGTACCGTACTCAGACTGGATCCTAGAGAAAGCTATTGACCTGATGAAGAGAACTCTCAGCTCCCTAGGAGAGGAGAATACTGAGCCCTACGGCCGCCCCAGTTCCTGGAGCCACAAAGGGAGAGACACCGAGGGGGACGTGGAACCTGCAACCCCAGGGACATCTACTGATCCAGGAGTCCCCACCCCCTACCGGACCACAGATGGCAATCTGGACGGAAGACACTACCACCCACAACGGAGGCACCGATCCATTCCAAGACGTCCACCGTTGGAGGTGAAATTCAAAGGGGAGCCAACACGCTTGGGGTTTTTCCTAACCCAAGTACTCAGCTACATGGAGGAATATGGGCAGGACATTCCCAGCGACAAAGCCCGCATCCGGATCGTGCAATCTGCCCTGGATGGACCAGCTGCGGATTGGGTAGTGAACTTGCATGACTCCAATGCCCCAGAACTCAGTAACTTCAACCGTTTCATGTCCTCTTTGAGAAGACGATTTGAAGACCCCCTGGCTGATCGCAAAGCCCGTGAAAGAATAACAACGATGAGGCAAGGCAAACGCCCAGTGGCCGAGTATACACAAGAATTCCGGGCCATTGCCAGCAAACTGAATTGGCCAGAAGACATCCTCCTTGGCCATTTCAAAGACGGACTAAACTATGATCTATATGATGCTTGCCTGCCCCGAGGGGACCCACATCGACTTGAGGAATGGTACGTCTTGGCAGAGGAAGCAGAGATCGACATATTGAAGAGGCACCGCCGAAGAAAACAATGGAGCCGCCCCCCGCCTGAGCTGACACACCAACCGGTGAAATCATCGGATACAGCCAAGAAGCAAATGGGGTGTTTCAAGTGCGGAAGAGAAGGGCATCGAGCTGTAGAATGCCGCTCAAAGGCCCCCCAGCACAACCCAGACAGATCCCCAATCAACAAATCTGGAAAGTCTTCAGCTAAGCCAAAAGAAACGGCCATGAGAATGATGGAAATTGCAGAACCCCCCCACCTCTGCTCACCAAGGGGAAAGAACTCCAGCCTACACCACAGGGCCGGTGGATGCCTCAGATGACAGCTCGGAGGGCGAACCCCTGGTAAGTGGATGCATCACACCCATCTTCAAAACAGTGACTATATTAATCCCCCCCATGCCCGAAGCTGTGAAGGTGAAAGCCTTAATAGACTCTGGCTGCACCCGCTGCCTCATTAGCCCAACACTAGTGGGGAATCTGGGCATCCCATCCAGGAGACTGGAACAACCAATCTCATTTGGCCAGTTAGATGGATCCATAGCAGGGGGGGTGCCAGCTACCCTAGCCACTCTACCAATACACCTCTCCCTGGGCAAACATGAAGAGGACATAACGTTTGTGGTGACCCCAGGTATGGAATGCCCAATGATTCTAGGGATGGAATGGTTGAAAAAATGGAACCCCTGGGTAAATTGGAGGACGACAGAAATCAAATTCCCGAAGGGGGACCCTATGGACTTAAAACCCCAAGGGAGGCTACCAGAATCAAGAATAGAAAAAGCATCCATAGGAGAGGAAAAAAGATTAACAGAAATACCAGAGGAATATAGGGACCTTGCTGAAGTCTTCAGTGAGGAGAGGGCGAATGAGCTTCCCCCCCACCGACCCACAGACTGTACCATTGAATTCAAGCCTGGGGCAAAACTCCCGAAGCCCAGATTATACTCCATGAGCCCAAAGGAGAAGGAGGAAATGGAAAGATTTATAAAAAAAAACCTGGAGAGAGGTTTCATTGAGCCAGCCAAGCCTAAAGTGGCTGCCCCGGTCCTTTTTAGAGAGAAGAAGGATGGCTCTTTACGTTTATGCGTGGATTATAGGGCCCTGAATACAATCAGTGAAAGCAACCTATACCCTCTACCCCTCATGAAAGACATGCTGTCACACCTATCGAAAGGGAAAATTTTTTCTAAACTAGACCTAAGGGAAGCTTACTATCGCGTGAGAATCAAGGAAGGGGACGAATGGAAGACTGCATTTAACTGCCCCATGGGGTGCTATCAATTCAAAGTCTTGCCATTTGGATTACAAGGGGGCCCTGCAGTCTTTATGCAATTAATCAATGACGTTCTAAGGGAGCACCTATTTAAGGGGGTCCTTGTTTACTTGGACGACATTCTTATCTTTACTGAAACAAAAGAAGAACACGTCAAACTTGTCAGAGCGGTTTTAAAGAAGCTGCGAGCCGCTCACCTATATGCCAAACTCTCAAAATGCGAATTCCACCAGGAAAGGATAGACTACCTAGGCTATCGCATATCCCCACAGGGCATTGAAATGGACCCGGAGAAGGTCAAAGCAGTACTAAATTGGGCACCACCCCGCACAAGAAAGCAACTACAAAGTTTCCTGGGCTTTGCAAATTTTTACCGCCAATTCATCCCCTCATTTGCACAGATAGCCTTGCCCCTCACTAACTTACTAAAAACGAAGGGAACATCCTCAGTAAAACCTAGCCAGCCACTAACATGGACAATGGAGTGCCAAGCAGCGTTTGAGAGACTAAAGAGACTTTTTTCTGCCGAACCAGTACTAAGGCACCCAGACATGGACAAGCCCTTCATAATACAGGCAGATGCAAGTGATGTGGCAGTGGGGGCTGTGCTATTACAAGAAAATGATGATGCAGTATTGCAACCCTGTGCATATACATCCAAGAAACTCACGGAAACAGAACAGCGCTGGCCCGTATGGGAGAAGGAGGCTTATGGGATACGTTGGGCATTACTCACGTGGCGACAGTTCCTGGAAGGCAACAAAATCCCCTTCCAGGTGTGGACTGATCACAAAAATTTAGAAGCCCTGAAAACTTCCAGGAAACTCAATCCCAAACAAGCCCGCTGGTCCCAGCATTTTCACCAATTCCAATTTAAGCTCAAACATTTACCAGGAAGAAAGAACTTCCTGGCAGATGCACTATCTCGCATGCCCCAATATAACAGCGCACGAACCACAGACTCTAGACCAATAATGGCAGAGTCACAACTGGCAGCGCCAGTAACCACAAGAACCCAAGCCAAAATAAAACCACAACTGGACAGCCAAACTGGGATTGAATTCAGAAAAAGTTTGGAAACAGATGAATGGTTCCAGAAAAACAAACGTGTGCACAATGAGAGACGGATTGCCTTGGGTAGGGGAAAAGTTATATATACCAACAACTCAAAGACTAACTTTCATGCACCTTTGCCATGACACAAAATCAGCAGGGCATTTTGGATTTGTAAAAACTTTACACTTAATTAAACGGCAATTTTGGTGGCCATCAATAAAAAAGGACATAGAAAGTTATGTTGCCAGCTGCCCAACCTGTGCATCAGCAAAGAGGTTGCAAGGGAAATCGCCAGGGCTATTACAACCAGTGGCAAGTCCCTCAGCCCCCTGGAGGGAAATAGCCATGGATTTTATAGTGGAATTGCCAGAAAGCAATGGGAATACTGTTATCTGGACAGTCACGGACCTATTTTCCAAACAGGTGCACTTTATCCCTTGCCAAAAAATTCCCACTGCAAAGGCCTTAGCAAAACTTTTCATCCAGCACATTTACAGATTGCACGGGGCACCCCAACGCATCATCTCTGATAGGGGAGTGCAATTTACGTCTGCATTTTGGAAGGAATTTTTATCCCTCTTAGGGACCACTCAGGGATTGACATCTAGCCACCACCCTCAAGGGGATGGACAAGCGGAACGGTGCCAGTCAGTACTTGAGCAATATTTGAGATGTTTTTTAAATTTCCAACAGAGTGATTGGACGGACTTACTTCCTTTTGCAGAAGTTGCCTACAATAATGCAGTCCACTCCAGCACAGGCTACACTCCTTTTCAAATAGCCAACGGTCAAAGTTTCAACCCTATGCCAGAGTTAACCCCAAAAGAACCAACGATCCCTTCACTGAAAGAATGGATGGAAAACCTACAAAACACCTGGCCAATAGTCAGAAAATCACTAGATGAAGCTAGGCGGGCATACAAAGCACAAGCCGATAAAAAAAGGGTTGAGCCTACACCATTCATTATAGGAGAAATGGTGTACTTATCTACAAAATACCTAAAGTCCCTACAGCCCTGTAAAAAACTTGGACCAAAATATATAGGACCTTTTCCAATTAAAAGAATCATAAATCCAGTAACAGTAGAATTAGAATTACCCAAAAACCTCAGGCAAATACACCCAATTTTTCATTGCAGCTTGCTGAAAAGAGAGCATCAGTCACCTCTACGGCCAAAAATCCCCCCCCCCACCACCTCCAATCATGGTGGAGGGTGAACAACACTTCGAAATAAAGGAAGTCCTTGACTCTAGGAGATATCATGGAGCAACTCAGTACCTAGTTGCCTGGAAACACCTCCCTGCCTCACAAAACGAGTGGGTCCATAAACGTCATGTCAGAGCCCCGAAGCTATTGAAGAAGTTTCACACAGAGTATCCCAACAAGCCTAACTAACTTTTATACCTGTTTTGTTTTCTTGCAGGTGGATCTCTCTTATTGTTAAGAGGGGCCGGATGTCAGAATCCAATTATATTTCATTTTTAATTATCAAATATAGAAACTCCCAATTCTGCCTTCTCTGGATTCTGCCATCAGAGGGAGAGAAGGGGGAGAACAAAGGGGCTTTATGGCCCTCACTTCCTTCAGTACACTTCAAAGAGCTGAATGCTGAATGTGTGTTTATTGTAACATCAAAGCGTTAGCACTAGAGGACCTTATCATAACAAAGCAGGGTATTTGCCTTTCATGTAGTTACCTGAAGTCTCCATCCAGACGGAAGAAAGAAGAAAGGGGGTGGAATTGTGATACTTGAAACTATCACTGGAAGGGGGGTTGATTGGGTGGGACTACTGGGGAACCCCTTAAAACCTTGAATGGGAGAGCTTGAACCCCAAGTCCTGTCTAGCATGCCTGCAACCATTTTCTCTTAATAAAGGATTCCTGTTGGAAGAATTATTCCAAGAGTTCTGTCTTCTTAAGATGCAAAGTGGGGTGGGTCCTTACAGGATCATTGAATAAATAATCCCAAAACTCTTGTTAAAGGTACAAATAACCAAGATCAAATTATCATATTTCAGACACATTATGCAATGACTTAGCTCTCGGGAGAGGTCTAAATGCTGTGAAAGGTGGAAGGAAAGAAAACAAGAGAATGTTCAGCAGCAAGTGGATGGACTTAATTACTGTAACAATAGGTATGCCATTGAAAGACCTGAAGAACTAGATAGATTTTAATTGTATTTTATATTTTTTGTAATTTAGATGTAATTTTCCATAGCTATACATATTTAATAACTATTGAAACTTAAAACCTCAAGAATAAATTTTACTTATTAAATTATGCAACATTACATGAAATTAGATACAATTTACATTATCTGCATAATAAATAAAGATAACTAGATATTAATAAACCTAAATAGAATATTTGTTGAACACTGCATAATTCATTTGCGCTTATAAGCTGTTTTGACCACTAGGGCAAATAATAACATGTTGTCTGTGTTTCATCTGGCCTATTATTATTGAATTTCTGTGTTTCAGAGACAAAAAAGAACTTCTTGTCTCTTTTTCTCTTATATTTCTCTCTCTTTAAAATTATATTTAATATAATATATAGTCACTGAATGATTGTTGGGATAAGCCCAACTGTGAATAAAAATCTATCTACTGATTAATTAGATGCCATCAGGCACTGTCAACTTTTAGTGACCATATTGATTGATTTTCTTCAGGAAGGTGTGTCCTCATCTTAGTTCTTTAGTTATTTATTCTTGAGGTTTTAAGTTTCAATAGTTATTAAATATGTATAGCTATGGAAAATTACATCTAAATTACAAAAAATATAAAATACACTTAAAATCTATCTAGTTCTTCAGGTCTTTCAATGGCATATTCATTCATTCATTCATTTTTCACCTTAGCTTTGCTCTTTTGTTTTCAATTTATATAGTGATATGCTGTCAGGCATGAAAGTTCAGGGCCACATGCTAAATTCCAATTAAACTAATGTATTGCTCATGCTTATGTGCAGGAATCTAGTCAACGAAAGGTCAGCACTATTTTGGTCTCAAGAGGGTTAGACTTAGACCACTTGGAGGGCTGATTCCTCTTTGGACTCCACCCAAGGCTCTGCCACTCCTTCTCTCACATCTGCTGTGCTATTTCGTAACAGCCAGAGCTTCCACCAATCAAACTTTCTGACTTGTTTCTCAAAAATTCTTCTATTCCAATTCACTATTATTTCAACTCATTCTTGGAAAGAAAGATGCTGCTTATTGTTTTCCGTCTGCTCGTGTAAGAGTACACTTTTCAATCTGCTTTTTTCACGATCAAAATAAAGAAGCAGTCACTGTCCATGTCTCCCCACATTAACACACCGATAGGAAGTAGAATTCTGAATGGGCCAGTGTGAGAAGAAAAGAGTTAAACAATCCTTTTCTTGTCACTACTCTCTTCAAACCAGAAAAAATGTTCTTTAAAAAAATGTTCCGTTTGAAGTCTAATATAATTTTGGTAAGATAAGGTGCTAAATAATCCTGCTAAACCACTAAAAGGCATGAAATAACTAACACAAAAGAATAAAGGAATATTGCAAATACCTAAACACTGCAAATGAAAATGATCTACTGTAATTTCTTTATTCCAAAATATACAAGGTGGACACATTCATTGTAGCTTCAGCTCATACCTGGCTATTAACATCAGCAGTGTGTTGGAGAAGTACTGTAGCAAGTTCTTTATGTCCTCTATCACATGCCCAATGGAGCAAAGCTCTACCCTAAAATATCAAGCAAAAGGAAAAAAAATAGTTAAAACTTGGTAATAGATCACGTATCAACATTATACCAACACATTCATATTAATAGCACAACTTTCTGTATAAATCAGAATTGTATTACCAACATCAGCCTGAAATGACCCCTTGAAAGTTACAAGCAGGGCCAGAAAGCAATGCCATCACAAATGAATTAGTACAGGGCTTACAATATACTGAAAATTAGCAAATGTGAAGAAATATGTTATATCGTACCAGTAGCTGATATATCTATTTGCAATTTTGATTATTTCACTTTGTTTCCTTTCTTCCAAACTATGATGAAAAAAACCAAACCTGAAAATATAAGGACACCTACAGTGACATTTACTAATCGTATTCTATATAGTAGAAAAGAGAACTACTCTACACACTACCCATGATGCTTCATTTTATTCATCAGCTACTGTCAGATTCCTTCTTGACAATACTGCTATATTGCATTGCTCAAGGATGGACTAAAAATCTTCCCTCTCCATGATCTCACTGTGCAACTCACCTGGCTGCTGGAAAAAAAATAATCCTCAGAATCAGGGGACTATGAAATCCTTTTGAAAACCTTCCTTGTGATATTTATTAACTTACAACTTCCAAACAGGATACAAGGGGTTTTGACTACTATCTCCAGCCTCATTCACCATGATATAAACTGTATCAATATCATGTTTAACGCAGACAAACACATTTAATAGTAACTGTGGTTCTTCAAATGATCATCTGTGAAAGTACATACATGGGTTATGTGCCTGCGTAGAAATCTCAGTTGGAACATTCCAGAGTTCTACATTTGTGTCAGGATTCTACCTATACAAAATAGGCCTATAAGAAGACAGAAATCCCTCTTCGCTATCAATGCCCACATTGGCTGTCTGATTTGCTTATCATCTTCTTCTGGGCTTGACTGCTGAGTTTAGTACACTCCTTATATTTGTGAGCACAGTTTCTAGTCAGTTCTCTAATAGGACAATTGGATCATAAAGTTTCCAGCTCAATTACTAGCCGTGTGTTGAAGAATCTCACTAAAAAGTAGTAAAGTTCAAGCTTCTAAGAGAGTTAGTGTTTTGCAGCAACAGTAGACTTTGTACTTTGCGTAGCTAACAAACGGGAGTAGCAAATAGACTGGATTGTTAGTTTCTATGCTGTTTGAAATAGAAAAGGCCTGCTCCCAAAATAACATTTATAAGTATCAATGAACTATTGTAATAATCTTGCTTTGTAGAGGAGGATTGATGAGCAGACAAGATAATCCATTTGCTGTGTCTCATTTTATTTTGTTTGCTTTAGTCACAATTTATTTTACTCTACTTTGCTAGTCAATTTTGACTACCTTTACCCTGAAGATAATTAGTCATAACCACCTGAGCAGCTTGGAATTTAACTCAAATTTCTTGAGAGAGACTTAACTAAGCTGTCTCTGTCATTGACAGAGCAAACTTTTCAGCTGTCAGACATGAAAATGATGATGTGAAACTTCAGACTTACTCATTAGTAATATTGCAAGATCTCATGCAAAAGTGGAGAGCTAGAACAGTGTGGTAATTAAGGTGTTGGATTGGCACAATGGAGACATCAACTGAAAGCCATAGCATCTTACTATATAGTTGTTTACTTTATGGTCTGGTCATTTTCTCTCTCAGTCCAATATACTCACAAGTTTACTGTGTGGGTAAGATACATGCTATATATCAAGGGTGTCAAACTGCTGGCCTGCGGGCCAGAGCATCATGCAGAAGCCACGCCCACCCCAGTGCCGGCAATGGCAAAATAGTCCCAATACGTTGCGCGACATCACGTGACAGCGCGAGCTGGACATGCCTGCTATATATGAACTCCTCTACAAAAGGTAGAATGTAAATCTAACAATAAAAAATACCACAACCTCACAAATTTTTGGTTTTAAAAAGATTCTTTGATTTTGGAGCCTGCGGATACCATCTAGAGATTTTTAGACGGTTTAAAGTCCACATTGACAATACTTAGCATATGTTGTCAATTTGATAATTGTCTAAAGCCTAATGGGCCATTTTAAATGAATTTCTGAACTGCTTCCCAATATTTCTTTAATATTGCTGCTCTGATATATAGATATTTAGAAATATCTAAATATCTGCAATTTCTATTCACTGCATTAAACATTTTTTAATCTACTAAATTTCTGTGTGACAGACTGCATGTAAAGGTAAAGGACCAGAGTTAGGGAGAAAAGATATAATTTTCATAGTAATTAAGTTTCACATAGCTTAATTTATCCTTCTTGCTTCCTTTCATAGCTGCATCTATGACCTGGGGAAACGTTAATGTTAGGATATATTGATATCATACACATTTTAACTGTATATCACCCAGAGTTGATCCATGAGTGAGATGGGTTTCTAAATCTGATAAATGAATGAATTTTAAAACAGGAATTAATATTTTTGAGAACAATACTACCATTTATCCTTAGAATTACATTCTCTAACATTCTTGATGAAATAAAAAACAAAGCAGGTCAGAACCATTGAACTATATTTTTCCATTTGATAAAGTAGATCATAACCTACTACTTGATAAGATAGAAAAATGTGGGTTAGACAACATCACCACCAGATGGATCCGTAGCTGGCTGACCGGCCGTACTCAGCGAGTGGTCATCAATGGAACTGCATCTACATGGAGGGAAGTATGTAGTGGGGTGCCCCAGGGCTCTGTTCTGGACCCAGTGATCTTCAACATCTTCATCAACGATTTGGACGAGGGGATAGATGGGGAAATCATCAAATTTGCAGACAACACCAAGCTGGCAGGAATAGCCAACACTCTAGAAGACAGGCTTAGGATACAGAAGGATCTGGACAGACTTGAACACTGGGCGCTATCTAACAAAATGAAATTCAATGGTGAAAAAAGTAAGGTTCTACATTTAGGCAAGAAAAATCAAATGTACAGGTATAGTCTAGGGGGTACCTTGCTCAATAGTAGTAACTGTGAGAGGGATCTCAGAGTCCTAGTGGACAATCACTTAAATATGAGCCAGCGGTGTGCTGCAGCTGCCAAAAAGGCCAACATAGTGCTGGGCTGCATTAACTGAGGGATAGAATCAAGATCACGTGAAGTATTAATACCACTTTACAATGCCTTGGTAAGGCCACATTTGGAATATTGCATCCAGTTTTGGTCAATGCGATGTAAAAAAAATGTTGAGACTCTAGAAAAAGTACAGAGAAGAGCAATAAAGATGATTAGGGGACTGGAAGCTAAAGCATATAAGGAAAGGCTGCTGGAATTGGGTATATCTAGTTTAATGAAGAGAAGGACGAGGGGGGACATGATAGCAGTATTCCAGTATCTCAGGGGTTGCCACAAAGAAGAGGGTGTCAAGCTATTTTCCAAGGCACCTGAAGGCAGGACAAGAAGCAATGGATGGAATCTAACCAAGGAGAGAAGCAACCTAGAACTAAGGAGAAACTTCCTGACAGTTAGAACAATTAACCAGTGGAACAACCTGCCTCCAGAAGCAGTGAATGCTTCAATACTCGAAGTTTTTAAGAAGAGACTGGACAGCCATTTGTCTGAAATGGTATAGGGTTTCCTGCCTGAGCAGGGGGTTGGACTAGATGACCTCCAAGGTCCCTCCCAACTTTATTATTATTATTATGGATCATCGCACAGTCAGCCAGATATTCAGACTGGATTTGGCATTTTGTCTACCTATCGAGTCCTTACCCAGGACCTGGGATAGGCAGATGTGGATGTTTGATGGTATTACAGATATCGTCGCAGAATGGAAGCAGTTCCTAGTAAGGCCGCCTTTTGCAATTGACTAATAGAGAATTTGTCAATGCCAATGGTGTTCATGTGGTGCTCCAGTTGTTTTGGGATTGCACCCAAGGAGCCTATCACTATTGGTACTACCCTTGCTTGCTTTTGCCACAGTCTTTCTATTTCTATTTGTAGGTCTTTGTATTTTGTTATCTTCTCCAGTTCTTTCTCTTCTATTCTGCTATCTCCAGGCACTGCCACGTCCACTATCCAGACTTTTTTGTCTTTCTTATCGACAATTGTTAAGTCTGGGGTGTTATGTTGCAGGTGCTTGTCTGTTTGAATTCTGAAGTCCCAGAGCAGTTTAATTTTATCATTTTCTATGACTTTCTCTATTTTATGATCCCACCAGTTTTTGCTTACAGGCAAATGATATTTTTTGCAGATCTTCCAATGCACCATTGTTGCTACTTTGTCATGCCACTGCTTGTAGTCAGTCTGTGCAATCTTCTTGCAACAGCTTACCAGATGGTCCACTGTTTCTTCAGCTTCTTTGCATAGGCGGCACTTACTTTCTGTTGTTGTTGTTATTATTATTATTATTGTTGTTGTTGTTATTATTATAATTATTATTATATGGTCTTTCCATTCTGGAATTTATAAAGAAGTGTCTGGTTAAATTTAGCTCCAGCTCATTACAGAACTTCAGGTTATAAGCAAACAAGTTCTCTATCTACACATCAAAAATTAAAATAGTATAGTATTTACATGATTCAAAAGGACGACAGACTATTATTTCTGAATAGGAAAATCTTGCTTCTGATATCATGCATTAAGCTTTTCAACAGCCTAATTTATTTTACAGCATCCTGTGTGAATGATAATAATTTACTGTATCTAGATTTAGAATAAATTTTGGCAATGATTCTTCATAGAAAAGTCCTCCACTTAATGCACTCTAGTACACCACACAGAACAGAAAAGCAGAACACAAAATTTAGCAGAGGGTTATAATTTATTCATATTTCATCCAGTGAATCAATCCTTATTTAAATTTTAATCAGTGAATAATTCAGACTTTTATTATCAGAGATATTTTTAGTTCACTCTGGATACTGATTATATTAAATAGCATATTTAATGATTAAGTACAAATAATTAAAGCTCTGGTTTGAGTTTTTGTTAGTATAAACCATCTTGATAATGATTCTGTATGGATGTACTTCCACACAAATGTTTTTTTCCTCTTTTCTTTCTTTTTTCTTTTTTGGCCTTCCAATCCTGTGTAAATTCCCAATATTTTAATAACCAAAACATTGGGCATTTTATGTGAGTATTTACTTTCTATAAGCTATTTCTCTTCATAAAAACTTAAGAATATTTTTAACTCAAGTACCAAGATTAAAGATTAATATACAATTCTTCTTATGTCATTACTAAAATTGCTTATTAATGATTTTGGGGAAAAAATGAAGGAGACAGATTGTGAAACATAATTCAAATGTACACTACAATGTATTGTTTACAGCCAACACAGGTAAATTATGTACTTAATACTTATCATATAATAATTCACCTTTTTATCCCTAGCCCTGGCCCTTTGCCAGAGGTTTTGTTTTTTGATTTTACAAGCACATATAGCACTATATATGTTTGAATTTAAGAAAAAAAAGTTTTAGCAAGTTGGCAGATAGTATAGCCCAGAGCCATTTCACTGAAGAAATATTTCAAATATTAACCTTCATAATTACAAAAAACAATCTCTGCATTAACATTATTTTCAAGGGACTCATACTCAGAAGAACAAGTTTCAAATTACATTACATTTCCACACCTTTCCAAACTCCACACATAAAAATTATTTTTTTCACAATGTTAATATTTTCACAAATGGCAACTTAAAAAAATACTGTATGTCAAATGTTTGTTTTCTGAATTCATACTGCAAATTAGATTAATCAGCTTCAATATTCCAATATCTAAAGTCAAAATTGAAAACCTTTTACAAGCTGATCAGTATGGATAATCTGGCCTAAATTGTAAGAATTCTTAATATTCACTAAATTCCAAGAAGGAATTGCCACTAGATAGTCCCCGCTCACTTAAAATATAAATTACAGTTGTTAATTATTGTGCACATAAATTATTTTTTATTAATTTTACTTTTTATTCATAGTAATATTTTTTCTCATTTTAATTTTCAACATACCTCAATGAGGGTAGTATTTAAAGTAATCCAAATTCTGCTTCAAGAAAAGTGGTATCTGAGGTTGATATAAATGATATAAACTGAGCAGTTTTATCTAAGCTTGTAAATCACAGAAAATGACAAGGCCATCTTCAGGTACTGAAACACAAACTTTTACTAAGACAAACATTTACTAACCATTAGAAAGCTGATGGTCTATTATCAGAATCTTAAAATTTGAAACCTTAAAAAAAGTTAATAGGAAGTTGACATCAACCTAAAGTTAATCATTATTTCAATTATTTTCTAAAAGTAATTACAGTGCATATAAAAGCCTGCCCCAAATACATTCCAAATGCATATTTGTATTTTATTTTCCTCCCCAGATAATATATTTTAACAAAGTCAGAAGGGTACTTCTTAAACTTTGAAAAATCTGGAATAAAAATGCATAAATCTAATGTCTGTTCAATGACTCTGCTACTAAATCTTCTACCCTACGGTTTAGTTAGTTGCTGCTACGTTGGCCAGCTTCTGTAGCAGTTTCTAAGACAAACAGCACATAAATTTTGCTTTGCTGA
Organism: Crotalus tigris; assembly: GCF_016545835.1. NCBI lineage: Eukaryota > Metazoa > Chordata > Lepidosauria > Squamata > Viperidae > Crotalus > Crotalus tigris. Next base: position 5,239,755 of record NW_024096554.1, on the reverse strand, counting down.
ATGTCACAGACCTTGTCAAAACAAAGGAAATGGGAAAGCTAAGAATTGTACTGCCCTCTTAAAAATGTATGCGGATCGAGACAAAATATCTGGGAACTGATCTTAATTCAGAGAGAAAGAGAAGACATAGGCAAGATAAATGAAAGTCTCAAATGGTTAAAAAAAATGCTGCTGTCATTTTTGAATTCAATTACCATGATGCACTAAACTGTGGATTTATTTATTTATTTGGATGGGTAAGGATTGTAATGTATTAAAATAATACCCAAAAAGGATCTCTTGAGTGCCTTGAATATTTACCTTATATACCGGCATATAAGACGACTTTTGAGAGCGTTGAAATAACCTCCGAACTCGGGGGTCGTCTTATACACCGAGTCGTCTTATACGCCGGAAATATCGGTAGTTTCCGGCGTATAAGATGACTTTCTAGGCATGAGACTCAGCGTTGATCATCTTGCGACTCGGTGTCGATCGTCTTGTGACCCAGCGTCGAATTGGGGGTCGTCTTATATGCCAGGTCGCCCTATACGCCGAATATATGGTATTTGTTGTCAACAGATAAGGCCCATTGATGACGGAGGATATATATGGAGAAAAAAAAAGGAACATGGACTGAAGATGGCTCTGCAAAGGTGGGGCTGACGGTTGCAGCCAAGAAAGGAGCTGACGAACAGATTGGCTCCTTTGCTCCTCTCTAGAGAAAGAGAGTATGTGAATTTGCCCACACTGTGCTCTGGTACGGTTGCTCCTTTTGAGAGGACCGCAAGGCAGCTGTCTTCAGAGGGTGAGACAACTAGGAGATGAGAGAATTTACTCTTATGGTTCGAATCACAGTTGGAGTCTTTAAAGGACACTAAGTTCACACTTTCTTTTCTAACCACCTTAGGAAGTTGCTGGGAACTGATTAATTGCTATAAATAAGTTAGACACCTTCAAAACGACAGGGTTGAAAACACTGGGTTAGTGCCTTTAATCCTTAATATAAAAAGAAGAATCTGCACCTATATAACCTTTAATAATTTAAATAAACAACAAAAAACAAGACAAGGTTTTGGGTATAGAAAGTTTTAAACAAATTAAAGGCTCAGAAAATGTTGAAATATGGGATTTTGAATATGATGATCTTGAAATTAATTTTAAAGCATAAATGCATTTTCAGGAAAAAGAAAAATTATTTTCATTATTGGAAGATAAGTAATTTATAATGTTGTTCAGAGATATTTTTGAGGAATTATACCAGGATCTTGAATCAACCATGCCAATTATGTTGTGTGTTCTTATCAACGGTTTGTTCCCATAAGAAGCTGTTACAGAAAAAGATTTGAAATGAAGCTTATCTCACTTAAGTATAAGAATTTTCTAGTAGATAGAATAAAATAAAAAATGTTTTAAAAATTAAGAAGGAAATAAAGATGTCAATCCCAGAGAGCAATTGGAATAATTTGTTCTTATTGGACTTACAAAAGAGGTTTGTTAAAGTTCTAAATAAATTCAAGACAAGGGCCAATAATAATTTGTACCTAAGAGTTGATATATAGAACAATGACTTTTATATTTTGAACAAATATTATTACTTTAGGGATCTGTTGGATTTTTTGCTTGAGATCTGGATTGGAAAAAGAAAACTGCTTATAGGACTTGCCCACCATTAAGAATCAAGTTAGGAGATGAAGAGGTTTATAACTGTTAATCAAAAGAAGGCAACCAGATACAGTTAAATTGTTTATACTTATTGTGATGAGAGCGGGAAATTGCTTTCTTAGGTTTTTTTCTTTTTTCTTTTTTTTCTTTTCTGCACTTTTACTTTCTATTTTTCTTTTTTGAGTTTGTGTTATCTTTTAATGCAATAGTTTAAACTTTTAATAAAAAACTATTGAAAAAACCCCAACACCTTCCTCCTGCCCTGAAAACTTGGAAATCTTAGAATGGGGAATAGTGTTTTTCTAAAGTACTGTGATTAAAAGGCTTTGAAAACTATTATACTGAAATATTCTATTCAACTACAAATGTCTTAGAATTAAGATTCAAAAGTAAAAAGATGAATCACAACACATGTAGTGTTTCTTTGGCTGGCTTAGTATACTTTCTCTTCCATTAAATGTCACAGGTCTTACCAGAAACATACGTGAAGGCTAGGAAATAGTCTGCTGCTTTAAAATCTGATATGCTGACATTTTATTTACTGCAGTATTTATCATTTCCATTTTCACTGTTTTCACACAACTGTAAAAATCAAAATATTCTTAGGTATACTAGCATACCGCAGTTTCATCTTTAAAATGAAGTATTCCTGTAAGATTTGCTTGAGAAAATAGCCATTAATTGTATACTTTTAAACTGCATAAATGTAGTTAAATAACAACACATCATAAGCTTAGGTATTTTTACTGCAACAGAGTACTGCAATAACCTATCTAAAAATTATAAAATTGCAGTCAAAGAAGAAGCATGATTATTACTAAGAAATAATACTACTTCCCGAACAAGAACTATTTTTCAGAAGCAAATATGCTGGCTGGAAATTTGTATATATTCCATGCAATGGCTTTAACTACTGTAGAGATTTGAGAATTAAAACTGATCATGTGTCAAATCTTCAAATGTATCTTCTGTAGCTAAAATATCTTTGCCCTCTAATAGTACTAATAGAGTTAATGGCACTTCAGAAGCTCCTTAAGCACTGAGAAGTTTCAGTTCACTTCATGCAGGAGGAAGGCTTCTAGCTTTGAATTTTAAACTCTTTCTCCCTCTTTCAACAAATTAATTTATTTGAATTCCTGATTAATAATAAAAGGCCATGCCATCAGCATTCAGAATTCCAGCCGGGAATGTCATGGCTCAAAGGACAGAAATCTGCTCAGAGCTACAAGAGAACCCAACTGAATTTGTGGCGTCTCAGTCTATGAATGTGTAAGCACTTCATCTGTTCGCTATGGCACAATGTATTGGAAGACTACACATGCTGCAGACCAAGAGCAGAACAAGCAGGCAGTATGATAAAGGAGAAGCCAACATGTCAGACAGATTTTATTTTGTCTGACCATAAATACAAAAGTCCACAGAAATTTGCTCTTCTAGCATGCTCTTGGGTTTTAAAGATGGGATTTCGCTAACTCCATTCCAAGTATTTAAGTTAACACTGTAACAGAATTTTTAGTGTAGGTGACTGTTGCAAAGCAAAAGATAATTGAATGGCATTCTATTTAGTGTTTCTTTAAATGAATTTATTTCCCTGTGTTTAGTTCAGCTTCTATGCACATAAAACACAAGAAGAATACCAACTTGAATAAACAGCATTGTTAAACTTTTCCTTCTTAGCAGCATGGCATGACAAGAACAAAAATTGCTACATAAACACAAACTGAAATAAAAAATCATAGAACCTCTTAGGTAAGTTACATGGAGGTTGAAAGTCAGGGTGTATCAAAGTGGCAATATTTTAGCTTACCACAATAATACAGTACTAAAACAGAATGGAACAATTCAAAACAAAAAAGCAATCTTACAGAAAAAAATCAAAATACAGTAGTTCATCCAGAGGATCCACAGAACTGCTTTTATATAAGTAGTAAACTCTTACTTTATTGTTGATTATGTAGTTCCTGTGACTACTGAATTTCTACTAAAGTTAAGAACACCAACTGTGTATTTTAGTGCTCAAGGATAGACTTCAGGATTTGGTAGCCTGGAGCGGGGGGGGGGGGGAATTGATGCAGGGACACCTGTGGCTACGTACATCACCCCTCTAAAACACTTAGCCCCAAAAGAGGCTAATTATGACACATGCTGGTTGGAGTAATCTGGATTCAGAGAGAGCTTCTTGATCAATGACAAATTGTTACTTCCTTTAAAGAAGGTGGCACCAATTACATACACACCTATAGCTCGTCCATGACTTACAATCATTCATTTAGTGACTGTTCAAAGTTACAATGGCACTAAAAATAGGGACTTATGACCGGTTTTCATATTTATGACCACTGCATCATCCCTGTGGCCATGTGATCAAAATTCGGATGCTTGGCAACTAGCTCATATTTATGATGGTTGCAGTGTCATGTGACCATCTTTTGCAACCTTCGGACAAGCAAAATCAATGGGGTAGTCAGATGCGCTTATCAGTCATGTAACTAACTTAACAATTGCAATGATTCACTCAACAACTGTGGCAAGGAAGGTCATAAAATGGGGCAAACCTTACTTAACCATTGTCTCACTTAGCAACAGAATTTTTGCTCAATTGTGGTCATAAGTCGAGGCCTACCTGTGTTCAACCTCTTTCAGTTAGTATGAATAAGCCAAAATGGGAAGGGTCAAAAGACCATGTAATTGGACAGATAACTGATGCACCCTATCTCCATCCTCAGACAAAACTAACTGATCCCATATAAGTAGATCAGAGGATGCAACATATATCTCAGTATATATTGCAAGAAGAGTAGTGTTGACATTAATATCAATTTTTTGTCAGCAGATACTTTAAGAGTTGCAGCATTCAGATTTTCTAGAACCAAATGCTAGGGAGCCTTTAACTATCCTATAAAAATTCTGCTAGTTATATGATGATGCTTGTGTAGGCTGCAATATAATAAAGGCTGCCAGAATAGACATATCTCTCTACTTTAATGTTTAGTGAGTTATATGGCAAGACTTACTACATATGATAAATCCCATGCTGATCTTGTGCTCTGGACATTGTCCTGCTTCACAACATTGTTAAGAGCACCTCAGAAGGAAGCCCAGGCTCCACATAACTATAGTGATCTTTGATCTGAAATGCTTTTTCTATTTCCCAATTCAACAGATTATGGAGGCTTGTTTAACTCTGGATTTCCCCAGAGGATTCAAGAACGTATCAGATTATATTATTCCCTGGGTCTCCTACTCTGGCAGAAGGAGAATGATGAAGTGGTATCAAGCCTTACCCTGCTTTCTTAGAATAACTCTACTTGCTCCTTCCCCATCCAAACCTTCTTCTATTCTGAGGTAAAAAATAAATTGAAGGTATGTTCTGCCCAAAGGCAGATCTGGCATTGTCACAAAATCCTAAAAATAAATTCTTTATACCAGACAACAGTGTATTGATTTCACTATCACTATAGTTTACATTAAAATGAAATATAGTTAAAATGGCTAACCAGGTAGATATGTGGTGCTATTAAAATTGGGGAGGGGGAGAATAATTCAGAAGAAGGTTCACATAGTCTTCTTCACATGAATGGCATTTATTCTGATTAGTGTAGGCAACCAGTGCAAACAAACCAGAAAACACCCACATTCAAGTGATTAAGTCTTATGTCGATCAGAAGATACTTGGCTTTTCTGTACTACATACCAAAATAGCTTAGGTAAATTGCAACTTGTCAAATTCGAAAGACAAAATCCAATCATTATGGATTTATTTCTAAGAAGCTGCATAATTTTACAATAGTAAAACAGCATACAAGTAAGAAAAATAGATAAAGTTGGACAATTGCATCTGCATAGATGTCTGGCCAAACTGGGACAGAGATACAGCGGCTTCAAGGAAGATTTTAAAAGACATTAATCTCACATATCAGCCTTATTAACTAAACCCTCCCTGGCCCAATACCTTGTCATCTTTTTTTTTTATTAAAAGTTTTAAAACTTTTTTACAATATATAACCCAAAACCCTCCTACTCCTCCTCCCCACTTCCCAGAGCTGATTATAGGATTACAAATAAACAATCATAATCTAACTAACATTACCCAACTCTACTAACAATCAAATCCATAACATACTTTAACTCCTTTTTCAAAACAAATATTAACAAATTAAAAATAAAAATAATAATACAGTTAAACCATAACACTAAAAATAGTATAAATTCAATCATATTAAACTATGAACAATAACCTAAAATCTATTCATAAGCAAGATAATACTTTTCAGTCTCATATTTCTTTTGAATATAATCAATCCATCTTCTCCAGACCAAAATGTATTTTTCTTGTGAATGGTCCTTCAAATAAGCGGAAATTTTCGCCATTTCTGCTAAGTTAGACACCTTAAGTATCCATTCTTCCATAGTAGGCAAAGAGTTTTTCTTCCAATTTTGCCCCAAGATTATAAGATTCAACATCAAATTAATTTCTTTAACATCAAAATCAACCGTAATACCCAACAGAAATAATTGTGGAGTAAACTTTATCTTTCTCTTAAAAATATTTTGAATATTCCACTAAATCTTAATCCAAAAAGCTTTTATATCTCTACAAGTCCACCAAATATGAAAATAAGTTGCATCTGAGCTTCCACATCTCCAACATTTGGGCTTTAAATTAAGATACATGCGGGACAACTTTTGGGGGTCCAAATGCCAGCTATAAAACATTTTATAAAAATTTTCTCTTAAATTTTGTGCTTGAGTAAATTTTACATTTTTAACCCAAATTGTCTCCCATGTATCCAGTAAAATTGATTCTTGAATATTTTGAGCCCATACAATCTTTAACTAACTCCGTTTCGGAATCTAATTCTATTAAAACATTATAAATTATCTTTATTTGGGCTCGAGTTTGATCTTTAATCTGTTTTACCAAATTCACATCCTCTAAAGTAATTCCAACCTTTTGATCTAGAGTCCACCTCCCTAACAATTGATTATACTGAAACCAAGAATATACAATATTTTCTTGCTTCAGCTCAGTTAAAGACTTTGGTTTCCAATCCTTCCCTACCAAACTAAGTAATTCCTTATAAGAAATCCTGTCCAAATTCACACCCCTAGATATACCCTCTATTGCGTGTCCAGGAATTCCCCAAATTGGAATTTTATAATTTAACCTATAATAATACTTCTTCCAGATACGCAACAAAGCACTTCTCAAGATATGGGATTTAAAAACCTGATCCACTTTTTTATCATAAATTAGATAAGCATGCCATCCATATACTAAATCCCATCCCTCAAGAGAAAGGATATTTTTATTTGTTAAGTTAAGCCAATCACTAATCAGCGTTAAAGCTGCTGCATCATAGTACAGTTTTAAATTAGGCACCTTAAGTCCTATTCTTTCCCGTACATCTTGTATAATCTTAAACTTAACTCTTGGTTTTTTCCCTGCCCATATAAACTTATTAATCCCCTTCTGCCATTCATCCATGTTAGCATCTTTTTTCAAAATAGGTATCATTTGAAACAAAAAAAGAAACTTTGGAAGAATATTCATTTTAACTGCTGAGATTCTTCCCAGCAAAGATAACTGTAATTTTTTCCAATCATTTAAATCCTTTTGAACTTTTGCCCATAATGTCTCATAATTATTTTTATACAATTTAACATTAGAAGTTGTAATATATACTCCTAAATATTTAACCTTTCTCACTATTTCAAAACCTATTAATTTAGCCAAAATATCCTTTTCCTTCATAGACATATGTTTCGGTAATATTTTAGTCTTAGTATTATTTACCTTAAAGCCAGAAACTTTGCCATATTGAGTTAAAATTTCAACCAAATCCCTAACTGAATCTGTCGGTTGAGATAATGTCACAACCAAATCGTCAGCGAAAGCTCTCAACTTATAATCATTCTTATTTATTTTTATTCCCTTAATTCTAGATGATTCTCGAATTTTAATAAGTAGTATCTCCATAGTTAAAACAAATAACAATGGGGATAATGGACATCCCTGTCTAGTACCCTTTTCAATATTAAATGCATCTGTTAATCCCCCATTAACTATAATTTGTGCAGATTGTGGTCGATATATAGCCTTAAGAGCATACAAAAATTTATCCCCAAAGTTCATTTTCTCTACCACTCTCAATAAAAATTGCCAATCTAATTGATCAAATGCTTTTTCAGAATCCAAAAAAATCAAAGCCGCAGGGATTTGGTTGTTCTTGTCTAAATACTCAATTAAATTAACAATTTGTCTAACATTATATTTCATGTATCTTCCAGTTATAAATCCAGATTGATCACTATGAATCATATGCTTCAAAACTTGCATTAATCTATTTGCCAATATTTTTGAAAAAATCGTATAATCTGTATTCAAAAGAGATATAAATACCTTGTCATCTTTTGTGTTCACGTCAACTTTTTTTGATCGGATGGCTTTGGTTACATGGTCAATGTTGTTTTCTCTGCAATAGTCAAATATGTTCTTATCTTCCTCCCTAAGAAGAAATAAAAAGAGGGTATATTTCCTGTTACCAAGCAAGAAATACAAACTACACAAGCATGATTTCATCAGTTCAACCATTTTACCTTTACTGATCATTTTACCTTTACTGATCATTTTAAACTGTTTTTGGCAGATATTGTAGACATTCTGCATCACAGAACACTTAAATAATATACCGCAAACTAATGCTAAAAGAACTGTAAGCTATAAATCAGTTTCATCTAGGAAAAAAACATTATGCATGTCTCATAATAATTCAAATTTTAAAACAAAATTTTTAATTAATGTAATTATTTGGGAAATCTGTTCACCATCTTTAAAATGTGATGCCCACATATCTAATATAAACTTCCTCCTCACCACTCCTCCCTTCAGCAAACTGGGTTCTTAGCATGAAGGAAGCTACTATCTTACCTTAGGGACTACAAGCAAAACAAACAAACAAACAAAAGATAATTTTTCTATCCAGTCCTATCTAGCAAAGAGCCATTTACGCCGGGTTGTCTTCCTGAACACTACTATATCTTTTGCCAAAGAGTGGATTATTTATTTTTGAAGGATTTAAAATACTTGGCACCTAGAAAAACCTGAGGCATGAGATGGGAAAAGAAAAAAGAAACATAACTGAAACTATATCAACACTGCTGTCCTTGCGAACAGTCTACCATGTTCATATACTGGCTTTTGTTCTTTAAACTCAACTCTCTGTAAAAGATCTCTCAACTCCATCCAGTCATGACATTTTTGGTCCTCCCTGCTCACTCTTTCTTTAAATTTGTTTAGTGATCTGATCTTCCTTGAATTTCTCTCATCTCAGTTTACTTCTTTTGTACTAATAAAACATTTTGTAATCAATTCCCATCCATACATTCTTAATATTACAGTAAGTCTTCTTGTTTTGTTATACATAATTAAGTACCTTATTTCCCACTGCATTCACTTCCACAAAATGGGCAGAAGCACACTCTTACACCATTAATTTTTCCTTTTTTTGTTCAAACGTCACAATTTCCCCATCTTTAATAAATATCTTATCAGGATACACAATTTTTTCTATTTCCCCGATTTATTTGGAATAACTTGGTATAATTCATTTCTTGTCAAACACTCCTTCAGATAAAATATAATGTATCTAATGTTTCAGCAAATGTTAGTTCTCATTTAACAACACAGTATAATTTGCAGAAATATACGAACTTTCATGTCATAATTAATTTGTAATATCACTATGATCATTCCATACACTTTTATTCATAAATATATTAAACAGCCAATGGGACTTTATACACCCTTATCTTATGTCTTACTCAAAGTCTAACTCAGGGGTAGTCAATCTTTTTGTACTTACCACCCACTTTTGTATCTCTGTTAGTAGTAAAATTTTCTAACCGCCCACCGGTTCCATAGTAATGGTGATTTATAAAGTAGGGAAGTAACTTTACTTTATAAAATTTATAAAGCAGAGTTACAGCAAGTTAAAGCATATAATAATAATTACTTACCAAATACTTTATGTTGGACTTTCGCTAAGTTTGGTAGAATAAATCTTTATAAAACAACTTACTGTAGTTAAATCTATCTTTTTATTTATACTTTGCATACATAGAAGCATAACATCTGATGAAATTACATTTAATTAATTAAATTATTAATGAGATCCCTGAGGCTGATGCTGTGAAACTAAATACTGGATATCTGGCTCAATTTTTGTAAGGAACAAACGAAGATCTCCTCTTTTGGAAATATTCAGGCGGTTTCTTTCTTTGGTCATAATATGATTAACAGCATTAAAGCCTGATTCTACAAGATATGAAGTAGAGAAAGGTATCAATAAACTGAATATCATTTTCCACATATTTGGATATAAGACAGGCTTTTTTTTACTTTCCCATAGGTTTTCATATCAAATTTATGTTTACTTTCTTCATCATATCTAATTTCTAATAGTTCCTCTTGGCAAGTTGTATCAGCCTCTTCAATATTTGCAGTAAAAAGGATTTTTCATCCAGTCATACACCTTCAATTTCAAAATATCTTCAAATCGTTTTTCCATGTCCAATTTAAGTTCGTTGAGGTGGCTACTGAATCTGTCAATATCCTCTGGAGTTATATCATCTTTTATAGATGATAATTCAGGAAACTGATGAAATTCTCTCTTCAATAGATTATAATGAAATAGTTCAAGTTTGTCAATAAATAATGACACAATACTTTGGCAGGCTATAAGAGTTTTATTAGCTCCTTGAAGCTGCAAATTGACATCATGAAATCTCTTGAAAATATTTGCCAAATAAAAGGCATCATTCATTACTGTTTTTAACTGTTGACACAGATTGGTCTCATTATTACTTTCAAAAAATTGTATGACATTATCATATAATGCTACAAAACGAGCCAAAGATGTACACTTTGACAGCCACCAAACTTCTGTGTGCAAAAGTAAGATAATAAAATCTTCATTATTGTCCTGGCAAAGCTGTCCAAACATTCTATTATTTTTTGAATTGGATTTGATCTTGTTTATGGCTCAAATTATTATAGTTAATGATGAATGGAGACTTGTACTTAGATGTTTTCCTACAAGATGTTGTCTGTGCACCACACAATGAATACATAAAACATTTGGCACCTCTTCCTTCAAATAAGCAACAAATCCACGATAGCGACCTACCATTGATGGTGCTCCATCAGTAGCGCATGCAACAATATTATTCAAAGGAATATTATTTTTTGTAAAGTATGATTTCACAGTATTAAAAATAGATAATCCTCTTGTATCTGTAATGAGATTTATTGACAATAGCATTTCTTTTCGTAATGTATTGTTTTCATCAAAATAATGTACATCTGCCATCAATAAAGCATTATTATCTGCAATGGTAAACTCGTCCAATTGCATGGAAAATGAAGAGTTTTTCAACATTAACTGCCATTTCTTCAATTCATTGTTTTACTGTGCTATTGCTTAGAGGCAATGTTTTTAAAATTTCAGGTATATCCTGATGATTACTGTTGAGATAAATTCTTTTATAGAGGGTATTTACAGTTTCTCCAATATTATAGCTTTTACCACTTTTTACAATTAATTGTGAAATGCGATAAGCGGCAATTAATCCATCTTCGTTCGCTGCATGTTGTTTCTTAAATGATGCAACGATTGTTGAATGATTTTGAAATTTTTTATATATTTCCTGAAAATATTCAATGGGCTTGTCCTTATCATTTGGATGCTTTGTAGAAAGATGTTCTCGCAATCGACTTGGCTTCATTGCCTCATTGGATAATGTTTTATGACACAATAAACACATTGGATGTTGTTTATTTACATGAAATCCATCTTCAGATACTCTGGCAAATAGCCATGAGCGTATTTCTTTTTTTGAGACATGGACTCACAATATTTTGTTTGAAGCTGTAGGCACATGCTCACTTTCACAAATCTAACTGTGTATGATCAGTGTGACCGCAAACAAAAGAGCCTGTGCTGTGTATCGATGTCTGCGCATGCCTCTCGCGCATCGTGGATTGGGTTTGGGGGGGCACCAGCTACCAGCTCTGTTTGTCTGTTACAGCTGGGTGGTGTGGGGGGAGATGCATGAGCTATTCTGAAATGAGGCTCTTCTGTTTGCGGTCGCACTATAGCGCCATTTAGTTTCACTTACGTAATGTGAACTAAACTTATGCGCGGGCGATACAAATAGTATATTTTCAGAAATTTAAATTGTCACGGGGAATTTTATGAAAACCTAATGAAAATGTTTTTAAATAATGCTATGAATTTTTTTAAAAAAGTCAATTAAATTAAAAAAAAGGAAAGTGTTTCAGTATCGGACAAAACCCCACCGCCCACTATGAAAGCTGGAACGCCCACTAGCGGGCGGTAGGGACCAGGTTGACTACCACTGGTCTAACTATATGCTTCTACTGTATACTGCTCTTACTATATTCAGTAACCAACCTAACTTTTATATGCATAAAACATAACTCAAAATAACAAAGCACTTTTTAAAAAATCAATAAGCTTTCAATACCACTTCCTCAAGTGTATATGTTTGTTGTCAATGAGCAACAATCTGATCTGCACACCTCTGCTTCACATGGACTTCACACTTCATTTGCCAAATTTTGCTCAGTGTCATCCTCTGTATTCTTTCAGTCAGGATGCCTTCAAACAAAATTTGGCTATTTGACTATGTTCTTCACAACTGTTTCTCCTTTCTACACAAATTACACAATGACTTTTTCTTATCCTTATTTATTGCACCATTCTTCTTATCCATAATCATATTTCACTTCATCATTTCACCAAGCATATTTTTGTACTTTCCATCTGCATAGCCCCCCATTGTTGTACAATATAACATCATTCTTTTCACTCCATCCCAAGCATCTTCAACATCTTTCTTTTGTCTATTACCATTCATTCTTTTATGAGATTCTTTTCCATACAGGATTCATACCTTTTATTCCTGCAAATATTTTACTTCAACTGTCATTTATTTCACATTTCCTTTCTTTCATGCCCTTTTTTCTTAATTAAGAAAGCTCATAATACTACCAAATGGTTTGTCTCACTTTCTGAATCTCCCATCTCTTGTATGTTTCACTAATGACATATTTCATTACTTTAAACAATTAGATCTTCTTTTTACATTTATATTCATTCCTTTGTCATGTGTGTGTATATGAATTAATAGACCTATATTTAAAGCATGTTTTGCAAAATACTCACTGTGAATATTTATATTCAAATCTCTGTATGGCATAGTTACTTTTCTGCACTCTCTCATTCTCATCTATCCATTCATGCCACCTAATCGAGTAACATTCATTAGGCTATTCATTCACAACGTTTAATTTTTTTCCCTCCTGGAATCATCTATGATTTTTTCACAATCATCATTCACAGGGGCGCAGCATGTAATGATCATCAACCTATAGATTTGTATATACAATTATCTAGATAATATTAATTGAAACAATTTGACATATAATTTTATCCTTTTTATCCACAATTAACTCTACATTTTTACTACCCTGAATATATTCATTAGTTCAATTCTACAGGTTTCTTTCAGATTCATTACAACTTTCCCATTAGTTTCATAGACAACAATATACTGATTTCTATTTCATTTGTTCATTCATGCTCTTTACCATTTATTCCTCTTACATTTGAAGTTCCAATATTCTATATGGCATAGTTATCAATAGATAAGGCCACAGAGTTTGACCTCTGCTGTTGGTAGATTTCAGCTACTAACATGGTTTTGGTAGATTTCAGCTTTCATTTAACACTTTTCAGTAAGACACAGAAGGTGTAGAATATGTTACTGGCCTTAAGCGTACAAATGCCATATGCAATATTCCCTGCTAACAATAAGGTCAATATCAGTTTTGCAAATTGTGACTAGCATGTCTCAGGGGTGTAGAATTTTAAATAGTGCCAAAGAGAGATCAAATGCTGAAAGTAGAGATAATGATAATTGGCTTATTAATATTAGCCACTTACAAAACATTTAGTGATAATGCAGATCAACTGTAGTTGAGCCGTAAGAGATGGAGCTAAATGTTTATTGTACATTCAATTACATCACATTATAATCTGTTTTCAAACTTTTATTCTAAGCCAATTTAAGATTATATTTAAGAAATGCTTTAAATGTCATCTCATTTTTAAGACTATGATCTTATTTTGTGTTTATAAAATTATTTATTATCTCTCATAATTAAAAATGAAACCTACCCAGGGACACAAAAGATAATGGAAACAAAAATATGATCAAATTCCAGAAAGTATAGACAACGTGTGCATGCACATGTATGTATGTATGTACGTACATAGGACAGAGGACAAAGACAAAACAAAAGACATACTAAAAATTTACTTAGAGATCTCAATTTTTGTCTTCAGCTGAGCTGAATGTTTTGAAAAAATCAGTGTCAAGCTGGGAAATTTTGAAATCAGGGCGCCAGATAAGAATCTTTATTTTGAATCATTAAGATATCACCATGAGGAAGAGCTCAATAGAAGAGAACATATGTTGATTTTTGTTCCTTAATTTCATTCTTTTCCAATAGTTTTATTAAGGATATTACATAAAACTGATATAAAAACCTAATTAAAAATATTTTAAGAAAAGAAAAAAGGGGAAAAAGAAAAAAAATCTCCTAAAACAGAAAATAGTAAGGAAAAAAAACCCTTATCTCCAACAAGTATATCTTTTCTGAATGAAAACCTCAAATGTCGTATCATGTGCTGAATTACCTAGGGAATGTTTAGCAAATATCTATTTTTTTAAAAAAAGGAAAAATATTGTTGAGAGTTGCAGAACTATCAAGTACTAGGAATAGTACATAAATCTTCTTTGTCAGCTTTTATAGCATGTCAGCTTTGAAACTCAACAGCCAGCTGATAACATGGCTGTGTTCCATCACCATTTCTTCTTATTTTTCTGAAATCATCTCACTGTTACAGAAGGAGTACCATGTGCCACAAACAGGTGGTCTTTCCTGTCTGCTTATCATTGTGCTACTCAGAGTACTGAAGCAGAGATGGAAGCCAAGACACAGTTGCAACAGATACTGTTTATGTCAAGGCCCTCTTACACCTCATAGGGCCCATCTTCTCATAATCTATAATTATCTCTTCGTTTAATCGCCCCATCACTTCTGAGGCTCTCTTGGGTACAGGAAGAGGAAAAGCTCATTAACTGAACCCTTTCTCCTCTCTCCAGCCACCCATAGCTTTTAATTGCTTGGTGTTGTTATTATCTATCAGTGCAACTGGGATCATTTTCATAAGAAAAGGCAGTGGGGGGAGAGAAGCAAGCCTGTGTCCCTGAGGTATGCACTGCAGACAAACCTTTGCTTTATCCATTATTTATGCCAGCTGAGGTTTTATAGGCTGAATAAATCCATAACTCAAGTTTATTCTGAACAGTCTGCTTCCCTAGAGAGGAAGTGATGCCCACTTGCCTACACACTTCTGTGCTCTCCTCAGAGAGTAACCAGAACCTAATGAGACATGTGTTACCCAATTGCCCACGCATGAAAAAAGTATACACTACATGGAAGATTAGTAATGCAGGAACCTGTGAACCCCCCCCCCACACACCCTTCACTCAAAGCAACATATTTTTGTTTTTCTTTCAGTGCAAGGGAATTTAGCTTAGCAATATTCTAGTCTAAAAATACAAGTATCCTCTATACTTGTTAGAAAATGAGAATGCAAACAAAAGTCCTCGCTGTATGTTCATTGAAGAAAATTATGCCACCGCCACTAGTAACTCATTGCCTCATTTGATTTCAAGCTGTACCTCGGTAGCTGGAAAACTTAATTTTAATCAATGCTTGGATAATAAATTGTAATTATTTGGAAAAGCTGATTTTTTTTCTTGTTCCCCTTACTGGCTCTACAATTGATAATGCATGTAATGTAGTATTTTAAATGTTAGTGAAATCTACTAAATGACACTGATCACATAATTTCTACTTTTATTTGTTTTTAAAGAACAAGCACTCTCTATCTCAACCCAAGTCACCTCGCAGAATTGTTTTGTGGGGAAACTGGAGGAAAAAAGAATATAGGTATGTTCACTGACTTGAGTTATTCATTAAACTCAAACATAAATCAAAAAATCATAAAGATAGGGTGGATGGATAAATAAATAAATAAATAAATAAATAAATATTCCTTGCTCTTTTATATGAAAACATTTCCACACTCACAGAGCTAGTGAGCTATTTCTTCTTGGTCCTTCCTTTAACACTTTTTTGGTTTAAAAGTTTAAACAAAACATATAAATGTTTACAATAAGGTGCTGTTTTTCAACACAATTCAATGCTTGAAAACCTTTAAATCTGGCAGTATCATGAAGGAAGTTCCATGGCTCTTTAAAAAACAAAAATCTGCAGAAGCCTTAATTCCTAAATTATAATTTACCATAGAAGCCTTTCTTTTTTATCCTTACCTCTTCACTGGAAGAAATTTATACAGCTTCTTAGATCACAGTTTAAGCTTCCATACTTTGATGTATGGAACTGTTTCATTTAAGCATCACTCTCCCTCTTAAATACCATATGCCCTCCTTCAGATGTAATGTCAATGTATGGGTAATCCCAAATAAATGAGAAGAGGGAATCTACAAACCTAACCCAACATTCATAGTTTTGGCTTTTTTTGAAATATTATTGAAATGGCTCACTTTTATTCTCTACTTCAAGTCAGCTAACAGTAAAGCATTTGATTATAGTACAAGAATGAACAAAAAAAAAATAAACAAATTAAGAATCAGGATTCTAGTAAAATAAATTATTACCTGCAAAATAAATATTAATCTTAGTAAGACAAATATTTATGTATTAAATTTATATGCTGCCCATCTCACTCTTCTATATGAAGAGTCACTCTTCAAAGTGACTCTTCTATATCTTTTGGAATGAAAAAAAAATTACATCTCAAAAAGAAGGCTGGAATAGCTCCTGGAAAAAACATTGTAGTGCCTGGACATAATACTGATTCTCTCTACCTGATTGGGCAAAACACAAATGATGAATCTCTTATCAAATATCCTAGGGTCTGATAAACTTCATTTTGGTGAAGACAACCTAAGTTATTTATAATTTAAAAGTGGTAAAGAAGCTTTTGAGGTATTTCTCCAAATAGTTAACGTAAGTTGAAATAAAGAAATCATATTCCTTATTTCCATAATTTATGTAAGTAAGGAATCTGGCTGAAACTTGGGAATCTGTTATAATTTTTAATGTCTTTCAAATGTTGTTCTATGTGTTATATAAAAAACAATTGAGATGCATCTTTCTCTCTTTGATGTTTCAAGGAACAGACTCATTTTTTATGTGAGTACAAAATTAATGCTAGGAGAAACCCAATGATATCCATAGTATGGCTTCATGTTTATTTCTACCAATTTAATGATTAACATTCCTAACAAGAAATTGAGACTGAATAATTTCTGAATTATTTATTTAGGGAAAATGTATAAACTATGTAAGGAAAGCTGCTCTTACATTTTTTTTAGGACTACAGTACATATATAGTGTACTTCTGGTACAGTCCATGTATACTGACCTCTTGTACTTTCTGTCAAATTGTTCATTTATCTCTCAGATAAAATAATCAATTCTAGAGCCATCAATCTTTCTATTTCAGTACTAGGCTGGTCTAACCCAAAGAGTTGCCAGATGGCTGCTTGGGTTAATGGGATTAACAACATTCTGATAAATTACATGGCATCAGAGTGAAAAGTATGATAAATACGATATCAAGCATACTAGATAAAACTGGAGGTTGGGGGACAGGGCTCAGTAGTACAAAATTTATTGACTTTTAAATTTCATAATTTTTATCTGGATTCAAGGAACCATATTTAACTCCAATGATTAGATGTAGACAGCAGCTGTTTGCCCAACTATTTTGAATTATTTTCATACTTTTCTATTTACTTCTTGAGGATGTGAATAGAATATATGGAGGCATGAGAGGTTTGACCTGGTTACTCAATTTTTATTCTTCCTAGTTAAATCAGTCACGGATAAAGATGGGGATCAATGCTTCTTTGCAGGAAGAAGGTGCTTTCCCCGGTCTAAAATTATAAGACTTCTACTAAAAAAAAAATATATCCATTAGTCCAGAAGATCTATTTTCATAGAGCAATATGAAACATATTTCTAAGAAAAGATAATCAAAAGGTAAGGATGCTAAATGTGAAGAAGCATGTTCTATTTCTGGTGTAATTTAATAGGATTAAGAAGCCATTATATAACATTTGCTGTTTGCATAGGAATTGTTTACAAGACAACATGGTAATTACATAATCTCTTCTACCTATTTGCCTAAATCTGGACGCTCTTAATTTCTATAGAAAAGACAATTCCATGTTTTATTTTAAAAAACCCACACATGTAAAGGTCATAGACATTTCTGTTTCTTCAATAATCAACCTTTAAAGAAATTCTACAAGAGCTAGTAATATTCTTTAAAAGTTATCTGAGAAATTATACTCTCCTTGCAAATTTCATTTGTTAAAAAGCTAACAAATACAATTTACATAATTCTTATGCTAGAGAATGGAAGAGAATGGAAGTACAGTATTATGTTTCTTAATTTTGCTTCAGGTGTGAAGAATGGATCAAACAGAAAATCACTTCTTATATAGTTTTCTATTTAGAATCTTCTTCCAAAGACATACTTTATTTTATGCATTCATAAAATGGCTAGCTGACCAGGGCCTTCTGGCCCATACCCAGTTTCTGCGTGCTGGTGGGTACTGGACTTCCCAATGCACCCCCTACCCCAAGGCACTGCTACATGGTTGTTTAATGACTGCAACAGGACAATCTGGAATTGTTGCCATTGAGCAAGGCAGCCAACATTGACTTGCTTGATGACCATAATGACTTACAACCAAATTTCCAGGCTCAGTTGTGGTCATAAGTTGAGGACCACCTATATTTTACTACAACTGTTAGATGACTGAAATACAGAAGTTGAAGAAATGGAGAAATTTAGAATAAGGGAAACTCAACAGTACAAATCACAGATTAAAGGTATTTTGCAAAGAGAATCCATTGTTTACTGTCCAAATTTATTTTAAGCAACATTAACATGGACTTGACACATTGATATCATTGACATGCAACTTTGGAATAAAATCAGCTATATAGCAGTAAACTAAAGATGGAGAAGTGCAATCTAAATCAGATTGTTTCCAAGTACAAACCATGAACTATTTTTGTCAAATATATGGGTTCTATTTCCAAAATTGAAAAAGTAAACATGGAGCTAAGCTGCACATGAAGAAGCAATTAATGTCATAAACTAGTCTTCTGAGGAAGAAGAGGCAGTTTGTGATAACCATTCTATATTAACAAATGCGGAAAAAGATTTTGTATCCTAGGAACTAGAAAGATAATTCTCTAAACCTATATCAAAAAAGGGATATGTAAAAGATATGCCAATTACCTATTATATGATTTATTTTTAATACAATTTATAGGCCACTTGACTCCCAACTACAATTAAAAAGTAGTTCATGAACAGCCTGAAGACAAATATATAAACCAAAAAAAAACCACCCCAAACCCCAATCAACCATCACCTTGCCCTAAAGCCTGGAAGAACAATCAGGCTGTTTATAGCTTCTGAATAACATCAATGTAGAAGCTACCCAAATTCTGTGGGGAACATTATTTTAGAGAGCAGATGCTGCAATAGAGAGAAAGCATGTTTCTTGCATTCTGCCAAATACTGACCTACATGGCATTGTTTTCTTAGTTTGGTCTATCTTATATGGTTGGCATCAGCTCAAAGTTTCAATATGTTTAACAGAACGAACATGTTACTTATTTCATTATTCTATATTTCCCATTCCTTAGCTTCCTTTATTTAACCTTAACTTTCATATTTAATCTTCACACATTTTTCTTTTAATTTCAAAACTGACCTCAATTAGTAACCTTACATTTATATTGCTTCCTTAATTGTCTTGACCAGCTGTATCATTTAGCATAATTTTTACTTTTGTTAAGAGGTTAATAAAGAATTAACATACAGTTTTATCAGTGCTTACATCAGAACTCTGAACTGATTTTCCAGGGAGGTTTCCAGTTGGATATATAAGACTACAGCTTCAGCTAGTTCATTCCATTAAAAAGCAATGAATACAGCTTGTAAATAAAAGTGAAGGACAATATTAAAAATCATTACAAACCTATTTAATGTTTTCTCCCAAATATTAATCTTTCTGCAAAATTTAGCTTTTAAATAACTTAAACTGAAAAACATACACATATCATACACACAGATACACCCAAACGTTTCACATTAGGGATAAATTAGTACCAGCAATACTATTACTGATTTAAACAGTTATATGCCTAGAAAGTACTTTTACGTTATTTCTCATCTGATAGGAAAAGCATCCTGTTTCAAATATTCTGAAAAAATGCCATAAACCATAAAAATATCACTCAAATTCACCTGATGGTTTCTTCTTGATACAATGAGCTGACAACTGGACCTCCATATATAGTTTTTCCTTCTTTTCCTTTCTTTTCTGATATCTGAAAGAGCAAACACAGTAATACTTATTTACGCATTTTGATTCTGAAACTATGCAGATCATATTCAAGAATAATTCTATAGAATCATTTTCCCCTCTCATTTTCAGGTTATAACATTTAAGATCACAGAAACATACCTTGCCTTATCAGAATGAAAAGCAAGCTTATAACAACTATGCCAGGATCCACCCGCTACGTACCAAATATACCATGTAAGTATACATAATAATAAAATACTTTTGCGCTCATATGAGTCTAGGAATGTGCTGTCATTATTAGAACTGAACTGAGATCACAGTAAAATTCACTTTCATTATTCTCCAAGTTTCTTTACTTTCAGCTTCAGTTTAGATAGAAATCATGTGCTGTTAAATGTTCCATATTGTAAAATAAATACATTGTTAAACAAGTGCAGAAAATTATTTCTGAAATTGGTTGACCGAGCATGAGGGAGGCAGCAATGAAGTGTCCCAGGCAGCATTTCAATGTCAAGCAAGTTAAGACTCATGTGCAAATCTTACACATGTAAGGTTACTCAGTCTCTGAAAAGATCTTAAAAGACTCAGTGCTTTTTTTGAAAAAAAAAAAAAAAAAGTGCCGGAACTCACACACATTATACAACCCGCCTTGCCTACCCTACAAAGTTCCATCCAAAAAAGGTGCCAGAACTCCGTTCTGCGCGTTCTGTGACAAAAAAAAAAGCCCTGAAAAGACTAGTATGTGTGCAACTATTTGGTATTCTAATAACAGGAGATTTAATAGTTACAAATATGGAGAGATGAGTTCACGACAGGTATGCAGTCACTTGACTGACTGGCATGCAAGTTGTGGACATAATACGCCACCTAAATGCTGGGGAGAAGAAAATGATTAATGTTACACATGCAGGGCAGTTCTAGGGCATCAGCATGTGGAGCACAATATCCTTCTGGATTGCCTGCAAGGAGTTGAAGGCAACTCTCAGGGCCCATTTCAATACCTCATCCTAAGAAAGTAGAACTCATGGAAGCAGTTTCTTCCAAAAGGAGCTTTTATTAGGATAAGTTGATAGCAGGCATAATAGACAGGATCTGAGGGTTTCCCGCTCAGATCGATAGGTTAAAAGTGTCCCAAACAAACCCCACCCCATAGTTCATTCGGTCAGTTCAAACAGGCCAATCCCCAGGTCTTAAATTCGTTGTGGGAAAAAGTAGATAATATCAGGTCATCTTGGTGCAGCGGGCTTTCGCACCTTCCCTTGTGAATGTGGAGATAAACCAGTTGCCGAGGTGCATTTCTTTCTTCTCCCCCCCCCCTTCTAGCTGTCAACAAGGGGAGAGATAGTTCACAGAAGAAATATGCAGAAACAGCAAAATGTTACATTGTAGAGATAAAGGAAGTCAAAGCAATAACCTGCAAGCAATTCCCCCTCCCCTCCAGGAGTATGGCAGAACCCAGGAAAGAAAGAGAATAAGGTTTGGGTTAGCAACAAAGAAAGGGGCCCGTTAAGATATGGGTTCTGACAGCAATATTTTTATGGTTCTGCTCCTACCTTAATTTCTTGATTTAATTGGGGGCGTGGGAAGACCAGGGATTGAGCCCTTGGGACCTCCATTGTGGGGTTTTCCATCATTTGAGCCTTTCTCCTATATTATTTGATATATGCATACAGTTGTTGAGAGAGGTCATCTGCTGGCTCAGGGTGAGTGTCACCAATATGCCAATGTCAGTTAAACATAGCTATCCCAGGCTGAGACAGAAATGTCTTGCAAGTTCTGACTCAGTGTCTGGAGGTGGTCAGGAAGAGAGAGACATAACAAGCTCGGACTAAATCCTACCAAGACTGAGCTGCTTGATGCCAATAAACATTAGAGCAACCTTTTAACATCAGTCCCTGTCCTATTTCAGGTTGAATACGTACATGCCAAACTGACTTACAAATAGTTTACTAGTGAGTGGCAAGTAATTATTTACATTGCAGAGAACTGGCAAGTTTGCGCATTCTCTCTCTCACAAACATACACTCGATTAATGTGGGAGGGCAAGTTTTTTTTCTGAGGGAGCTCACTCCAAAGCCAAAATAAGAGCATGAGTAAGCACAGTCTACAGTAGCCCAGGGACCCAGCTGCCAAGGAAGTTAATCAGTTAGCCCAGGGTCAAACAACTAAGATTCAGAATGCAAACAGGAACGAGCAGACAGGTGAACTTGGTCAAATAAAGAGCCTGATTGCTGGCAGTTATTCTAATGTAGGCAGGCTCTAAGGGTGTCTCAATTAAGAAATACAACATCTCTGTTTCTTAAGGAGCAGAGAGCCTCTGTTTGGTACTTTGGGGTTCCCAATATATTCTCCATCTAGTTTGTCTTTGGATTCTGGTCATCTGATTCCTCTGCATAACTATCTGCCTAGCTCAGTCAACTTCAGGTGGGTGACAGTTTACTGAATCTTTTTTTTTTTTAATATTAAAGACTGATAAAAAAAGAAATGATTGAAAACAGCAAAATTGGGAGCCCAGGCAAAATATATATTTCAATGCAGAAAAGGGGAAAAATCATGAGGATACCAATTTGGCTGACAAATTCAGTCAAGATTATTCTTGCCAAACTGAGAAGGTCAAAAGGAAATATAAGCACTGGCAAAACCCCACAAAAAAAACAACAACTGAGGAGTACTTGGCTAGAAACTAAGAAGACAATTAAAAATTATCCAGCTACAATAGAAGCAGGAAACCGGACAGATATTTTTGGGCTGCTAAATGACAAGGGAAAAAATGGGCCACTCCAAGAGGATGTGGAGATATCATAGAATGTGAATGAGTTCTTTGCATCTCACTACAGAGAATAAAAATTGGCAGTTCAACCAATCTCTTGTGGTGTTCAGCAATCATTGCACAGTCTAGTCCCCCTTTGTTGGGAGGAAGGGGAGGCTGCTGGTAGGCCACAGCGGTTTGTGCTGCCTACCACCTCAACCTCTGACTCCACTCCACCATTGATGAAAGTGTTTCAGGGCCACAAAATCTGGGTGAAAGTGATTCATGTGCTCTCTGCCAGGGCTGCTGAAACTGGATCCTATTTTCTTGTTGGGACTAGTCAAGGGGTCTTGAGAAGGCCATCACTGCTATTATCACCTAATATATCTTTGTTAGAAGAAAAGAAGTCACTAATTGGTGGTGCAAGATGCCCCACCTCATCCACTGCTGCCTCCAATGGCTGATGGTAGTGATTTGCAAACCCCACAGCCTGAATAGAAAGGGCAGAGTATCTGGTGCTTAGTTATTTGGCCTCTACCTCTTTTGCCACCCTAGCAAGGTGATTATATTCGATATAATCTCAATAACTCTGATACCTCCTCTCCCAAATTTCTCAGGGTAAGATGAGTTCTTTTTTTTTTTGGTAATGAAATTCACAGTTTAAGACTGTTACCTATATAAAGTACTTGGAAATCATAAATAATAGTGTTTTCTTGAATATTGATGGGAAATTAAAGTTTGGTGGGGGGAAGCAATAACAGGACATTGTTTATACAAGGACCTTAAGTGCAAACGCAATCAAGATACGTATAGGCTAAAAATTATCGATAAATGTAACAAAGATGTTTCTACTTAGTTGAAAATAAGAATTGTGTTTGCCCAATATAAGATAACAGATATTGTTGGAAAGAGAGAGAAAGTATTTGATGCTCTAATATTAGACTTAAAGTAAAAATTTATGTATATTACTGAATTATTGGTTAACCCAGACAATACCTATAATGGTTTTGATTTATTAGGGGATACTATACAATCAATTAGATAATTGAACATGGTGGAAAACAGATAACTTTTAGAAAACAGAGCAATATTATAATCAAATAGGTAAGATGTGTAACCAGAATATTAGACTTTAGTATGAAAAGGGAAAAAGGGAGAAGTTGAGATAAGGAAAATTTTTGGTCACCTAAACATAAAATACTTGGAAATCATAAATAATAGTGTTACTTTGAATATTGATGGGAAATTAAAGCCTGAAAAAAAAAGCAATAGGACATTGATTGTATATAAGGATTAAGTGTACACACAATTAAGGTATGTATGTATAAACTAAAAAATATTGATAACTGTAACAAAGATGTTTTTATTTAGTTGATAACAATAAGAATTGTACTAACCTAATATGAGATAACAGATATTAATGGAAAAAGAGAGGAGATATCTGATGTTGTAACATGAGATTTATACTAAAGATTTATGTACACTATTGAACTATTGATTAACCCAGCCATCACGTTGCTTTTTAAATATCTAATTGTAAAATGAGGAAATCAATAAAATATTATATAAAAAAAGATTGTTATCTATCATGGCTTTTTGCTCACTGCTTTATGAAAAGATCTGGCATAAATAGGTTCATTAGGCCTTCTTTTTGCCCCATATCATTTCACTCTCGTGTTGAAGGCCATAGGCATATTTAAACATATTTGTTTAAATATGCTTATGGACTTCAACACGAGAGTGAAATAGTATGGGGTAAAAAGAAGGCCTAATGAACCTAATTATGCCAGATCTTTCCATAAAGCAGTATGTTTTATGTTTAAATATGTTTTAACATATTGTCTTCATCAGTATTTTTGTTAATGTTTATCTCAGTTCTCTTTTGGTTGCCTCTTTCTCTTCTGAAAAAATTAAAGCACAATAAGGAGAGCATAGTGATGTATCGAACACATACCCATGGCATTCAATATACAATTGGCATAATATTAGTTGGCCTCATATATGAAGAAAAGAACCTTGCAGAGAAGTTGCATTGTTGCATGTCTGCCAAATACTCACAAAGCTTGTTCACTTATTAAAATGAAATTAAGTGGAAACTATGAAATCTAGATCAAAGCTGTTTTATACCAAGTTCTAGCTGAATATAGATGTGTGGATTCCAAGGAGTAGTTGCTCTGATCACTAAGTTCTCATGCAAAAACAAAAACATTCCCAGTATTTAAGACCTAAATTGTGCCTAGAAACACCATGTATTCTGTTTGGAAAGCCATGGCCCTTAAAAAGAGGGTAAACATTTTCTAACAATACTTTTAAACAATATTAATTTTTCATTCAACATTCTTTGAGTTGCAAAGTCTTCTTACCTATGGTTTCCTAATCTTTGCATATATGCTCATATACTGAAGGCCCGTGTCTTCAAATCCATTGTGTAAAGATACACTTTGCATGAGAGATTCCAAAAATTTCAAAAGATTTGAGAAATCCTGGTTTATCTCTGTTATGCTTGGAAGAGACTAAATAGCAACGATCAGGCATTGGGCAGTAAACCCTCACTGGCTCACTCAAAAGAACAGTGAAGTGTTGCTATTTCTGCCTCAGTGTACTGCATTCTTCAATAAAAAGCATAGCTTGCCTCAAGGTACAATCGGTTCTTGACTAACTGTCACTGGCAATGGTACTCCCGAGGTCTATAAGTCTGAAAGCTATATTCCAAATGGAATGGAAATGCAGAGAGTCCCATTGCTAACATCATTAACTCAGTCTTCCCTCTATCCCACTTATTTCTTTATACATATGTCAAGAGATGTACTTCTAAACTGTAGTCAGGCATAAAAGAGGTGTCATGTATCCAAATGATAGATTAAAATATAATGACACATTAAATACGCTGTCCAATGCTTTCACAACAATTTTATGTCCATCTTCTTTTTAAAAGACAGTAACTCAAATACAATTACAGGCTCTTACAGAATTAAAATCCAATTGTGGTTGAACAATAAAAAACTTAAAGAGGATGGCTGAATTATGCAAAAATCATATAAAAAAGAAAACTCACTAACAAAATTGAATCCTGTCTTTAACGACATCTGTGTCCAGATACAAGCCTTCTTGCATATTATTGAATTTCAGTTTTTATTCTCTACAAAATTATTATAATAAATTCTAACTTTTTGAAGCATATTGGAATAAAAGTATCATATTTCATCTACATCGGTGGGCAGATCATAACAGAATGTACATTTTCTTTCCACTCCAATTTCCCTTGTCTATGGAGATTCTTAGTCATCCAGGTCCTGGTTGTCCCAAAGGTGCTTTTTCAAAAGGCAACTGGACAAAATCCAGTTGCCTTTTGAAAAAGCATCTCTGCGACATTGTCAGAATCCAATTATACTTCATCTCTAGTTATCAATTATAGAAAACCCCATTTCTGCCTTCTTTGGATTCTGTCATACAAGGAAGGGAAGGGGGTGAACAAAGGGGCTTTATGGCCCTCACTTCCTTCCGTTCAACTTCAAAGGGATTGAATGTGGACAGCACCAAAAGGCCTTATCATAACAAAGGAGGCTATTACCTTTCATGTAGTTTTCTCTGAAGTCTCCATCCAGCCGGCAGAAAGGAAAAGGGGTGGGAAATGTAATGCCTGAGACTGTTGCTGGAAGTAGGGGGGGATTGGGTGGGGCTACTGGGAAACCCCTTAAAACCTTGAATGGGAGAGCTTGGACCCCAAGTCCTCTCTAGAACCCCTGCAACCATTTTCTCTTAATAAAGGATTCCTGTTGGAAGAATTATTCCAAGAGTTCTGTCTTCTTAAGATGCAAAGTGGGGTGGGTCCTTACAGACATCCAATTTCCCTTCCTTCCAATCTCTTCCAATTGATTCCTCCAAATACAACATAGTTACAGGACTGTGTAGATGTTTTCCATACTTGCATATGCAACAGAAAACATGAAGCAAATATTCTGAAATTTTATAACAGCATGTTATAGTTAAACCTGGGACACTGAATAAGAAAGAGTTATTATCCATAATGCAATCTCAGATTAATGTATAATGATATTATCCACACACAATAGTTCAAATGTTTTCTGCTGGAAGATTGGGAATTGCTCTGTACATACCTTTCTCTTCTCAAAATCAGTGTTGTTATATATGTGTGTGTGTGTGTGTGTGTGTGTGTGTGTGTGTGTGTATGTATGTATGTATGTATGTGTGTATATATATATATATATATATATATATATATATATATATATATATATATATATATATATATATATATATATATATATGGAATGAATAAAGCGCGTTCACCAGGAGAGTTTAAAGTTAAAATACTTTAATTAAAGTATTTTACTATATTAAAAGGTTGCCAAGCTTTCGTTGGGAAAACTCCCCAACATCTTCAGGGCTGAGAGACCGTTTCTAACAAGGTGATTCAAACGGGTTCCATAGACGTCTGCACGTGGTTCCTAGACTGTGCTAGCATTCCCTGCTGAACAGCTGATAGGTGGGAGGGGGAATCGGAGTAAAGATTTCTTCTGTCGTTCTCTCGAGCACTTTTGTTCACATTTCCGTCGACCTCAGGGGGTATTGTTAAAGTTATGTTCCGCCCTCTCCCGGCAGTACTGGCTCTCGTTGCAGTGGGGGGATTTAGTTTGATGTCATTGTGTATCCTACCATGGAGGCGGGGCTTCATCGGCTGCAATTTGACATCTTTCCTCTGCTGCGTGCTCCCGTATTTATCTTCGCTCGCATGTACAAGCATCAACTGGATGTGGTATTTTTCAATGTTTGAATCATCCTCCTCCATCATGGTGTCCCCCATGCTCATCTTCCCTCATAGGTCAATATTCAAGTTAAATCCCCCCCATTTCTGTGAGCAAAAGTCTGTTGGTATTTGGGCAGATTCCCCGCTCATGTTACTTTCCCTTTTATCAAGCGAACGGGTCATCATCACATGTTTTTTCTCCCCTCTCTGTATGGGATATCCACCTTTATTATTATTATGGGTAGTGCTAAATTTAGTGGTTCTATCCTCAAATTTCTTAAGTGCTCCAATGTCATTATTGTTGTTTTCTCCAATTAAAGGGGGTGTGGTTTCCCTTGATATTGTTGGGGGGTTTCTGGGTAGTCTATATCAGATTGTTTCTGGTAGGGAGGAGGTGTAGCTCCTGGTTTAGAATGTTGTGGATGTTGATTGTAAGGTTTGTGATATAAAGGATGATGGTTTGAGTTCCATTTTCGTAGCGCTTGTTGTGCTGGGTGCAAGTCAATGTGACGATTGATTGAGTTGTTATTCGAGAACCAGGCTTCTTTTAGCAGCCGACCTCCCTTCGTGGCATCACTGGCTAACATGAGCGGGGAATCTGCCCAAATACCAATAGACTTTTGCTCACAGAAATGGGGGGGATTTAACTTGAATATTGACCTACGAGGGAAGATGAGCATGAGGGACACCATGATGGAGGAGGATGATTCAAACATTGCAAAATACCACATCCAGTTGATGCTTGTACATGCGAGCGAAGATAAATACGGGAGCACGCAGCAGAGGAAAGATGTCAAATTGCAGCCGATGAAGCCCCGCCTCCATGGTAGGATACACAATGACATCAAACTAAATCCCCCCACTGCAACGAGAGCCAGTACTGCCGGGAGAGGGCGGAACATAACTTTAACAATACCCCCTGAGGTCGACGGAAATGTGAACAAAAGTGCTCGAGAGAACGACAGAAGAAATCTTTACTCCGATTCCCCCTCCCACCTATCAGCTGTTCAGCAGGGAATGCTAGCACAGTCTAGGAACCACGTGCAGACGTCTATGGAACCCGTTTGAATCACCTTGTTAGAAACGGTCTCTCAGCCCTGAAGATGTTGGGGAGTTTTCCCAACGAAAGCTTGGCAACCTTTTAATATAGTAAAATACTTTAATTAAAGTATTTTAACTTTAAACTCTCCTGGTGAACGCGCTTTATTCATTCCATTTATAATTATGCCCGGGAGTCGCATTTTCACCATCATTATTGAATATATATATATATATATATATATATATATATGTGTGTGTGTGTGTGTGTGTGTGTGTGTGTGTGTGTGTATATCATCTATACCTATACCTATACCTATACCTATACCTATACCTATACCTATCTATCTATCTATCTATCTATCTATCTATCTATCTATCTATCTATCTATCTATCTATCTATGTAGGTCTTTGGTTATTCGGGTTTTCTCCCGCGTAAAATTGGAAGTGTCTTGGCAACATTTCGACGAAGTCCCATTCGTCATCTTCAGGCTGGTGTTTTCGGCTTCGTGCTTCTAGGAGCAATGTGTGATCATAGCTGTTTCTTCCTTTTAACTGCCAGTGGGGGTATGAACTGATTGGGTGGGAGCTGATTGGGTGGAGGTTTGTTCTGATTGGTTAGGGGCTTGGCTGTGCTCTGATTAGATGGGGGGTTGGCTGTGCTCTGATTGGCTGGGGGAGTGTTCTGTTTGGGTGGGGGCTTTGTTGTGCTCAGGTTAGTCTGAGTTGCAGGGGGATTTGAGATGGTGAGCTGCATTACTGTTGTTTGGCTTTGCGTTCGTGGTCGTGCCTCATCTTCATGGTGGGTGTCAGTTTGCTTCATGTATGGATTGGAGGGGTTTAAAGGGGCAAATGATGCAGCTGTGGTCTGGCTTCTGATTTGTGGTCATGCCTCGTCATCGGTGTGGGTTTGGGTTTGCTTTTTGCATGGATGTGTGGTGGTGACATACCCCCACTGGCAGTTAAAAGGAAGAAACAGCTACGATCACACATTTCTCCTAGAAGCACGAAGCTGAAAACACCAGCCTGAAGATGACAAATGGGACTTTGTCGAAACGTCGCCAAGATACTTCCAATTTTACGCAGGAGAAAACCCGAATAACCAAAGACCTACATACAAACACCCGCGAAAACCTCAGAAATTAATTGGTTGTTCGGGTTTTCTCCCGCGTAAAATTGGAAGTGTCTTGGCGACGTTTCGACGAAGTCCCATTCGTCATCTTCAGGCTGGTGTTTTCAGCTTCGTGCTTCGAGCAGCTCGAAGCACGAAGCTGAAAACACCAGCCTGAAGATGACGAATGGGACTTCGTCGAAACGTTGCCAAGACACTTCCAATTTTACGCGGGAGAAAACCCGAACAACCAAAGACCTACATACAAACACCCGTGAAAACCTCAGAAAACATATATATATATATGAGTAATAATATTAAAAATATGAACCCTGGGTATATTCATGTTAAAATAAAATGAGCACCAAGGTAATTAAAACTATAAAAGTTTAATTTAAAAATGCCAAGCTTTCGCCGTCACCTGCCGGCATCATCAGGGCTTAAAACGCCAGAGAGTGGGAGAGTCTCTTATAAGCAAGCCAGAGTCTGCGCCCGGCTCCTTGATCTTGTTATCGGACCTAATTGGATAGATTGTACTCCGGTGATCCGTTTCTTCCTGCACTCCTTATCTACGTGTATGTCCTCATTTGCCTTCTTTTCCTTGGATTCTAGGGTGGGTGGGGTAACCTCCCTATCTCCCTGGTTGCCCCCCTCCTTTGATCCATTCTCTCCCTCAGGTTTGTGTGGTGGTTTGCATTTCCCTTTCCTCTTTTTCCAATCCACATCCATGCAGCTATTCTCTCTACGAGTGCTTTCCCTTTCTTCCCTAACGCCTCCCCCTCGTGCCCAGTTGTTACTAAGATGGTCATGTGTAACATTCTGGGCTGCCTGGGTTACAGCAGTAAATTGGGGTAGTTCGGTGAGCTGTTTATCCATGTGATAAGCCTTGTAAGTATGATCATGCACAGTCATCATGCCCCTCCCCCCCTTTTTTTGTCTTCTGCATCCTTCCTCCACATGTTACAATCGGGATCACCGATGCGGGGGGAGGTGGGATTATGGTCTCCTCGAACGTCGTGACGTTCCTCTTCTGTTCCCCTCCTCCCTCCAATGCTTCTCGTTCTTTCATGCGTGTGGTACAGGTCTTTAGAGTCAATGGGTGTCACAAGCCCCACCCCCCCACGTGTTCTTCCATCCGGGCTCACTCCTCTCCCTGCTCCTCGGGACATCCATCCACTCGTCATTACACTCAGCGCCGTATGCTCCATGCGTTCCCGGCTCAGTTGGTGTTGCTGGTCAGGGGAGTCGTCCCGTCTTCTCTGGATCGGTCAGCTGTTTTCTCTCAAGCTGTAAGTGAGGTGTCAATCCTGAGAATCTCCTCCCATCTGCAATGTTTTCCTGTGCACCAATTGGGATGTCCCCGGTGTCCATAATACGGGGATTCTGGGCTTTGATTTTCGCCGCCCTCCTAGCCTTTTGGAAGCGCGTCAGTACTGTGGGGGTGGTGGGGGTTTTCGGATGTTGCTCTTTCTCCTCTAGGTTATCCACAATTTGTCGGGGGATTGGCATATCTTCCTTGGTTTCTCTACTGAACATGCCATTGAGCCGTCGGTAACGGGATGGGCAACTGGCCGCACTCCATGATCTTAATACCAAATATGCCGAGCAGAGGTCAATGTGCCGGTTAATGGAGTCACTATTGGAGAGCCATGCTTCTTTTAGCAGCCGGCCTCCCTTTGTATTGTCACTTGCCAAGACGCATACCTCGTTAAAATTGAAGCGGTGACCCAATTCCGCCATATGTACCCATATCTGGGAGTGCTGCTCGCCCCTTTTCACTGCCAGTTTGTGTTCATGGACCCTGGTCTTCACTCGTTTGGAAGTCTCCCCAACATAGTTGCATGGGCAGTCCATACAATCAATCTTATATATGGCTGCCGATCTTTCCATGCTGGGGAGCGGGTCCTTGGGGCGCATAATAGCAGCACGTAGCATTTGATTGGGTCTGTGTGCTACTTTTATGTTATATGGCGCTAGGATTCTTGCTGTTGCCTCTGAGACGTTGCAAATATAGGGGAGGGTGACACGTGTTGTCTGTGGCACTGGTTCGTCAGGTGGTGGGTTACTCCGGGATTCAGATGGTATACTATGCCGATTGATGAATCTTACCGGGTACCCATTGCGCTTGCAAATCTGGAAAAGGTGGTTTCTTTCCTCCCTCTTTGCTCTGGCAGTGCTGCAATGTGACTCCACTCGTTTGAATAAGGTTCTAACACAACTGACTTTATGGGCTGTTGGATGGTTACTCTCATAATGGAGAATCCTATCCGTACAAGTTGCCTTTCGGTATACCCTGGTGGTCAGAGATCCATCCAGTTGGCGTTGAACTAATACATCTAAGAATGCCAACGAGCCCTGATTTTCTTCCTCCATGGTGAATTGGATGTCTGGGTATAGCGAATTAAAAATGCCCATAAAGTCAGTCTTGTGCTGCTTCTTGATGACTACAAACGTGTCGTCCACATAGCGGGCCCAAAATTTTGGTTGGTACTGGACCATTGCTATGTGTTCTAACCGTTGGAGCACCACCTCTGCTATTATACTGGAGATCATCTTGCCGCACCCAGTATCGGCAACACCCATTGACTCTAAAGACCTGTACCACACACATGCAAGAACGAGAAGCATTGGAGGGAGGAGGGGAGCAGAAGAGGAACGTCACGACGTTCGAGGAGACCATAATCCCACCTCCCCCTGCATTGGTGATCCCGATTGTAACGTGTGGAGGAAGGATGCAGAAGACAAAAAAAGGGGGGGAGAGGCATGATGACTGTGCATGACCATACTTACAAGGCTTATCACATGGATAAACAGCTCACCGAACTACCCCAATTTACTGCTGTAACCCAGGCAGCCCAGAATGTTACACATGACCATCTTAGTAACAACTGGGCATGAGGGGGAGGCGTTAGGGAAGAAAGGGAAAGCACTCGTAGAGAGAATAGCTGCATGGATGTGGATTGGAAAAAGAGGAAAGGGAAATGCAAACCACCACACAAACCTGAGGGAGAGAATGGATCAAAGGAGGGCGGCAACCAGGGAGATAGGGAGGTTGCCCCACCCACCCTAGAATCCAAGGAAAAGAAGGCAAATGAGGACATACACGTAGATAAGGGGTGCAGGAAGAAACGGATCACCGGAATACAATCTATCCAATTCGGTCCGATAACGAGATCAAGGAGCCGGGCGCAGACTCAGGCTTGCTTATAAGACACTCTCCCACTCTCTGACATTTTAAGCCCTGATGATGCCGGCAGGTGACGGCGAAAGCTTGGCATTTTTAAATTAAACTTTTATAGTTTTAATTACCTTGGTGCTCATTTTATTTTATATATATATATATATATATATATATATATATATATATATATATATATATATATATATATACACACATACACACACACACACATATATATATATATACATACATATAAAAATGTGGTAAGATTCAATAAATACTTACCATGGACATACCCAAGAGTTGAATTTTTAATTATATAGCTTATATAGCTAATATATATATATATTAGATGGATTAAAAAGAAAAAAAAGTGTGCTTTCAGTAACTTGCCCACATTTCTTTTTCTCTGGGATAGATTGCGATTGACAGAAAGAAGAAAGGAATGAATTTAAAAATATGAAAGAATTTACAGAATGTGAAGAATAGAACCGCAAAACTTCATGTATAGGAACATACAGTCACCCTCCCTCCCCAAATCCATAGAAACAAAATCCACATTTTGAAAAATATACTTCTGATTTGGTTCTTTATATTAATGTATATTTATATTAAGCATCTTTTTTTTTAAAAAAAGTGAAATTAAGATTAACAACTGGGCTATCCTATCAGTTAGTTGCCTAATCAGATTATCCTAATGAACAACTGATAACACAGATTAAAATGTTCTGGAAATAGCCAGACAGAATCTTAGTCTTCAGTTAAATTATCTTATCCTTTTGATGCTTTAATTACATATTTTAATTTATATCCCAGGGTGGAGTTTATAGAATTTGCTTAGGAAACCTATATTCTTAACAAACAGTAATATCAACAAGCTTCCTCAAAAGAAAAGTTCTACATTACTACAGATATTTAACTAGTCTTTTGACCAAGGCTAAATAGAGCACATAGGTACCGTAAATGCCGGCGTACAAGGCGACCCGGCGTATAAGACGACCCCCGTCTTTATAGCCGGGCCGCATTCTTAGAATGTCGTCTTATACGCTGGAAACTACAGTATTTCCGGCGTATAAGACGACTCGGCGTATAAGACGACCCCCGTCTTTGGCACCGATTTCAGCGCTCACGGAAGTCGCCTTATACGCCGGCATTTACGGTATTTGTGTTTCAAGGGAAAAAAATATTCTCAACTGCACATGAGAAAATAAAGGGCCTCATTATCACAAAAGACTTCAAGCCATTATTGATGCTTAAAGGCAGCATACTGTATACAATATTAAGAAGTAAGTGTATGCAAACTTTTCAGCAGAACCATTTTATCATTTCTTTTATTGGTATGGATTGTTTAAGGATTGTCCTATTCTGTGATACCTAATAGTTTAATTTGAAACATATTACAAATTAAAAAATATTTTTGTCTGATCTGGTCCATATCTTACAAACTCTACCAGAGGTATATAAATTTACAAGCACAACTGTAAGATCAGTAGTATATTCCAAGTTCAGCAAAGCTAGACAAGATCGCCTATGAACAAAAATGGAATGCACAAGCATTGGTGTTTCTCCTAATTAAACACATGCTAGATTAAGTTATACTATTATCTGATCCCAACACAAAATCAAATTTCAAGTATACTGGGAATTCAACAAGCATTTTTGCACACGTATAAACAGCTCCCATAAGATATAATTGTTTATATGGTAAAAACAAAAAATAATAATATCAATATCCACTTATTGCCGAATATTCCCACTTCAATAACCGTGCACTTAATATTTATCCAGCCATATAACTGTTAGAGTTTAGCAAGACTAAAAATAATACAGGGTTGTAAGTAATTTTAGACTGATTCTAATAGTCTTTCTAAAAGGAACTATTTTTCAATTATAAAATGTAATAATAACACAACTATTATTTGCTGTTATGCTTAGAATTGGTTGAAATGCAATTTTATTTTTAAAAAAGCCTTAGATATACTTCCACACAAAACTATGTTGTATAGGAATGCTCTGAATCAGAGATATTATTCAGCAATCAAGAGCCTCATTTTGCATTTCTTTCTTTCTTATTTTATTCAATTTTGTGGTAACCCAGCTGATCAAAGACTGAAAAAAGAATCTGGCCAATTGGAGGAGCAATACATACTAATCATATAGACGAACATAATTTAGCATTACTAAAAGGAGCTTCACAACCACTATATTCTAAGGCCTGGGAGAACAATCAGGTTTCCAACAGCTTCCCAAATGTCCTAAAAATGGGAGCCACCTGAAATTTCAGCCACTGGCTTGGTGGAAGGCCACAATATGAAGTGGGTACATTGATACAAGATGAAGAGGATCTGGTAAAACACCCCAAAATATCCAAAATAAATATTTCTTCTAACAAAGCACATTCATGTTATTGCAAATACTACTTTTCTTAAAGGGCAACTGTACTGTCCAAAATTAGTTCTTCCTCTGTATAACAGTTCAGACTCTTCCCACTACCTGTCCCTCTTTCAGACCTACTGCTGGTTTTACTTTGGAGCGCCATGCATAATATTACAATTCTGATAACAAATAACAGAAGGGTCCTTGTAGAAAGTTAACTGAATGTAAATATACATATGGTACGGATTTAGAGGAAAATTCTCATTTCCCCCTCTGAACCTTTTACATTTTGTTTTTTATATTTCTCTGTATTAGTTTTTTATCTTTTTAAAACTCAACAAAATTATTATTAAAAACTGATGTTTCAAAAAAATATTGCTGTTTCTTTTCTATCTCTGTTGGGGGCTTACTCCCTCCTGAGGAAGCAAACTCAGCTAAATACCAATTGTGTTTGACAATCATAATTGCATTTCAAAGCTAAAATTGGTTCATTATGTGTAAATTAATTGTTATCTCTTGTTTACTAGTTAAAACCAAGGCCAGGAATGTTAAAAGAGAGGAAACTCCACCTCTGTATTCAGATGGTCCCAAAATTACTACCTTTAATAACGGAAAGCAGAGGATGTAACAATATAGGGTGCGCCCTTGGCAGAATAGCAAATGAGGCGTGTAATGACAGCAAATAAAATGTTTTTGCCTTTAGTTGAGCAGCACGCCAGCATATTCTAAATGCCTGAAATATTATCCTCACCAGACACTATTAGGTTTTCTTCATAAAATTTGTCTTCATTTAAATGTATCTTGACATTTTTCAGAACCTGAAGTCAGTTTGCATCTAAACAATTTTTTAAAAAAATGTTCTGCTTATTATATTTCTTTCTGTGATTCTAATGAAAAAACTACTAAAATTCAGTCACAAAGTTCATTTGTACAATATGTCAAAAATATGCAGCTTTAAACAATGCTTTGGGTTTCATGAACAAGTGAGGGATCAAGAGTTTTAACTTGGAAGATTTTAAAAAACAGAAAATCATTAATCTTGATTAATGTTGTTATATTGTGTAATCTCTTCTATGAGCTAAAGCCATGTTTCTTTACAGTGGCTCTAATTAATATTAAGACAACTAAATAAACGGAAGAAAAACAATTGCCATGCATGCTCATCCAGGCCAAGAAGGATCTGATCCTGGCACAAAATGTGTTAACCTGCATATGTCAGGTCCAAGATTAATTGGAACAAGCCAGAAACTCCTAAGCATAAATGCTGTAGTCAAACTTCACACTAATAAGGGAGTGGTTTCCAACATCAGTCCAAAGATTAGGTCAAGTTTAGATCAAATAAAGATTGTGCTGCCAAGCAGGATGGCTGATACACTAGCAGGAATTTATTAATTTACATTTATAATGTGGTTAAGGCATCAGGCTACAAACTGGGAGACTGTGAATTCTAGTCTTGTCTTAGGCACATTGCCAGTTGGGTGACCTTGAACCACTTCTGGTTTTGGAAATGTAAAATACTGTCAAGAAAACTGCAGGGGTTAGTGTAGCCAGTCATCAGCAGTCACACTAACTTTCTTCTACTCCAGTGTTTCCCAAACTTGACAATTTTAAGGCATGTGGACTTCAACTCCCAGAATTCCACAGCCAGCGTTGCTGGCTGTGGAATTCTGGGAGTTGAAATCCTCATGCCTTAAAATTGTCAAGTTTGGGAAACACTGTTCTACTCATTTGTCAACAACTCTGAATCCCTAGCTTGTCTTTCTGACTTAATATAACATACACACATTCACACTTCAACACTCAGCAGCAGGATCCTTGAATCCAGACAGGGAGTGTATAATTAAGCTTACAATATACTTAGGCTGCCATATGAAAGGAAGTTGATTCAGGTTCTATATGGTTATAGAAAGGAATTGTCGGTTTGAAGATATAAGAAAGTGATTCAAGTAACTGCTGCCATCCTGATGTACAAACAAACCAACAAAGGAGAATTAAATTCTCATTCTGGGATTGTTAGCTAGGTAGTAATACAGAAGTAGAATGCTAGAAATTGTATGATGGAGTCTGTTCCTCCAAATAAAGTTATTGAACCAATACTCAAACGTAACAAATGTAGGGCACTTCAATTCCCCCCACCTACCTCCCCCCCCCCAACCATGCCCTTTAGGCTGCCCTGCACTTGCAGGGTGGCAAGCAATCCCAGAGCCACAAAGCTTCTCCAACAAACATTTCCTACATGTGGCTCCCCAGCCTGCTCCAGTGGTGCAGTATCAAGCTGCAGCATCGAAGCAGACCATTTTCCAAAGACAGCACACAGTTCCAAAAGCTCAGGGAGCCACATGAAGAAAATGTTCACCACAGAAGTGGTATCTGACTGCAAAGGTAGCGAGGCACTTCAGCTTCAGCTGTGGCAGCTGGGTGCAAAAGGTGAAAGGCTGCTGCGGGGGACTGGGAGTGAAGGCAGCTGGGCAAATGAATGCTTGCTGGGGCTAGCCATTGCTGGCGAGCCCCGTGGAGGAAGTGTTTGCCAAGAATCTGACGCTTGCTGGAGCAGCTTAGGCTTCCTGGGGTGTGGCAAACAGTTCCAGAGCCACACGGTTGTGCGGCTGCTTGCTGTCTTGCAAAGCAATGTGCAAGGGTGGCCTAGAGGGCAGAGAGGGAGAGAGAGCTAGACAGACGGGAGGAGCTGAAGTGCCACAGTCATAAGTTCATTTCTTCAGCACCCTCATAAGTTCAAACAGTCACTGAATGAATGGTCGTAAGTCAAGAGCTATGTGGAGGGTTGAATTCTACAACCTTGATATCAGCTCTCCTGGGTAAACCAGATAACATAATTACATGGGCTAAATCTACTTTATTGCAAGGCTACATTCACAGAATCTTGCAAGTCTGAAAGTACAAAATGTATTGCTGCCACTTTTAACTGATTGAGCCACTGGGGCAGGTCCTTTCCAAGTTTCTCCCTCTGTTAAACCAGTGGGAGTTCCTGTCTCTCTTGCCTGATTGTTACCTAGGCAGCATCTCTTTTCCTTGTCTCCCTGGCTGAGGCTGCTGAAGCCCCTGAGCTTCCACTTCGGGCCCAGCCCTGGCACTGCCGTCACCAAGGCTGGGTTGGAGTGGCTGCAGTTTTGCAGTAGTGTAGCACACTCTCATCTTGCGCACAGCATCTCTAATGTTCCTTAACTGGGACTCCATTCGCTTAACAAGCCACAGGATCACTTAACAACTGCAACTGGGAGTCAGTTGCGGTTATTCAGTGAACTGGTTACGTGGCATCTTGCTTAATGCTTAACCTTTGCACAATGACTGATATTCCAGTCTTAGTCGAGGATTACCTGTAGTTAGCATCTGAGCTGATCCCTGGAACATATTGGAAGGCAATTTGAAATAGGTTTAAGAACCACAGTATTAAGAAAACCAATAGAGGTGTGTTTCCCTCATTAAGATACTGACCAATGTCATCCACAAAAGCAACCAATGCCATTTGTGTCTCATGACCAGGTTTGAATTCTAACTGACGAGGATCTAGATCAGGGGTAGGCAACCTTGGCTCTTTTATGACTCGTGGACTTCAACTCTCAGAATTCCTGAGCCAGCCAGGAATTCTGGGAATTGAAGTCCACGAGTCATAAAAGAGCCAAGATTGTCTACCCCTGATCTAGATAATTCACTTGTTCTATGATCCTCTTCAGTTGATTCTCCTCTACCTTCTCAGTACTGTTTCTTAGAAACAAACTGGAAACTGGGCAAAAGTTGTCAAACTCAGCTAGGCCCGTGGATGGCTTATTCAAGAAACAGCACACTACTGCATCCTTCAAATTAGGTATCATTATCTCCTACCTCAAAAAAGGAGGGAGGGGGTGCTTTCAGACTTGCAAGATTTTGTTACTGTAAACTTACAAGAAAGGTAGTGTTGGTATTCATGATTTTGATTTTTTGTTTGGCTACTTTAAAGGGCTGACAAGAGAAAAGTTGCACCTATTTGTAATTAATACAAATTCTCGTATAACCACGTCAGAGTTGGGCAAATTTGTGGCCTGAGTTAAGAAAGCAAAGAGAAATCCCTTTTTCAAGTCAAAATATTAGAACCAAAGGCCAGCCATATTAGTTGAATCTGAAACATAAATTTCAACCAGCACCAATCTTTCCTAGTAGTAATAATTTTTTCTGCCCTTTCATTATCAACCATATTTCTTCCTTGGAAAGCTGCTAGAATAAGGGTGGAACCACTCAGTCCTACCACTTTGAGGCTTAAGGAATTTCCCCATAAATCTGGATGCTGCAATCAAGTGGGGTTGTGCTTAGTTTCAACAAATATACCCTGCTCTTAGTTTCAACAAATATTCCTCTCTCAAGGATTACTTTTAGTATTCTAAAACAGAATTTTACTTAATAAGCCACAATTGCATCCATTGTACTACATAACAAAAACTGTCACAGAAGCTTCTGCACAAAATATAAGACAGATTCATATATCTTTAGGAGAAATTATCTGTTTGCAGTAATTTTATTTTAATAGCTCATGTCAATCTGGAAGGAATCTGCCCATGCTTTCTTACAAATCCTTGGGGTAAGCAGTCTCTGCATAAGCCCGTAGGCATTCAATTTAAAACACAAACATTTATTTTAATAACTACCGTAATTATTCTGTGTGAGCAAAAATAAGATCTATCAGTGAGGAAATTTTTTTTTAGGCCAGGCCTTTTTTCATCTTTCTCCAAGGCCAAAGATTGTGGGTTTCACCTTTTCAAGAACCCTGATCTCAGACATGTCAAAGACTGTTTAATAGGGGGGTGTGTGTGTGTGTGTGTACATACACAGATATTTTGAATGGGCAGCTGAGCTATTATGAGCAGTGGCTGCTTTTAAGAAGCTATCTACAGTATTCCCTATCTCATATCCTTGGCAGCTACCAACAGGACTACATTAATTAGAAGCATAGCAGAAGGGGGCAGTAGCCATTTCTACTGCAGTAATCTTCCTTATATAGCCTTTACCTACTCCTAGACCAGACGCTTGCGGGAAAAAAAAATCTCCACCAACTTTTTGCTTTAGTTGAATACCAGTAAAACTGCGTTCTGCTCCCCCCCACCCCAAATAATCTCTTCATTTACAAGGAGAAGACAAGGTAGACATCAATAAATAGGAGCTCATAGATGAAAAAAGAAAACTCTGAGCTGTCTCTCTTGCGTAGCTCCAGAAAGCAAGGAGCAACGATAGAATGGTGGTAATTATCAACAATGGAACTTCAGGAATTTGTTTGATTTTTTTAGACACACTTCCATCTGGCTTTTTTTGCTTAAGTTAAATTAAATGGTGGCAATCAGCTCTGCAGGAGCCAGTGAACTTTGGTCCAGATGACAGAATAAGATGTCAACAACTAGAGAACGGACTTCCGGTGGTTCCAGCAACGACGATGGCGGCGTTTTACAAAGCTGCCCGTTCCTGGTCCGTGTGAAAGCCGCGGGACTTTGACAATCAGCTGTCCCGCGGCTTGAATCTCCTCCCTGGGCAAAAGGGAGGAGGAGAGCTCTCAGGTAGAGGTAAGAGCTCCCCTGGATCCCTATATTTTTGGGGATCGGAGGGTAGAGCTCCGTCAGAGCCTGAGCATCTCCGCGTTCCAGGGAGCCTTCGTCCCGAAGTTCTGGGATGAAGCAAGCTGCCGCTTCCACATCTGCTTTTTTCATATGCTTGTGAGTACTTAAAAGCAGACGGAGCAGACTAGGAGAAATTGTGCCTAAGTGTGATGGTGTCTTTAACTCCAGCAAGTATCCTCTTCTTTTTTTATTGTTCATTTTCCCTTTTGAAGAAAGGGAAAGTGAAAGGCAAAATGGCGATTGTCTTTCTTGTTTGAGCTGCATCACAAAGTTAAAATCTGGATACAGATTAATGTTTTAAATATAGAAGCAAGAATTTGTCTTTTTATTTTTTTTCCCCTTTCTTTTTTCTCTGTAATTTTTTTTAAAAAGGATATTCAAAAGAATTGTGATTTTTTTTTCAAACAAGAATCTTTCTTCTTAGAACTTAAGAAAATGGCTTCTAAACGCTTGCCTCCTCCTCCTAAAGCTACTATTTCTTCCCCAATGACCCAGCCTGTTTCCCAGAAACCAAAATCACCTCCACCCTCTCCTCCTCCTGCAATTTCTCTTAAAGATTTACAAGAAGCTTTAAAAAAGCATGCTTTGGATATTAAGGAGGAAGTAAAAGATCTTATAATTGCAGAGAGGGCTGTCACAGAAGAACTATTGGAGACTAAAAATAAGCAAATTAGAGAAGACATACTTTTTGCCTTCCAGGGCCTTGCTCTGCACATAGAGAGGATTGACGACAGAATCGAGGAGATTATTGAAAATGCAACAAGAATGGAATCTAGGATGGAGGAGGTAGAGAATAAGATAGAAATTACACAGGATGAACAAATTATGTCACAATATAGAGAGATGGAGTATGCATTGCGTATCAGGGGGTTGAGAGAGAATCTTCAGGAGGACTTAAAGATGCTTATTGTGAAAGATATTGCTATTAATCTGGGATGGAGGCCTGAAGTAATTGGGAATGAGATAGAAAAAATTTTTAGAGTCAACTCACGGGTTGCTAGACAGAGAAACTTACCAAGAGATGTGGTCATCTATTTCTCCAGAAGATTTACTCGTAATGAAATTATACAGGCTTTTTATAAACAAAAGTTTCAAATTGCAGATCAAGACGTGATAATTTTAA
This sequence comes from Crotalus tigris, assembly GCF_016545835.1. NCBI lineage: Eukaryota > Metazoa > Chordata > Lepidosauria > Squamata > Viperidae > Crotalus > Crotalus tigris. The sequence continues at coordinate 5,197,588 of NW_024096554.1, read as the reverse complement.
AAGAAATACCTCCCAAAATTTTAAGAGGCAGAAAAGATTTTGCTTTTCTGTCTGATGAGTTAAAGCATCGTCAAATTCAGTTTAGATGGGAGATTCCAAGAGGAATAATAGTGAATTATGAGGGGATACGTCACAGATTAACTACAGTCCCGAAGGCAAGAGATTTTTATCACTCTATCTTAAAGGCAAGATCGTCCTTACCCCCACAAACAAGGATAATGGAAGAGCCTGTTATGGCAGGAGCTTCATCAATGATGGTTATGGAACAAGCTGTACAGAATTTTGAGATAAAAGAACAAAGGATGACACGAGCTGCCCATAAACACAAAGAAAAAGAGCAGCAGCAGAAGAGTGGAGACAAAGCTGAAGGCATGGTTATCACAGAGCCTGTGGGAGGGGCAAGACCAAAAAGATCTTCGACAGTGGATCTGCAGGCCATGCTCCAGAGGCTCCAGGCTGGTGGAGATGGCCAGGCTCCTGACCTGGAATGTTAATGGCTTAAATGTGCCACAGAAACGAAGAAAGGTTTTCCATTATTTGAAACAACATAACAATGACTTGATATGTTTGCAAGAGACTCATATAACTCTAAAGGACTCCAAACTTTTGATGAATCCTCGTTTGGGTTCACATTTTATTGCTCCAGCTCCAGGGAAAAAAGGGGGAATGGTAATTTACGTGAAGAAAAATTTTTCATCTAAACTAATTGAGACTGACTTTGAAGGAAGATATCTTTTTGTGGAATTATCATTACAAGGTAAAAAAGTTCTTATTGTTGGATTATATGCTCTTAATCAGCAACAGAAACAATTTTACAAGTTTTTGCATGGGAAGATATCTCAGTTGGATTATAAATCTGTAATCTTGATGGGTGATTGGAATGGGGTTCTAGACTCAACTATAGACAAAAGGAGCTCCTCTAAAACTTTTACCCAAACTAGGTTACCTAAAACTTTTTTTGATTTGAAAGAAGAATTGGAGCTTATTGACATTTGGCGAGAAAGGAATATGTGATAGAGATTTCACTTTCTATTCAGATAGACATCAGTCATTTTCAAGAATTGACTTTTTTTTTATTACTAGTGACTTACTCTCTAGAGTGAGGAAGGTGAAAATTTTCCCCAGAACTTTGTCAGATCACAGTCCGGTGTGGATGGAACTACATTTGGAAGATGGGAATAGAAGACCCTGGAGATTGAATGAGAACTTGTTTACTCGGGAAGAGTTTGTACAAAAATGTAAAGAGCATTTAAAGGACTTTTTTGCTATAAATATGAATAAGGGAACATCGATGTCCATGGTTTGGGACGCCAGTAAGGCATATATGAGGGGAATTTTGATTCAATTGAATAAAGTTTTTAGGGAAAAAGGGTTACAAAGACGTAGAGAAATAGAAGAAGAGATTAAATTAAAAGAACAAGAGTTTGTTCTTAATCCAACTGATAATAATTTAAAGGTATCTATAAAGATGCTTAAGGAACAATTTAATATGTTGATGGCAGATCAGGTGGCTACCAATCTGTCGTATATGATACATAGTACTTTTTGTAACGCGAATAAGCCTGGGAGGTGGTTGGCTTATCAGTTACGAAAGAAACAGAAAGCCAGAATTATAGAGAAAGTAAAATATAAAGGTATTGAGGTTTTTCAGCAAAATTTGATTAAAAAGAGTTTTTTAGATTTTTATACAAAACTATATTCAAGTGATAACATAAAGGGTGTGGATATAGATAAATACTTACAATCAGTGCATTTTCCTAAACTTTCAGAGGAACAACAAAATGGGATGAATAGATTAATTACTGTGGAGGAAATTGGTTTAGCTATTAAGCAGTTAAAGGTTGGAAAATCTCCGGGAACAGATGGATTGCCCTTGAGGTATTATAAGACTTCATCTGAAGAAATGATGGAGCCATTAAAGGAACTTTTTAATAGTATTTTGTTGGGTACACAAGTTCCTCCTTCTTGGAAAAGAGCTTTCATATCACTGATTCCAAAGGAAGATCAGGATCTTACAGAGCCTAAGAATTATAGGCCAATTTCATTATTAAATGTTGATTATAAGATTTTTACAAACATTTTGGCAAATAGATTAATGCAGGTTATGAAGGACTTGATTCACACTGATCAAGCAGGATTTATAACAGGGCGATATATGAAATATAATGTTAGACAAATTATAAATTTAATTGAATATTTGGATAAGAATAATCAGATTCCTGTGGCTTTTATCTTTTTGGATGCTGAAAAAGCCTTTGATCAATTGGATTGGAAATTTTTATTCTCATTGGTAGAGAAAATGAATTTTGGGGATAATTTTCTACATGCACTTAAAGCTATATATCAGCAACAATCTGCACAAATTGTTGTAAATGGGGGATTGACTGAGAATTTTAATATTGAAAAAGGGACAAGACAAGGATGCCCATTATCCCCATTATTATTTGTTTTAACGTTGGAAATTTTATTGATTCAGATTCGAGAATCAAAGGTAGTCAAGGGCGTAAAGATAAGGAAGAATGAGTATAAATTGCGGGCTTTTGCGGATGATTTGGTTTTAATTTTGGAACAACCAAATCAAGTGATTGATTGTTTATTAGAACTTATAACACAGTATGGGAACGTTTCTGGTTTTAAAGTTAACAATTATAAGACTAAGATTCTATTTAAGAATATGTCAGAAGGATAGGGAAAGTTTGGTTAAAGCTACAGGTTTCCAGATGGTAAAAAAGGTTAAATATTTGGGAGTATACTTAAGTGTTTCAAATGGAAAATTGTATAAGAATAATTATGAACCATTATGGGTAAAAGTACAAAAGGACTTAAAAGATTGGGAAAAATTGCAATTGCATTGTTGGGGAGAATTTCAGCTGTAAAAATGAATGTCCTACCAAAATTCCTTTTTCTGTTTCAGATGATACCTATTTTAAAAAAAGAGGCAAATTTGGATGAATGGCAAAAGGGTATCAACAATTTTATATGGGCCGGAAAGAAACCAAGGGATAAGTTTAAGATTTTATAGGATGCTTGAGAAAGAGGAGGGCTTAAGGCACCTAACTTGAAATTATATTATGATGTAGCCGCCTTAACTTGGTTAAGTGATTGGCTTAATTTAACAAATAAGGATACTTTTTTTTTGGAAGGTTGGGATTTAACATATGGTTGGCATGCATATCTGATTTTTAATAAGAAAGTTGATCGGACTTTTAAATCACATATTTTGAGGAATGCCCTACTTCGTGTTTGGAAAAAGTATTATTACAGATTAAATTATAAAATACCTATCTGGGGGATTCCCAGACATGCAATTGAGGGAACTTCTAAGGGGACAAATTTTGATAAAATCTCGTATAAAGAACTGTTAATTTGGTCCGGTTCGAACTGGCATTTGAAATCCCTAGATGTATTAAGGCAAGAAAATATTTTACAGTCATGGTTTCAATATTTACAAATAGTGGATAGATGGACTGTAGATAAGAAAGAGGGAATAACATTAGAAGATAAACAATTGGTTATTCAGATTAAAAATCAGGGTCAGGCCCATATAAAAAGAATTTATAATGTTTTATTAGAGTTAGACTCGGAAACAGAATTGGTTAAAGACTGTATGATTAAATGGGCTCAAAATATACAGGAACCAATTTCATTGGATTTATGGGAGACAATTTGGACTAGAAATGTTAAATTTACACAAGCTCAAAATTTGAGAGAAAATTTTTATAAGATGTTTTATAGATGGCATTTAGAGCCTAAAAAATGATCTTGTATGTATCCTAATATACAGCCCAAATGTTGGAGATGTGGTAATAAAGATGCGACATATTTTCATATTTGGTGGAATTGTAAAAAGGTAAAGGCTTTTTGGATTATGATTTGGTGGAACATTCAAAAGATTTTTAGAAGGAAGATAAAGTTCACTCCTCAACTATTTTTATTGGGTATTTTTGTGGACTTAAATGATAAAGAAACTATTTTGATGTTGAATTTATTAACTGCTGCAAGGTTATTAATAGGTTTACTGGAAGAAAGATTCTTTGCCTACTTTAGAAGAATGGGTATTTAAAGTATCTAGTTTTGCAGAAATGGCAAAAATTTCTGCTTATTTAAAGGATCATACACAAGAAAGATATATTACTGTATGGAGAAGATGGATAGATTATATTCAGAAAAAGTAGGGAACTAAAAAGTTTCATTTATTTTATGAATGAACATTATAGTAAATATTATAGAGAATTGTCTTATAGGTTATTGGAGTTAAAGGTTAAGTATGATATTTTCCTTTTTTTCCCCTTTTTTCTTTTTTTTCTTTTTCTTTTCTTTTTTCTTATTATTATAACTTTTTTTACTATTAACCCTGTATTCTGCTCTGGGAAGTGAAGGGAGGGGGCTTGGGGGTGGGGGGGAGGAAATGTGGGGGGGGGTAAGTGTAATATAGATAATGGTTGCTTATAGGGGTGCGGCCTGGGCACTCCCCTTATGCTGCGTTCATGGGTTTGATAGGGATGAGAGGTGAGAAAGTGTAGAGAGGAAGTAGGGTAGTGAGAGGAGAGGGGGAGGGGAAGAGAGTAGGATGGGAGGTGAGAAAGAGGAGGGAAGTAGGAATGTTTTAAGAGAGGGTGGACGCAGCCTGGGGAGAGTGGGCAGGTCGTACCAATGGTTATTTTATTTAAAATTGTATTGTACTTTTTTTATATATAATGTTTATATGGAAAAAAATAAAAACTTTTAATAAAAAAAAAACAACAACTAGAGAACATATGCCAATAAACAAGCACCCAAACCATCAATTATTATCCACCCTGGTATCTGAAGTTATCCTGTTATTTTAAAATCTTTCATAAATATTATTCATGTCATGTCGTGTCATCTTGCATCATACATAGCAGGTAAGCCACATTCTCCATCTTTAATTGCAATGGTTTCACAGTGCTAAAAGCAGCCATCCATCACATATTAATTAATTATAAATGCAAGAGCAAATAAGATGTGGGTGGATGCCACCTCAGCCATGATCTTGAGAGATTTTTTTTAGTTGCTTTTGGGCAATTTTTGCCAGTTCTTAAAATAATGAACCAAGATAATCATACTATAACCAAAAGGAAGGCAAGGAAAGTAGCTGCATCGCCAAATATGTAAGAGCAGTGAATCTCTTCTTGACAAGTAAAATAACCTAACCTACAAAAACCAGATGTTATGATTAAAGTGTGATCTCAAACTACTACACCATAGAAGCCTATCCAAGTGGCCTATTCAGGCCTATATCCCTGACTCGTTTCTAATTTGGTGTATGAAATGTCCAGATTAAATTAGTCCTTACAATGTCTCAAAAATGACTGAGGCACCCTTTCAAGTAGATACAAGATTAATTATTTTGTCCACTGAAGTATTGTATAGTCTATTATCACACAAATGCTTACATGACAAATCATAATTTATGGTTTTCCTATCTCAGAACAACCAAACACTACAGGAAAACGCATTGAATATTTCCATTTAAGAGGACATTCCCTGAAAAAAAATCAGTTCAAAAAGTGATACAGCATTTTTGGAATATGACTTTCAAACTGATTCAGAAAGTAGTTAGTTGGGTTTTTTTAAGCCTTAAAGCTTGAATTGCCTGCTATAATAAAAAAAATCCTACAACGTGAAAAGAGATTCAAGAGAAAAAAATCTTAAAGTTTGGTAACTGATGAAAAGAAAACATGAACTTCCATATAAGTCCTATTCTATATACATTTTTAAAATTATAATTTCAAATCACTCTCAAATTCCAGGAGCCCATATGACAGTATTGTATTTCAATCCATTGCTAAAATCAAAATAGCCACATCATAAAGAAGAAACAATAAATTTAAAGAGACATAAAATCAAAGAAAAAAATAAATTTATAAAACCAACAACAATCAACCTACACTTGCAGTTTTTTAAAAATAAAAGTGTAAAGTTTTCCACTTAGCCTCACAATTGTCCCAGCGTTACTCAGGAATTTAAAAGAGCCAAAAGAAACTCCTGAGCTGAGGTTTCAGCAAAGAATTACAACTTTATTTTGATCAAAACAGAGAGGGGTGACCTTATTCCTCTTCTGGCAGAGGAATGAAAGCAATGGTGTCCTTCTTTTAAAACATATCCCAAATATTGAACCTGGGGGAGGACCCACTGGATCTTTTGCTTAGAGACCTTATATCCTTCTTCAAGTCAATTACAGTATACCATCGTTGTTTTTGGCTGAGAGTGGTGAGTAAAGTATAAGGGTTTGCCACCCCAGGATGCAGGACTTGGATTCGAGAATTGGCTTCTCTTAAGTCGTGAACCATTCTCCAGGACCCATCAGGCTTGAGAACTGGGAAGATTGGAGTGGACCAGAGAGACTGAATGGCTCGTAAAATCCCATTCTTTAAAAAGTCTTGGATGAACCCATGGATGCCAATTCAGGCCTCCCTTTTTATTGCATACTGCCGTAAGGAAACAGGTTGGGCCCCTGGGTGAAGATGGGCTCAGTGAGGGACAGCATAACGAGCAAATCTTGGGATTCCATAAGACCAAACTTCAGGGGAAATAGAATCTGGAAAAGAAGCAGGAGGTGCACTAGCATCCAAGTAACAAATATAAGCTTGCAAAGCTGGAAATCCAAAGAAATACCTTGGGGTTGACAAGTGATTGTTGCTCCCAATTTCCCCAGCAAATCTCTGCCCAGCAAATTAATAGGGACTGGGGTAAAACCAGAAATGAGTGTTGAACTTTGGGCCTTTGGCTTAGAGTCACACACAAAGAGGTGGTGCAGGGAGCCATTTCACTTTGCCCACTGACACCAACAATAGTAGTAGTCTGAGAACTCAAACAGTTTTTAGGGGCATGCTGCAAGATACTGCAAGTTGCCCCAGTATCTACAAGAAAAACTTCTTTCCTTCTCCCTATCTGCAATTCCAAGAGAGGTTCAAGGGAGGAAATAAGACCTCCGGAGCCACATCAGTATTGGGAGGGATAGCTATCATTGGCCTACATCTGCATTTGAGAAGTGAATGGTTCAGCCTGTGGTGACAACCGGGATGGGGGAGGTCCCCTGCTATTGGATGAAATCCTCCCTGTCTCCTCCAGGGCAATTGGCCTCTTCCCCATTTGCAGAGGAAAGAAAACTTTGATTCTTGGCCATTATGGAAAATTAGAGACTTGCAGAAAGAACTTATCAAGAAAAAAATACCTTTCAAGAAGAGACATCTGACATGCAGCAAATAATTCAAACAATGATTTCAAACCACAAAGAAATCCAAAATAATTTTGAAAATATAAACCAATTCATCTCCAATTTAACTTTACAACAAAAAAATCCCAGAAAACAACAATAGAGAAGTAACATATAAAACAGATAACTGAACACAAATTCAAGGATAGAGACTTAAAGATGGAACTTAACAAAACAAAGAAGTATGATTTAACCCAAGTGGAAAAAATTACAAGAAATATTGGATTTGGAAAAGACAACTTATACTTTAAGACCACAAGACAAATTTGAGGATAAGAAAAAAGACTGGACAAAATGGATTGCAGAGATGTCAGGAACACCACTAGAACTGGAGAGACAAAAAATGATAAGAGAAACAGAGAGAAAAAGAAAGAAAAAGATTTTCAACAAACATGAAAGGGCAAATGCCTCTTACAAAGATATTGTACTTGACTTATCTTTTATATCTATAGTAACACTTACAAGAATATGGAAAGACTCTTTGATTCAGCAGAACATACTGATTAAGAAAGATACTGGGCAAAAGAAAAAGACCAATGAAAATTAAGAACATAGATGATGGGACCTATCAGGGAGAATATTTAAAAAAGAAACATCTGTTTGAATATGGTTAAAGTAATAGAAAGATTTTGGATATGAATTTTACTTTAAGAGGGAGGAGTCCCTCAAATAACATAGTATCTCTCTTTCTTCTCTTTTCTTCTCTTATTTCTTGATATGAGTAATATAAAAGAGTTAGAACGGTTTATATATAAGGACATATTTTAGATATTTAAATGTGATTGATTTTAAGAAAATTACAATGGATTGAAAAAAAAATGTTTTGAATAAGAGTTAAAAGACCAGATGACTAGATTTATTAAACGGAATATTTAAAGATTAAATATATTCTTAATTATGGTAAAAAAGAATGGAATAATTTTGGAAATAAATATGTATTAGCTTAGGGTAAACCTGGACTTTCAGTAGTATACTATCTTTTTATCCCTCATTAATCTTGTTCTTTTTTTCTCTTTTTAAAGTCTTATTTATTTCTTAAGTAAGGTAAACGTTATGGGATGGTTTACATGAGAAAAAATAGAATCAAATATCTAAATGTAATTAACTTTGAGAAAATCATAACCAGTAAGAATGTCTTGAATATTGTGGGAAAAACAAATGTAAACAAGAACTGTAAACAGGATCTATGATGAGGCAATCAGAATGACTAGATAGAAAAGAAATATTATATTGATGTGATTATTATTTGCGGAAATATTAGAAAAAAATTTATATTCAATTGTTATTTAGCAAAACAATAAGAACTGTATTAACTTAAGGTTGGTAAAAGAGAATATTATGGGAAGAAGAGGAAATCAAGTAAAGCTATTATGTGGATTATAGATCATAGAAACCAATTGTTAGCGAATGTTTTTAAATGTAAATCCAGAAACACACTGTTTACCAAATATTAAGGTGATCATGTTAAAAAATTAATAAAATATATTATATAAAAAAGAAATATATAATAATTTAAGACTAGATAAGTGATGGCAAACCTTTTAGAGACCGAGTGCCAAAAAACCCGCCCCCCCACCCATCCCCACTCTGCCCTGCCCACTGGGTCACCCACCATCTCCACGGCCCGCCACAGATCACCCAAGCGGCCCAACAACGCCATGGCGGCCATGCCTTCTGGCCATGCCCCGCAGCATCATCTGCGCGCAACGAGGCACAAGGGCAGAGTCTTGTCCCCACTGCCCGGGTACCATGTCCTTGGCTGCGGTGCTTCATGTGGGCTGTGCCCGGGGGCGACTCTCCTTCAGGAGGGCTGCTGGTGAGGAGGGGACCATGGGAGATGGGGCTGGGGCGACGGCGCATGTGCCCACAGAGAGGGCTCAGAGTGCCGCCTCTGGCACGCGTGCCATAGGTTTGCGACCACTGGACTAGACACTCATTTAAAAATTGAGTACAATTTTTATTGTGCAATATGAACAGTTCAGTTCTATATCCTTCTTTGATATTTGATATTACATATGTAATATTGCTCAGTATTTTGGGGAAAGACATGTAGGGTACCATAACAGCACACTCAGATGTTTTTCACAGTAGATCATGGCAAGTAATAATCATATGCCTTCTTTTTAAAGGATTATTTCAACCTTTCCTAATAACAATCTACTAACCACTATTCCCCCTTTATGGATTACTGCCTTGTCGTGGCGAAGGGGCTTGTGTAACTCAATGAAGCTATAAGCTATGCTGTGCAGGGCCACCCAAGACGGACAGGTTATAGCAGAGAGTTCTGACAAAATGTGATCCACTGGAGAAGGAAATGGCAAACCACTCCAGTATCTTTGCCATGAAAACCTCATGGACAGTACTAAAAGGCAAAAAGATATGATGCTGGAAGATGGGCCCCTCAGGTCGGAAGGTGTCCAATATGCTACTGGGGAAGAGCAGAAGGCTAGTACTAGTAGCTCCAGAAAGAATGAAGTGACTGGGCCAAAGCTGAAAGGACGCTCAGCTGTGGATATATCTGGTGGTGAAAGGAAAGTCCGATGCTGTAAAGATTTTTTCTCTATAGGAACCTGGAATGTAAGATCCATGAATCAAGGCAAGCTAGACGTAGTCAAAAAAGAGATGAAAAGACTGAACATCGACATCTTAGGAATCAGCGAACTAAAATGGACAGGAATGGGTGAATTTAACTCAGATGACCATCAGGTATACTACTGTGGGCAAGAATACCTCAGAAGAAATGGAGTAGCCTTCATAGTCAATAAAAGAATAGGAAAAGCAATACTAGGATACAATCCCCAAAATGACAGAATGATCTCAATTCGAATCCAAGGCAAACCATTCAATATCACAATAGTCCAAATCTATGCTCCAACCACTGGTGCTGAAGAGGATGAAATTGACCAGTTTTATGAAGCCCTACAGCACCTTATAGAATTAACACCAAAAAATGACGTCCTTATCATCATGGGGGATTGGAATGCTAAGGTAGGAAGCCAAAAGATAACCGGAATAACAGGCAAGTTTGGCCTTGGAATACAAAATGAAGCAGGGCACAGGCTAATAGAATTTTGTCAAGAGAATACGATGGTCATAACAAAACACTCTTTTCCAACAACCCAAGAGACGGCTCTACACATGGACATCACCAGACGGTCAACACAGAAATCAGATTGACTATGTGCTCTGCAGCCAAAGATGGAGAAGCTCTATACAGTCAGTAAAAACAAGACCAGGAGCTGAATGTGGCTCAGATCATGAGCTTCTCGTTGCAAATTAGGCTTAAATTGACAAAGGAGGGAAAAGCACTAGGCCACTCAGGTATGAACTAAATCATATTCCTGATGAATATACAGTAGAGGTGACAAATAGATTTAAGGAATTAGATCTGATAGACAGAGTACCTGAAGAACTATGGATGGAAGTTCGCAACATTGTACAAGAGGTAGCAACTAAAACCATCTCAAAGAAAAAGAAATGCAAGAAAGCAAAATGGCTGTCTGAGGAAGCTTTGCAAATAGCTGAGGAAAGAAGGGAAGCGAAAGGCAAAGGAGAAAGATACACCCAATTGAATGCAGAATTCCAGAGAGTAGCTAGAAGAGATAAGAATGCCTTCTTAAATGAACAGTGCAAAGAAATGGGGCGTTGTCTTACCTGAACGCCTTTTCTCAGCAGGATGATGTAGAGTCCAAATGGATGGGTTCTATGACGGCCTTCCTGCCTGGCAGACTGGGTAAAAACTTCGGCCACACCCCTTCCTTTGGGCGTGACCCCAGATTTGACTTAGGCGAGAAACTTTGTTGGAATTAACCTTGCAGCTCTTTATTATATCTTTATTATATCCCTGCCTAGACCTATCCTCTGGGTGGGCTTGGACTCTACATAATCCTGCTGAGAAAAGGCGTTCAGGTAAGACAACGCCCCTTCTCCAGCAGGATGACTGTAGAGTCCAAATGGATGGGACATACCAAAGCCCTCATGTCCCCCTGGGAGGGAATGTCTAGGCTACCGAACTCTGAGCAGATACGACCTGTTGAAGAACTCTTCTGCCAAAGGCCGCGTCTGCTGCTGCTAGGGAGTCTAAACGGTAATGTCGAATGAAAACCGAAGGTGAGGACCAGGTTGCGGCCCTGCAAATCTCTTCAACCGGAGCTTGCGTTAGCCACGCCGCAGATGTGGCTGCGCTCCGAGTTGAGTGGGCAGTCACCTGAGTGGGTGCTTGCAAATCCTGTGAGACGTAGGCCTGCGCTATGCAGGCTCTGATCCACCTGCCTATGGTGGAAGAAGATACCTTCTTTCCCATAGTTGATGGTTGAAAGGACACCAATAATGCTTCAGTCTTTCGGAAAGCCGAGGTGCGTTTCACGTAGAAACACAGTGCTCTCCGTACGTCTAGCTTGTGCCATCTGTGTTCTAGCTTATGTTTGGGTCTTGGACAGAAATAAGGAAGCGTAAGTTCCTGAGATCTGTGAAAGGTGCTATTTACCTTCGGGATGAAGGTCGGGTCTGGTCTAAGAACGACCCTGTCTTTGAAAAAGGTACACAGATCCTTCCTTACTGACAGAGCTGCTAGTTCTGAAATTCTCCTTGCCGAAGTAATTGCCACAAGGAAAGCTACCGTCAGTGATAGGTGATGGAGTGAGCATGTTTCAAGAGGTTCGAAGGGTGCAGATGTCAAGGCTAGAAGGACCCTAGGCAGGTTCCAGGACGGGTACCTGTGTATGACTGGGGGCTTGGTGTTAGACGCCCCTTTTAAGAAGGCATTAATCGCTGGATGTTGTGCTAGGGAAGTTAAGTTGTCGCAGGAGAGTACGGTTGAGAGGGCCGATATCTGTCTGCGGATGGTATTGACTGACAGGCCCCTATTAAGACCCTCCAATAGGTAGTCTAGGATATTGGGGATAGATACTGCGGTCGGGTCTAGGTGAAGCGAAGCGCACCACCTGCAGAATCCCTTCCATGTAGCGTCGTAAATCCTATTGGTGGACGCCCTTCGTGATGCCTGTATGATCGATATCACCCCTGCAGAATAAGATTGTTTAGTTAAGCTTTGCCGCTCAAATGCCAAGCGGCTAGTTGTAGCCACTGGGGATCTGGGTGTGCAAGCTTGCCCTGACTGAGTTTTACCCTGTCCGGGGGAATCCTCCACGGAGGTGATATCGAAAGGTCCACGAGGTCGGCAAACCACGGGCGCCGTGGCCAGTGAGGGGCAATGCAGACCATTTCTGCGCCCTCCAGGATCATCTTGCGTATGGTTGCCGGTATTAGTGGCAGCGGTGGGAAGGCGTACAGGAGTTGCGCCGGCCACCGGCACCTGAGAGCATCCGTTCCCTCCGATCCCGGGGACGGGAATCTGGAGAAGAACCTGGGGAGTTGTGTATTCTTGTGGTTGGCAAATAGATCTAGGTGCGGTTGTCCGAACCTCCGGGAGATCTCCTCGAAGAGAGCCGGGTCCAGACGCCATTCCGACTGGTCCACCTTGGCTCTGCTCAGGGAGTCCGCCTGGGTGTTTGTTTCCCCTGAGATGTGTTCCGCTCTGATGGAACTCACATTGGCTTCTGCCCACCGAGCCAGAACCAATGCTTCTTTCATTAGTTCCACTGATCTCGTTCCTCCCTCCTTGTTTACATGTGCCTTGGCTGCTACATTGTCTGTAAGCACGAGGACGTGTCTCCTCGTTACTAGGTGTGAGAAATGACGGAGGGCCAGGTGTATGGCCCGGAGCTCTAGCCAGTTGATGCTGTGTGACAGGTCCTTTTGACCCCACTGGCCCTGTGCTATCTGGGTCCCCAGATGGGCTCCCCATCCGAACAGGCTCGCATCTGTCGTGAGCGTGACCCTGTTCGGTTCCCTGAATATGCTCCCCTTGAGTGTCATGGGGGATAGCCACCATTTTAGTGATTTCATCACCTGTGCTGGTACCAGCACACTCCTGTTGGAGGTGCTGAGGTTCCTCCTCTGGTAGGGTAGGAGGAACCACTGCAACTCCCTCGAGTGGAGCCTTGCCCATGGGATGATGCCCATGCAAGATATCATCTTCCCAGGAGCTTCGAGAGTTGTAGCAAGGGCACTCTCCTGATCTTTTGAATTTGGTGGATTAGCTTGGATATGCTGATCAGTCGCTCCTGGGAAAGGAATACCCTGCACTGTGACGTGTCTATCACCGCGCCCAGGTGTTGCAGTCTCCTTGAGGGAATGAGGTGGCTCTTGTTTAGATTGACCGAAAATCCGTGCCCCTGTAGGGTTCGGATTGTGGTCTTGAGATCTGTCCTTGCTTGTTCCCGAGATCTGGACTGAATCAAGATGTCGTCCAGATAAAACTGGACGCGAACCGGAATCAACCTGAGATGGGCCGCTAGTACAGCTAAGATCTTTGTGAATACCCTTGGTGCTGACGACAGTCCGAAGGGTAATGCCCTGTATTGGTAATGTCGCCCCGCGTAGGTAAATCTGAGGAATTTCCGGTAGCTGGAGTGGATGGGGATGTGTAGGTACGCCTCTGTGAGGTCTATTGAGGATAGTAGATCGTCTTCCCTGACGCTGGCTAGTATGGACTTTAAGGAGTGCATCTTGAACCTCCTGTACTTTATGAAATAGTTCAGGCCCTTCAGGTCCAAGATTGCTCTCCACCCTCCTGATGTCTTGGGGATGACGAAGAGGATAGAGTAAAATCCTCTTCCCTCCTCCTCCTTTGGTACCTTCTCTATGGCCTGAATTGACAGGAGGTGGACTATAGCCGAAGTTATCAGCCTCGTCTTGTGTGCTCTTCTGGAGATGGGACATCTGATGAACCGGTTTGGTGGGGGAGAGCAGAAGTCTAAGGTCAGGCCATGTCTGATCGTTTCCAGGACCCAGGAGTCGGTCGTGGTCTGCTCCCAGACCCTGATGAAATTTCCTAACCGACCCCCAATGGGAGTATCCTGTTTGGCGTCACTTGGTGCGTTTAAAGGATCTGCCTCCCGCTCCCCTATATGGGCGTCTGGACTGGAACTGGCCCCTGGCTCCCGGGCTCTGGCGATCCTGGGTTCGATCCTGTCTGGGGTAGAAGGATCGTGAGCCTCTGGGCCAGTCCCAGGATTGCCCTGATCGAAAGGGCTGCCTCCATTCCCAGGGGCTTCCTGGGCGGGAACCCTGTCTCCGGAAGTCCTGACTGCCTCTCCTGTCTAACTTCTTTGATGGGTGTACTAGGATTTTTTTCTTGTCTCTGCCTTCGCTGACATGTGGGTCCAGAATGGAACCAAATAGGTCTACTCCACTGTATTTGGACGTCGAAGGACACCATTTGGACCTCAGGTCTGTCTTCCAATTTTTGAGCCATAGTAGCCTACGTGAGGCCACTGTGGCCGCAATGGATCTAGCCGCATACTTTGTTGCGTACAGTGAAGCGTCTGAGACAAATTGCGAGGCCGCGAGGAGCTTGGCCAATGTTTGGTGTATTCTGACCTGGTCTGGAGGCACCGTGCCTTGCAGTTCCCTCAGCCACATGATGCTGGCCCTCGCGAAGAAAGATGAGGAAGTGGCTGCTCTGGCCGCCCAGGCTGCAGCCATATGGGAACGCCGGAGTGAGTGTTCAAATTTCTTCTCCTCAGGCCTCAAGACCTCCGCCATGTCTCCTGGAATCGCGGAGGTATAAAATAATGAGATTAATGGGTTATCGACAGTGGGAACCTCTAACATGTTAGAGAAGGAGGGAGATAGGTTGAAAAGCTTTCTTTCCGCGCTGTTTGGTGCCGGTGGGCTTGCAAGTGAGGACCATTGTTCCTCCAGCGTGGTCATGAAGACCTCCGCACATGGGATGTACTTATCTTGTGGAACCTTTTTGGCAAACAGAGGATTGGCCTCCTTGCTTGTTGAGGGCTTCTCATCCTGTACTGATGTTAGGTTGACTGTGGAAACAGCCTTTACCAGGAGGGATTTTAGGAGCGCTGGGTTAAAGAGTCCAGAGCTCGTTGCCTGCTCAGGTGCCGTCTCCTCGTCCTCCGAGAGGGGCATGTCTGACATGTCGAGGTCCACTGAGTCACCCTCTCCCAGTTGAGAGGAAGTTTCAGAGGTTCTGGTAGGGGGTGGCCTAGCCCGACCCTTACGGGGTGTGTGAAAGGCCACTTGTCCCTTAGAAGCCATGAACTGGGAGAATGCATCCTGCATGAATGCAGGGAATTGTGCCGACCAAATGCCCTCCTGCGCTTTGTCGTTAGAGTGAGGCGCTGGGGTGCGGTCGGGTGAAGAAGCTGGTGAGGAGGGGTTGGAGGAGTCTAACTGTTCAGTTTCCCCAGGAGGAGACCAAGTCTTAAGCACTTCCTCGGCAGTAGGGTCTGTACTGGGTGCCACCGCTGGGACAGGGGAAACCGAATTTGTCCCATTGGCATTGGTTCTCTGTGCCCTGCTAATTTGTCTTTCTAAAGCCAAATGTCTCCTCAAAGCCTCTCGCTCATCCGTTTTAGACTGTCCCTTCTGAGAAAGGTGTTTTGTTTTAGCTTTCTTCTTCCCCCCCACCTCAGATTCAGAAGATCTGCGTTTTTGTTGTTGCTGTGGGGGGGACAATTGAGGGACCTGTGTGACTGAATACGAGACATTGTCTGCCATTGTGCCAGACACCCCGAGTAGGTAGTGCCTGGAGTGGGGGACAGGATACGCAGATCAGATGCAGATGTTTGGGGCTGAGCCCTCCTCTGCCTATACAAACAATGGCCGGACAGACAGGAGTCTTTGGACAGAAGATCCTGCAAGGCAGTGACTAAAGGTCACTATAGGAACAGTCAGAGAAAAAATACTCCTCCTCACCTCCTCACTTAGTCCAGAGAAAGTGCAGTTTATACCTCTCTCTCCCCCTGTCTGTGGCTGTGGCAGCAGACCACGATCAGAAAAGGTTCTCTTCCTTTTCCCTCTTCCTTCCTCCGGTCTCAGTTTCTTGCGGTAATCCCGGATTTTAGCTTAAGGGCTGCCCCTTTGTCTGCAAGGGAATGGAGTCCGGATGGCCCCGCCCCCAAGGGAAAACGGCGGGAAGGTCCGTTCGCTCAAAATGGCGAATGGGGAAGAAACCACGCCTCCTAATGTTAGCCCGGGAATCCACGAGGTTCAAACAATGGCGGATCTTTGACTCTGAGGCTCTCGCGCCGCTCCGCTGGTCTATGCCGAGCGGCGCCTCGGTTTAGCCGCTTTCCGCGCGGCTCAGCTGTTTCGCGCTGAGCGGCGCCTCGTTCTATCGGCCCCAATCACGCTTTCCGCGCGGCTCAGCTGTTTGGCGCTGAGCGGCGCCTCGTTCTATCGCCCGAACCGCTCAGCTGTTTGGCGGCCCCGGAGAGCGGCGAGCAATCCGGTAGTGAAACCCCCGCGCCCAACAGCTGCTCGGTGGGCCGGTTATCGGCGGGCGAGCGATCCGGTCCGGCTCCAAGCCTCCCGTTAGTCCCTGACGCCCCACTCACGAATCCGCCGATCCCGGCTGCCTCTCTCGAGTCCTATCCGCTGCCAGACAAATTTTCGTTCAACTGGAGGAAGAGGGGATTCCCTTTTTTTTTTTTTTTTTTTTTTTAAGTTAAGTTAGTTTTGTTCTGAGAGCTGCTTCTCGCACTTCTACCAGGCTTCGAGACTGAGTCAAAACTGGGGTCACGCCCAAAGGAAGGGGTGTGGCCGAAGTTTTTACCCAGTCTGCCAGGCAGGAAGGCCGTCATAGAACCCATCCATTTGGACTCTACAGTCATCCTGCTGGAGAAAGAACAAAACAACAGAATAGGGAGGACCAGAGATCTCTTCAAGAAAATTGGAGATATGAAGGGAATGTTTCATGCAAAGATGGGCATGATAAAGGACCAAAATGGCAGAGACCTAACAGAGGCAGAAGAGATTAAGAAGAGATGGCAAAACTACACAGAAGAACTATACAAAAATGAGCTTAACATCCCAGATAACCACAATGAGATGGTCACTGACCTCGAACCAGACATCCTAGAATGTGAAGTGAAATGGGCCTTAGAAAATCTGAGCAACAACAAAGCTAGTGGATGTGACAGTATTCCAGCTGAGCTATTCAAAATCTTAAAAGACGATGCAGTAATAGTGCTACACTCAATTTGCCAGCAAATTTGGAAAACTCAACAGTGGCCACAGGATTGGAAAAGGTCACTTTACATTCCAATTCCAAAGAAAGGCAATGCCAAAGAATGTTCAAACTATCGCACCATTGCACTCATTTCACATGCTAGTAAAGTTATGCTTAAAATCCTACAAGCTAGACTCCATCAGTATGTGGATCGAGAACTACCAGAAGTACAGGCAGGATTTCGAAGAGGCAGAGGAACTAGAGATCAAATTGCCAACATACGCTGGATCATGGAGAAAGCTAGGGAGTTCCAGAAAAACATCTACTTCTGCTTCATTGACTATGCAACAGCCTTTGATTGTGTGGATCACAACAAATTGTGGCAAGTCCTTAAAGAGATGGGAGTACCAGACCATCTCATTTGTCTCTTGAGAAACCTATATGCGGGTCAAGAAGCAACAGTGAGAACCGAACACGGAACCACTGATTGGTTCAAAATTGGAAAAGGAGTCCGGCAAGGCTGGATACTGTCGCCCTGCCTATTTAACTTATATGCAGAGCACATCATGAGAAATGCAGGGCTAGATGAATCAAAAGTTGGAATTAAGATTGCTGGGAGAAATATCAACAACCTAAGATATGCAGATGATACCACTCTAATGGCAGAAAGTGAAGAGGAACTAAAGAGCCTCTTGATGCGGGTGAAGAAGGAGAGTGCAAAAGTAGGCTTGAAACTCAACATTAAGAAAACCAAAATCATGGCATCCGGCCCTCTCAATTCCTGCAAATAGATGGGGAAGAAATGGAGGTAGTGACAGATTTTATTTTTCTGGGCTCCAAGATCACCTCAGATGGGGACTGCATCCAAGAAATTAAAAGACGCTTGCTCCTGGGGAGGAAACCTATGGCAAATCTAGACAGCATACTAAAAAGCAGAGACATCACCCTGCCAACAAAAGTATGTATAGTACAGGCCATGGTTTTCCCAGTTGCAATGTATGGCTGTGAAAGTTGGACCATAAGAAAGGCTGAGCGCAAAAGAATTGAGGCCTTTGAACTATGGTGCTGGAGAAGACTCCTGCGAGTCCTTTGGACTGCAAGGCGTTCAAACCGGTCAGTCCTTGAAGAGATCAACCCCGACTGCTCTTTAGAAGGCCAGATCCTGAAGTTGAAACTCAAATACTTTGGCCACCTAATGAGAAGAAGGACTCACTGGAGAAGGGCCTAATGCTGGGAAAGATTGAGGGCAATAGAAGAAGGGGACGACAGAGAATGAGATGGCTGGATGGAGTCACTGAAGCAGTAGGTGTGAACTTAAATGGACTCCAGAAGATGGTGGAGGACAGGAAGACCTGGAGGAGCGTTGTCCATGGGGTCGCGATGGGTCGGACACGACTTCGCAATTAACAACAACAACAACAAACCACTATTCACGACAGATATGAAGACAAAGATATAAGGAATCTATGTCTGTCTCTGTTGGCATTAAAATATTTCCTGTCCTTTTTTAGTGTTCTCACAGAAGCAAATCTTTCTAAAACTAAAATCACTATAGAATACATTCTGTTCAATTTTAATAACTTATTTTTCAAATATGAATCCATATATTTGATAGTGATTGCTTTTATTTTAGTAATTAAAAAGAATTAATCTGTGCAGCATAATACCAAAGAAACAATAGTATAACATTTTAAGTGGTTTTATGATGTTAATATGGCATATTTTAAATAAAATACTTGTCTTCATATAATATATATAGTTGAGCATAAATATAAACACATTTAGAGTTTTGACTAATGAGCATTTAAGACCACAAAAGGATCACAAAATTAAAACATGCACGAACATATACTGCATTACAATTTTAAGAGTATATTAGAGCAAAATCTCAAATTGTTATTTGGAGAGAGAGAAAATTACACTATATGAACATATAACTATACAAAGTTTATTTTAATGTATATCTTTCATACCACAATGAAATTGTGCTTCCTGAAAACTTCAATAATTTATGAATCTGTTTATGAAAGACATATAATTAATATAATATATTCTCCTGCTTGAGCAGGGGGCTGGACTAGAAGACCTTCAAGGTCCCTTCAAGCTCTATTCTATTCTATTCTAATTTATGTTAGCAAAATGAAAAAGGAAAGCAAGGATGTAATGCTACAAATAAATTAGGTCAAGACTTAATTTTCCTTCGAACTTTCAAACTAATCATGTTTTCCTGACTGCTAACTAGGCAAATTAATAATGCATCATCTACTGTAGTTTGCATACTCAAGGTAAAGAGAGACCTGAAGTCTGATTTCGCTTACAGCAGTGGTTCTCAACCTTTTTAATGCCGCGACCATTCAATAGACTATTCAAGAGAGTCTATTCTATTGGCTTTCAAAAGAAAAGAACGTAAAGGGGTCCTGAGACAAAAATATTTGAGAACCCCTGTGTTCTGCGACCATGTTTATAAGTTACACTGCTATAAAATGCAACAATTTTATCAATGTTTTCATGAAGAAAATCATCCAGATGATAAAATATATTTTTCTGTATCACATCTGAAGTGCAAGCAAATTATGAAATGATTTATCTGCCAAATCTAAACATTTCACTGCTAAAAGACATTAGTTCTTAACACTTTCCAACAGTGGTTAGTTAGTACTGCCCCCTGGAGGGCATTTTATAAAGGAAATATTTTCCGAGAACAAATATATGCATCTAGACCAGATTTTTTCCATTGCTGGCAATGGGGTGGGCACAGTTTCGCCATGACGCATCCGGCCCTTGGGCTGGCAGTTTGACACCCCTGATTTAGACCTATTTCATATTGGTAAGCTTTGGTGAGCACTTTGTTCTTTTTTGAGCATGCTTTTTTAGGAGCACACAAGCCACGTTCAGTATTTTCCTCACCTTATATCAGTGGTTCTCAACCGGTGGGTCAGGACCCCATTTGGGGTCGAACGACCATTTCACGGGGGTCGCCAAACAATGCAGTCCATCATTTTTTTCCCCTTTTCCTTAGCTGTGCTACTCCCTTTTATTCTATTGGCTTTTGAAAGCCAATAGAATAGACTCTCTTGAATAGAGTCTAATTCTATTGGCTTTCAAAAGCCAATAGGAATTGTCCAAGCTGTCTCTACCCTGCTGAGCCCGCCAAAAGTCCCATTCTGCAAACGGTGCTGCACCAGTTGAGTAGTCCTCAATTTACGACCGGTTGAGTAGTCCTTGACTTACGACCAGTTGGGGTTCACGGCATTAAAAAGGTTGAGAACCACTGTCTTATATGCAAGCAGAACGTCACATATTTGTTCCCTAAGCATTTAAACTTATTTATATTAAATTTCTAGGAGTTGTCTCTAAAAGTTCTAAAGTAAGGCACTACAATAAAAAACATGAAGGAGTGATGAAACAATGTGTATTTGCTTTAAATCCAAATCTGAGGTTACATAAGGATACAATTTTCATACCTTTTTTATGAGCTTCTAGATCAGTGGTTCTCAACCTTTCTAATGCCGCGACCCCATAATACAGTTCCCCATGTTGTGGTGACCCCAACCACTTATACATCACCGGGTGCCAGGGGCGTGGCCAAAGAAAAGGGGGAAAAAATGGCGGACAGCCTTGTTTGGCGACCCCCGTGAAATGGTCGTTCGACCCCAAATGGGGTCCCGACCCACAGGTTGAGAACCACTGTTCTAGATGTCTAGGTGTTTTAGAAATCAGACTCTGAACTAGGAAGATTTTTGGTCTGATTAAAAGAGCAATTATATCCTCAATAGAAGGATGAATAAAAGAAAGGAAGTAATATCCATTTATATAATTTAGTTGGCCACATAACCTTTCAGCAGCCTGATTTAGTACTTTGCTATGAAAAAGCCACCATATCACCGTATAAATTAACTTTAGTTCACTATTAGAATCAGAGCTCCCTCTTGTGGCAACTACATGGACTAGCTTCAATAAAGTGTGTGGAAAAATTTTCTAAGAAATCATTTAAAAGCCTGTGGTCACCAAGTTCCATTAGCTACCTTCACAGCTGTCAACACTGAACTATAAATCGTAAGACACATACCATTTTCAAACTATTTCATCTGTAACTGAAGAAAATGTCACCAAGGAATATTAGGCTAGCTAATAGCAGTTTAATTTGCAACAACTAATAATTTAATAGGATGATTAAATATATTGCAGACTTTAGTTTTCCAAATTTCTTGGAACAAGTTAATATGTAAACATATTGCCCAAATTACAACACAATGGTACAAATTATATTAAACTGTTCCCCAATATTCAAATATGTCCTCAGCCACCACTTTCCTATAATATTATTATTTACTTTTCCAAAGGCAGGAAGAGGAGAGATTCTTTGGGCAGATGGAAAGGAACTTGAAATAATATTCTGGGCTTTTTTCCTGCTGGTGAAAGAAGTTATGCATAATTATGCTTTCTCTACCCCTTTCAGAAGAGTCTTCCTATATTATATCTGTAACAAAGATACCTTCTCCAAACTGAAGGTCTTTGATCTCTTAATTAAGAAATGAAGAGACGAATCAAAAAGAAACCACATTGGTTTGCACATTTTAAGTCAAATGCTTTGAAGGGTTCTGCACATTCCATTTGAATAGGGAGAGATATAAAATTATCAATTTTATTTACAGTATAATATTGCTATAATTGTGAGAAAATCTTAAGATGGACAAAATATATGGTCTTAAGACAGTAGGTTAGCATCTCCCTCTGCAATCAAACAAGGCGGAACATCAGAGTATCCTCAATTCTAACAGGATGGAAGGAAAAGGCTGGGGTTGAGCACTGTACCTGAAGGAACCCCACTGTCTCCAACCAATATTAATATACATAATATAAAGTAGAACAAATGCAGAGAACTTAGGGTATTTTTTCTTAAACATGTCTAATATGATGATCATTAATAAACTGACAGAAAAATACAAACTGTTGCTTGCAAATTCTCTTGAACATATATGGCTGATGAAACTTTTAAAATTCAATCCCTAAATAAAAATATTCCTCCAAGGAATTATTCATCAGAACTAGTTAACATTGCACTTCTTAAACTGCCTAATTTTCAAGGCTATAAATCTTCAGCTAGCCTTAAGCAAGCGATAATGAGACCAAGAATTCTCAAGCTGCAATCTGTCAAACAAAAATGTGTATATTGCAATCTTCTAGGTGCAATAAAACCCTTTCGGTTTTTAAGGTAACAAAAATAAAGCTTTCAGTGAATTCTTGATAAATCACAGTATATTCTGGCAATAGAATAGAATAGAACAGAATAATCTTTATTGTCACTGTGTATCTCACAACGAAATTAAGTGCTGTCCACAGTGCACACTACACACAAGTAAAAACCACAAGTAAAAACATACATTATATACACACATCCGGACTAGCTGGTTTGATGTGTATTAACAAAGCATAATATTCCAAAGAAACAATAGCAACTCAAAATTATATATTTTAAAGAAGTAATCCATTTCTTTAAAATATCACAATGTGCACTGACTTACAAAACTAAGAAGCTCCCATAGGTTTATTCATATACATCAAGTGAAGGGTGCTTTTTGATGTCATTGGACTTCTATCCAACATGCCTAACAGCAAGGAATAATAGGAGATGTAGTCCAACATCCTCTGGAGGCTACAGATTGCTCAACACTGATATCTGTAACTTGTTTGACATACCTGTGGATTCCATGTAGGGTCCAATTTTTTCACAGCATCAATGTACTCTCGCATTGCCTGCTCAAGACTTGTGTCACCCAATGCTTTCCAAGCTTCCCTAAGACATACATGGAAGAACCATTATTTAGTAGAAGTTAACATATACAGTATATATTTCTATATCCAATTTATTACTCTAGCTCAGTTTTATACACTACACTACTCATATATGCATATAAAATCTAGGCAGATCTAAATAGTAACATGTCATCAATCTAAGCCGGTCTTGTGATAAACACTATTAGTCAGATGCACAGACCCTCAAAATTATTTTGAATGTTTCCTAAAACTAGCTTCCTCTCCCCAATGAACTCTCAAATTACACTCTAACATAGTTTAATGAAAGAACTACTGATATAAAAATATAGTACAAAGTTACCGTTTTCCAATGAAAAGCAAATATTTTTAGTTTTTCTTTCAATTCAGAAGAAAATAGCTTGGTTGAATCGCAGAGATGAACTGCTAATATAATTGGAGCCTTTAAAAAAAAAGGTTGCTTTTACAGTAGACACGACATGTAATTCTGGATCGCAATCAGAAATTTCAATATGAAAACACCTCTACTTTAGTATTGATCATACTTTAGGTCAGTGGTTCTTAACCTTTTTGAACAAATCGCCCCCTTGAGCCAATGAGGAAGTTGTCATTGCCCCCCTCCCCCAACATAACCTCTCAATCACAACATGGGAAATAATTCTTCAATTTATGCAAACACTTTTTTTGTTTTCTTTAAAATTGTTCATCAGGACATATCGATGCAAATAATTTATTTCCAGTCTTTTCCCCATATCTCCCATATTCTGGCTAATGGCACGCCACTGTATGGGTAAAGGCTGCTGCACAACATGCATGAAGATAAGCAATGCGTATTTACATATGTACGGCATTCTGTACTGAAGCTAGCTGGAGGAACATCTGAAAACATAATTCAATCCACTAATAGCGAGCGATCTGATGTTTTTGTACAACAGATATACAGCCATTCACTGTACGAAAAAGTCTCAAAAGTGCCCCCAAAACTTCTCGCTCCATCGCTCCCATATCGCCCCCTTTTTGTTCCTTCGCCCCCATGTCGCCCCTTTTCATTCCATCGCCCCCCTGAAAAATGAAATCGCCCCCTGGGGGGGCAATATCGCCCAGGTTAAGAACCACTGCTTTAGGTAAACACAGAGCTCACTGATCAAATATATTAAAGATTGCATTTAATAAATATTAATAAGCAAAAGAGAGACATGCTAATTAAAACTACTGTTTCTATGAAATGAACTATATTCTGAATTACTGTAATTTTTCTAATAACTTATATTTACAGTAGGGTGAAGGGAGTTCTGTGGGTAGAAGTTACTGGTAGTCCTCAACTTATCATAATTGGGATTGGAATCTCCCCCATTGAGATACCCACATAATTGCTTTGCTCATTAACCACAATCCCAATTTTCCCATGGGGCCTTGAGCAATTGTGTGGGGAGGTCTCAGGGGTGGAAATGGTGCACACAGACATACTGTTGTAGGGCAGAAGGTCTGAATTCTCTCTCCACCCCACCATGCCTGGGAGGCCTGGGCCTTCTCACCACCCCTTCAGATTCCCTCCTTACTTTACTGGTCATTCTGAAAGCTAGAAAAGCTCTTTTCTGGCCAGGAAGCTAGTGAAGATGATTGTTCTGAAGCTGCAGAAAAAAGCTAGGTGGACCAGGCATAGTGGGGGAAGGAGAAGGCCTGGGCCTCCTGTGCTAGGTGGGCAGAGAAAAATAGCCAGGGAACTGGCTAAGATCTCCAGGACTGTAACAGCTCTGCATGTATTGGTTGGCTAAGAGAATGGCTGAGATGGGGAGAGAGACAGGGAGGGTAGGGAGGAGTTGCAGCATATTCGCAGTTGGTAAGGGCATGTGTGCTGCCAAGCACCCAAATTTTGATCAAATGAGTGCAAGGGCACTGCAACAGCTGTTAACTTCAGGCTGAGGTTGAGTAGTTGCTGAATGAACAGCTATCAGTTGAGGACTACGGTACCTGTATCTATCGAGTTATAATGAAAGGCAGACTTTGTATATATATATATATTTATAAATTAATAGATAGGATGTAAGATTATAACTCTTTTGATCATGCCACATTTCTATGAGTTCTCTTGCATTTTCCAGTCTGATTCACTTTAAAATGAGTTTCCTAACTGAAGCTATGCCCTCGATTATGGATAGTAACTGTGTCTTTTGACTGCTGTTTTGCTTTATACTGCCTCTATTCAGTCTTTGCATGTGATTACCCAGTTTTGTCTTTTGGTAATGAGTATTTTGTCTGGGCACTGTTGGCTGGCGCACTGAAGTTATTCCAAATGGCTGGTGTAGCCTGTTGACAGACTCTGAAATATCGGCTATCCTTGGGGTAGGTTATATTGGGGTAGGTGTTATATTCAGTTTGCAAACACAAAAAACATCTTTTTAGTAACTGTCTCTGACACTGCCTTGTAATGCTTCCAGAAGCCAGCCCTTTCTAAGCTCAGCTAGTAGTCACTGTTGTTTTTGGTTCCCAACGAGGCTATTTTTTCCCCAGGAAGTCCAACCTTCTGATCTGCTGGTCTTCAACCCTTCAACCTTCTGTTTCTCCAATTGAGAATAGTAACACTTAGAACTTAGAGTCACTGTGGATCAATCAAGCTGGTGCTGCAAAATTTAAAGTTATCACAGGGACCAGTTCCACTATTGACCCAAGTTTTGGGTCATAAAACGCAACCTGGTTCTCATTCTCCTCCCTGACATCTTCTCTGAAAAAACAACCAGGGCAAACATGACAACAGCTGTTCAAGGATGCTACCCTTCCTATTTAGCCCGGGTTTTGAAAGAATCAGCAGACTAGGTGACTGGTTGGCACATCTAATGTATCTTGCCATGATTAATCTTCAGGATTAGCTTCTCTCATCCATTTGTTATTACCCTTTGCCATTACATAGAAATGAATCAATGTCTTATATTCTTCCTGACATCTATTAATATGGATAGAGGTAAAACATCACATTTATATGGCTAGCATAGGATGGGATATTTGCCAGGTGAGGGAAATTTTAAAAATTTAAGAACTCAGAAGTATTGTGAAACCATTAGCTAATTTCACGTACCATTTCTGCTTGCCTTCAAAATCAAAAAATCCAGGTTTGGGAATGTTGCAGCGACCACATTTGACCTAAAAGAAAAACAGTATGGGGATAACATTAGAGTACTTGTTGAAGGTTAAACCAATAAATATTGTTATGATAGTTGACATGACCCATCTAGGAACAAAAATAAGGTTTTTCTTTTGCACTAACAACCTAAGAATTGCTTTCAAAAATTTATATCAGGTCCATAAAGTCCATCACTGCTTTTATTAGATGTCTGGAAATTCGCAGCTGGACATGATGATGATGAAAACAAAGCTGCTCCCCATTTTTTTCCACTCGCAAGATCCTGCCTGTGAACACCAAAGTTCCTTTAATGCAGGGGTCCCCAATCCCCAGTCCGTGGACCAGTTTTGGGCCGCGGCATGCCTGCAACCAGTCGGCACAAACATCTGTGAGATGCAGGCAGCACGCACTCCGGTCTGCAGAAAAATCTCTCTCCACGGAACCGGCCCCTGGAGCCCAAAAGATTGGGGACTTTGCTTTAATGAATCTATGCACAAAAGATGCATAAGGTTTTAAACCGCTAAGTATTATATAACAAAACTGGGTGTATCTAAAAGTATATACCAAATAAGTTAGAACTCAGAATGCTGTGATAGTTGACAGCCCCATATATAATTGCTTAAATTGCAACACAGTGTTATTCCTACCTCTTGTATAAGCAAGGTCAAACTGCTTTACATATCTTCATAACACTGACAAGACCAAAATACTTTATTATTTAACATCCTCCCTGCTTTTAAAGGAAGCTTTAATACCTATAGCAGATGTCCTCAAGCTATTATGATTTACTCAAAGGGAAGATAATAAACTCATACGGAAGATAATAAGAAGAGTCATGTTGTCATAGTACCGAGGGAAAATAATTTACTTGCTATCCATGTCTTTGTCAGGATAGTGATCTCTTGCTTCTGGACAAGTGAGCAACCCCACCTACATTTTTTTTCAGGGTTTCCCAAACTGTGAGGTGTATCTGCCTTGGAAAGGTGCAGGCAGAGTTCAGGGGAAGAACCTTTTAGTTGTATTTTGTTACGATACTGTAAATCCACCTTTCCCAAAATACTAGTTTCAAGTGAGAAACCTGGTGGTGGACAAGGTGCAAAGTATTTTTTTAAAGACATAAAAAAGAAAAAAAAAACAAACTTTCACTGTATTGTTGTCAGTGTTCATTTTGGTGTTTGGATTTTTGGGGGAGATGTGTACATTAAAATTACACTAAAGAGAGGTATGATGGTAAAAGATTTAAGAACTCCTGCCCTATTTACTCAAGCGCAAAATCTAAGAGAAAATTTTTATAAAATGTTTTATAGATGGCATTTGGATCCCCAAAAGTTGTCTTGCATGTATCCGAATTTACAGCCCAAATGTTGGAGATGTGGAAATTTAGATGCAACTTATTTTCATATCTGGTGGACCTGTAGAGATATTAAAGCTTTTTGGATTAAGATTTGGTGGAATATTCAAAAGATTTTTAAGAGAAAGATAAAGTTTACTCCGCAATTATTTTTGTTGGGTATTATTGTAGATTTTGATGTTAAAGAAATCAATTTGATGTTGAATCTTAAAACAGCTGCAAGATTATTGGTGGGGCAATATTGGAAGAAAAACTCATTGCCTACTTTGGAAGAATGGATACTTAAGGCAAAAATCTCCGCCTACTTGAAGGACCATTCACAAGAAAGATACATTATGGTTTGGAGAAGATGGATTGATTATATTCAAAAGAAATATGAAACTGAAAAGTATTACCTTGCTTTTGAGTAGATTTTAGATAATTAATAGTTTTAATTATATTATTATTTTTGTTTTAATTTGTTAATATTTGTTTTAAAAAGGACTTAAAGTGTGTTATGGTTTTGATTGATAGTATAGTTGGTTTATGTTAGTTAGATTATGTTTGTTTATTTGTTACCCTGTAATCAGGTCAGGGAAGTGGGGGAGGGGAGGAAGGGGTGGGGGGTTTATATTGTAATAAATTTGTAAAACTTTTAATAAAAAAAAGAACTCCTGTCCTAGTTCCTTATTTAGATGATTGTGAACTAATAATCCAATTAGCCTATGCGTTAATGCTTGTGGTGGTCTCCCATGGAGAATGAGACACGCAAGCAGGTATCTCGGGATGGGAGCCCAGAGCTGACTCCAGCACCCTATTTTATTGTTACTATAGTTTTTACATCACACCGCGTAAGCAAAAGACGTATATAGGGGTGGTTACAATGTATCACATAACAGACACTCTCCAGATGCAAGGCTATGCAGGTGTTCTTATCAGACTCTGTCCAAATGGCTGATGAATGTATCCTGTGTCTGGAGCAGTCCGTTTGTTATCTCAAGGACTTTGTGGGAGCATGTCTATGGGCATATTTGTGCAATTAATCCCACATCTCGTTTTGTGTTTTTTTTAATGTTACTCACTTCCAGTTCCAGAAGGGATCTTGATTCACTGATTAAGGCGTCCTTCCTAGTGGAGGGCGTAACATTTTTACACATTTGCAGGAGGGAGGGAATACATTGAATGCAACAACATAGCAATACAAATAATATCAAAATGGTTACTATAATAGAAATCAAAGATCATAGCCAGGATCCATCCGGTAGCCAGGACCAAAGGGCACCCCAGATATCCACGGTGCCTGATCCATCGCTGCGTAAGGGATTATTTTGTAGCAGAAATTCCATTTTCCTGGCTGTAGCAGAAATATTAGGTTGAAAATCATGTATATACATACAACAATGAGAATGAATTAAAGCACACACACCGCCTTTTGCTTCTAAAATAATATCTAAAGCATACCGATTTTGCAAAACTACTTCCCTTATTTCCCCCATTTCTTGATTAATCATTTTAATGCTGTTGATTGTTTCATTAAACATATGAACAGTCCAATTATTAAGCAAATGAAGGTCTCTATAGTTCATGGCAACTCCTAGATTGGGTAGAATCCCTCTGCTGATTTGAGTCTCTAAACTACCACCCAATGTTAGGGTGGATCCGAGAAACCAGTATCACGTTTGTTCCGCAGGCATCCATCAGGGAGATGAGGCAAGGCATATACAGCAGGAGTCAAAAGGCCCAGTGTACAGGTGCCTTTCCAATCCTTAGGCACCTGGCGACAGGCTCTACGGCCACATAGTAGCCACATATCGGGTAACTCATAATAACCCTGGTGAGACTCATTAGCAAATGTTATTATGGATTCCATGTCAAGGCAAGCCATGTAGGTACTGGTGTTTATCCATTGATTGCTTTGATAAGTGTCATTTATCTTAGTAAGGTTGCTTTTGATGGATTTACATTTCTTTGCTGAATTCCATATAATAACTTGTTGACAATTACTATAAGTTCCCAAATAAATGGCAGTACGGAATAGTCCTGTGCTATAAAATCAAAATCTGGCAGGTTCCATTATACGAGCGCCCACAGCATATGTCATATTCAATGTCTCTGTAGTTATGCTCCACAGCTGCTTCCATCCTGTTTCATTGAACGGAATGGCATGGAAAATAAGGCCACCACGACTGTCACCAGGAATTTGCATGCAAATCCAACAGTTCGTGACGTTAAGTGTAAGAGCAGTGCACCTGGCATCCCGTACAAAAGCATTAAAAGCCCACAGTCCCTGATCCTCATATGCCTGGCTGAGGTGGTGTACGTTGAGCCATATAAGGATGAACACAACGAGCTGGAGTCCAAATGATCTTGCCATGGTCATCTATTGCAGCATAGCCTCGACCCCAGGTAATGAGGGAGGCAGGCCCTTTCCAGGTGGGATCAGGCAAATGTCGATAGTATACCTGGGGGCGTGAAGAATCTGTGGGAGAAGCAGAAAAATGCCTGCTTGCGGCGGTTGAGCCAGGGGTGCCAGAAACATTCAAAACGTTTAAGGTAAAAAGTACAAGATTAAGAGTGTTTTGTATCCCAGGCAAGCAAACACTCCTTGTTCCCAGGCAACAGGTGTGGGAAGGATTATTCCCTCCGTTTCCGGAGGCAAGGGTCCAGAATAAAGAGTTTCAGCAACCGTGAGTAGGTTAGGAAAAGTAACAGAAAAATCAGAAGCCAATTTTAAATCAATGTCAGAAAAATATTGCGAAGCAGAAGGAGTAAAGTATGAAAAGGATGCAGCCTTTGGAGAGGGGTTAGCTGCAGACCCCTCTGTTAGTTTCCCCAATTGGACTGAGAGGAACGGCACTGATTGGCCCAATGAAAACCCTTTTTACATTTTGGGCACACAGTTTTGGGCTTGGCTCCGGGGATGGCAGCGGGTCTAGCCGCGCCGCCTCCTGGGGCTCTGCATTGCTTTTTAAAATGACCAGGTTTTCCACAATTGAAGCAAGTGCCTTGGGGTTGATTCCCCTTTTGGATTGCAGCTGCAAGAGTGTCCATTTGAAAAGCATTGGTTCCCACAATGCGGCAGGCTTTAAGAAAGTCTGCTAGGGTGGCCGTGGGACTGGAAACAAGTGGTTTAAGAATGGACTGGCAGGCTGCATTTGCATGTTCATAAGCCAATTTTATGAGGATTTCATTTGCTGCATCTCTGTTTGAAATTTGACGCTCAATAGCAACTTGCAGGCGATTCACAAAGTCTGCATAGGATTCAGTTGCAGTTTGGCAAATGGCAGAAAAAGATTGAATCGGGGTGCCAGACTCATCAACACGAGCCATGGCAGAAAGAACACAAGTATTAATGATCGGAAATGCAAAGGGGGTGAAAGTTTGAGCCTGAGCATTAAGGGTAGCAAAATTGCCTTCTCCGAAGAGTTGTTCTGCTGTCCATTGTGAACCTGGGTGATTAGCTCTGTTTTGTGGCTCTCTCTTATATTCAGATTCAAAAACTACGTATTGCATTCCGTTGAGAAGCATGCGGAACAGATCTTTCCAATCTTGAGGCAACATTCAATATGCACTAGCAACTGAGTGTATCAGTCCTCTAGTGTAGGGACTGGTTATGCCATAATTTTTTGTAGCCTTTTTCAATTCTCGGATCATAGCCAGGGGAAGTACTTCCCAACCAACCACTATGCCTGCTGCGGTCTGTTGATAAGTAACAGGGAACAACTCTGTCTCGGATAGTTCAGAAACGCTCAAATCACCATTGTTCAAAGCCTTTTGAAAAGCGCCACGGATGATTCCGGGCCGGGAGACAGGCGGCAACGTGGCAGGAACAGGAGAGGCTGTTTGTTGTTTATCAGGATCCATAAAATTTGCAGGGGCAGAAGGAGGGTTAAAACCTGCTCCAGGTGGTAAGGGAGTGGCCAACATAACAGATGGACTTTTGTACGGTGAAGGGTCTAATAAAGGTTGATGAGGCTTGTCAGCATGGGTTTGAATCAGGGTATAGGCAATTTTCCAAAGGCACAAAATCTCTGGGGGGGCTCTCGGAGACTGATGGAGGACGGTGTGGTGGTCTCCCATGGAGAATGAGACACGCAGGTATCTCGGGATGGGAGCCCAGAGCTGACTCCAACACCCTCTTTTATTGTTACTATAGTTTTTACATCACACAGCGTAAGCAAAAGACGTATATAGGGGTGGTTACAATGTATCGCATAACAGACACTCTCCAGATGCAAGGCTATACAGGTGTTCTTATCAGACTCTGTCCAAATGGCTGATGAATGTATCCTGTGTCTGGAGCAGTCCGTTTGTTATCTCAAGGACCTTGTGGGAGATGTCTATGGGCATATTTGTGCAATTAATCCCACATCTCCTGCTTTTGTGTTTTTTTTTAATGTTACCCACTTCCAGTTCCAGAAGGGATCTTGATTCACTGATTAAGGCATCCTTCCTAGTGGAGGGCGTAACATTTTTGCACATTTGCAGGAGGGAGGGAATACATTGAATGCAACAACATAGCAATACAAATAATATCAAAATGGTTACTATAATAGAAATCAAAGATCGTAGCCAGGATCCATCCGGTAGCCAGGACCAAAGGGCACCCCAAATATCCACGGTGCCTGATCCATCACTGCGTAAGGGATTATTTTGTAGCATAAATTCCATTTTCCTGGCTGTAGCAGAAATATTAGGTTGAAAATCATGTATATACATACAACAATGAGAATGAATTAAAGCACATACACCGCCTTTTGCTGCTAAAATAATATCTAAAGCATACCGATTTTGCAAAACTACTTCCCTTATTTCCCCCATTTCTTGATTAATCATTTTAATGCTGTTGATTGTTTCATTAAACATATGAACAGTCCAATTGTTAAGCAAATGACGGTCCCTATAGTTCATGGCAACTCCTAGATTGGGCAATATTCCTCTGCTGATTTGAGTCTCTAAACTACCACCCAATGTTAGGGGTGGATCCGAGGAACCAGTATCACGTTTGTTCCGCAGGCGTCCATCAGGGAGATGAGGCAAGGCATATACAGCAGGGGTCAAAAGGCCCAGTGTACAGGTGCCTTTACAATCCTTAGGCACCTGGCGATAGGCTCTACGGCCACATAGTAGCCACATATCGGGTAACTCATAATAACCCTGGTGAGACTCATTAGCAAATGTTATTATGGATTCCATGTCAAGGCAAGCCATGTAGGTACTGATGTTTGTCCATTGATTGCTTCGATAAGTGTCATTTATCTTAGTAAGGTTGCTTTTGATGGATTTGCATTTCTTTGCTGAATTCCATATAATAACTTGTTGACAATTACTATAATTTCCCAAATAAGTGGCAGTACGGAATAGTCCTGTGCTATAAAAACAAAATCTGGCAGGTTCCATTATACGAGCGCCCACAGCATATGTCATATTCAAAGTCTCTGTAGTTATGTTCCACAGCTGCTTCCATCCTGTTTCATTGAACGGGATGGCATGGAAAATGAGGCCACCATGACTGTCACCAGGAATTTGCATGCAAATCCAACAGTTCGTGACGTTAAGTGTAAGAGCAGTGCACCTGGCATCCCGTACAAAAGCATTAAAAGCCCACAGTCCCTGATCCTCATATGCCTGGCTGAGGTGGTGTACGTTGAGCCATATAAGGACGAACACAACGAGCTGGAGTCCAAATGATCTTGCCATGGTCGTCTATTGCAGCGTAGCCTCGACCCCAGGTAATGAGGGAGGCAGGCCCTTTCCAAGTGGGATCAGGCAAACGTCGATAGTATACCTGGGGGCGTGAAGAATCTGTGAGAGAAGCAGAAAAATGCCTGCTTGCGGCGGTTGAGCCAGGGGTGCCAGAAACATTCAAGAAGTTTAAGGTAAAAAGTACAAGATTAAGAGTGTTTTGTATCCCAGGCAAGCAAACACTCCTTGTTCCCGGGCAACAGGTGTGGGAAGATTATTCCCTCCGTTTCCGGAGGCAAGGGTCCAGAATAAAGGGTTTCAGCAACCGTGAGTAGGTTAGGAAAAGTAACAGAAAGATCAGAAGCCAATTTTAAATCAATGCCAGAAAAATATTGCGAAGCAAAAGGAGTAAAATCTGAAAAGGATGCAGCCTTTGGAGAGGGGTTAGCTGCAGACCCCTCTGTTAGTTTCCCCGATTGGACTGAGAGGAACGGCACTGATTGGCCCAATGAAAACCCTTTTTACATTTTGGGCACACAGTTTTGGGCTTGCCTCCGGGGATGGCAGCGGGTCGAGCCGCGCCGCCTCCTGGGGCTCTGCATTGCTTTTTAAAATGACCAGGTTTTCCACAATTGAAGCAAGTGCCTTGGGGTTGATTCCCCTTTTGGATTGCAGCTGCAAGAGTGTCCATTTGAAAAGCATTGGTTCCCACAATGCGGCAGGCTTTAAGAAAGTCTGCTAGGGTGGCCGTGGGACTGGAAACAAGTGGTTTAAGAATGGACTGGCAGTCCGCATTTGCATGTTCATAAGCCAATTTTATGAGGATTTCATTTGCTGCATCTCTGTTTGAAATTTGACGCTCAATGGCAACTTGCAGGCGATTCACAAAGTCTGCATAGGATTCAGTCGCAGTTTGGCGAATGGCAGAAAAAGATTGAATCGGGGTGCCAGACTCATCAACACGAGCCATGGCAGAAAGAACACAAGTATTAATGATCGGAAATGCAAAGGGGGTGAAAGTTTGAGCCTGAGCATTAAGGGTAGCAAAATTGCCTTCTCCGAAGAGTTGTTCTGCTGTCCATTGTGAACCTGGGTGATTAGCTCTGTTTTGTGGCTCTCTCTTATATTCAGATTCAAAAACTACGTATTGCATTCCGTTGAGAAGCATGCGGAACAGATCTTTCCAATCTTGAGGCAACATTCAATATGCACTAGCAACTGAGTGTATCAGTCCTCTAGTGTAGGGACTGGTTATGCCATAATTTTTTGTAGCCTTTTTCAATTCTCGGATCATAGCCAGGGGAAGTACTTCCCAACCAACCACTATGCCTGCTGCGGTCTGTTGATAAGTAACAGGGAACAACTCTGTCTCGGATAGTTCAGAAACGCTCAAATCACCATTGTTCAAAGCCTTTTGAAAAGCGCCACGGATGATTCCGGGCCGGGAGACAGGCGGCAACGTGGCAGGAACAGGAGAGGCTGTTTGTTGTTTATCAGGATCCATAAAATTTGCAGGGGCAGAAGGAGGGTTAAAACCTGCTCCAGGTGGTAAGGGAGTGGCCAACATAACAGATGGACTTTTGTACGGTGAAGGGTCTAATAAAGGTTGATGAGGCTTGTCAGCATGGGTTTGAATCAGGGTATAGGCAATTTTCCAAAGGCACAAAATCTCTGGGGGGGCTCTCGGAGACTGATGGAGGACGGTGTGGTGGTCTCCCATGGAGAATGAGACACGCAGGTATCTCGGGATGGGAGCCCAGAGCTGACTCCAACACCCTCTTTTATTGTTACTATAGTTTTTACATCACACAGCGTAAGCAAAAGACGTATATAGGGGTGGTTACAATGTATCGCATAACAGACACTCTCCAGATGCAAGGCTACACAGGTGTTCTTATCAGACTCTGTCCAAATGGCTGATGAATGTATCCTGTGTCTGGAGCAGTCCGTTTGTTATCTCAAGGACCTTGTGGGAGATGTCTATGGGCATATTTGTGCAATTAATCCCACATCTCCTGCTTTTGTGTTTTTTTTTAATGTTACCCACTTCCAGTTCCAGAAGGGATCTTGATTCACTGATTAAGGCATCCTTCCTAGTGGAGGGCGTAACATTTTTGCACATTTGCAGGAGGGAGGGAATACATTGAATGCAACAACATAGCAATACAATTAATATCAAAATGGTTACTATAATAGAAATCAAAGATCGTAGCCAGGATCCATCCGGTAGCCAGGACCAAAGGGCACCCCAAATATCCACGGTGCCCTCACTGCGTAAGGGATTATTTTGTAGCATAAATTCCATTTTCCTGGCTGTAGCAGAAATATTAGGTTGAAAATCATGTATATACATACAACAATGAGAATGAATTAAAGCACATACACCGCCTTTTGCTGCTAAAATAATATCTAAAGCATACCGATTTTGCAAAACTACTTCCCTTATTTCCCCCATTTCTTGATTAATCATTTTAATGCTGTTGATTGTGTCATTAAACATATGAACAGTCCAATTGTTAAGCAAATGACGGTCCCTATAGTTCATGGCAACTCCTAGATTGGGCAATATTCCTCTGCTGATTTGAGTCTCTAAACTACCACCCAATGTTAGGGGTGGATCCGAGGAACCAGTATCACGTTTGTTCCGCAGGCGTCCATCAGGGAGATGAGGCAAGGCATATACAGCAGGGGTCAAAAGGCCCAGTGTACAGGTGCCTTTACAATCCTTAGGCACCTGGCGATAGGCTCTACGGCCACATAGTAGCCACATATCGGGTAACTCATAATAACCCTGGTGAGACTCATTAGCAAATGTTATTATGGATTCCATGTCAAGGCAAGCCATGTAGGTACTGATGTTTGTCCATTGATTGCTTCGATAAGTGTCATTTATCTTAGTAAGGTTGCTTTTGATGGATTTGCATTTCTTTGCTGAATTCCATATAATAACTTGTTGACAATTACTGTAAGTTCCCAAATAAATGGCAGTACGGAATAGTCCTGTGCTATAAAAACAAAATCTGGCAGGTTCCATTATACGAGCGTCCACAGCATATGTCATATTCAAAGTCTCTGTAGTTATGTTCCACAGCTGCTTCCATCCTGTTTCATTGAACGGGATGGCATGGAAAATAAGGCCACCACGACTGTCACCAGGAATTTGCATGCAGATCCAACAGTTCGTGACGTTAAGTGTAAGAGCAGTGCGCCTGGCATCCCGTACAAAAGCATTAAAGGCCCACAGTCCCTGATCCTCATATGCCTGGCTGAGGTGGTGTACGTTGAGCCATATAAGGACGAACACAACGAGCTGGAGTCCAAATGATCTCGCCATGGTCGTCTATTGCAGCGTAGCCTCGACCCCAAGTAATGAGGGAGGCAGGCCCTTTCCAGGTGGGATCAGGCAAACGTCGATAGTATACCTGGGGGCGTGAAGAATCTGTGGGAGAAGCAGAAAAATGCCTGCTTGCGGCAGTTGAGCCAGGGGTGCCAGAAACATTCAAAAAGTTTAAGGTAAAAAGTACAAGATTAAGAGTGTTTTGTATCCCAGGCAAGCCGGGGGTATTTTCCCCTTTCTTTTTTGCATGCATGTCTAGAGCCCTTTTTACGGTCTGATTGGCTCGTTCCACGATCGCTTGACCAGTGGAGTTATATGGAATGCCAAATTTATGAACAATAGACCAGCGAGAGCAAAACTGGGCAAAGGAGGTGCTGGTATAAGCAGGAGCGTTGTCAGTTTTAATTTCTTTTGGATTGCCCAGGATAGAAAAGGTACGAATACGATGATTAATAACATGTTTAGCAGACTCACCCCTTTGGAGGGTGGCCATAATAAAACCTGAATAGGTGTCAATGAAAACATGCAAATATTTCCAGGGGGCAAATGGCAAATATTGCGTAACATCCATTTGCCAAGTTGACAGCTCTGCGTCCCTCTTGGGTTGACCCCTTGAGGAACAGAGTGTGCTTGGAGGCTGCAGGTGGGACATTGTTGTATGATAGCCGCAGCCTCTGTAGCTGTTAAAGAAAATTGTTTCATTAAAGCCTTCTTATTTTGATGAAAATATGAATGGCTGTCCCATGGGGTTATGGGAGATAAAACAAGGACAGAAACGTCCTGGTGAGTGGAGGCGGCCGAAGCGGCAGCATCCGCCTTGGCATTGCCTTCGGAGATAATACCAGGGAAAGGTTGGTGACTTCTAATATGAGCAGGAAAAAAACAAGTAGAGCGGGAATGAAGAAGGGATTGGAGTGTGAGAAATAGACTGAGGAGAGAGTCATCCAGTGAGGGTGACACATATGAATCAGATAAAGAGGTGAGAACTTTATATACATAAAGACTATCTAAAATAAGATTAAAAGGTTCAGAAGAAAAAGTTTGTAAGGCCAGAATTGTAGCGGCAAGTTCAGCACGCTGAGCAGAAGTTTGAGGAGGAGTAATTTTTGTGTGCCATTGTTCACCCTCCTTCCATACACATGAACCATAAGTCTTGCTGCCATCAACATACAGGGTGACAGCGTTAGGAATGGGAGAGGAGGAAATGGGAGAATGCAAAGAAATTGAAACATTATTAAGGAGTTGGAAGCGAGGGTCAGAGGGAATATGACAGGAAACAGATCCTGCCCAGTCAGCAAGAGAAAGTTGCAAGACATCTGAAGAGGCAAATAAAGGTTCCCATATAGTAAGAGACATGGGGACATATAAAAAAACAATATCAAATCCAATTAAACATTTTGCTCGAAAACGGCCCTTTGTAATTAAAAGAGCAAACATATATGGCAGTGGATTGATAGATTTGTGAGGGGTATTGGGGAGGTGAATCCATTCAACAATGGAAACGCTCCCCTTTTGATGTTGGAGAAGGGCAGCTGTAGGAATAGAGGGAGTATTAAATATGGCCAAAGACAAAAGCTCATTGGGAATGGCTCGGTCCACCCAGCGGGTGGAGAGGGCACTATTAATTAAGGCAAAAACATGTTTTTGAGTGGGGTTAAGAACAACAACAGAGGAGGGGGAAGTGTGGCCTCGCAAAGCCAAAAACAAGGGTGCCAATTGGGCAGTGGTGAGTGCAAGAAATGGACGCACAAAATTTATCGTGCCCAAGATTTGTTGTAAAGCAACTAAAGTGAGAGGAGAAGGAAGGTGGATGGCAGGGAGCACCGGAACAGAATGAGAGGCTAGGACTTTGTGTCCCAGATATAAAAAGGGAGATTGGGTCTGAACTTTTTCCGGGGCGACAATAAAGCCATAAGAAGCTAAAAGCTGAATGAGTTAGGGAAGGACAGTTTGTACTGTGCCAGGAAGACCCGGGGCAGCTAGGAGAACGTCATCCATATAGTGATAAAGCAAAAAGTTAGGATAGGATTTGCGAAAAGGCAACAAGGCAGCGTCCACAAAAGCTTGACATATGGTGGGGCTGTTAAGCATGCCTTGGGGAAGAACAGTCCATTGATAGTGAGGAGTAGGTCGGGACATGTTAGTTTGAGGCAAAGAAAAGGAAAAAAGTTGTTTGTCATCAGGGTGTAAAGGAATAGTAAAAAAACAGTCTTTTAAATCAATAATTGCCAAATCATAGTCTTTGGGGATCATATTTGGGTTGGGCATTCCGCACTGTAGCGGACCCATGGGTTTAATTATTATGTTAATGAGGCGTAAATCATGAATAATTCTCCAGTTGCCTGATTTTTTCTTGACTACAAATACTGGAGTGTTATAAGGACTGGTAGTTGGTTCCAAATGGCCAGATTGTATTTGCTGATATACCAGTTTCTGCAATGCTTCTTGTTTTTCTAAAGTGAGTGGCTATTGGTCCACCCACACGGGGGTGTCAGAAAGGAGCGTAAGCTTCATGGGTGAAGGAGGCATTGTTAGTCTTCCAGAGTTAACTTCGCATTAAATTGAGAGAGTAAGTCTCTGCCTCATAAATTTGTGTGAAGAGGGAGGACGACAGGTTTAAATTTAGCAGAAATGCCTTTTGTGATTCGTTGTGCAGTAAGCCAATTTTTACTGGAGCTTGCTTGTTGAAGTCCTCCCACTCCCCTGACTGCCGGTGAGGATTCGAGGGGCCAGTTAGAGGGCCATTCAGCTGTTCTTATGACTGAGACATCCGCACCAGAGTCTACAAGACCAGAGAAGAGAATGCCATTGATTAAAAAAGGCATCACCAGTTTTTGGGGAGTAATTTGCTTTGTTAGTGCCAATAAATCAGAGGAAGAATTCCCAGAGTGAGGTGCATATGTAGCCTCTGAAATGGATGGTGCTGCACGTGGTAATAAAACCAAGCATGCCACCGTATCCCCCCGGTTCATTGTGACAGGGAGATTGGTATAAAATTGGACTTTTAGGGTGTCTCTATACGTGGGACCTATCATACCTGGAAGCACAAACACTCCTTGTTCCCGAGCAACAGGTGTGGGAAGCATTATTCCCTCCGTTTCCGGAGGCAAGGGTCCAGAATAAAGGGTTTCAGCAACCGTGAGTAGGTTAGGAAAAGTAACAGAAAGATCAGAAGCCAATTTTAAATCAATGCCAGAAAAACATTGCGAAGCAGGAGGAATAAAGTCTGAAAAGGATGCAGCCTTTGGAGAGGGGTTAGCTGCAGACCCCTCTGTTAGTTTCCCCGATTGGACTGAGAGGAACGGCACTGATTGGCCCAATGAAAACCCTTTTTACATTTTGGGCACACAGTTTTGGGCTTGGCTCTGGGGATGGCAGCGGGTCGAGCCGCGCCGCCTCCTGGGGCTCTGCAATGCTTTTTAAAATGACCAGATTTCCCACAATTGAAGCAAGTGCCTTGGGGTTGATTCCCCTTTTGGATTGCAGCTGGAAGAGTGTCCATTTGAAAAGCATTGGTTCCCACAATGCGGCAGGCTTTAAGAAAGTCCGCTAGGGTGGCCGTGGGACTGGAAACAAGTGGTTTAAGAATGGACTGGCAGTCCGCATTTGCATGTTCATAAGCCAATTTTATGAGGATTTCAT
The DNA here is from genome assembly GCF_016545835.1 of Crotalus tigris. Classification (NCBI taxonomy): domain Eukaryota; kingdom Metazoa; phylum Chordata; class Lepidosauria; order Squamata; family Viperidae; genus Crotalus; species Crotalus tigris. Next base: position 5,157,425 of record NW_024096554.1, on the reverse strand, counting down.
TTGCTGCATCTCTGTTTGAAATTTGACGCTCAATGGCAACTTGCAGGCGATTCACAAAGTCTGCATAGGATTCAGTTGCAGTTTGGCGAATGGCAGAAAAAGATTGAATCGGGGTGCCAGACTCATCAACACGAGCCATGGCAGAAAGAACACAAGTATTAATGATCGGAAATGCAAAGGGGGTGAAAGTTTGAGCCTGAGCATTAAGGGTAGCAAAATTGCCTTCTCCGAAGAGTTGTTCTGCTGTCCATTGTGAACCTGGGTGATTAGCTCTGTTTTGTGCCTCTCTTTTATATTCAGGTTCAAAAACTACGTATTGCGTTCCGTTAAGAAGCATGCGGAACAGATCTTTCCAATCTTGAGGCAACATTCGATATGCACTAGCAATTGACTGTATCAGTCCTCTAGTATAGGGACTGGTTATGCCATAATCTTTTGTAGCCTTTTTCAATTCTCGGATCATAGCCAGGGGAAGTGCTTCCCAATCGACCACTATGCCTGCTGCAGTCTGTTGGTAAGTAACAGGGAACAACTCTGTCTCGGATAGTCAAAAACGCTTAAATCACCATTGTTTAAAGCCTTTTGAAAAGCACCACGGATGATTCCGGGCCGGGAGACAGGCAGCAGCGTGGCAGGAACAGGAGAGGCTGTTTGTTGTTTATCAGGATCCATAAAATTTGCAGGGGCAGAAGGAGGGTTAAAACCAGCTCCAGGGGGCAAGGGAGTGGCCAACATAACAGACGGACTTTTGTACGGTGGAGGGTCTAATAAAGGCTGATGAGGCGAGTCAGCATGGGTTTGAATCAGGGTATAGGCAATTTTCCAAAGGCACAAAATCTCTGGGGGGGCTCTCAGAGACTGATGGAGAACGGCACCGATTTTCCTCCATGTATCTACTTTTAAAGATTCAGACTCCGGATAGGATGAGCAGTTAGCCCATACGTAAGCAAGCAATTTAACAGCCTCAGATTTAGAAAGGTGACGGGTTAATTTCTGTTCCTGATCAGTAAGATATTTTTTTCCTGCCAAGTAGCCTCAGCTCTTCCACATGCTGCTTTTGAGCGTGAGACATTCCACCCCCCATACTTACGAAGAGGAGTCAGTTGCCAGCAACTTTGTCGGGTGCACCAAGCCTATTCCAGGTGATAAGTAAAGGGTCGGCAGGGGCGTATCCCTCAGTGGATCACGTCGGGGTCACCAGATGTGGTGGTCTCCCATGGAGAATGAGACACGCACGCAGGTATCTCGGGATGGGAGCCCAGAGCTGACTCCAGCACCCTATTTTATTGTTACTATAGTTTTTACATCACACAGCGTAAGCAAAAGACGTATATAGGGGTGGTTACAATGTATCACATAACAGACACTCTCCAGATGCAAGGCTATGCAGGTGTTCTTATCAGACTCTGTCCAAATGGCTGATGAATGTATTCAGTGTCTGGAGCAGTCGTTTGTTATCTCAAGGACTTTGTGGGAGCATGTCTATGGGCATATTTGTGCAATTAATCCCACAATGCTTATCTGTCTTTACCAAGAGCAGCTGTGGGACAACTGATCACTATATGATCCACCTTGTACCTGTTTATAGACAAAGGCTTAAAACCACAAAACCAACAATTAAATCAGTGAAGTCTTAGACTGAGGAGGCAAAGCTAAAGAAAAAACAATTGCTACTAGCCTGCCTTCCACTGAGGACCTGTATGCTACATGAGCAAGAAAGAGGGCTATGAAAATATCTACAGACCCCCTCACATCCTGGACATAAACTATTTCAACTTCTTCTCTCAAGACGACGCTATAAGGCAGGGTTTTTCAACTTTTTCACCCATTGTACCACTTTTAGGATATGGCAATATCCGAGTACCACCAGTCGCCTAGCAAGGTGTCAAAAACTTGATAACCAAAAAAAAAAAAAGGAAAAAAGTGATGAAGTATAGGTAGTCCTCGACTTAAAACAGTTCACTAAGTGACTCTTCGAAGTTACAATGGCACTGAAAAAAGTGCCCCCCAAGCCACAGCCGACAAGACACCTGCCTGCCCACCCGGCAATGCTCTTCCTGCTGTCTGAGATTTTCATTGTTGTGAGCCTTTCTGTTGAGGATTGGCAGCGGGGGTGGGGTGGGGGTGTTTGGTTTTTATTTTCCCCGTTTGCTGGGTGGTTGCAGCAGGTTTTGGTCACTTCACATGACCTTGGGACACTGTGACCATCATAAATATGAATCAGTTGCCAAGCATCTGAATGTAAATCACAAGACCCTGGAGATGCTGCAACATTCCAGCTGATCGGCGCTTCTTCTGGGCTCAGCAGGATCAGTGCTGCTTTCCAGCTGATCGGTGCTTCTTCAGGGCTCAGCAGAAGCACCAGGATCAGTGCTGAGCTCCAGCTGGAGACTGGTGCTGATCCTGGCGCTTCCACTAAGCCCTGACAGCCCCAAAGCGTCGATCAGCTGAAAGCAGCACTGACCCTGGCGCTTCCGCTGAGCCCTGACAGCCCTGCAGCTCCAGCCATCTCTCGCTCAGTCTTGTGAGGTGCTGCCACCAGTTCAGCTCATTCCCCTCCCCCGCTACCACTTTTCTAGGATGGTCGCGTACCACCTGCCAGGTGCCAATGTACCACAGGTGGTACCCGTACCACTGGTTGAAAAGCCCTGCTATAAGGCACTAAACACCAGAATGACTAGATATAAGGACAGTTTTTTTCCCCATGCCATCACTCTGCTTAACAAGTAATTCCTACAACAACATCAAACTGTATTATTCTCATCTTTCCTATTACCTATCTTCTTATGACTATAACTTTGTTGCTTGTATCTTACAATTTATATTGTTTTTTAGTATCCTAGACCAGTGGTGGTGAACCTATGCCAGAGGTGGCACTCAGAGCCCTCTCTGTGGGCACTTCTCTGAACTGCTGGTGGTGGCTGCAGAGCCCCAGAGTGTGCCGGTCAAGGGGCCGGCAGGTTGTGGCTGCTGACAGACACTGTCGGCCCCCATGCGCTCACTGGCCTCTGTGTGCGGGGGCCAATGGTGTCAGGCAACAGCTGCCCCGGCCCCTGTCTTGCCTTGCCCTGAGATAATGGCACCCTGCAGGATGAGCCTCCTGCCCACCCCACCCCACCTGCCAGAGACCCCCTGGATCTCCCCCAACCCTGCCCGGCCTCCACAGGCGTCCCTCCCCATGAGCAACATCGAGGTGATCACACCCACCTTGGCCACACCCACCCAGTCTGCCATGACCACCGCAGCCATGCCCACCCAGCAACCGGCAATAAATAAATGGGTTTTGGGTTGCAGTTTGGGCACTTGGTCTCTAAAAGGTTCGCCATCACTGGCTTAGATAGTACTCTATGACTATCACTAAGTATTGCATCTTATGATTTATGACGAAATGTATTTTATGATTTATGATGAATGTATTTTCATGTTGTTTATAATCATGAATATCACTATTACTTGTATGTATACTGAGAGCTTATACACAGAGGCAAATTCCTTTGTGAGTCCAACTACACTTGGCCAATAAAGAATTCTATTCTTAGAATTTGGTGTAACCTATATATAAGATCCATGTTAATACAATATCAGGGCTCTGAGCCAAAGCTTGCTAGGAGTCCAATGATCATTGTATTTATTTCCTAGCTTAATAAAAAAGAACTCTTCCATTGTTTTGGTTTTCTATAAGGTTAATTTTTCTCTCAGATTGTACTGAGAGATATCTAGTCACAATATCTCAATACTGATAAGTAGTGCTTTTTTTCTAAAAAAAAAAAAAAAAAAAAAAAGGTGCCAGAATTCACACACGTCATACAACCCGCCTTGCCTACCCCTACAACCTTCCATCCAAAAACGGTGCCGAACTCTGTTCTGGGCATTCTATGAGAAAAAAAGCCCTGCTGATAAGTGTTCTAAATAGCTTAGAATCATCACTGCATAAAGTTTCACATGAGCAGAAGCTAAATCTTAATTGTAGAACTTTTCTTTTATATTAATAGCAACCTCATACATTTGAATACTAGGTACCAGAAAGAGGGTTTGTGACATAAATGACAAAATGATATTTTTTCCCATATTTATTACACCCAACCCAGCAGCCCTACTCGGGGTCCCCAGGCTCTTTTTGAGGAAATGAGCAGAATATAATACCTATAGGAGTTTGAGAGTTTCCTCTCAGATAAATTTGTCTATATCCAGTCTGGGCCTTGTACCAAATAGATAGTCTGGGCCTTGTACCAAATAGAGTCCATGATAATGAAATCAGAGTTTCTTTTGAGATTGTGGAATCTGAAGAGCTACACAGAATTTTTTGAAATTTAAGCTTCTCACTATGGATTAGACCCCATCCATCAAAATATATAAAACATAATATATAAAGAAGGAACTGAGTCTGTTTGTTGCCTGGTCTATATCATTTAAACTTCACGGTAGCAACAGAATAGCAATAGCACTTGGGCTTGTATACCGCTTCACAATGCTTTACAGCCCTCTCTAAGTGGTTTACAGTCAGCATATTGCCCTCAACAATCTGGGTCCTCATTTTACTGACCTCAAAAGGATGGAAGGCTGAGTCAACCTTGAGCCGATCAAGATCAAACTGCTGGCAGCTGGCAGCCAACAGAATTAGCCTGCAGTACTGCATTCTAACCACTGTGCCACCATGTGGCTCAAATTGTTTGCACTTTCAGTTGGAAATGAAATATTGAAAAATGTCTTGAGCAATGTATACCAGTAAGAGCATAAATAAAACTGTCTTCTTGAGCCTCTGAGAATTTGTTTCTTCATTTAGAACATTTATGTGGCTGACTAATTCAAACAATGAAATTCTGGGTAGCATACAAAAAAAAAAATCATACCACCAAGGCAAGTTAAAAAAAATTATTTGTTGATCCATGTAATATATTTAATTTAATATATTTAATTCACCAATTTGGAACGCTACTCATTCTGTCCCAAGTATTGGGGAAAACAGTCTTAACTGATTGAGCAATTGTATATGGAATTATAAATAATCAGAATTGTTAATGAAAGGCTATCATTTGAATTAACTTTAAGTGCTACCAGTTACTTCTGAACATATAGAGAGGGAGAGAGGATTGTAAGTTGCTAATAGATAAAATACAATGCCATCCAGATTTCAAGAAAGATAAGATTTCAAATTATATAGATTCTAAACACATTTTAATACCTTAAGCTTATGTATATACCATATGCTCAAAACTGAGAAGAGCTTGTGATTTGAAGCGGAGTGGTGTGCTAAATCAACCACTGTGTTTTATAAACCATAGTTTATAGTTTAACATCTTATTAATGGAGCCAATTAAAGCAACATTTCAAGTGATGTACACAAAGCTTGGGATGCAAAACTACACTTCAATCATAAATAATTCATGAGTCAGTTGTTCCTAGTTGTTTGTCAATGCAGTTGCCAAACAAGATGTTCCTGGTGTTTTGCCAATGTGGTTACTAAACTATTTGCAGGTACTGTAATGTGTTTCTATTAAGGACTGAGACTTTTAAGAGAAACTATCCTGCTGCTGAACCACTGTCAAAGGCATTAGAACACTATTTGCAATCTTGTGCATGAGATTTTTTCATTCGAAAAATTCTGCATTCTAGCTAGGTTCAATAAAAATTCTGTAAATATGATGTGTATTATTTCTTTTTTCCTAGGGAGCTGTAGAATACCCTACCCTAACTCTCTTTTGCCTCTAACTTTATTAAATAAGTATGCTGACATTGAATAAATACATATCCAGTTTCCCACCCCCTCCTACTCAAACTCTTGGTTCCCAGATCTAGGTGTTTTGCTTGCTCAATACACTGAATCATAAATTAGCTTAACTTGTGCAAAGCCATATAGATATTGAGTAAGTCACAATTAAGCAGACACCTGCATTCTGCAAACAATCTTGGTTTCCCCATATTTGATACACAGAAACGAAAAATCCTGTGTTGTGGCAACAGGTTTTTGTGTTTAAGAATGTAAACACTGGCTCCGTAGAGCCAGACTGCTATTGGTACTATTCACGGAGAAGTTATCAACACCTTTTAGATTTGAGCGAAAACCAGTTTTGTGCGCGGTTAAGGCATCAGGCTAGATCGTGACAACAACTAGCTTGGACGTGAAACCAGCTGGATGACCTTGAGCAGACCCTTCCTCTCGGCTCCTAGGAAGGAGACAAATGGCAAATCACTTCCGAAAAGCCTTGCAAAATAATTGCAGGGACTCACTCTAAGCCAAGACCGATCTCACATTATCTCACACACACAGCAGCCCCCCCTCCCACGCTCGCCCGCCCTCGAGAGTCAGATAGGACCTCCACCTTCAAAAGCAGTGTACCTTTTAATAGCCATTGAAGGGGCCAAAAAGGGGGGGGGAGGAGGAGAGACTGATCTCGCCCCTCGTTCGCAGGCTTCCCAGAAGCTCCCCGACCCAGCGGCTCCTTCCTTGATCCATCCCAAGCATTTCGCGCCTTGGGACCCCGGCGCGGCAGCCTCACCTGCTTATAGCGCGCGTACAAGTAGAGGAGCTGATCCTTGCCGGCCGCGGCCACCAGCGTCGGGACGCGCTGCACCGCCCTCTCGAACTGCTCGGTCAGGTTTATCGGGGAGGACGAGCGGCTCTCCGAATCGGAAGCGGGGCCTGGAGACTCCCCCAGCCCGCCCGCCACCATCACGGCCGCAGCTGCCCTCTCCTCTTCTCCGGAGCTGAAGTCATCGCCTCTGCCCGCTCTCCCTACGCCTCTAGCCGGGAAGAGCGAAGCCATGGCGCCCACACTCCCGCTCGGCCCGCCGCCTCATCTCACGGACTCTCTTCCTCTCCCCCCCTCCCCTCCCCTCCAAGGAAGCGCGCGGCCACCAGCCAACAGCGGCTGTCGGCCAGAGGCGAAGCCACGCCCCGCATCTCACGCGGATGCCTCCCCTCCGAGACCAAGTCCTGCGCATGCGGGAGGGAGAAAAACAGAGAACTACGCAAATGGCAGATCATCACGCCCGAGGAGCTGCTCTTGGTGCCTTTTTTTTCATCCCCCCGGGAGACACAGAAAGGGGTGCTGCACCTTCCTCGTAACGGCAGCTCTGCCTCTGAGGGGCTTTTTGATGAAAGCTCATCCGTATCTCCAAGCTAAACGCCTGAATTGTAAGAATGAGGGAAAGTTCCATTTTAGATGTTAAGGCCGAACCTCCTTTACTGAATTCTGTGCAGAGCGATGGAGGAGTGGAGTCTGAGCGTTCTTTTTCTCTTCGTTCGGGGCAGAAGTGTGAAGCTGAACAGACTCGAACCTTTTCAGCATCTGGAAAACGATTTTATTTGAAAGAAGGATTGGCCACTCTAATGCTTTTGGGCCAGTCTAAACCAATTTAACTCAGTAATTATAATAGCAACTTTGTGTGTGTGTGTGTGTGCAATCGATGCAGAAATATTTGCACATGCTTTAATTTTACTTGTTGCACTAATATTTTCCCTAACTACTTTTTGAAAGCATTGGCAACGTTCAATAGGTATTTCTAAGAAACGATGTTTGATTTGGAGTTACTTAAAAAAAGGAATTACTATATTCATCTTTTGTTATTTATTTCCATATAACTTCTTTTATTTCTGAATAGGCATGTGTGAATGAAATGTGTATAATTTAGAGTGTGTAATAATATATTGGCCTAATTGAAAGAGAAGTATGAAATAGAAAGGTGATGTATCTGAGTATGTTACTGTACAGCCATACTATCAAAGTATGGCTGTACAGTAATAGCTCTAATTCCTTAAGTACATGGTAAATGTTTTCTTATGAAACTGGATTGTCAGGTTTGTTCTTTAGAAATTAAAAATTGTTTATCCTTATAGTTCCATTTCTTAACCTCATTCCATATACACTTAATTATACTATAATTCTATATTTCCTTACAACTATATTGTAACTATACTGATTGGTTCAAAATTGGAAAAGGAGTCCGGCAAGGCTGTATACTGTCGCCCTGCCTATTTAACTTATATGCAGAGCACATCATGAGAAAGGCAGGGCTACATGAATCAAAAGTTGGAATTAAGATTGCCGGGAGAAATATCAACAACCTAAGATATGCAGATGATACCACACTAATGGCAGAAAGTGAAGAGGAACTAAAGAGCCTCTTGCTGCGGGTGAAGAAGGAGAGTGCAAAAGTTGGCTTGAAACTCAACATTAAGAAAACCAAAATCATGGCATCCGGTCCTCTCAATTCCTGGCAAATAGATGGGGAAGAAATGGAGGTAGTGACAGATTTTATTTTTCTGGGCTCCAAGATCACCTCAGATGGGGACTGCAGCCAAGAAATTAAAAGACGCTTGCTCCTGGGGAGGAAAGCTATGGCAAATCTAGACAGCATACTAAAAAGCAGAGACATCACCCTGCCAACAAAAGTGCGTATAGTCCAGGCCATGGTTTTCCCAGTTGCAATGTATGGCTGTGAAAGTTGGACCATAAGAAAGGCTGAGCGCCAAAGAATTGAGGCCTTTGAACTATGGTGCTGGAGAAGACTCCTGCGAGTCCCTTGGACTGCAAGGCGTTCAAACCGGTCAGTCCTAGAAGAGATCAACCCCGACTGCTCTTTAGAAGGCCAGATCCTGAAGTTGAAACTCAAATACTTTGGCCACCTAATGAGAAGGAAGGACTCACTGGAGAAGGGCCTAATGCTGGGAAAGATTGAGGGCAATAGAAGAAGGGGACGACAGAGAATGAGATGGCTGGATGGAGTCACTGAAGCAGTAGGTGTGAACTTAAATGGACTCCAGAAGATGGTAGAGGACAGGAAGACCTGGAGGAACGTTGTCCATGGGGTCGCGATGAGTCGGACACGACTTCGCAATTAACAACAACAACAACATATTTCTATTATTTCTGTATTTACTTCTTTACTTCTAGATTTCTATTCCCATAGTTACTTTCTTAATTTATCAGTATTTTACTAGCTGATACCATGAGTGATATATATCATGCTATTATATTTACTTAATTTTATGAGTATTTTTCTATTCTTTTTTTGATAGCTTTAAGTACCCCTTAACACTGCTCCTCTTCAGATGTAAGCATAACTCCCCCCTCCTTAAAGTTGCAGCCGTATGTTCTCACAGCTCTCGGATCTGGGGGGGGGGTCTTCCCCTTGCTGGCATTGCTGCAAGCTGCTGGTAGCTATGAAGGATATGTTCTTTCTGTTCTTACTACTGATTGGGGCTTTGCTAGCCTATTGTTCTGTGGCCTTTGGTGTCTTCTCTTTTTCCGGGAGTGAAGTTACACCTGTTGGCCTTGCTGCTTCGGGCAGTGTTACTAAAGTACTCGTTGCTCTCTCTACAATGGCCTTTTAGCTATGTTAGATGGTTAAAACAGAAAACTGCAGCTATTGGCACCAATTCTATCCCTGGCTCTTTAAGCCTTGTCTGCCTACTGCATTTTTAGGATAGCATCTCTTCAATTCCTTTGTATCTCCTTGTGTTGCCAACTTTGCCTTAGTTCTCAAGCCTTCCATATTCTGCACAGTCATTTCTTGCTGCTTGCCATAATTGCTTGCCATCTCAGCCCAGACATCATTTGTCTATCTTTGCCAAACAGAAGAGCCAGAGAGTTAATGGTAGCCCGGCACTCAAAGAAGCTATCAACAAAGTGATAGATATAATTCATTACCAGATAATGGATACTAGATAGAATCAATACACAACCCAGTCAGGCATCTGATTGGAACCATCTGCAACAGACTAACTCCCAACCATCAAACAACCAATACCTCCCAAATAGCATCCAATCATCAAACAACCCCATAGAATTTCAATTCTGCACAGATTATAAATATTGCAAAGTAATCTGCAGTTCTGAACCACTATGTGAAGGAAGCCTTACTGGGACGCAAGGTAAAGTTCTGTAAATATTTTGATGTCTATTTAGATACTGATCTCAAGCCTGGAGAACCTCAACTAAAAGTATATACTTCTGTATTGCCAAAATGCTCAGTGTGTTATCCCCAATGCCAGCAATCAACTTCCTTGGGCATTTGCAGCACCACTTTTAAGAAAGGAGGGAGCAATGGGAGCTCTCCCTCTCTTCCTCCCTCCCTTCCATACTCATAGCCTTTTGGATATTCATTGTTATGCGAAACACAGAAAAGATATCAGAATTACTGAACATATGGTATATAAATTAATGGATGGATAGATAAATGTTGGAAATGAAAAGGAAACATTAAAACTTGTTCACTATTCAATATGTAACATTCTTTTCACTCTGTTCCACATCCTCTTTATCTCAATTTTCCATTCAATCTATTGAGATATTCTGTCTTCTAATTTTTTTCTTGACTTTCCTGACATCATTCCACCTGCACTCAAATTTTTTCACTTCTAGCTTTTTCTTCCCAAGATCCACTCTTGACATACCAAAAATTGTCTGCCCTACATTCAGAACTGTTCATCATCCATGTATCCATTATTAATTCTCTCTCCCTATCATCAAAGAGAACCAAATTATTTTTTTTAGAATTATTTTACTCCCATTGCCATATTTACATATGAATAAATTCTTAAAACAATGTTTTAGAATGTCTTCTAGGCAGATGCTCATCGCTCATTATTGTCATTCATTGAATCTGAATAGCCCTATCATTTTTTCTGTATTCTCTAATTTTGTCCCACATCACCCAAGATAATACCATATGTTTTTCCTCTAATTTGCATTGACAATTTCCCCCTGAAACTCATCTCTGTTTCTTCCACTAGCAGCATCTTGTGGAATCTTCCTGCTGTAACCTAGGTTTCACTTAAGTTTGTTGTGAAAGTGAGAACATAAAAAACTTTACCATGTCTTTGAGGTGAAGTATGGAAAACAACACTTGTTACACTACATCTTGAATAACTGATTCCAATTAGCTTCCCCTTAATATAGGAAATTTGTGTATCTCATTGAGTAACTTTTCAGCCCATCTATCTTACAGAATTGTTATGAAATGAGATCTTGTGAAAACTGCCTAAATGAAAGACAAGATAGAAATCTAACAAACACATAAACAATTATCAACTGAGCCAGTTTTGTTTTGATTATGTTGCAGTGCAGTTCAAATACTGTAGCAAAAACTACACAGTGTACAAGGCTGGAGCTCCAGAGCTTGGCGTGGCCTTTTTCTCCATGTTCAAAACCTGAACATTTATTTATAATTTATTTTCTGATTTTGGATGCTGCCCACCTCTAACAAACTCTGGATGGCTTACAACACTGCAATAACATAAAGCAACAGAAATGTAAAAATAACCAGAATGATTCAACAGTATCTACAAAATAATGATATGGCAATTGAAACAACCAAGCAAACATAAACATCAAAGACAGGGGAGTCCCATACACCCTACCCCAAGGCCTGGGGAAATAGTTGTGTTTTCTGCAACATCATCAGGGTGAGAACTGTAGTAATCTTCTGGGGGACCTCATCCCAGAAGGCAAATGCTGCTACAGACCAGACGTGCTTCTTGGATCCCAAAATTTGGCACTCTTTATTTGACAGGACTCAGAGTGTACCCATTCTGCCAAATCATACCAGACAGACAGAAACCACAGAAGTCCTATAAATATCTAGGTCCTGTGTTATGTATAGCACTTTGAATCACACCCAGAAGCATATAGTAGCAGCAACCAGGATAGCAAGTGTAGCAAAGGGCCATGTAGGAAAGTATCAGGAAAATCTATTACTGCTTTTGCCACTATATTCTGGACTAGTTGAAGACTCTGAGCCATCTTCAAGGAGAGCCCCGTGTTCTTCTAGCAGGAGCCAAAATTCCAAGAAAATCTCCAAGTTGTATACTTGAGTAAGAAAGTGCAACCCCATTCAGAAGTAAAGATGAGAAATCTCCAGACCTGCACAGTCCAGGCATTTCAACAGGCATACTTTATATACAGATGGTCCTTGGTTGATGACTGTCCTGTTCAGTGACCATTCAGACTTAGAATGGCACTAAAAAAGTAAATGTATGACTGGTGCTTGAACTTAAGGCCATTGCAACATCTCCATGATCCTGTGATCATGATTCAGGTGCTTTGCAACTGGTGTATATGATGGCTGTAGCATCCCACTGTCACGTGATTCACAACCATCTTCCAACAAGCAAAATCAATGGGCAAGCCAGCAGAAAGTCACAGTCACATTACATTGCACTTAATGATCACAGGTGAATTGGTTAACAATCTCAATGGAAGTGAGGCTGTAAGTCCATCATGGTCACATGAGGTTTCAATTGAGAGCTGTGTCACTTAGCAATAGAGTTGCCAATCCCAATTATGGTAGGTTAAGTACTTGGATTTTATCAACATATTGATGATATCTGGGATGTTTCAGGGAAGGCATGGCAAACTGAAAACAACACCATGATAAAAAAAGTCAGCAAATGCAGCATTTGTATTTTTTAATTTTTAAAACTTTTAAAAACTCAACTGGTTTCTTTTGTATATCCAGTAGAGCAGGGGTATCAGTTGCATCATACAGAGGCCGCACCCACCTGGCAATGCAAAAAAACCTCACGATACGTCGCTACCTGTCATGTGACGTGGCAAGTTTGACACCCGTGCAGTAGAGTGTTCTTTTCCAAATCATTGGAAGAAGTTTCAGTGATCCAGAAAGTATTTTTATTGAATCTACAAAAAAGGCTTGTTAAAGCCTTGAAGAAATCTATGTGATGGGATAAAGAAGAATGGAAGAAAAATAAAAAACCTATGACCATATTTGATCAAATTAAAGATTAAAACTATTAGAAGTAAAAGGGAAGAATGTGAAATTGATTTGATTAAGATTAAAATAAGACCTTTTTTTTTTTTGCAAATTTCTAGCAATCCTTCATAGACTTTTTGCTGAAACCAGAACTGAAAAGTTGATATTTTACGGATTTGTGTATAGATAAGAGGTGGAATATAGGATATAGTCTTATAGGGGGTAAAGAGTTACTAAATTTGTTGGTGCTTGTTATGATGAAGATTGAAAATAACTTCCTTATATACAGTATTTCTTTTTCTTTGTTATATTATTTCTTTCCTTTTTTCTGTTTCTTTTTTCCTGCACTTTTTATTCTTTTTTCTCCCTATTTTCTTCTTTTTCCCTGTTTAGTTTTTATTTATTTTTTTACTACTGTAATCCAAATTTTTAATAAAAGTTATATTCAAGCATCCTGGTGATATCTGACTAGCGGCCCGCGGGCCAGATATGTCACACGCAGGCCATGCCCGCCCTGTCTCTGCAAAGGCAAAAAACGTCACAATATGTCATGATATGTCATGTGACATGACTGAGTTTGACACCTGTGCAGTAGAGTGAAAAAGGTAGGTACGTGGTTAGCATTGTTAGAAACATTGAGGAATGCTTCATGTTTGTAGAGCAAGGGCTAATATAATAATGCAAATGAAGCCAAACTCAATACATGTGCTAAACCTTTGCTGAAACATTAAACATTAAATACTACCCAAAGGCCAGAACACTTAACTGAGGCAGAAGGTTATTAATAATAAGGAAGTGATTGTTAGCACAGAAACCATTGTCCTTTCCCCAGGTCTGAAAATACAGATTTATAGCCTCTTCACCAGCTTTGCTCTGAACAGCTTCTTTTGAAGACTTAGCAGAAGGTTAGCTAGTGCAGCCAAGGAAATGCCTCTTTGCAAGACTTTCTGTTCCAATCTATTAGAGATATATATTTTTTCTAAAATGTGTCCTACTTGATCAGTGTTGGAGAGCATGATCAAAATGTCACGTCTTCCCATTTCTGAATTCCAGAGATACAGCATTTCCCCCCTACCTCATTATTAGTTAGGATGAAAAAGAAGCAATTGCTTTAGACTAGGGCCCGCCTTTTCATATCTCCCTGGAGTTCCCGGAACAAAAATAGAAACTCTACATCAACCACATCAATATCTCACTTTTGGAGAAGGGTTCTTGCAAATCCATTTTAGAAACAGGGAAATAAGAAGAGAGGCAGTGCCAATACATACCAGACAAAGTTTTCAGGAAATGCAGTTGTTAATCAACATTTGCATTCCTTTCTAATGTCACCAATGATTTCTCAACGGAAAATGCATGTTTTGACAAAGCCTCTTTTGTCTGTAATTTCAGATTGTCAGACTGCATGTCACCACATGAGGGCAGTCAATCCATTTCTTTCCTTATTGATTACCTATTTGCTTTTAAAAGAATGAAACTTGTCTCATACAGCCTTCTGGTTATTTAGGCACCAAACTGCATGCAATAGCCACCATCACACTATCTTTTAATGACAAATTGCTTGATTTTAAACTAGATTAGTGTAGTAGCAGGCACACTACAATGTAGAGCCTTAATATCACAGGGAAAAATGTAAAACAGTTCTTTTATTTATTGTATAGCAGGAACACTATAAAACAAGACACAAAGAGATACTTCCACTGGAAAACTGATTTAATCCAATGTGTGGGTCCACACAGTGAAAATAAGTCTATACTTGCATACTATAATTTAAAGAAAGTAGCTGATTTTTTGTACATACTGCTTCCAAATATAAGAAAATATATTAGCCATATACCATGAAGTGGAGATGAAATGATCAGAGAAGTTCCCCGAGGATGAGGCTCCGGCACGAATGCCAAAGCTCAAAAGACAAAACCTCTGATTGGATCCTGGAAACAAAATCCATGAAATGATTAAGGTGTGTTTATAATATGGAAATCAAAGTGGATTTCCCCCCCCCCCCGGAAGGTACGCTTCATAGGAAATATGCCACATGAAAGCTGCACTATCTGCCTAATAGGTTTGGCTAAGTTAGACAAAGGAGATGGCAAAGAAACCACAGAGCTCTGGTTCCATCTTATCTGGAGGACTCCGGGGAAATTTCCTGCTTTTTTGAATGGGAAGGGAAAGGTGTGCAGGAGACTTGAGACATAGGACGTGTGTGTACAGCCTGTGGCTCGAGGGTTGCATGTTGTCCCTACAAGCTTTGGGTAGAGCCCAAGAAACCTATTTAAAGTTGCTTTTGTTTAATTTATTTACATTATATTTGTATGACTTCAAATT
The DNA here is from genome assembly GCF_016545835.1 of Crotalus tigris. Taxonomy (NCBI): domain Eukaryota; kingdom Metazoa; phylum Chordata; class Lepidosauria; order Squamata; family Viperidae; genus Crotalus; species Crotalus tigris. The sequence continues at coordinate 5,142,392 of NW_024096554.1, read as the reverse complement.
ATTGTTTATTGCCGGCAATATCTCTGGTTTTCATGGCAAGATTTTCAGAAGTGATTTGCCCTTGCCTTATTCCTAGGGCCAACTGGCTTTATGCCTGAAATGGGACTAGAACTCCCAGTCTTTCAGTTTCTACCTTGGCATCTTAACCATTACAGTACAATTGGTTCTGTTATTTATGCATTATGTTTTATATTCCACCAATTCACCGAATGCTAAAGCAGATAGCCACAACTAATTTACATAAAAGGTTACAAAAACAGAGAGAAGTATCTTGGCCACCTTCTCAAGATAGGGATAAGAGGAGTCAAGCACAGTCAGCTCCACAAAGAAACCATGAGTCCCACTGAAGGTAACATAGAAAGTCCCCACCTCTAAAGGCAGAGAATATTGAGAAAAGTCTCTCTTGCAAAATCTTTTAACATCCCAGTAAAGGTTTGTAATAAGAAAGGAAGTCCTTCGGAGATTTAGGATCTAAGCCATTAAGAATTCCAATATCAACCACCTAATTATGGCCACCTATATAAATTTTTACTTTAACTTCATATGATCCTGGTAGCAGGATCTGATTACCAGGCTAGCTGCCACACCTTATATCAATCAAAGTTTCCAAACACTTTTCCTGCAGCCCCATGTAGAGGAAATTGCAATAATCAAGATTAGATGTAACAAAAATGTTGATAAATCCCAACCAACTCAGGAGCAGCCGCAGCTGGCATATTAGATATAATTGCAAAAATGCACTCCTTTCTATACTGGCCACCAGGGAATCCAGGGAGTGCCGAGAATTAAAGAGTCCTCCCAGAACAAGGGCCTGCTTTTTTACAAGAAATATGACATTCAAAATCCAAAGCCTAAATCTGGGTTCTTACTTACTAACCATACCCCTGTCTGGAAAAAGAATAATCTAGATTATTTGTTTTTTGGATGTCATCAGCATAATTCTTTCTTTCCTCTCCATATCTTCAGAAGATTGTCCCCAGTAGTTTCATGTAGATATTGAACAGGATACAGAACAATAGATACTTCTATATCTCTTAGGGAGATAGTATAACTCCCTAAATAGCATTCCCCCAGCATCACCTTTTAGAAATGGCTTAGAAGGAAAGGCCAGAATGGCTGCCTTGAAATTTCAGCTGCATTGCATGATCTAAAAGGATATTATGAAGTGTGGTAGAATAGAATAGAACAATGACTTTATTGTCACTTTGAATGTACACTGATCGGCATACATTAAAATGAAATTTTGTTGCATACAGCTCTTAAAGGGTCACCCCTCCAATATACACTACATAAATATGATAATAAATAAATACAGAATTATGCATATACCCACATATATTATATGACACAGAGAAACAACACAGTCTAGTTCAGATTATGTATACATGCATGACGATAAAAACGAATCTTGCGACAGATGGCATAAGGAACAAAGCTATAACAGAATAGGGTAGTCCTGCTAGAAATACTTTGAAACATCCTCCCAGAGGGCAGCAACAGAAGCAGACTATATCAAAAGCCATAAAGGGATTCAGAATTGGCTATACTTCCTCAGTTCAATTCCCAATATTGCTTACCCACCCATGTAATAAAGCAAAATGAGTCCTATACCCAGTCAAAACCCTAATTGAAATACGTTTGGGTGGCAACCACATCTCCTAAAAGTATTTCTAACTATGAGGCTGCCATCTTCCTGCCTATCTTTACAGAAATCAAATGTGTAAGAATGACTTGTAGTTACTCAGATCTCCCAGGTTAAGGAAGAGTTTCTCCAACAAATGTGCTTTATGAGGGCTTCTTTTGGATAGGGAAAACATGTCCCCCCCCTCCCAGTAAAGAGGCATTGGCCATTTCTCTTTTCTTTGGAGCCTGACCATCTCAACATTTGATCAGCTTTGGGGGAAAATGGCATGTAAACCAGTGAGAATTTTCATCCCTCCATACATCTGTGTATAATCTTCAATGTGTACAAATGGAAAAGGACCTAAATAACACATTTTTAAAGAGACAAAGAGGGACAATTGGGGATCATTATCACACTATCTGTATTTAATTACATTTACAGGGCCAATTAAAAAAAATTGTCCTGGCCCCACCAATACATAAATTAAGGCTAAATTGACCTTTGGGAAGGTGGTTGGACATGCTTAATAATAAAGATATTGTTATTTATATATTAACTTTATATGTCATCTATTTCACTGATAAGGTGATTCTGGGTGGCTCTCAGATCATAAAAAGAATAAATAGAAATTAAAAATTAAAAACTATGTACAGGTAGCCTTGACTTGCAACCACAGAGCCCAAAATTTATGTTGCTAAGTGAGACAGTTGTTAAGTGAACTTTGCCCCATTTAACGACCTTTCTTGTCACAGTTACAGTTAAATCACTGTAACTGTCAAGTTAGTAACACGGTTGTTAAGTGAATCTGGCTTCCCCATTGACTTTGCTTGTCAGACAGTCGCAAAAGTGATCACATCATCCCAGGACATTTGAGCCAACTGCTAAGCAGCCAGATTTTGATCACGTGACCATGGGGAGGCTGCAACGGTTGTAAATGTGAAAAATGGTCATAAGTCACTTTTTTCAGTGATGTTGTAACTTTGAACAGTCACTAAATGAACTGTTGTAAGCTGAGGACTACCTGTACATTATGCAAGTTATCTCATAAGCAACAGTTACCATTTTCAAGTCCCATAGTTATAGAAGAACAGTTGCACCATTTCCTTTTTGCAAATAAATCCATTATTTCTTATAAGGAAATAACATATACCAAGTCAATATGATTTGTTTTTATTTTATTTATTTTGATCATCAGGACAGGTTTCTGTACTTTCGGAACAACTTGGCTGTGTATTTTGGGGTTTTGCAGGAGGGGGCGAAAATGAGAGATGTTTTTTTGAGAAGATGCTGAATTCCTCATGAAGTAATAAATATGTATATGGAGTGTAAATGGAGTGTAAAGAGGGAATATTTATCCATACAGCAGCAATAAATGCCTTCACAGAGAAAGCTGGCAGGATAGAATAATTGGTTTTATCTGGTGGTTTTTTTTTGTCATCTGACATACCGGCAAGGCTTGCCCAAGGGCTCCCTTCCTGCAGCCGGTGGGAAAACTGCTCACTCACAGATCTATGACTTTAATGGGAACCAATCTCTTCTTCCCCTTAAGAATAAAAAAAGAGAGAAGAAGAAATATTTCCCCTTAGTTCCTCCCCTCCCACCCCCAAATTCTCATTATAAGGAACAAACTTTCTGATTCACCCTAGGAAAATCCAGCTTGACTTCTTCCGCTCCAAATAGAATCCAATTACTTCTCCATGTGAGTGATGAATAAACATCCAAAACCCAAAATAGACATTAATATTTATAGGGGGCAATTACTGATCCTGAAGTCTGGAGGAAATAAATTACTTCCACTCAGCGTTGCTCGCCTTCCTTTTTTTCACTCCGCTAAACTAGAGTTTCATTGAACTATCCCACATCACTGCTTTTGCTTCAAGGGAATACACTGCATAATCCCCGCACAAACTGGACGGAAAACTTCCCTAAACCACCTAGCGCAAGGCCTTTCAACCAACTGCATTGCAGTCTGATTGATTGACAGGTCAAAGAAGCCTTTGTGGGGCTCAGAAAATCGTGCAAGATCCTCGGGATGGCTACTGCACCAATTTCCGAGCAGCAAAGTTCCATGAAAAGAGCTGAAGAAAAGTGGAATTATCCAAACATTTAATAATTGAAAGCACACCTTTTCTTGTTTTAATCCTGTAGTTCATGTTCACACTTGGCTTTACAGCTATAAAGTATTTTTTCACTGTGAAGATCAAAGAATTGTTTACTCCCACAGAGAAGTCAATTTCTTTAACTCTTATAGGAGTCATTAATTGAGGTATAGCTCCTCTCATTCAAAAATGCAAATAGAAAATGCTACCCCCAAACCTCTTCTTTGGACCAGAGCTACGAAGGATTAATATTAATCAATAAGCTATAGTAAGTATTAATATTAATAAGCTAGCTATTAGGACAGGATTGAGGGGCAACTATTAAGGACCTCATTTACTAGATTATCAAAGCCACCAATATATCAGACATCTGCAGAAAGAACCACATTTTAATTACCATTAACTAAGAACGTAAAATGATCTTAAACTATTTATTTCTTACTTATTACCTTTGACAGTTCTTCTCTAACACTAGGCAAGTTTGGTAAATATCTGGAAACGATGCCTGTCACAAAATGTTAAACTCAGAGAATTGAACAAAATTCTGCATCATTTCCAGATATTTGCCAAACTTGAGTTGAACAGAATTTTTCAACAGGCAGAGTAGCTTTTATTAAATCTGAATATACTGTCTCTATCCCAGAAGAACCTGCTACAAAGCCAATTTAAGGGAAATGTGGGAATTACTGCACCGTATACACATACAGGTATTCTAAAATGCACAATGTCTCTAAACTCTTTTATGAATAAAGCCCATCAGCTCAAAACATATATCTCTGCCTCATCCTTGTCTGAATTGGGTGGCATTAGAGGTAAATATAGGTCACTGTCTGAGAATTCAGAATTCTTCTTTTCACTCTTATCTCAGAATTCTGCTTGGCGTTTCTGCATCATCCGAGCTGCAGCAAAAAGATTGTTAATGATTTTTATTTATCATCTTGCCTCTTCCCCCCCCCCCCAAGGTCTGCATACTTGCAGCATTCCGGTTAGTCTCCATTTTGTAACAGGCAACTCCTTTGTTACATTCTTTCAAATACCGCATCTGATGGTGATGTCCAGTTCTGTGTTTTGTACAGTCTAACCTGATGATCAGCCAGCCCAGTAAGAAGCTGGAGGAGAAACCACTTCTGAAAGAGCTATATCCCTGTAAATATGTCCAAAAGGGTGCATACAGGCAGGTAAATGTGCTGATAGAGAGAAGATACGTTGGGACAGAGCAAAGACCAATCAGCCACAGTATAATGAGGTCTCCTTTAAATTTGATACCACTACGACATTAACCATCACTGAACAAAGCACTGTCTAACTTTGGTATTGAAAACACCCAAAAGCTTCTGTAGTTCTGTTCAGCCTGCATTTGGAACTTTCTGATAGTTTCTGCTAAATTAAAAAAAAAAAAAAAAGGTTTGGAATCACTTCACAAGTTTTCATTGTCAGGCTGCATCTGGTTTTGAGCTCATAGCTAAATCAAATAACTAAACCAAAATGGAGAAAGATTGAAAGAGAAAATATCTGCTGTGAACTCCATACAGGCGTCAGGAAGGGCATCCAGCCAGTAAACGCTCATCTCCATTCAGTCGCCCCAACTCCACCCTGAATAAAAAAAATAAAGAGTCGTAAAAAGAAAAACAAATACTAGTTTTCCCTCTAGTTGTTTAAGGCTACTATGCATCATATCCAGCCATCAATAGCTGGGCAGGATAACAGGGTTATTATGATCAAGGACAACCTATCAAGAGCATCTGAGTCCAGAATTGGCCAATGGACTGAACCCAGTTTAATTGTAAAGGTTAAGTTTTCGATTAGCAGCTTCTTGCAATTTTCTCTTGCTGACTCTCTCATGATGTTCCTATTGACTTCCTAAATGTAACAACCTGGGATGAATTCTCCCACTATTTTCCTATGTTTTGGATTTTTATTCCTCTTTTTAATATAAGCAACAAAATGAATTGGTATTTCAAATATTTGATTTTCCTCTGATTTTAAGTGGCGACTTCTAAAATCTTTCGACATTTGGCAAAACTAATTATCACGGCTGCAGGTCTATTCCGCATCTGTGGCTCAATATTCCTCAAGCAGGAATATTGCATGTGATGAGAGCTTATACAAGGAACAACAAATAAGCTGTAATTGCTGGGTGCAATTTTTTTTTTCTTGGTCTCCATGGTGAATATGCCTTGGTTGCCTAGTTTCATACCTTTACAAAAGTGCTTATATAGTGATAATGTCACACCTTTCCTTCCTCCATATTATATCTATAGCAAATTCACACTGTCATTTGAATACTGCAGAAAACTGTGTACATGTATATTAATGGGACAGATTTTTAATTTTGTTTTATTTTTAATTGATGGTACTGTAGAAGTTAACTGCTTTTCTTCACAGTAGAAGTCACGGGTATAAAAAAAATGAATAATTTTGCATATAGAGTTCTACATTTCAATTTCATGGGAAATCTAAATCAGAAAAGATTTTCAGTTTTGACTCAATCTATTATTGGGAAAATAATATTGTATTGAATTTTTGTTCTTGATTTTCATCCTTGTTTAAAGCCTGAATGCTTAGTTTGGTGTAATGGTTAAGAAACCAAGCTAGAAACTGGGACACTGAATTGTAATTCTTAGGCACAAAGTCAGTTGGGTGACCTTGGACAAATCCCTCTCTCTCATTCATAGGAAAAAGGCAATGACAAACCGCTTCTGAAAATCTTGCCAAGACAACTGCAGGGACTTTTCCAGGCTGTTGCCAGATATCAAACCCTAACTTGAAACACCCTGCATCCAAAAGATGATACGTTCAATTGTTCATAATGAATTAATGGTATACTAGAAAATTATAGCCTCCTAGACACTTTTAGATTCCTTGTTTACTTATTTGTGCTTTATGTTCTTATTCCCTGTGTCTCTTTTCTTCTCTCATTTTCTAAAATGTTTAATAAAAATAAAGAAAATAGAAAGTAAAGACACTGAGCCAGGATTAAAGCTTGATTAAAAATGCTGCACTCCCTCCCTCTCTCCGTCCTACAAAACAGCCATTGATTTTCCCTTTGCAGAAGGAAAGGGGAGGAGAAACAGGAAGAGGAGCTCAAAGGTAGCCAACTGCACAAGGTAGGGGGCTCAGAGACCACTGAATAGCGCGTGGGGGATTGCACCATTCCAAAGAGAGAGGGGAGCCTAAATGTCATATGACTATAGAATCTCTCCTCCTCCTATTTGAATACACATTTAAGTAGGAGCTCCAAGATTTGCTCGGAGAACCTCTAGTAAGTAAACACAGGGAATGCAAATTCTCTGTAATCTGATTTTCTCTCTTGCCTTTCTTCCAGTTGGAGAGAATCTACCCTTCGGCCATTGTGGTTCAGTCAGCAATTGTCAGAATGGCAGGGTCATGCTGACATACCAACCCTTCGAGGTAAGAGTTTGGCTTGCAAAAAGAAAAGAGAAAGAACAAGTTGTAATTATCCCCATTTACCTCGGAGCGCTCTGCACAGCAGCCAAACACATGCTAGCCAGCGGCAGGTAAAACACACACACACACACATTCAAATGCAAACACTATTTACATTGCCTCACACAATGACAACTCTTGCTTTACAATAGAATAAAGAAGGGCATGTCCAACGTGTTCTCTTCCCAGCCTGTCATTTAATTTAGCTCCTAGTAAGCAGCTAAAACAAAGTATATGCCAAAACACATGCTGCCTGAAAAGCCGGTCCTTGGAGCCAAAACAATTAGAGGCAAACCATCAGCTTTTAAATTTAAACCCAGATGCTTAATCCTGCTAAAATAAGTGCTCAAAAAGCAATTAGGGAAGATGTGAAGCACAGTTTCAGGCCTCAGGTTCCACTGATGTTTTGGAACAGAATCACTAGTTCAACAGATTATAAACATAAATTAAATGGGCAATAGGTTTGTGTAGTAGGCAGGCACATAGAGGCACAAATCCTCGCCATCAGAAAGTCAATCATTCTGTAACCTGTGTGAATTATTACTATAATTATTGGGGATTTTGAAATAAATGTTCAAAGAGCCAGTGTGCTGCTTTGAGCTGCTGCAGATTCTCCTGCATCCAAGTTCCCATAACCTCACCCTGCCCAGAAGAAAAAGAAATAGTTAGCAAGCATTGCAGGTTAATTCTACCAATGCTGGAGAAAGAGGGGGAAACTAACAACACTTGCCAACAAGATTTTCTTTTTCTTTTGGGCAGAGTGAGGTTATGGGAACTTGGATGCAGGAGAATCTGCAGCAGCTCAAACATCCCTCTAGATTTACTGAGGACTCCCACAAAAATCATTAAACCAAGCAGTTCAGGAGTTATGAAGTAAAAGACTGAAGTTCTCTCCAAAGAGGACGTGGAGATTCATAAAAATGCTGGCTTTTCAGCTATAATGCATTTAAATTGGAGAGCAATAATATCAATGTTCCAACCATGCTAATGTCCTGGGAATGCAGAAATCCAAAGCTGCTTTCTACTGTAACTGATGCTCAATCTTCTTGTGGAAATGCCCCTGCTTTACATTATAGCAATGTTTCCCAACCCTGGCAACTTTGAGATGTGTAGACTTCGACTCCCAGAATTTCCCAGCCAGCAAGCTTGAGTTAAAGTCCACTACATTATAGCTTTACCTTTTGGACTGTAAATCATGGATTGTGAATTGTGGATGAATAAACCACAATTGGATAGTTTCACACAATACGTTAAGTCAAAACCAAGCAGACCACATTAAAACTTAGTATACCATGTGAATGCAGCTGGGATAATAAGCCAGAGATAGCCCTTTGATAAAACCTGTTCTATTTTTTCCCCCTTAAATGTGCAATTTTCTCAGTTTAAGATCCTTGAACTGAACAAAGCTTGACCAAAAATTAAACCTAACAAATTGCTTCAACTGCATTTGTTTGGGGAAGCTTCTATGACCTTGACTTGTCCTGAAGCTGAAATCTACTTTATATGGGAGGTTATGTTTTAGAAGTTGTATGGATCAAGTTGTACCCTGCACAGCCTCTTTATGTGCAGGGTCCAAAACTCAAAACAGTGCATAGTTTGGTGTTCTTCAACCAGACAGAGCATGAATTAAACCTATGAATAGGACACTGGGCTTCTGGGACACTGCCTTTTAAAAATTCCACATCTCCCCTGAATCGCAGCTAAAGCTGGAAGATGATGGACTCCAACATCTCTAAGGACATCAGCTTCTGAAAGACTAGTCTACACATTCATTTGTGATTCATTCCAAAAATGTACAGCTATGAGCAAAGTGAGAACCAATTTGGTGTAGTACTTCAGGCATCAGGCTAGGAACTGGAAGGCTGTGAGTTCTAGTCCCGCTTTGAGCATGAAGCCAGCTAGGAGACCTTGAGCTAATCTCCTTTTCTTAGTCCTAGGAAGGAGGCAATGGTCAACACTTCTGAAAAACGTTGCCAAAAGAATTGCAGGGACTTGTCCAGGCAGTCTTTGAGAATCAGACATGATTGGATGGAAGGGAAAAAAAATGTGTGAAGTAGTTTTATTCCCTATTTTTATTTTTATTTTTTTGCTACCTGATGAAAATGTTCCTTCCCTTGAAAACAGATGACTATAGAACGGCTCTTCCAGTTTTTCCTCTCAATTTATAATCATTCTAAATATTTTCATATAAGATAATCAATAGTCAGGCAATTATCAGATCCATTCCACAGTAAATCTATTATTGTAGAGAACCATCCTGGAAAAGAGAGTACAAAGATTAGGAGTAAAAATAAAATGCCCTAAGGAACAACAACAGTGCCACAATAACAACTGTAACAAAGGGTGCTAAGCATTATATTTATTCCAGAGGAATAAAAATACCTTCATACAATTAAATGGCATACACAATGGGATTTTGAAATCTCTAATTCAGCATTACCCAGGAAAAAGAAAGTCTTTTTGGTGTTTAGGCTCTAGGTTATTTAGAAGCAGGTTGAGGGTCTCATTTCAACTTTCCTTTCATTTGGGAACAAAGGTATAATTTTCAAACATTTCCACAACCCCAAACAGGTTGTTAGGGGAGCAAGGTTGTTTTGTTTTTGAACCGCTTGGCTTCTGTGTTCTCCCTCCGCCACGTAGAAAAGGTGAGAGTGACAGAATGCAGTTAGCCATGAACAATGTGATGTTGCTGTACTCAGAAAAGAGAGAAACAACTAATTGCACAATTCACAGATTGGTTTATGTTTTTTTTTAATTAAATCATGGTTCGTTGTCTTTGGCTTAGAACTGTAGGTGAACCTCCCTCTCCTGCAAACAATTGTCTACAATGTGAATCTAATCATACTGTTTTCTAAATGTTTTAAATATAAGAGGTGGTTCACCAAAGTGAAACGATATTAAAGAATTCATGAACAAAGCAGCTTGTAAATAATCTCTCCCTCTACTTTCACTACACTGATGCAGCTAGTCCTTGACTTGCAACCACAATTGGGATGAGAATTTCTGTGGCTAACAAGGCAGTTGTTAAATGAGTTGCAGCCAATTTTACAACCCTTTTTACCACAGTTGTTAAGTAAATCCCTGCAGTTAAATGAATCACATGATGAATCACATTGACTTTGTTTGTTGGAAGCTAGATGGGAAGGTCAGAAATAGCAATTATGTGACAGTGGGACAGTTCTGAAGACCACTATGACCAGTACTCTCAGTGAGGTGCTGATTTGAGAGTCTACACCCAAGATTAAACATGATACATGCTATCTCCCAAGCAGACACAACTATTTGATCTCTGGAGACTTATAGGAAATTGAATCTGGGAATGTACATCATCTGTTCTTTCATATTATGCTCAACATTGGTTATTTCCCCCTTATCTCTATTGCAATAATGTTATAAAATGTGCAACATAATACATTGTTTAGTGAATTCTTTTTGCTTTTTGTCATTCGTGTAAGACTTTTTTGTATTCTATCACAATTTGCACTAAATACACAAAAGGTGCCATAGCACAGAGACTGATGAGCAAACTGGTGACAGAAGGGCATAAGCCTCCTGAATTTTAAGAAAGCATTCAGTACACTGAGGATGGCTAATGCATACAGTATCACGATGTTTGGTTTACTTCAGAAGGCAGGGAAGGTTGAAAACTTGCAAGCTTATCAGTGATAAGCAGAAAGGACAATCAATAATTATTTTCTCCACTATCCTTCTGCAGACTCCTTCACACAGCATCTGAGCCAGCTTCCTTGCCACCAATGGCTTTGTCCCCCAAGACTCAGAAGCATTTTCATACCACTGTGTCTTGATCCTCATCATCGCATCCATGCAACAGCTGACCAATGGGGGAATACTGCAATTAGATCTTTGTCATTGCCTTGCTGCATTTTGTTTCCCTAGCAAGGAAAAAAAAAACAGACATTGTATTTAAAAATGTACAAGGAAGTGGCACATAGTTATGGCATCTTGATTTCAACAGGCTGGAAGAATAAGACTGTGGGGAAAAATGCACGCACAGCAAACTGCCGTGCTTTCCCCCCCACAAACCTCATAGCTTTTTGATACCCTTTGTCCTAATGAAGCAGCCAGAAGGTCATCCACTTTTGACTTAATGCCTCACCTACCTAAACAGATAATATGCTTAAGTTCCTTCCTATCTCTTCCTGTCTTTGTCAGTTCTTTCTCCTTTTGATCTCCCTGTATTTGTTCTTACCTGGTCTTTGACCATGTAATGTGTTACTAGAAAATAGTTGCTTATATGAAGGAATTTTCCAATGAAGAAACTTTATGTCAGCATCTAATGATTAAACTTATGAATGTAAAATGTCAGCATTTAATGGTAGAGCCTATGTATGTAACAAGTACATAAGAAGCACTAAACTCAGAGTTTGTCAAGCTGTGTCCTGCAGCTTCAAACCTCTGCTCAAGACATGCCTGCGTCTTTTTCTTAGCATCTTACATAAGACAGTAAAGAGATGACTAGGGCTATCGAACATGGCTTCAGCAGGAAAGAGAACTGGAAACTCAGAGAGACAAGGCTAACTCTTATCCTAACTCAACCTGTACATGTCTGGTTGTTGCCTTGGTAGTGGTTTTTCCTCCCTGCCCTTCAAGGCCATTCCTTAAGCCCTCTGTAGAAACTGCCTGCCTTGCAGCTCCAGCTTTTACACTAAAAAAAAACAAAACCTACTTTTGCAGCTTTTCTTTCTGATGTACAGTTGACCCTGAAATTAATTAGCTGAAGTGCAGGGGAACTGCTGAGGGTGTCACAACATAGGCACAGGGAGTCAGTGCTGATCTTAGATTGGTACAAATATGTGCATTGAAAGATAAGAAAAGAATTTCCTAATAAATTGGTGCTGAAAAGTGGACTGTTGGGGGGAGAGGGGGAGAGATGTGACTAAATCAAAATCAGTGTAAATTAGCTCCTTGAAACCTTGCCTTGTCTCTCCTGATCAGATTAAGGAACAAAAAGGTTTGTCCTGTAGGGAAGAGCTATTATCCAGGGAAGGAGAAAAATTGTGGAATGTTCAGAATTTTGAGTGGTTCTAGGAATGGGACAGAAGATGGACACACATAATGGGCTGAAGAGTGGATGATATTAACACCACTGAGATAACTACTAAACTGCAGTCAAACAATTGTTCAGGACACCTCTCAGATTCCAGTGATAGCCTCTGCTATTGTTGAGACAACGTGGTCCATATAACATACAATGATATAATGTAGTATATTTAATTCTGATTTAGCCATGATATTTTCGTAACTGTGGCTTATGGTTAAACATGTTCTTTGAGTATACCTAGAATTTGATTTGGTAATTAGCAATGTGGTAAATTCAGACTAGAATAATAAGATCCTTACAAATGTTTTCTTTACTAAGATCATGTGAAAGTTAATGAACTCATCTCAGACGACAATTTGTCAAACATTTCACTTCATTTGTATTTAAAAATGTGTTTAAAAGTTCTTCTCTCTATTTGCTTTCATTGAGGTTAGATTTGGGGCAATAAAATTGATATAGCAGAAGGTTAAAGTGGTGGAAAGTGTGTTATTAAAGTATTTCATAAAAAATAAAAATAAATGGAATTTTGTGTACCATTAAGCTTTGGAGGAGAACCAGCTGATCAGCATGACTGCTCTCTGTGCATGTACACATGTGGGGGAATGGGGGAAGTAACAGAATAGTGTGACATTTTGTACCTCAAGCACTCTGTTTCTGGAAACAAATATACAATAAGTATTGGTATGAATTTAACTCATTGCAAGAAATCCAGAATCAATATTGGTGTAACTCATGCCTGTTTAAAATCTTGCCATTTCTTCCTTTAATTCCAGTCATTTTAATACTTCATTTGGCATAAGATGTTGAAAGATGCCATCTGTGAGTTTGTTCATTCAGGTTTCCATAGGAGTAAACCAGCACAGGTTTTCATTGCTTCCTTCCTTAATCATTTATGACAAGACAGATGCCATCCTTGCATTGCCTGGAGAGCAGCAGAAACAGACAGGGAGGAAGACAGAATGTGGCACCAAATGTGACAAAATATCTGGAATGCAGCCAGGCCCGGTTCCTTCACCTTCTGAAGACACCCTAGAGGGTAGTCAAGTGAGTAACATAGTTTTTGTCTTGATGATAACCATCACAAGCTTTGTACTACACTCAGGTAGAACAGAAGGATTTCCCTAATTATTGCATTATAGGCTGTTGCTGGAGAGAGAGTTGAAAAATTAAAGAGTTTCTGCAGTAAAACAAAATATTGGCTAAGGAATTTAACTTGATCATTCTTTCTAGGTCTGATGATAGCTGCTGGCTTAGATAGCTTTAAAAGAAACTATATTCATTAACGACTGAGGACTATAATATATAGAAGTGAATCATACATCAAGAGAAAGTATATTTCTGAATACCAGTGTTCAAAAATGTTAGCTGGGGAGTCTGAATGTTGTAGCACAAATACACCCAGAGACTAGCAACTTGGTGAAGATGATTCAAGAATATATGGTTAACCACTAACTGAAACAGGAAAGGTCTATGTAAATGTAGTTTTTAATACAGTAAATTATGTATCAAGTTCCTAGTTCTTGGCATTTGTTTAATTGATTACAGCCCCTATGTCAGGAAGAAGTCTGACATGCTGATTTATCGGGAACACTCTGTAATTAAAAATCCAGTAACTGTCATATCATATCATTTCATAATTTAGTTATATCTTATCTGTTCATACTGGATAGGCTAGTGATACAATTCTATTTTATGTGGGGAAAATGTGACAGCTAAAATTGGCAACAGTGAAAATATAGGATGGGAAATATTTAGCAAAATGGATTCCCCATAAAAGTGAGTAAACAAAAAAATGTTAATTTCAAACAAAACATCCATTGTCTGTATTTACATAGCATACTCACCATGGTTAACTTAATCATGGTTTACTCAACCCATTTTTCTGGTTTGCTTATTCCATTCAGTTATGAATTAATAACATGGACTCACTTAATGTAACACACTAAACTGACATACAGTCGAGTCATTTCTGATTCACGTGTATCCTGAAAACTTTGCATAAGGATCCAATGTGAATAGGGCAGGAGAGATATTTCTGAAATTCCCTCATTTTAGGTGACTAATGATCTGAGTCATTTTTAAAACAACATATAAAACTGTATATCATAAGTGAAATAAGTCCGTTCTTCCCTCTCCCCAGAAATTTAAGCACTGGAGCCAAGAGAATCTTACAATGGATAGAAGAACCAAATATCTGGAGCTAAAAATAAATAGCGCAATAATGTCTAATGAATAGTGTAATGGTACTTGCTGGAACCATGATCTCACCGACATGTTCCTGCCTTGGAGTTGACATATACTATATGCGCATGCATGTACGTGCATGCGGATCTGTAATAAATACATGCTTGGAAGCATTCTTTCCCACTTTCCTCTCTCTACAGTATTCGGAGAAGCAGACACCCCCAGGGCCCCCAACTCCAATTTGCAATTCCCTTGAGCAGGCAGCATAGCCCCCCCCCTTCCCATCCCTTGTCACTGTGCTGCTCTAATCTTGGTCTGAGGCATTTTCATCAAGGACAATTTCTGCTTCATGTGCCTGTATCCCTTTTCTTTATCTATTATGTTGATTATAGTGACAAAATCTAATACAAGCATCTAACACTTTTCCAGTGAAATCAGTTTTTTGGCCCATAAAATCTAGCCGTGTGTGTGTGTGTGTGTGTGTGTGTGTGAGTTTTCCATATCCAAGCTTTGTCTAACACCAGTTAATAATACTATTGCATTGTTAAGACATCTGTAAGAAGGAAAGCAACCCTGGTTGCTCTTGCTTAAAAATGGGGGTTTAAGAAGACAGTAAAGAGGAAATGCTTCCAAAGGCTCCCTTTTCTGATGACTGCAGATTTTAAAAAGGGAAGCTGTTCTCATAAATAAAACTCAGGGCAGAACTGAGCAACTGGAAAAACTGTGTGTTAATTTAAAAGGACCTGACTAGAGGAGCTATATTTTAAGCTGTGCTAACAAAGAAGGGCAAATGTAGAAATAACAAAAAAAGTTTTACAAAAACATTTCAAATTTTGAATCCAGAAAGATATTTTTGAACTCCAGAAATGGTGTGCCCATTAATAAAATCTAATGGCAATTAGTGGATTGTGTATAACCTGTGTCTAAATTCTTATTTATTTCAGGGTGTGTGGGGGAGGGAAGGATGAGTAAGACACAGGAGGAGACAGTCATTTGTCCAACAGCACAATGCACTTTCAAGAGCAAATGAAAGCAGAACATAGCAGGATTGCAAGCAGCCCAAGGCCAAGCTGGGCCTTGAAACCTCTCTGCGCAAACATGAGCTTAGCCAGAGCATGAGCTTAGCCAGACAACATAGGAAATGGCCTTAAAATTAGGCCTTATAATGTAAAATTGACTGATGACAGCTGGTTGTATGAATCCCAGGAAACCATAATAAGAGCTGTCTGGTACTGACTAGCATAGTTTGTGAAAAGCAAAGTGTAACATGGATGCATTTGTATGTGGTCTGTTTATTATTGCATTTTTAACTTGTGCTAACTTCTACAGCTCAAGGTAGTTTGCATAGTAATAAAATCAATTCACCTCTATTAAAAATATATGGCTTTCTATGTGAACTGTGTTGTGTCCTGAGCCTGCGAAGGCAGGCTCGGGACGTTGCAATGGTCCTGGGCAGCTGCAAGCTGCCCGGGACCAGACTGGTCGGCGCCAGCACTCGTGCACATGCGCGAAGCGCTAAGCGCGCCAAATGTATCTTTTTGGCCTGGGGAACGTCTTTAAGAGAGGCTGAGAGATCTGTGCTGCGCTGAGTTGTAACAGGGCTACTGAAGACCAATAAAGCGTTCCTGAAACAACAAGAATGTCTCGCGCCGTCATTGCCATTAACTGAGGACTCAACAAACTGGATCTTGTACATTCTTTAACAAACAAACAAAGAAGAACAACCATGATATTGTGATGTGAGAAAAGATGTTTCTGGGTTGGCCCAACTAAAAACAAACAAGCCCCATCTCCCCATATCTCATGTCCTATTTTTGCATGGTTTACAAAGCTGCTTTTTTCCAACAACCAATTACAACAAAAGCCTAAAAGGAAGCAGCCAGCAACCCCTAAGAAGCCTGCTTGTTAGATTTTCCCTTTTCTGTCTTTCACTGCCAAACCATTGACACTATTTGTCCTCAATCTTTTGTTTCATTTGTTTGAAGTAAGGTTTAGATTTTTATTTACAACCAGATAACCATTGGGTCATTGTTTCTTACCTAAACATTGTACCTTATCTAAACAGTGAAACAGAATGACCATGGGCAAAAAAAGTAGTGTGAATAGAAGTGACTTCTGACGTCCTAATGGCTTCCCCATTGAGTTTCCTTGTGAAAAGGTGGCAAGAAGTATTGGAAATCTGTCTCCCTCCCTCCCTCCCCCTTCCTTTCCTCACCTCCCTCCCTCCCTTCCTTCCTTCCTTCCCACATGGGGCATCATAGGTCATTAAGGATGCATGAGATTGCAGATGTGGTATAAGACAGGTACGGTGTATGGGGGCACTGCAGATTAAGATGGATGCATTGGAGCCATGGGTGTGTGTGATAGGTACTGTGCAAGTTGGGTAGGTCACGTGGGTATTGGCATGGGCAAGAAGGATCCTTGGGGGTATTGGGAGTGTGCAAGAGATGCTCTACAAGTCAGGGATGGCACATGGGGTGGTAGTGGTGCAGGTCAGGAATGGAGCATGTGAATGTCCAAGAGGTTGCATGGGGTAAGGTAAGAGATGCCACATGGGTCAGGGAAGGTATGTGTGGGAGATATGGGTTGAGAAGGGTGCATAGAGGTGCTCAAGAGGTGCCACATAGATCATAGATTGGGAGGTGACATGGTTAGGGAGGTTGTGTGGAAGTGCTGTGTGGATAAGAAAAGATCATAGGGGCGTGTGTGAAAGGTGTCCTTCTGTTAAAACGTTAATGGTCAATGACATTTGAGCAAGGTTGAATCCAGATTGGAACTTGGGATTCAGAAATACAAAGCTCATACATAACTGTATGGACTTAAATAGGGTTACCAGATCTGCACTGCATAAATCCAGGCAACCACTAGATGAGAGCAGATACAGAGAAATAACTCATTATTAGTACTCATATAGTTGTTGACAGCTCAGGCCTGATAGTCCTAGGATAGGTATGATAGCCTTAAGCCATAATATGATGTTTTGGTTTTGAATTAATGTGATTGACTAGTTTACGATTCTACATTTTGTGCGGTGTGGTTAGTTACAATTCAGTGCAGAGTGAACCCACACAATTGTCTTAATTCAGTAATATGTAGTCATATTAACAAAACATGTTTTATGTACCTAGGAGAAACCTAGCCAAACTAATATGGCTAGTTTATACTCTCCCCCCTCCTCTCATTCAATCATTTTACTGTACCATTTTCAGAGACTGCCTGGACAAGTTCTTGCCGTTTTCTTAGCAAGGTTTTCCAGAAGTGGTTTGACATTGCCTCCTTCCTAGGGCTGAAAGAGAATGACTAGCTGAAGGTCACCCAACTGGCTTTGTGCCTAAGTGGGACTAGAACTCACAATCTTCTGATTTCTAACCTGATGCATTAACAATTACACCAAATAGCTCTTGGTTTATAGTTTAGTGTTATGCAAACTCAGCTGGAATTTTTTTTCAGTAACCCCAGCCTTACAATGACCCAAGTTTTTAGGATTTAAATGGCTGGTGGATATGTAAAAAATTACTCATTTGTGTTTCCTCTGCTGTAATAAATAACTTTGATTAAAGTTTACCAGTCTTATCTGAACCACATCATAAAAGTTTAGCTTTTCTACTTAAGAGTCAGTTGGGTGTATTTGTGTGAGACTTTATCATAGTTAACCAAACCAAGGGATACTCACTGAATCCAGTTTTCTGCATTTGTATGTCACATAAACCAAACACTAACCAAAAAGGCTGAGGTAACACAATATAATGCTAAAATACAGTTATCTGTGGATAAATATATCATGCCAGCACAGTCATCTGGTCCTAAACTCAAACATTCAGGGAAGCCTAAAAACAAACTGAGGGATGTTCTATTTTGATTATTCATTTTCGGCTTTACTCTTTTTTTTTTTTTTTTTGAAGAAAATTATGTCTTATAGGATAAGGCTTCTGATTTGGATCCTAGAATTACTTCTGACAAGTCCCTATAGACACTTTGATTGCACTACTTGGTCTTTCGCAGGATGCACCGAAGTTGTTGATAGAACAGTCATTTCCTCTGGACTTTCAGCCTCCAAGATTACAGAAAATGGAGCTTCCAACTTTATGGTCCCTTGTATTTACAAATCTAACAAGTATTTTCTCATATGAGTTAGGCCAGGGTGCAACTAATTAGTTTTTTTTTTAAGTATCTAAATTCCATTTGGATTCCTTCAAAAAAATCCAGAGTAGTTCTTAAAATGACTAGAAACCTGGACTGTTTTAATTTGGCAACAAGAAGAATATAGACCCTATGCTAATCCTTTTCCCCAGAGGCCACTCCAGGTTGTCTCTTTTACTTTCAGTTTGTCAAAATGTGGTTCATCTATTGTTCTCTGAGAGGATCTTCTGGTTTATAAAATCCATCTATATTAATCCATAATAATTACACTTGATATTGTTATTACTGTATATGTTTTAGAATGGGATTTCGTGCTGTAGAGATGTTGCTTTGAATCTATTTATGCTAGCTAAAAACAAACAAACAATAGATTGCTTCTTTGCCCCTTCCATATCACCGTATTTAATGCAAATTATTCAACACTATTAAAAAAAATTAATGAAACTTTCAAAAGCACATAAATCCAACCCCAGCATCTAATTAAATCTTTCTTCTGGTTCATCATTCAGCTGCCAGCCATTGCCTCTTACTTTCTCTTCCCAAAAGTAAGGATTTTGCAGGGAAGTCTGGATCGCAACTTCCCTATTATTTTCATGCCCATCTGCAACATTTGATCAACTGTCCAGTTGCACAAATGTCCCACGTGAACCCTGTCTTCTCTTTAGGTATATCCATTCCCCAATGAAGCCCATTATTCTATCTTATGTATTGTGGGCTAGCAGGCATTGGACTGCCATCATTTGTTATTTAATTATCATTACATTAATTATCATGGTTGTTTTCTTCTCAGAAAAGCCCTCTACAACAGCTGAGAATACATCTAAGCCCAGCTACAAGGCAGTTCGAGGATCAAAGCAGGTCATGGTAATATGACAGCAGATGTGAGAATACAAATAGTGCTTCTAGGACAAGATTGGCCTGTAATTTTTTAAGCTTACTCCATGTTCGAAGAGTCAGGTTTCAAAGGTCAGAGCTGTGTCTGTTCTTCTGTCAGATCTAGTTGCTTTCTTAGTAACAGCCACACTTGTTCTTGAGGGAACTAGAGCTAGTACAGTTATATGTATATCTCTCAAAGGAGAGCTGGGCCAAAAGTCTGAGAAACCTGCAGAACCTGATAGGACGTGTTCTTCTTTGGTTGTGATGCAACACATATTACAGTACAAATGCATTGTATTGTATATTTTCATAGCTAAGGTTGTGTGCTGTCTGCTAAAGAATTCATCAGCTGAAATCTTATCTCAGTCATGAATTAAGTCATCCATGAGAATTTACTATTTTCTCAGCTTCAAACTCACATCAGTAATATAAGAATTAAAAAATAGGACTGCTGTGTGAATTACTAAAACTGTCAATGATGCAGAAAGTTTATAATTAGAACTTACCAAAAATGGAAGTGAGGTGGAGATCTTCTCAATCTTCTTCCTTGGATAATGTGAAGCATTTTACACATGCCAAATTCCATACCAAAAGCAAACTTCGTTATTTTCTCTCCTTATTCCATGGGTTGACGTACTGATCATGCTAGCTTCTAGCTCTCTATTCCTTGATTTGCATTAAGGGCTGAAAAGCCTTATGTCTAACTTAAAGTCCAAAGCCTCAACATTAGAGACAGCATTAATAGAGCCTGAATCTAGCTTTTCCGTGTTAATAGTATGCCAACTATAGTATAGGATATTAATATATTATAGATGTAGCAAATGATTATGAATCATTGCAAACTGAGCAAGAAAATATGATTTTGCTACTAGAGTTCAACAGGAATAAGAAAGGAGAGTGACTAGAGAAGCTTAGGGATGTGTGTTTTGTTATGAAAGATAACAAAAGAGATTTTAAAAAAATGTCTCCTAAATGGCTGCTAGTTGCAAGGGGTGTACCTGGATGACTGCCCATATTCCGTCCCTGCTGACTAAACAGAGGCTGTAGGACAACCAAGAAGCCAGCAAGTATTAAGTAGATATACAGCAACAGCGAACAAAAATTTTCCAGAAGAATTCCTAAGAAACTTTTTTTTCTAAATGAACAGGTTATGCATAGTTAGCCTGAGAAAATAAATATAAAGAAATAAAAACTTTCTACCAGTGAAACACTAAGGGACAAAAAAAAAAAAAAAGGTGAATGAACAGAAGTCTGCTACTGTAACCTATATTTTTGTCTTATATTGTGTTCTTGCTTGCAATAAAGCTTACATGTATGTACAACAAGTGTAAGTTTCTGGCAATTCTTAAAAAGGATTGGAACAGCATGCAACGATTGGAACAACATCAATGATTCATAATGGTTGGTTTTAACATATTATTTATGTTTTAATGTCTAGGAATAGAGATTTTTATGATTGTCAACTGCCCAGAGTTGCCTTGTGGTAAGATGAGCAGCCAATAAATTAGATAGATAGATAGATAGATAGATAGATAGATAGATAGATAGATAGATAGATAGATAGATAGATAGATAGATAGATCGGCTTGTGAACTAGGTGATCTGTAAAGATAAAGAAGGTCAAGTAATGTGGCAGACCAATTACTAAGATGTATTAAATCCACTGGCATTTATCATTGAGTTGTTGGGTAATTTTGGACTCTTCATAACTCTATGTTCATCTTTTTACCAGGACTGTCTATCGGTAACTGTTTATTTGATTTTTGCAAGCCCACATTTTGACATCTATCTAGCTGCCTTGTTTTCTGTCAGCCTAATACTAATTCTTGAAAGGGTTCTAGAACAGATCATCTAGAATTTGCAGATGTTTTCAGCCCCCAGCTGGGCACATTCAAAGGACCCCCTGTGTCCTTAAGGCTAGACCCCACTGTCACTCCCATTAGAATTAAAGCAAGAAGGGTCCCTTTTGCTTTAAAGAGTAAAATTGACACTGAGTTAGACAAACTGATCCAACAGGGAATTCTAGAACCTGTTGATTCCAGCCCTTGGGAGACCCCCATTGTCACGCCTCTAAAGGCAAATGGGGACATTCGCATTTGTGCTGACTACAAATGCACTCTTAATAAGGCATTGCAGCAACATGCCTATCCTGTTCCTGTGGTCAGTCATATTCTGGCCTCCCTCAAGGGGGGGCGCGTTTTTGCAAAGCTTGACCTAGCTCAAGCGTATCAACAGCTGCCTGTTGATGATGATGCTGCTATAGCTCAGACTATTGTGACCCACAGGGGAGCCTTTAAGGTAAAAAGGCTACAGTTTGGAGTGAATGTCGCTCCTGGGATTTTCCAAAGCGTGATGGAAAACACACTACGGGGCATACCGGGGGTTTGCCCCTACTTTGATGATGTCTTAATTGCAGGAGACTCTACACACATTCTAGCTGAAAGGCTAAGGGCTGTTCTGTTAAGGTTCAGGAAAACAGGCCTCAAGCTCAAAAAAGACAAATGCAAAATTGGGGTGCCTTCTACTGAATTTCTGGGGTTCAAAATTGATGCTGCTGGGATTCACCCTGCTGAATCCAAACTAACTGCCATTTTAGAAGCACCTAGGCCAAAGTCTAAGGGCGAACTTCAGGCCTTTCTGGGCCTCCTGAATTTCTACAATTCCTTTCTTCCACATAAAGCGAGTGTAGCTGAGCCTCTTCACAGGCTATTAGACAAACAAGCAGTGTGGCAGTGGTCACAAACACATGAGGCTAGTTTCAATGAGGTCAAGGCCTTACTCACTTCTAACAGTGTACTTGCACACTTCAATGAGTCCCTTCCTGTGTGCATCGCTTGGGGTAGGAGCCGTCCTGAGCCACCTCAGGTCTGACGGAACTCAGGTTCCTGTTGCATATTACTCCAGAACACTGTCTTCTGCTGAGCGCAACTACGCTCAGATAGACAGGGAGGCTCTGGCTGTTGTTGCTGGAATTAAAAAATTCCATGATTTTTTGTATGGCAGGCATTTCACGGTCTTCACTGACCATAAGCCTCTGCTGGGACTGTTTACCACACGTAAACAAACTCCCCAAATCATTTCCCCTAGAATGCTTAGGTGGTCTATTTTTCTGTCTGCATATGATTTTTCCTTACTCCACAAGCCTGGGAAAGAAATGGGCCATGCTGATGGCCTCAGTAGATTGCCCCTGCCAGTAGTAGAAGCTGACCCTGTGCCAGCTGTCAACATTCTTTCCATCCAAGCCTTGCCCGAGTCCTCTCTGAATGCCAGGGATGTTGCCGCTGAAACAGGCACAAATCACACACTTTCACGTGTCCTTTCTTGGGTTTTGTCTGGATGGCCTGAGCACTGCCCTAGTCCTGAGTTTCAGAGTTTCTGGTCCAAAAGGAACGAGTTGTCCACTTCTCAGGGTTGTCTGCTTTGGGGAAACAGAGTTGTCATTCTCACCTCAATGTGGACTAGGATCTTAGAGTCCCTCCACGAGGGTCATTCTGGCATTGTTCGCATGAAGGCCCTTGCGCACAGCCACTTGTGGTGGCCTGGGTTAGATAAGGACATTGAGGCTAAGGTGCATGCATGCCACCTGTGCCAGCGCTCTCGCCCAGAGATGCCCCAAGCTCCTGTGCATAGATGGGAGGATACACAGTCCCCATGGTCTAGGGTGCACATTGACTACGCTGGGCCCTTTCAGGGCCAGTTCTTCTTGGTCCTCGTTGACAGTCATTCAAAATGGCTTGAGGTTGTACCTGTCTCATCCACCACCACTGCAAAGACTATTCAGGTACTGAGGGGGATTTTTGCTGCACACGGGTTCCCAGATGTCATCGTGTCTGACAACGGCCCTCAATTTATTTCTTCCGAATTCCAAGCTTTCTTACAGGCTAACATGATTCGTCATGTCACGTCTGCACCCTTCCACCCGTCCACCAACGGTATGGCTGAACGCATGGTCCGCATCACAAAGGACGCCTTGAAAAGACTCACCTATGGGGACTGGCATCACAGGTTGGCTGACTTTCTCCTTTCTTACCGCACCACACCGTCCACTTCTACAGGGAGAAGCCCAGCTGAACTTCGCTGGGGGCGCAAACTTACTACGAAGCTTGACCGGTTGCATCCGGACAGACTGCCTTCATCTACCTCACATCCTAGGGCACCTAGACAACTACTTGTGGGTGCCCCGGTTTGGACTCGCAATTACGGGCCTGGTCATACATGGGTCCCCGCTTCTATTTCCAGGGTCACAGGTCCTCTATCCTACGAGGTAGCCCTGGACAACGGTCGTGTCCTGCGTCGGCACATCGACCAACTCCGCCCTAGGCAGGATCTTCCAGATGAGACTCCTGGACCTTTTCCAGGGGGGAGGGGGACCCTTTAGAGCAAAGGGAGGGGCACGAGCTGCTGCCCACCTCCAATCATGGAGCCACAAACGGCTCATTCCAAGATTCCGCGAGTGCCCCAAACAGGAATTCTAAGAGCCTATCCAGCTACCAGGCATTCACGCCTACTCCAGCCAGGGAGTCACCCCGGGGGTACAATCACTATTCACCTGCACAGCACAGTACTCCAGTCAGGGAGGATACCCGGGAGCATCCCAATAAATCATACCCCGCAAGAGAGCTGGCACATAATCCCCAGAGTTGGCCTGACCTTACCCCAAGTCCTACAGGGGGTCAAACATACAGGGAGATGGTCGAGGAACCAAGTCCCGACCGCAACACCTCTAGCCCAAATCGGAGTAACTGAGTTTTGGGAAGGTACAGAAACCCACACGAGCCCGGACACAGCACGGGGTTTAGGGAATGGACAGCCTCCTGACAGGTCTTGGACGGACCTAGGAGGTTCTACAGAGACGCCCAGCAGTGGCTATCACTTCAAGGGGCCCGAGGGCCTACAGCTAGGCAGGTCAACCAGGTCACAAAGTGACAGAAGCCCTGGCCTGACGAGCCCGGTGGGCGAGCAAGCAGGCCAGGCATTGGGGCACAGTCCTTGGAAGGCACCAAGGCAAGATAAGGAGAACAGGCTCACGTCTCCCTTCAGTCAGGGAACACCTGTCAGAAACCCAGAGCTGAGAAGGTCACAGAGAGCAAGGAAATCTCCTAAGTACTTAGAGGATTACATAACATTGCTGGCTAAACAAAAGCCAGTAAACAGTAGGAGCACTGGGGAGTAGAACACTGCATCAAGAAATAATTGTATGTTGGTAGTAGTCTTAGCCCGGGGGAAAGGGGTGTTATGTCCCGAGTCTTGCAAACGGGCTCGGGGCGTTTGCAGGCAGTCCCGGGCAGGTGCAAGCTGCCCGGGACCAGACAGGCTGTCGCCAGCGCCTGTGCGCATGCGCGGGTGCTGGCGCGGGAAAAGTAACACATTGACCCGGGAATTGCCTATATAAGAGGCTGGGAGCTTTTGGGCGTTGCTGAAGCCTTCACCTGTAAGCTGAACACAGAATAAAAGAAAACCTGAGAACTACAACTGCTTCTCTTGTCTGCTTTTCGCCAAGGACTCAACAATTATAACAGCTATTATCGTAGAAAGTCCTCCTAGATTTTAATACTAGCTAGGTAAATCTTGCTCCCTGCTCCCAAAACTCCTACTCTCTCACAGTGAAAACAATAGATAAGTTCAGCTGGAGGAATGAAATGCTCACTTGCCATTTAAGGAAAACTCCTGAGAAGCTTTAAAAAGAAGTCAGCCATTTTAGATGTTGTTAGCCTTTCAAGGTAGTCTAAACAAGAGCACCGCAATGAATACTGTCACTATTGTAAGGTTATATAAACAGAACCTTGCAAGTCTGAAAGTATTACTCCCCTCCTATCCTTTTACTGTCTGGAAAACTAGGTAGGGTCCATTCTGAAATGCTTCTCATGCCTTCCCCTTCTGTGGACTGAGATATGTTTTACATATCGCTTGTCCAGTCTCCGTCTCTTCCTCCAAATCGTTCCTATATATACCATTACAAATTCATACCCAAGGAATTCACTGAACAATTATTTCCTACAGTTGTTTTGAAAATGACAAGGCCAGCACTGTTTGATCTGAGATTTATATATTAGATTTATATCCTGCCTTTAGTTCAGAAGTTCAAGATTCATACATAATGCTCTCTCCTCTCATCCCACCCAGCCCCTGCAACAATAAACTGCATATATATGCTAGCAATTCTAGTGGCTTTTTAGATTACTAGCCTACCTGGATAGCATGAACACGGAGGATATTAAAGGGAGAGAAGATGGGACCTAAGGAAAGTAGCACAGGTGCAGCTTTTGCGAAAGAGAAAGGAGATTGCTTTAAGGATGAGGTTGGGATATTGGTGAGGGATATTGGGAATATCATGATGATTAGAGATATGGGGAAGTATTACAGGAGACACTGGGCAAGCTATTTCAGGGGAAGGATGACCAGTACAATGATATGGATCACGACTTCTGGTGACTTTCCTCTCAGGCTTCTACTAAGGCTTTAAGGCTTAACTCCAATAAGCCTTAAAACTTTATTCAAGCATGTCTTGGATGAACACATGGATTGAAATCTGGCTGAGACACAGCACCAATATTGTCCTCTTGGGAATTTTCCCTCCTTCCGCTACGTTCAGTGGGAGACAAGAGATAATAATCCTTAGGGACAGTTTGAAGATGAATAGGAACTCTCTTGTGAAGGTGGTGGATTATCAATACTATTGGGCTATAGAGTCAATTACAACTTCTGTCTGTCTGCTGCTTACCTTGCTGCGTGGCTGATTTGATTCCTGAACTTCTGGATTTTATTGCAGGCTGATTTTGGAGTCTCCCAGAGCTGGTGAATACATGGCCAGGTGTACTGGGTTGATTATAAATATCTCATTTGAATTGAATACGTTATTTGGCCAAGTGTGATTAGACACACAAGGAATTTATCTCTGGTGCAGAAGCTCTCAGTGTACATGTAAAGCATCATCATCATCATCATCCAACAAGAGGGTAGAGTAAAAAAGATAATAATAAGGATAAATAATAATACTACAAGCCATACTGTGTGAGAAAATACACATACTGTAGACATTAGACAGCATTGTGAGAATTAGATGTTCAGCAAAGTGATAGCCCGAGAGAAAAAACTGTCCCTGTGTCTAGTTGTTTTGGCCTGCAATGCCCTATAGTGCCATCCTGAAGGGAAGAGTTGAGACAGTTTAATGTCCAGGATGTGAGGGGTCTGCAGATATCTTCCCAGTCTTCTTTCTGATCTGCGCAATATACAGGTCTTCTATGGAAGGCAGGCTGCCTTCAATGGTTCTTTCTGTAGTCTTAACTATCGGTTGGTGTCTGTACTGTTGCTGTACCAAACCAGACAGTTATAGAAGTACAAATTACAAATTCAATAATTCCTCTATAAAACTGTATCAACAGCTCCTAGGGCAGTCTGAACTTCCCGAGTTGATGCAGGAAGAGCATGTTTTGCTGCGCCTTTTTAATTATGGTTTTAATGTTAAGTGTCTATTTAAAAGTCCTGGGAGATTATAGAACCCAAATATTTGAAGGACTCTACTTCTGATGCTGTGCTGTTGAATATGGTAAGAGGTGGTAAAAAAGAAGGGCTCCTCCTAAAATCCACTTTCATCTCTAACAATTGTATTCAGTTCCAGACAGTTATGGCTACACCGTTTGGCCAGTTGTTCAACCTCCTGTCTATACGCAGACTCATCACTGTCTCAAATGAGGCCATGTCCATTGTATCATCTGCAAAGTTCAGAATTTTAACAGAGAGTTCCCTTGAGATTCAGTTCTTGGTATAGAGAGAAAAGAGCAATGGAGAGAGCACATAGCCCTGGAGTGGGAGTGATGCCTGCTGCCTTAAAAAAATATCTTCCCTACAGTACATCCAGCCATGTTGCTTTGCTCAGCTATGGAGGATATATCAGCTGCAGCCCTTCTGGAGAAGAAAGCCTCAGTGACATTGACTTATGCTCTTGTCACCGTCTATATATACTACAGCAGTTCATGTCTATAGAGCTTTGAAAACTCTTCAGAAGTTGCAGCTGATGCAAAAGGCAGCTGCCTATCAGCTGACAGGTAAGAATTGGTACTATAGCCAAGTACAGACACAACAAGCAAGGATTACAAGGGCAATTACAGTATCATCATCTTAGCCCAAAAAAGAATAGGAGATGAGAAAGAAACTCAAGATTGCCCTATTTTGATTCTCTTTATCATAAGAGAGGGGGGAGAGAGAGAGAGAGAGAGAGAGAAATTTTGCCAGGCTTTCACATTTCTGTGATTATGCCTTGCAACAATAAAGTAGAACTCCAATAAAATCTCCACACATTACAAACATGCAGTTAGTTCTACATGACTACAAAAAGCTCCTGCTAGTTCAGACCTAAAAGGTCCTATATGACTGGGGCCCCAAGTACCTGCAGGACTGCCTACTTCAGTTAAACTTATTTCTCCAGTTTGTCCATCCTACATTGGTTTGCTCAGGTTGCTCCCACAAAAAATTTATGGGAAAAGATGCTTAATGCTATCAATAACAGAGCCTAGGTCCCGGAATAATGTCCTCTGAAGGATCCATGTAGCACCCTGCCTCTTAATATTTGTGAATGTGAAACTGTTCAGGAGAGCTTTTCATAGTTAGATCTTATCATCAGGAGACACCAAAGTCAGTATAATTCTGGTAATTGACGATATTGCTGTGTAATCTTATTTATTTATTTTTATCTATTTATATTCTGACTTCATTATTTTTTCACATAACTAAAGGTGGCAAAAAATATCCAACACACCTTCTTTCTCCAAGTTTCCCTCCAATAACAATCCTGTGAGGTGGGTTGGGCTGAGAGTGACTAGCCCAAAGTCACACAGTCGGTTTTCATGCCTAAGGTAGAACTTGAACTCACAGTGTCCCGCTTTCTAACCTGGTGCCTTAACCACCAGACCAGACTGGCTCTTTTATGCTATATTTTTTGTAGTCTGTTAGAAATGTGGTAGTGTAAATATAATTAACTCTTCACATTCTCAATCAAAGGCCAGGTTGACTGGGAAATCTGGAGTTAAAGTCCCAACATATCTGTGAAACGTCAAGCTAGAGGGAACTTATAGGAAATAAAAGAAATGGGTGTGCCTTCACTCTGTTTTTCTCTTACTAGCTTTAAAATATAATGTAGCAGTTTTCTAATACTAATCAGGGCTCTGGCTTTTTTCTTCTATCCTCTTTTTGTTGCTGTTAACTCTGCTGTCAAGCTTAGCAACTTATCACATTAAAAATAGTTCCTTATCTTACTTTCTTGGAAAATGAAAGCCAGACGGGAGTCTTTAGCAGAGTAGCTTCAGATCTTTGATGGTTGCATTTGTAATTATTTCATTTTAATGACTTAACTATCTTAAGTGCATTTGAGAACAGGGTTGAACGCATTGATTTCTTGCTCTTTTGTCTTGCCTCAGATCAGCAATTATTCATACCTGAAAAATGCATTTAGTATAAACAGGCTTCGGGAAAGAACAGTAACCTAGAGTTTTTCATCCGTGCGTAATAACTGCTATTTTATAAACAGGACTAGAAGCCCTAAAATGAACCTACTACAATTTTAAACTATGTAGCAGCCTCTTTTTTTTTTTTTTTTTTTAAAAATGGAATATTTTTGCCAGATTTTTCTGAATCATGTTTCTTCTGAATTGCAAATAAAGAAAATCATTGTTTGGCATAACCTGCTACAATTAGATGTAGGGGATGACCAGGCTGAGCCTGGGGGAGGAGTCAAATGTGTCATCAGTCTTGAGTCTCTTTGTGCCCACAAGAGATCTAAATCCAACCCACTTTGAATTCCATTGACTCTCATCTAAGGCAAATTGGCTTTGACCGTTAGTAGTTCAGATTCTTGTACGGAACTTAAGCTTGCAATAAACATTTATATTCATTTGAACTGCTTGGATTTTCTGATTTCTTGCACTTACACTGTCAAATAACCTACTGCTGCAGGGGCCACTAAATTATTTGTTTGCTTATTAATAGTGGGTCTTATTCAAGATGACAATGAGGGTACTTACCACAAGGAGGTTGAGGGTTTGGTGAACTGGTATAAGGAGAACAGCCTAGTTTTAAACATTGGAAAAAACAAAAAGATCATTGATGATTTCAGAAAAGGCAGGCACAGCCACACTCCTCTGTGTGTTAATAATTCACCTGTGGAGATGGTTACCAGCATCACATTCTTGGGTGTGCAGTTAACAAGTAGACTGGCTTGGTCACTCAACAGCAAAACACTTGTGAAGCGGCACAGTAGCACCTTGTGCGTCATATGAGAAAAGCACATTTTCCTTCCCCTGTCCTTACCACTTTCTACAGAAGGATGATCAAGAACATCCTATCATACAGCATTATAGTCTGGTTTGGAAGCATCATTGCTTCAGACAGGAAGGTGATGCAGAGAGTGGTGAGGATGGCTGAAAATATTATTGGCAGTTCCGTCCTTTCTATCCAGGACATAGCATATAAGTGTTGCTTGAGCAGGGTCCACAAGATTGTCTGGGATACTACACATCCTCTTCACGACCTGTTTGTTACCTTCTGGAAGGAGACTTCATGGTATCTGAAGCAGAACATCCAGATTCAGTCACAGTTTTGTTCCATACAGTATTAACCTTGTGGACTCTAAAGCTTCCTCCTTCTGTTAGGTATTCAAGATGGACAGTGATTAATATTTATATGTTACTTATATGTAAGGATGTAGATCTATACATATGTTGTATATTGTATGTCTAAATGTTATGTATGTGTACACTTTGAGAGCAAGCAACTAAATTTCATTTTTAATGTGTGCCATTGTGCCCACAGTAAAAAATGACAATAAAGGTTATCTATCTATCTATCTATCTATCTATCTATCTATCTATCTATCTATCTATCTATCTATCTATCTATCTATCTATCTAATAGAATTTCTAAAGCACCCCAGTACCAAATACCTCAGTGTGACGAACAGAAAACCACAAATTCCAGTAAAACAGCCTAATTAAACAAATGCAATAAATTCATAAGACACCTATAATGGCATCCCAATCAACCTGGATCATAGGCACGATGGAGTAGGACTTTTTCTGCTAGATTTTGGAATGCACATATCTCTGAGAGAAGGCAGTTCTGCAAAGCTGGGACTATTACCAGGAAAACATGTGATCTTATGGATCTAGTAAGGTGAGGGAACTCTCAGAAACTCTGCTGTAAATGATTGGACTGGATGGATAGATTCTGTTCTGGCAAGACATTGCCAGATTTAACCTGGTGCTTCACAGCATAGGACTTTAAAGACCAGCACTTTGAAGCCTATTGGTAACCATCAAAATGGCTTTAAATGAGGTCTTTATTCTGCACTGGCAGGATTGTCCTAACAGCAACCTTGCCACTGCCGCTTCTGGATCTTCTGCAACGGTAGAGAGTATGATGCAGAGAGTATGATGCAGTAATTCAACCAAGTGAGGATCAAGCTACAAGTTAACAACTTAAGGGTAACCTGGTCCCAGCAGAGTTGTATCTTGTGCATCAGCCAAAGCTTCCACCTTCTATTGAAGCAGGAACAAATAGTCCAGAAGGACATTTGAATCACAAATCACCTCCTTTAGAGGAAGTGTGGCTCTTTGCAGAATAATTATTAGGACTGACATTGACAAGATGCTCCGTTGTTGATGAACAGCAATTTCATTGATGAATAGCAACTCTCTTGGGGAGGGATTTCATCTAATGTTTTTCTTCATCTAGATACCTACGGCTTCCAAGCAGAGATTCAGGACTTCTACAGCATCTCCAACTCAGCTTGAGATGACAAAATAGAACTGAAAGTCATCAGTGTATTGATGATGCCTCACCTTGTACCTCTAAATGACCTTTCCTAGTGGTTTTCATATATATTTTTTGTGCTGGCATGCCTGGCTGCCTGGAAACAAATTAGCAAGTTATAAATCTGTCACAAGCCAGAGGTAAGCAAGACTTTATTACATTTAGCTAGAGGAAAACAGCCTTTAAAAAAGTCCTTTTGAGGATAGTCTCATTGACCATGCCGATGTTGAGGAGGTGTGATCAAAGCTAACCTCACTGCTAAGGAGATTAGAAAAAAGGGGTCTGTCTACCTTTTTTAAACAGGCTAAACTACTTAAAGCCTTTTTCGATATGAAAGAAGATTGGGAATTGAGAGACTATTGGCGTGAACGTAATCAAGAAGAAAAGGATTTTACGTTTTTCTCAGATAGACATCAATCTTTTTCAAGAATTGATTTCTTTTTGATTACAACAGATTTATACAACAGGGTAAAGAATGTAAAAATTTTTCCTAGGACACTGTCCGATCATAGTCCAGTTTGGATGGAACTGTTTGCAGAGAAGGAAGACAGGAGATCCTGGAGGGTGAATGAGAACTTATTTAAAAAAGAAAAAAATGTTCACAAATTAAAGGAATGTTTAAAGGAATATTTTACTTTAAATATGAATAAGGGAACATTAATGTCAATGGTGTGGGATGCAAGTAAGGCTTTCATGCGTGGTATTTTGATAAAAATGAATAATTTGCATAGACAGGAACAGACTCAGAAACGGAAAGACTTGGAAGAGGAGATTAAATTAAAAGAGAAATCTTTAATTTCAAATCCCTCAGATGAGAAGGTTAAAGGAGCTTTAAAATTGTTAAAAACACAATTTAATATGCTGATGGCTGATCAAGCCGCAACCAATTTGCTATTTATGAAACAAAATACATTTTGTAATGCTAATAAACCAGGGAGATGGTTGGCCTATCAGTTAAGAAAAAAACAGAAACAGAGGAATATAGATAAAATAAATTATAATGGTAAATTGGTTTATCAGAAAGAATTGATTAAGAAATCTTTTTTAGAATATTATCAAAAATTATATAAGGGTTCTAATATTCAAACTACAGACATAAATAATTATTTAGGCAAAGTTAACTTTCCTAAATTAACAGAAGATCAGGGAAAAAAGATTAACGGTTTAATTACTAAGGAAGAAATTGTTACAGCTATTAAACAATTAAAATTGGGCAAAGCGCCGGGTACGGACGGGTTGACATCTATTTATTATAAAACTTTAGTAGAAGAGATGATTCAACCGTTGTGTGAACTGTTTAATAAGTTATTACAGGGTTTAGAAATCCCTCCATCCTGGCGTAATGCATTTATATCTCTGATTCCAAAAGATAGTCAGGATCTCACTTTGCCTAAAAATTATAGGCCTATATCTCTTTTAAATGTGGATTATAAAATTTTTGCAAAAATCTTAGCTAACAGGCTTATGGGGATCTTGCAGCAGCTTATACACAGGGATCAATCGGGTTTCATAACTGGAAGGTACATGAAGAATAATGTTAGACAAATTATTAACTTACTAGAGTATTTAGAAAAGAATAACCAAGTCCCTGCAGGTCTGATATTTTTGGATGCTGAAAAAGCCTTTGACCAAGTGAATTGGCAGTTTATGTTGTGTTTAATTAAGGAGATGAACTTTGGACAAAATATATTACAAGTATTATCCAACATATATCAAAAACAGACTGCTCAAATTATTGTAAATGGGGGTTTGTCAGAGGCTTTTGTAATAGAAAAGGGAACAAGACAGGGATGCCCGTTATCCCCGTTATTGTTTGTTTTAACATTGGAAATTTTGTTGATTAAAATTCGGGAGTCTCAAGAAATAAAAGGAATAGAAATTAATAAAAAAGAATATAAACTAAGAGCCTTTGCAGATGACTTGGTTGTTACTTTGTCTCAACCTGTTTCCTCGGTGGTGAAATTATTACAATTGATTCAACAATATGGATGTGTTTCTGGTTTTAAAATTAATAATAATAAGACTAAAATATTAGCTAAAAATATGACTAATGGTGATAAACAGGCTTTAGTTAACTTAACAGATTTTGAAATTGTTGATAAGGTAAAATATTTGGGGGTTACACTATCTGTTTCTAATGTAAAATTGTACAAAAATAACTATGAAAAGCTGTGGATGGAGGTACAGAAGGATTTAAAAAATTGGAATAATTTACAGTTATCCCTTTTGGGTAGAATTGCAGTTATTAAAATGAATGTCCTGCCAAAGTTTATTTTTCTATTTCAAATGCTACCTGTTTTAAAGAACGAACGTAACTTAGATGAATGGCAAAAAGGTATTAATAAATTTGTTTGGGCAGGGAAGAAACCAAGGGTGAAACTTAAAATAATGCAAGATTTTCGTGAGAGAGGTGGACTCAAGGTGCCAAATATGAAATTGTATTATGATGCTGTAGTACTGACTTTGATTAGCGACTGGGTGAATTTAACAAATATAGAAATACTTCATTTGGAAGGCTGGGACCTACTTTTTGGATGGCATGCCTATTTAATATTTAATAAAAAAGTGGATTGGGTTTTTAAGTCTCATATTATAAGAATCTCTTTGTTAAGAGTGTGGAGAAAGTATTATAAAAGTGACTTCAAAATACCATTATGGGCTATACCTCGGCATGCCATAGAAGGTATAAGGAAAGGGGTAAATATGGATAAGGTCTCTTATGCACAGTTACTAAGATGGGATGGCCAAGACTGTCAGTTAAAATCTTTGGAAGAATTAACACATGAAAATTTAACTTATTCATGGTTCCAATATAGACAAATAGTGGATAGATGGAAGATGGATGGTAAAATGGGCTGGCTTAGAGAAGATGGAATTTTTTTAAAAGAAGTAAGAGACCAAAGGCCAACCCATATTAAGAGAGTTTATGGGGTTTTAGTGGAATTAGATTCAGAACCTGAATTAGTTAAAGATTGTATGATTAAATGGGCACAGAATATTGGTGAAACGATTTCAATGGATATTTGGGAACTTATTTGGATAAGAAATGTTAAATTCACACAAGCGCAAAATTTAAGAGAGAATTTTTATAAGATGTTTTATAGATGGCACCTTGACCCAAAGAAAATGTCCATTATGTACCCTAATCTACAGCCGAAATGTTGGAGATGTGGATACTTGGATGCTACCTATTATCATATTTGGTGGACCTGTAAGCATATAAAAGCTTTTTGGATTAAGATATGGTGGAATATTCAAAGAATTTTTAAAAGGAGGGTAAAATTTACGCCGCAATTATTTTTATTAGGTATTGTTATTGACTGTGATGCTAAAGAGGTTACATTGATGTTAAATTTGATTACAGCCGCTAGGCTATTAATAGGACAATATTGGAAGAAGGAATCTTTGCCTACTTTACAAGAATGGTTTTACAAAGTTTCGTATTTGGCAGAAATGGCAAAGATTTCGGCTTTCTTAAAGGAGCAATCTCAAGAAAAATTTTTTGCGGTATGGGAAAAATGGATAAATTTCATACAATATAATTTGGATATGGAAAAATATTATTTAGCTTTCTCATAATTTGTAATGAATGCTATTTCTTTCTTTCTTTCTTCTTTTTCCTTTTTATATATATATAATTTTTATGTATTATTATTCATATATATTTTTCGTCTATTTTCTTCCTTTTTCTTTCTCTCTCTCTTTTCTTTTTTTCATTTTTTTATTTTATTTTTTTTTTTTCTTCTTAGTATATATTACTTATTTTAAAGTTTATGTTATGCATATTATTATTATATATATTATTATTGTGATTTTTAATCATTATTATTAACTATTTTATAAATTGTAAATGTTATTTTTAAAAAATTTGTTAAATAATCCTATATCCAGTTCTGGGAAGTCGGGGGGGGGTGGGGTGGTTGGGGAGGGGGGGGTGGATTTTTATTTGTAAAACTTTTGAAAAATTTTAATAAAAAAAAAAAAAAAAAAAAAAAAAAAAACAATCATGTCTCAGACTAAAATGCAGCAATTACAGGATAAGAACACACCATATCAATTAATGCTCCAACTGCAGTGGCAGAGCTGTTGTAACCAACCATAAATGAACATTATTTGAGGTGTCATTATGTGTTGAGATGAAGTGAAAACCAATTTCATGATTTTAATGCAATCCTCTATTAGTATGCTATGATAGGAGATTCAACTTTGTTATTCCAAAGGTCACATAAATAATTAATATCTAGTCTACCAATAAAGGAGCCACAGTTCATTCATCCAGAATTTTTAACCAACATGGAACTTCAAATGCAGTGATTGTATTTAGACCAAAAAAAAAAAAAAGCTATGGAAGTACAGTATTTTTTACATTAATGCATAGCTCCATAGCTTAATTTTCCTTTCTTCTAAAGCGGTGTTTCTCAACCTTGGGAACTATAAGATGTGTGGACTTTGGAAGTCCACGCATCTTAAAAATTTTAAAGGTTAAGAAATACTGTTCTAAAGAGAGAATTACATGGCATTTCCAATAAAAGGCATAAAGTTATCATTGGTACCTGTTATCATGGACAAAGCTGACTTGTGATACCTTGTTAGAATATCAGGGTCACTAATGTTAACAGAAAAATAGCTGGCAGAAAAAGAATTTAAGCTTTAAAATATGTTTCATTTTCAACAATGGTGCAGAATTGTCATCAAATATGAAAGAGTGACTTAACCCAATTATTTTATCTCTACAAGTTGTTAGAAAAAGAATTATCTATTTTGGCAATCAGCACTGGGGAAGTAACGTGGTAAAACATCTTGTACCAGTTTTAGTAAGTGTAATATTCACGTTGACATTAATATTTTTTTTGCATTCATATTGTCCTTGTTGCCTGTCAGCTTTGCTGTTTAAGTTGAACATCCATTTAATCACATAGCATTAACTTGTTTGGTTTCTGAATCATATTTTCATAACAACCTGTAAATAAGCTCCAGCAAACATTCTCAGTTTTGCATTACATTTTTAAAAATCTAAATCCAGACAGGTTTCTAAGTATTTTGTTCTGGTTTTGAGATTCCTTTTGATCTATATTTATTGTTTGAGATACTGAAACCAGTAAGGTGATTTTGACTGTTCCAAAGAAAGCATCCTGAAAGGGATTGCCTTTGTTTTATTAAGAATTAGATCTTACAGTCTATACAAAATATCATTTCATAATTTATCAAATTATTTTGTATATTCACCTTTGTGTAATTAAATATTTAATATTGAAGCAAGGGGTGGTATATCTGAGCTGATTAATTTTCTGTTTTTCCCGTAAGTTCATCTTGGAATGAGATTCATCCTAATAACATTTATCTTACTCAAATACTCAAAGGAATTCTAGCACATATATCAAGATCTTCTTTTATTTGTCTCAAAACAGAATAAAAGTTCAAATTCACCAGTTGAGAAGAGTTCCTGAAGAATTTTGTAATAAGATAAACATAATCTAAAAATTCAGTCCTTATATTTTCAAGATCTGAGGAGTTTTAATTTGATTTTTTTTTTTAGATTCTGATATATTTTCTATGCTTTTCAACTGACTGTACCCTACCCTGCTTATGCTGGCTCTGATTGTGATAAATATTTGATTTGATATATTCAGTTTGTAGGGAAGCCAGACTCACATTCTAATGAAATAAATTTACAAATATTGATTCCTGGTCCCCATGTACAATGTGTAATTTCCATAGGAATCTGCATGGAGGTAGGAGGACAAGTTACAAAATAGACATCATGACTTTATGTGTAGAGGTGGGGGCCAGGTAGAGGTCGTGTGCAGCAAACTACCCCCTCCAAAGCCTGTGTGCCTCTTCTCTCTACATTATCTAATCCCTTCACATCACCAT
The DNA here is from genome assembly GCF_016545835.1 of Crotalus tigris. Lineage (NCBI taxonomy): Eukaryota > Metazoa > Chordata > Lepidosauria > Squamata > Viperidae > Crotalus > Crotalus tigris. The sequence continues at coordinate 5,105,284 of NW_024096554.1, read as the reverse complement.
GGTAATGTGGGAAAGTACCCCAGACTGGTACAATGACCTCATCTGCCTGATATCAGCTAGCTTACACCAACAGAATGTTACAGCCAACTGCTCTCTGTTTTGGGCCTCTGGCTTCTATATTCTTAAGGACTGGTAAGGAGTTTAACCAATGAAATGCTATTGCCATGTTAAACTTTTGCTGCTTGTAAAACTGTATAAAAGAATAAATGCTTCAAAAACGGGCAGCCATATTTGCACCCTGCAATGACTGAGCACTGATTACTACATTTATGTACTCTTGTTAGACATTGGGCACTTTGATTCCCACAAGGGACGAATGGCTGCAAAAGTTGATGGAGTTAGCAGAGATGGCTAAATTGACTGCTTTGATTAAAGAAAAAAAACACAATTACTTTTGTTTCTACTTGGAAACCGCTTCTGGACTTTGTGCTTGAGGTGGAAAAAAATGAAACTTTGATTTCGGGTTTGACCAATTAGATAGTTTTGTTATTATAGAAATGGCTAGCTTATACTATTATGTAAAAGTAAAAAGTGGAGGTTTGATATTATTATCTTATTTTACTGCACCAAAGAGAATCAGCAGTCAATGGTTTTTCTTTCTTTTTCCCCCTTTCCCTAAACTTCTCCCTTCCCTTCTTCCTCCCCTATTTTCCTACTATTTTCTTTTGTATTTTTGTATTTTATATTATGTGCGAACACATAAAGACAGGGTTTGCATTATAACACCATGATGCCTATGTCACCAATTTTCCAATGTTATGGTTAGCTGACAATTCGTCAGCGTATAATAACATTTTATTTTCCCCTTCCTTGTTTGTTCTTTGAATTTCTAATTATGCAGGCAAAAGGTTCTAAAGCCAAATTAAAAAGAAAAAGAGAAAGATGGCATCTTTGTTATGTACCCTGACATAACCTTAACCAAGAAGAAGGCATGCTATTAATAATCTATTATCATTTGGGAATTAAATAGATCATATCAATTCAAAATATAAAAGTTTGGAAAAATTCTAAAGAAATTAAAACTTACTTCAAAAATGCCAAGGAACTATATCAAAGATTTTCTCATCATCCAAAGAAATTATAGCTGTAGAGCCTTCTCTATTTTGGGTTAAACCAAGAACAACAATTAAAAATTTGATATTGTCAGAATCTTGACTGCTCTGTATAAGTCTAGCCTCTAGTGATACACTAGAGTTGGAAAAATACCCTGTAATCTACAAGCCAAAGTAGCTGTTAAAATCTTAGCATCTAAGAGAAGATATCTATAGTTAGCATAGTGAGTAACATCCCTGGCAGCTTGAGAAATAAATGCAATATTTGCCTCGTTAAAATTAAAAGGCAGAAATTTGTTTGCAAAGGCATCGCTGTAAATCTGCACTCAAGTAGAAAACAAAAAACTCAATATACTTTTAATACCAATCATCTGGAAAACTACCAAGATCAAACGTTTTCCACAATTTAATGGATTTAATTGTAGTGGCAATGTCTTGAAGAAAAAGAAATGAAGTCTTTGGTTCCTCTCAAATATTAACTGCAGTTCTAGCAACCAAGAAGTTGCCTATCCCTTCACTCAACCATTATTTTTAACCATATTTGATTGCTGACTTACACATTATGCTGAGCCAGAAACCACAATTTAAGAACCATAGTTGTTATGTATACACAATCTAGGAGTGGAGAGACCCTGTTAGTGGTCTTATCCATGGATTTGGCACACAGTGAAAGGACTAGGAAAGGACTCTGAAAGACAATGCTCCAGTTATGTGTTTGGATAGCTCAATTCCTGACTTATTTCAGAAAACAATTATATGCCCATTCACTTAGGTATTTATAAATAATAAGCTATACCGGGACCAGAGCAATTGTTATAGAACTACCGGTACTGTATTTTTAAACAGCCTTTCATTGTCTTGGTTTTAATTTAAGTCTCTGAACCCTTTTCCTGAAAATTTTGTCCAGCCTTGTGGCAGGAAAATTGTACCATATAGCAATCGATAAATAAAACAGATCTTCATGAAAACCTTTCATGGCAATTTGGAAACCCATAAATCTGTTCTCAGAGTCTTCATATTGATTACAGTTTAACCCTAATCTTAAAGCCTGTTATTTCTTCCTCCCCAGATAAACAAACAGATAAATCAGGACTTAAGGTTGCTGTATTTCAGGAGATTGGGCAGAGATGGCAGCAACTGTCATTTACTGAAGACTCAGCCAAATCCAGCTACTATTTGTCCATCATCCCCAGCCTTGTCTATCTCTTTCTATTAGAGAAGAGCTCTCTGTCTGGAATGGAGAGAAGGCAGATTTCTTTTCTTCACTACACATTTCCTGACTTCTAAGTCATTAAAATATGACCTTATTCTAACAAAGTAAACTTCAGAGAACAGGCATAAACAACCCACTGAAATGATATTATCCACAGGGTCAAAGTGAGGTAAAGAAAAACAGTTGCTTCAACTGTCATTAGAACAGCGTGTTCTATCTTCTTTTCTTTTCATTTTATTCCTTGTCCTGTTTTCAGTTTCAGCAGAATTAGTTTATCCGTTCTTGCAAATGTTTTTAAACTCTTGTTTACTACTTAACTGTATTTATTTTCTGAGAACCCTCTCCAGCCTTGTACCATCTCCATTATCATTTACAGATATAGGTCTAGTGCCAGTGATTCTGTGAATCTATGCCCTCTGTCTCCCTGCTAATGTTTAAAGCCTTCACGGTGATGTTGCTATACATGTTTTTCCCTCCCCTTTTCAGAAACAGCTCACTGCTACTTGTGAGCTTCTTACACTGGTAACAGAGGTTGCAGTCAACAGATCCAAATCATTCTCATGCTGTTTTGCCTTATTTCTTAAAAAGAGATAGTTGTGCTTACAGTTCCTTCAACATCTTACCCAAGGCTTTATGGTGGTTGTAATCCTTTGAAATATTAATCCTGTTTCTAGAGATGTCATTTTCTGCAAATAGATTAGCAGGACTGGATGCCAATCAGTCATTCTGTGAGCCTTGGTAAACTTCAAGGAGCATGTATTGGGCAGGGGGGGGGTAGGGGTGGGAAGAGAGAAGTGGCAATCAAAATATATTTTAAAAATGCATCAAGACCCAATATAGCCTGATGCAAAGACATCACATGTTACAAACTAGGCGAAGGGACTGAAGATTGGCAATAGGCAATCATAACACCTGCCAATGTAACACCCTTGCTCAGGTTCTGTTGAGATCCAGTGCTACAAATATGGCATAATACCAGGATGGGGGGGGTCACCTGTCTCCAATCATTTCTGCCTGCCCAGTATCTTCTGGCAGAGTGGGGGCACTCCAGATCCCCTGTGTTAAATGTGGTCATCTGACAACACTGAAGAAAACATGCCCTCTCTGTCATGGCCTCCAGCCTCTGGAACAGTATCCCCCCAGAGATATGGATGACACTTTCCTCCTTGGGTTCTGAAAGCACTCAAGACCTGACTTTGATCTCAGGTCTGGGGTTAATGTATTGTGGGATCCCTATTATGATTCTTCATTCTTATGATAGTTGTTTTAGTCCAGGCTGCCTCTGTTGCATGTTTTTTTTTTATGAACTTATTTGTTTTGGGCTCTGGAAGCTGCCCTAAATCTAACAGGGGGCAGCTACAACATATTTAAATAAATAAATCATACATCATACATTGTTGAGCTAGAATCATTTTGGCTGAGCCAGAATGCTCACAGTGTTGTGCAGTTATAGGAGAACAACACTAATTTAGATGTGGCCCCAAAGCTGAGTGTGGAATTGTCCAAGGATGGAACTGGCTGGTTAATCTTTGGCTCAACTGATTTGAATCCAGATTCAAGCAGGTCAGGTAGGAAGGTCTAGAAAAAAAGGGGAGCAGGAAAAGCAGGGAGGCATTTATAAGGAGCTAAGAATATAGGAAATTTGAAAACGCAGACTGAGAGAACAGTTTTCAGAAAGATGGGGGGGAAAGTAAACTTGAAAATAAGTGTGATGGGCAGTGAAACACAGATGAGGAGACTCAGCGGTTTCAATGCTCTATCAGAGCTTTATGTAGACATGTCTCTCTTCACAATTGCCCCATTTGCAGAACCTGGTGAATCACAGTCTAGCCAACCATATTTTAGCCTATGATATTGTGCAAATTCAGCCCACTGTGATCAGTTTATGATGGGAATAGCATACAAAATTACAAAACCAAATAAATTGACTAAATCTTGGTTAACACAGTGGAGTGTGTCACAACAAGCCAGCCACTATTATCACTTATCTTCTGGAGGCAATGCATAAATAGAAGGGTAGAATTAATAAAAATATCCTTTTCATCCTTTCTGTTTAGTTCAGATAGTTCCTTGGTGATGTATCTCGCTAATTCCTATAGTAAATCTTGGCTCAAATCACTAGCTTTTAAAAACCATTATCACCATTATTATTACACTGTGTTGCCTTCAGAACCCCCTTGTTTCTTGAACCCGCATTACTGTTTTTAAGCCAAACAATTTTTGTCTCGACAGGTTGAAACATCTCTGTAGGCAGGCACATGGAAAAGTACTGCAGGTCTATTTTCCTTTGGATCGTTATGTTAATTTCTTTGGAAAACTACACTTTTTTCTGAGCAAGGTCAGGAGCTACATGGGTGGCATAGTCTATGATCCTTGGCTGGTATGAAGGGATACAATTGTTTAGGAATATTTCTTTTTAATTTGATCTTAAGCTTTGCTTTTGTTCCCTTTTGTAATCTTCTGTACAGTAATAGCAAAAATCTGGATCTGGATTTTTGAAACAATTTCTTTTTCAAAAATAACTTAAGTGCTTACTGCAGAGAAAATAACATGGGATATCAGAGATAGTTTATTATTCCTATGGAGCAAGGACTTGGCTGTCTTTTGGCCTTGTGTTAGCCCTAAGACTGCTATTGAGGATGCCCCAATTCCCAGTTACCTTGGCAATAGTCTGTGTTGGGGATTGTGTAAACCTCAAGCTGACCTACAGTTAAACCTCAATTAAAGCATTTTGAAGCTAGAGAAGAACAACTTGATACTTGCCTTTGTTCATGAACTAAGGAGCTCAAATTCCCCCAACAGAGAACTGGAATCTCTAATTTTCCACTTTACCGGTTGCCCAGGTTGTCTTCCAAAATGAAGACAAAAGTTTTCTAGCAGTGCCAGAGTGCAAGGCTCCATTTGCATGGAGATACATCTGGATATTCCTGCTTGTTTTCAATCCAGTAGTCATGGGGATTAGAGGTTCAGCGTCACAATATTGCAGTTAAGGGCTCGGATACCAGTTGAAGCCATGCATACTTGTTTGGAAACTCTTTAACCGGTCCCTACAATCTCGAACCGAGTCCATGAAACCAATAGTTAGGTTTAGAGATAATGCTAAGCTAGGGGTTGGCAGCATTTGATAGATTGGAGGTCATCACCTCCAATAGGTTACTTATTCTCAATGTTAACATTACTCTCAAACCTGTCAAATTGACTAAAATCAGGCAGCCAAAATATAGTGCAAACTCAGGTTGTTGCAATATTGCCTTAATCCCAGCCTTCAAATCAAATCAGATTTTTATTATGATCATGGACCAGCATGATAGGGTGGAGCATCATCAATTAAAAATCATAGAAGACACATCAGAGTATCATGAATAGCTAGAAAATATAAACAAATAAATGTACTCTATTAAAACAGAAAGTATATATCAAAACCAAGGGTCTACAAGAATCTAAAAGAAGGGATAAGAACATTAGATGAATGTAGGGGAACATAAAAGTTAGTATATGAAAGATTATGTGTGTGTATGTGTATGTGTGTGTACACATACATGGTTACATACATGCATACATTATGAAGAACTAACTTTTCTCCTTCTTCCAATCTAATTCCAGCAGCTACATGCAGCCATGCTCAAAGCTAATGGGAAAACTGGGAAATTGATTGTAAAATTGCATTATTTCACTTTCATAATTCAGAAAAATTTTAAAAGCAAAAAAAGAATGACAAAAATTCTGCTGGGAAACCTATATTGAATTTAATATTTTTATTTAAATTTTTACTATTACCTACTTTTACTTACCTATACAGAATTCCATCAGAACTCAGACGTCCTTTTAAAATGCCAGATGAATGAACAAATGTACATAGGAAAAATGTAGAAAGAAGAAATACCTGGTGATTTATTTTATTTATTTTTTTAGTGCTCTGTGTGTGGGGGGGGGCGTAATAGGATTAATATTACTGTATGATCAGTAATAACTTGGTGGCCAGGAAATTGTTGAATAATATATTTTCTGCTTCACTGGAAGGAACCTGGAAAAGTACTAATTGGCTCATGATATTCTTTGCCTTCTCTCTGTGTATCAAGTTTGGTTGATGTGAAGATAATCATGAGTTTCCTTTTAAAATGTTTTGTTCGTTCGTTCGTTCATTCATTCATTCATTCATTCGTATACCAGTATTTTTCAAACAACACTTAAAACATCCATGTGAAATTAAGACTAATAACTGAAATAAAAATAAAACAAATACACAACCCTATTGAATCAGCACTTTCATTTTGTCAACAACACAATATAGCCAGAAAGCATCATCTCCATTTATAAACACTTTGCAAATGGTCTTGAGTAATTTTATGAAGGGAGGTATCTAAATGTAATACTGAAGCTCAAAGCTTGAATGTTAAGAAGTCAAAGAAAAAGATGTACTAGAAAGTTTTGACTTTAGAAAAAAAAAGGGTGAAAGGGTGAAAAAGAAAACAGGGTTTTTTTCTTTCAGTAAGGTCAAAGAATTTGAAAGAATATAATGAAACTTATTAATAAAAATGGTGATAGTTCACAAAGAATATTAGGTGCAAATAGATACATACATATTATTTCCATAGCAAGGAAGATAAAGCAGAATGGTTAAATTGATTATTTTATTTAAAGAGAAAAATATATTTTCATTTGGATATCACTTCTGGATTTTGTGCTTGTGATAAAAAATGAAACTTTGACTTTGGTTTTGTTGATCAGAAAGATTTGTTGCTATAGAAATGGCTAGTGATATATTAATATGTAAAAGCAAAACATTGAGGATGGAGTGTTTTTATCTTGTACTGTGCTAAGAAGAGTTGGAAATCAATGCCTTTTTTTTCTCCGCTCCTTTTTCTTCCTGTAATTTCCTATTTTATTTTCTGTTCTTTGTATTTTATATAATAAAATAAATAAAAATTTAAATTTAGGAAAAAGCATCTTTTGGACATAGAAATATAAATGTATGGCCCCTTTCTCTCAATGGATTGAAGACCTGATTACTTTTGCCACCTATAAGCAGATTGCCTATAAACACAGATTTTGTATGTGCAAATATAATGAAATATGGAACTCAATTAAACAAAATATAATGAGTTAAAAAGTAATAGTTATTAAAATATATTGAAATATATATGCATTTGAATAACATTTACATTAGCTAAGTATATAGAAAATTGTAACTGTTAATTGCTAGAATAATATATTTTATTTCTTTTTGTGTAGCGTTTTTACTTCTTTAAACACTTTTTATAAGTATTTTTATGAAGCTTATCAAAGAGGGAGCAACTAGAATGTGATCTGGGCACTGTTCCAAAAATCAGATACTGCCACAGACAAGCAGCCTTTTCACTTCTTAGAAGTGGAGCATTTCAATTTGCTTTTACTGAGATGATTCCATTGCCGAAAACACTTTTACTTGGCGTATATGGTGGTGTTGAAGATGTGCCAAGTCATATCAGACATAGTATAGGCCAAAAGCAGTACTTTACATTCCACCTGGAAGCCAGTGCAGGGGGTATAAACAAGTGTAGTGTAAGGACCCACCCCACTTTGCATCTTAAGAAGACAGAACTCTTGGAATAATTCTTCCAACAGGAATCCTTTATTAAGAGAAGTGGTTGCAGGCATGCTAGACAGGACTTGGGGTTCAAGCTCTTCCATTCAAGGTTTTAAGGGGTTCCCCAGTAGTCCCACCCAATCAACCCCCCTTCCAGTGATAGTTTCAAGTATCACAATTCCACCCCTTTTCTTCTTTCTTCCGTCTGGATGGAGACTTCAGATAACTACATGAAAGGCAAATACTCTCCTTTGGTATGCTAACACTTCGAGGTTACAATAAACACACATTCAACATTCAGCCCTTTGAAGTGTACTGAAGGAAGTGAGGGCCATAAAGCCCCTTTGTTCTCCCCCTTCTCTCCCTCTTATGGCAGAATCCAGAGATGGCAGAATTGGGAGTTTCTATATTTGATAATTAAAGATGAAATATAATTGGATTCTGACATGTAGTATGGTTCTGTTAATATATGCCAGTTAGCACATGAACTGGTGTATTCTAGATCAGTGGTAATTTCTGAGTGGCCTATGAAGGTAGCTTCCACTATATTGCAATAGTTCAGTTGAGGAGTGATAAGGGCAGGGCTTTTTTTCTCATAGCACGCCCAGAACGGAGTCCCGGCACCCTTTTTGGATGAAACCTTGTAGGATAGGCAAGGCGGGTTGTATGATGTGTGTGAGTTCCGGCACCTTTTTTTTTTTTTTTTTTTTTTTTAGAAAAAAAGCACTGGATAAGGGCATGAGTTGTATAAGAGTGGGAGGTGGAAATGTTGTTGGTGAATACAGCTCACCTTTTTTTGTTGGGCTTCCATATTATTGGATCAATGATTAACCAACTACATTTTAGCCTAGTATGCTATGTGAACCCAGACCACCATATTTGAGGTTCACGTATAAACCCGTAAAATTACATTAATTAAATAAGTTAACAGACATTGTGAGAACACAGCTTTCTTCTCTGTCTCCTCTATGAAAATTGTCATTAAAATTGTTTTAATTGGAATATATCAGGCCAGAACTGAATTTGCACTGGTCATATCCTACAAGCTGAAGAGTAATAATTTAATTTTGTAAATTTTATACATGTACACACCTATCTTTATAATCCATATATGAATCTAACCTTCTTTAATTTGAGAAAAAATGTGTTTTTTCCCTTTTCTTCTCTAAACTACTAAAAGTGTAATTACTCAAAAGACTTGTTCTATTTATAAAGGATTCTATGTTAATTAGACAAAGCAGGTGCAAGACAGGAGCGGGAAACAGATTTCTCACAATTCTTTATCCACATCTGAAAAAAAACACAAAAAGTATATTTGTAGGGAAGAAAGCCATAAAAATGAGCATTATTAAGGATGGGAAGGATATAATAAGAATTTCTCTCCGTGATATAGCAGAGAGCCTTTTTTTTTCACCAATGTTACAATGAAAAGGTGTATGACAGAACTTTATAACCAGCATTCCCTCATTTCAGAACATCCTAGAATGTAATGTTTGAAAGGATAGTATCATTCATCCCCTTCTCAGTGGTAGAAATCCATCCCTTAACTGATTCATTTATTGTACTTGTGTTCTGCCACAATCATAAGTGACTCTATGCCAAGCCTGTGGCAGAGATGTAAATCCTACTCTTTAAAAAGTTATATTAGGAGATACTGAAGATCCATATGCTGGATATAAAGTGCAGTTTTGAGTTGTATAATTTATACTATTTTTTATTTTTTAATAAAAATTTTAAAGTATAGTAAAATATACAAAACAAAGAACAAAAAAAAGAAAACAAGAAATAAATTAAAGGGGAAAAAAAAAGAAAAAAAATATAAGTGCCTTCAATCTTTCTATCAAGTAATTATACCTCTTTGTCCCATTTTTAATCCCAAAATCATGAATTCATTTTTTTCAGTCCATATAAAGGTTCCAGTCTACTGGGGTTTTTTTTCTCCAATCAAACTGATCAGCTTCACCATTTCTGCACGTTTATAATCCAATTTTATAATCCACTATAGGCATTTCATTGCCTTTCTAACTTTTTGCATACAATAATCTTGCTGCAGTTACCATATATAACTTTCAAATTTATTCTATTTTTCATATTTAGAAATAAAGGCCTGCATGGGGATGTGCTCCTGTCTCCTCCACCAGAGGAAAAGTCAGAACTCATATAAGCATTGAGCTTGGCAAGCTAATACTAACAGTTTCAGAAACATACCAACTTTAAGGCTATCAAGCACTGAGCCATTTATTTGTTAATTCAACAGGATGGGAGGAAAAGATCTGGAATTTAAACCCATGAGATAAACATAAAATCCTTGACTTTGCACCTCAGCAGCCAATCTACTATTGTGGGGCAAAATGTTGATTTAACTCAGAGGTTGCAGATTATGATGACCATTCATCCAGTTCAATCTAGTTCCATAAAAGGACACAAAGTCCCTACTGTAATAATATTAGATTATTTGCTGACTTTTTAACATTTCAGTCTGAGAATCCTGAAACAGCTATATTGGCAGTTTATCATTAAATTTGGAAAAAATGGTAAAAGTTAGATTTATAGAACATGTCAGGAAAAATGTGGAGTTCTTTTGTTTCCTGGATTATTTCTTATATTAGTTCCTTTTGCTTTGGAACATAGCTTTTAAAAATGCCCTAACTTTGCCAGGTTCCATAGTGCCTACGTATATCCATATATTCAATAGATAATTGAATACAGGTAGTCCTCGACTTACAACAATTCATTTAGTGAGCATTCAAAGTTACAATGGCACTGAAAAAAGTGGCTTATGTTCATTTTTCACACTTATGACCATTGCAGCATCCCCATGGTCACGTGATCAAAATTCAGATGCTTGGCAACTGCTTCATATTTATGACGGTTGCGGGGTCCAGGGGTCACATGGTGACCTTCTGACAAGCATTGTCGATGGGGAAATATTCTACAACAATGGTTCTCAACCTGGGGGGGGGCATGATGTCATCACAGGGGATCTGTGAAGGCTTAAAGAAAAGTTATGATTTAAATCTTGAGTTAAGTCCTGGGGGGGTGTCCGTGGCCATGGTCTGTGGCCACAAAAGGTATTTAAAGGGGGTTCGTGGTGAAGAAAAGGTTGAGATCCACTGTTCTCCAGCATAACAACCCCCTTTTCCTAAACAGTGAAGCAATAAAGGCTTCCAACATTGTATTCTAAGACAGAATGAAACAGCCAGTAATCCAGTCACTTTTGAGATGGCTAACCAGCTGACATTTTTTGAATATTTAAAGGTGTTGTAATAGAAGATATAAAAACTGGTGGTTCCATTAGGGTTTGGATCAGTGTGGATGGTGTGGAGGAATGCAGAATATCCCACAGGGTTTTTTTTTTATTTCATTTATTTAACTCCATCCTTTAAAACCCTTGTGACAAGTGGGAATAAAGAACAGGGAGCAGCTCAGATACTGTGAATTGAGTGGACCTATCTTCCTCCTTGAGAAGCTTGAAGAAAGAACATTTCTCTGAGCCTCACTTCCCATGAGGAGAGAATTCAAGTGTCACTCCTCTTATGCAGAATACAGCCATGCATGTGCTTGTTCACACCTGCACCCCTCTGTTCACTCATTTGAAAATCTTTCTCTTCTCAAGCAGTGTCAACCTTGCAAAGTACTTCAGATAAGAAGCATGCCCAGAAGTACTAGCCCTAGCTTTATTATAAAGTAACATTAACTCACAAATCTGAAAGTGCATCTTTGCCCCCTTGCCTTTGCAGTCTAAGGATCCCTTCTGAGATGTTTGCCATGTCCCCATTCTTTTTGCAGATTCAGCTGCCATTTACCTGACTGTTATCTAGTCTGCTACTCTTCCTCCTGTCTCTCAAGATCATTCTCACATACCATTACAAGCAGGAAGGAGAAGGAAGTAGTTATCAGCAAGCACAGGGGAAGCTGCCAGCACCTCTAAGTGTGCCAATTCCACTAGATACTACAGCCTTTCCTGACTCCTACATGATCCAACTGATGAGAGGAGGAAAAGGAGATGGGGCATGGTGCTGTTGAGGAAGCAACGGAATCAGCAGTACGGCAGGAGAGGATAGTTAATGGCTGTACTAACCACTATAACTCCATTTCTCTCTTTCTTCTGCATTGCTTTCCCTGAAGCCTAAGTTAGAACTTCTGTGTCACTGCAAGTCAGGAAATATATAGGTCTGTCATTTGGAATGGTTACATGGCTGTTGCATTTATAGTTCTATGAATATTCACATTCTCCCTAGGGGGTGCTCAAACAAAAAAGCACAGAAGACGTAGTCAAATCAATCAATTAGCATACAGGACACACATCTCCACACAACATGTGCAGCATAGGCATGAGTCAACACCTACATGCAGTTGCAGACATGTCTAAATCAAGCTTCTACCAGAGCCACCATCAATCAGGTTTGTTGAAGATGTGGCAAGGGGAGTCAAGTGTCCTTGCAGACCCCAGATTTTATGGCTAATCACTTGAATGATTATTCTGCCTTATAAATTTAAGGAAGTGCAAAGGGGTTGCTTACAATTTCCCAGGGCACATAATTCTACAGTATTTTCCATAGTGAATCAACAATACCCAGAGAAGAAGCTTAACAGGAAAAAATCCCTAGTATATGCCTACATTTTGACTCAGAGCTGAATGCCTGACCAGCTGAGTGGCCTGTCCTTGATTTATCCTAGAAAAGAATTGTTATTAAGTTATTTGACTGAATACAAAGTGACACTGTCCCCAAACATATATTTCAGTAGATGAGGGAACTCTATTGGGTAGAAAGAGAAACTGGAATCAGCAGAAAATGTTACTCATACAAGGTGATCCAGCTCCTAGCAGGCCTGTAATATTATACCTTCAACAGAGGAAGCATGAGGTGTTACAAAGTCTCAGTGCCATGCCTCACCTGATTTCAGTTTTTTAGGGGGATGGAAGAGTGCTAGGTATGCTTCCGGCCTTGAATTGTTTACAGAACTAATAAAGATGGGGGGGGGGGGAATAAAACCAACCAAACAAAACAAAATTATCTATTCTACCTTTTCTGCAGAAGTTCAGATCAGCTTACATGGGGATTTCCCGAGGTAACATGGTGAATAACTGGCCCAAGTCACATAACAAGCACCTAATACTGAGTGTGGGCTTGAACCTGTTTCCCTGGCCCTAAACCAACCTCAAGGTGATTGTGCCATTCTGGCTTTTAGAAAAAATGTTTTTAAAAGAACATTTTAAGAAGTTCTCAAGCAGATGCAAATATGAAACAAGTTGATATTAAATCTGAAATAATAAATTCTATGCGCTATTTACCACTGCCATCATCTGTGAATCTAGTGTCAGCACTCCCAAACTACTGCCCCCTGCTTTGACAGGAACTGTAACTACATTCCCCATAATCTGAACATCAGTCCCAGAACTATTTCCTATTGATTGACAACACTTCGTTCTGTCTGGTTTTAACTTCAGCTTCTGCACCAAAATTTAATCATAGATCTTTTTCTGTGGTGGTCATGATAGTAGTTTTGAGAAACTTTGATATAGTTTATCCATCATGTTAAGGCATAGTCTGTTCAAACATGGTAATGACATTCATCTAATACGCTAAGCCAAACAAACCACATTATAGCTTAGTTAGTACTACTGGAAAACAATGAAGTTCAGTACTGCCAATCATTTACATAATACCATGCAGCAACCCTATCCTGAGCACTTAGAACTCTTACTAATCTATGCCCCCAAGGCAGCTAGTAGAAACTTTGGTGGCAGTGTCTTATTTGCAAAGATAACATCATTTGCAACTGTTTTGACTTAGATGTCAAAGAACTTGAAGATTCTATTCAGGACATTTCCTTATCTCTTTGCGATTTTTTGCAGTGGATTAATTTCCCATATATCACAAGTTTATCTGTTGGTGACTGGCATGCTTGGACTGATGCAGTTCATCTGAATTAGTATGGATCTTATATTTCATTCTGTTAATAGCTGGATTAGCACATGCTAAGGTAAAATATGCCTGACTAGTTTGCAGTTCAATGTCTTATGAGAAATCAGCCAATATACTCATTGTTTTAATTCATTGGATGGAGTCATATAATCAAGTGAACTTAATACTTCATAGTTCAGATAGGTATGAATTAGAGTGTTGTGCAAATACAGTCAGTATAATTTTGCAGAGAAGGACGAAATATATTTTTTTCTAACATTCACTTCTGAAGTTGGTGCAACAGTGCACCAATATTGATATAAGGGTTGAAGCTGGTGAAGTGGAAACCATTGTTTCCCAGGCTAGAAAGAACTGTTATGTAAACATATCACAATTGCTCAAGACCACTAAGTGACTCACCAGCTACAGGTTAACACAGCAAGGCAAGATAAAAACTAAATTTTTGCTCTGCAATAGCAATAATTTTGTCTAAAGTATGCTATGTGTGATATAGAGTCTAATCTAACCGATTCTAATTAATCTTTTGCCAAATCAAGTTTAGCATTAAACAAGGGGTTAATTCTTGGGAAGTTGATTTTCTGTTGATTCCTGGTGTGAAGTATGACAACGGGGTATTAGTACCATTTGTCTGAAATGGTATAAGGTTTGCTGCCTGAGCCGGGAGTTGGATTAGATGACCTCCAAGGTCCCTTCCAACTTTATTATTATTATTATTTAATATGATAGGCTTCACTGTATGACTATTCTCCCCTATTTCTGCCCTGCTTTTAGTGCCCAACCAATGAAATTATTGCAGTCATGCAAATAAATCATTTCAGAATTATACTAACATATCCACAGAAGTCTATCAACATATCTCCACTGTCGGAGGAATATTTCAAGATAAATGGGCTAATACATTTTCATCCACATAATCTAACTAGAGTACTTTAGAGTATAAGCTTGTGCCCTAAATTACCTCCATGTTCTTCTTTTGCTGCTAAGTGATTTTGATCGCTTTGCAAAATGCAAAAAAAAAAAAAAATCTGCTCTTTTAGATAAATGAATGGCTTTAATACAGAAAAAAATGAGAAAAGATTTAGATTGCTTAATTGATCTTTTTATTCTACTTTAGAGTTCTTTTACATTCAGGCCATTTCAGAAGGATTATAAAAAATGTTAATGCACTCAGAACATCTCTTGAGAGCTGTAAGGTCTTTAACATATATTGTGCTCTATGTAACCAGTAAATCCCCTTCCTTAGCTTTGTTTCTACCACCACCACCCCATGTATGTCAATAGCTATATTGGTTGGAAATTCTATGAGGTGAAGTCCAGTCCATCAAGAGGAAAGAAATGAGAAAGGCTACAGTGTAAACTTCTTCCCCTGTGTTTCACATAAATATGAATTATTTAGGTTTCTTTGCACAAATTAGGACAACACTAAGTGATTATATTCTTCAGATCACCTAGACATAAGCACTAACTAGTCATGGAAAAAGTTAGCAGGATCAAGTATTACTCCTTGGACAGGAGACTACCACGAAAGTCCCAGACTTGTAGGCCAGAAGCCAGATTTTTTTTCTCACAGAAGTTAACATTTAACTTCTTCATACTGTTGGCAAGAAAACTTCACTGAGCAGTCACTGACCAGCTTGACCTAAAGATTGTTTTTCCTTCTCAATCGTATAAGAGCTAACTATAAGACCATAACTCTATTATAGTATTCAAAGCAGGCCATTAACCTGGTTAAATGGTTAAATCATGGACAATCTTGCTGTCTATGACTATTAGTCATGAAAGTTATTACCCCCTTTACAAGAAGAACTTTGCCTCTCAGTGACAGTAGTTGAACGAAATTAGCAAGAAAGTTATATTGTCCTTATGTGGTACTTGTATTAGCAATTGAGAGGTTATTGGGGACTCAGGATTGGTCCAATACACTGCTTGATCTGATCCAGGAAGCTCTGGTTATAGTAGTAGTAGTAGTAGTAGTAGTAGTAGTAGTAGTAGTATAGTAACAACAACAACAACAACAACAATAATGTTGGAAGGGACCTTAGAGGTCATCTAGTCCAACCCCCTGCTCAGGCAGGAAACACTATACCATTTTGGACAAATGGCTATCCATTCTCTTCTTAAAAACTTCCAGTGTTGGAACATTCACCACTTCTGGAGGCAGGTAGTTCTACTGGTTAATTGTTCTAACTGTCAGGAAGTTTCTCCTTAGTTCTAGGTTGCTTCTCTCCTTGATTAGTTTGAATAGGGAGTAGGGTTATTTGAGTAGGGATGAGCAAAGCTTTTCTCTTGGGGCTCATCTTCATACCTTTCTAATCACAGCTTAAACATGCTCTACTAATTGTTTTTATAAGACATTGCTTTCATTTGGTCTCATCACCAACCCACAGCTAAAGCAGCTTTAAATCATCTTTAGCCATTTCACCTTTAAAGTGGAGTTTTCCCTCTTCTGAAACAGTTATTGTTATGAACATGACCTGAAATGCTTCCTTGATGATACATCAGTGGTTGATTTGCCCAGCTATTTTGCCCACTTTAAGCTGCTGTGGACACATCCCTTTCTCTTCAATTCTTGGGCAGTATTTAAGTTAACTTAAGAAAACTGGGACAAAATTTAGAATTTCTGCATTATTAGTTGCAGTTTATAATGGATCTTCCTTTTGATGCTTATACTATTTGTCCTAATAAGTGGAGTTTAGGAGCTATTTTTTTGCCATAGATTTCTACATAAGAATATTCTTTTTGTGAGTGAAAAATGGGCACAGCATACATGAAACCATCCATCCATATATTCCTCCATATTGGAGAGACACTGAGCCAGTGGGAGGAGTCAAACAGGGAATTAGTCTGGAATCCCTATGTGGGCACAAGAGGGCAAAGTCCCTCCCCCTCCCCCCAAATACCTTTGAAACGTATCTAATCTGACCCAGGTGTAAACTATTAGTTTAAGAAGATTCCTATGTATTGTCTTGGATAATAAAATAGCTAATCAAACTCTTCACATGTAGATCTGATTATTTGCACCTAACACTTTGTACGAAATATACAGTTGACCTGTGGAATCTCTATATACGTGCTTTATGATTTATACATTTGCTGTGTAGAATGTTTGATTCACTAACCATTTTTGTTCCCTAATAATTAAATACTTACACATTATTTGTCCTGAAGGTTCTATCAAGTTCTGTAGGTCTATGGAATATTTTAAGATTTTTGATCCTGGGGCTAAATCTCTTGAATTCCTGTTGTCTAGGAACTTTCAAATAGGTTGTTTATGCCAAGTACAGTGGCTTGACATGTTGTGAGCATCCACATGGAAATATAAACTTGTTCTTTATGTTTTCTCAACTCAAAGTTGTCACTTGAGGCACAATGGACAAGGCTCAAATTATACTGTTCCAGACACATTATGTGAAAACCCCTCTCTCTGGAAAAAAAACTCAATTTTGGGACAGGTGGAAGGAAAGATAAATGGACCACTAAAAGCAGGTTACATTGGTATGAATGCAGGTTAGAAGACATAAAAGAACATGTTAGGGATAGAATGTCATGAATTAATCTTTTATGTTCTCTAACCTATGCGATCAAAACAACTTGATGGCATATAAGTAAAAAGTGAATATACCTATCATAGAATGACATATGTATGAGTGCACATCCATTATATAGAACTTCGTCAGGAAGAAGTAAAACGTGAGATCTTGCGTACCAATTACTCGTGTAAAAGTCATTTTCTCGAACTAATATCTTAATAACATTATTTTTAAAAAATGCAGTCCGTCGCTTCAAGCGAGGTTTTCGGGCAAAGTAACCCTAGGATGAGATAAGATAACCTTTATTGTCTTTTTTTTTTTTTTTTACTGTGGGCACACTGGCACACATTAAAAATGAACTTCTGTTGCCTGCTCTCAAAAGCAAGGGGACCGCACGGAATATTTCCGGGTGCCCCCAAGTCGCTGCTGCACGGCAGAAAAGGGACCCCGAGATCCGGTTTTGTTTGAAAATCCGCTACTCCTCAGGGCGTGCCCTGGGTGGTTCTGAATGATAGCTCCGCCCCCTTCGAGCTCCTCACACCTCCTATTGCTCCGTTTGTGTAGGATGGGAAGAAAGGCGGGTGAGGAGGAGAAGTGGGCGTGGCCGATAGCAGTGTTCGTTTCCCCCCCTTTGTTTTCGCCTTACGTCTGCTCTTCGGGAGGAAGGCGGTTCCTGTGGTGATGACGTCAGGTCTCTCAGTGTGGAAAGGCGGGCCTAGGCCAACGGAGGAAAGGAAAGATGGCGGCGGAGGTTGCCGCTGCTTCAGGAGTGCCAGAGGAGGCTGCGGGGCCGCAGCGAGCAACGACGGTGGCAGCCGCGCCAGGGCACTCCTGAGAGGGAAGTGGGAAAGCGGGCTTTGTGTGAAAGAGGGATTCAAGGACTGGGCTCATGTGCGGCGGAGGTCGCAGGCGCCCGCGTCCGTCGCCCGCAGCTCAAGCACCGACAAGAGACATCCCAGCCGGCTCCGGCTTCTTTTGAGCAGGCTCCCTGGGGCGCTCGAGCGAAGCTGAAAAGTAAAGCAGTGCCTCCAGCAGGCAAGGCAAAGAAGCCTAAGGGGGAGGCGGCGGCAGCAGCAGCAGCAGCATGAAGTTCGCCGAGCACCTTTCCGCACACATCACTCCAGAGTGGCGGAAGCAATACATCCAATATGAGGTACCTGCTTTTTGGAAAAGAAGGGGGGAAAAAAAAAGACGGGAGCAGCCTTGGAGGGAAGAGGAGCGGGTAGCATCGGAAAGACTAGCCCTTTGGGTTGCATTTGGGGCCATGGAAGAAAACGGGAATAAGATGCACGCTTGAGACTCAGTAGGAGGAGTGGGGGGTGGGGGCTCACCTGGTGCAAAGAAAAAGGCTGACATGAGTTGAATGGAAATACGGTAGGGCGATGGGTCTGATGCAAAGGCTTTCAGTAGTCTCCGCTTGATGTAGTCGTTGGAGCCCCCGCCCCCACCCGCGGTTGGGCGTAGCGGTATCGCAGATGCTTCAGTGATCTTCCAGCTCAGCCTACCTTCCCTAGTAGAATTCCACTGTTCCCCGCTCGAGCTGCAGTCTGTTGTTCTGTTTGGGCTTCTGTTTCATTCAATTCACAGGCATTTACCCAAGTCCGCAGGGACAGCCTTGCTTTCTTTAACTTGTCTCCATTTCAGCTTCCTTTTGCCACAGATTTCCTTGTGCCTTGATGCTCCACACTGGGCTATTAATCAAGATGGAAAAGAACGTTAAGGAAGTGCAGGAGCTTTTGCTAAACAGTATTTCTGTTGTTGAAGGTCAGGAGACTTCTGTTAGAAGGCTGTTGTGCTGGATCTTCTGTTGGGATATTGCTATTCCCAAAGAAGGCAGGGTGGGAGGGGAAGGCACCTGAGAGGTGAATTGCTTTTGAAGGAAACTAGATGGCACTGTATCCCAGGGTCATTCAATCTCCACTTTTGACACTTGGGTTCTTCTCTACTAACTACTAACAATTATCCTTAAATTAGTCACTGAATTGGTATATGTTGATACAATTCTGAAAGTTAAAGCTTTGTATTTTTTGGACTTGAAGTTATAGTTTCTTGAGTGGTGTCAGTGGTGTCAATGTGGTGATTCCTAAAAATGCTTCAAGAAGCAAGCTTGCATAGCACATAGTTTCAGCTTTTCCATATTTTGGGTGTGTGTGTGATGAACTGTGCATCAGGTTCAAGGATTGCATCTGTTGCTTTAGCCCAGTTTTATTGCATTTTTGTTCATTATATTTTAAACTTTTGAAGCTTTCACTAATTAAACATTTCAATTTATTTTTTTTCTGCAATGCTTTTACAAAAGCAATCTGTTTAGGGTCTTTTGCTGGGATGTGTGTGTGGAATCCTCTGATTGGTTAATTGCACTTTTTCCCACTAGAGTCATTAACCTCTTAACTAATAGGGAGAAATTGGTTCTAGATTTGTTGGAGGGTTAAGGAACGAAATGGATCTCTTATAACAATGATGGCGAACCTTTTAGACACCGAGTGCCCCAAACCACTCCGCCTCCTGCCCTGCCCACTCTGCCCTGCCCCCTGTCCCACCTACTCCATCCCACCTCCTGCCCCGTCCACTCTGCTCCGCCCCGCCCCCCGCAGGGCCACTTACCGCCTCCACGGCCTGCTGCGGCAGATCGCCCAGGCAGCCCTGCAGCACAATGACAGCCACTCAATAGATGGTGCTGTGGGGCGCGGGGGCGGAGTCTTGTACCTGCTGCCCGGCTGCCATGTCCTTGGCTGTGCTTCTCTGCACGGGCCACAACCGGGGGCGACTCTCCTCTGGGGGGGCTGCTCCTCTGAGGGGGCTGCTGGTGAGGAGAGGGCCGTTAGAGGTGGGGCTGGGGCAACGGCACGCGTGCCCACAGAGAGGGCTCCGAGTGCCATGTCTAGCACACATGCCATAGGTTCACCACCACTGTCTTATAGTATTTGAAAGTTTGTGGAATCCTTTGGATTTTCAATATTTCTGTATAAAGATGATCTAAAATGTGATTTGTTCTTCACATGCATTTTAAAGCTAAAGAGAACCCAATTAAACAAAAACATTATACTTGTTTATTGAATTAAATGATCCAAAACTACATATTTCCGTGTGGCAAAAGAATGTGAATCTTTGCTTTCTGTAACTGGTGAGCCACCTCTTTGGCAATAATAATTGCAACTAAATGTTTCCAATAACTTAATTAGCTTGCAGGTTGTGTTGGAGGAATTTTAACCCATTATCCCTTAGAAAACAGTTCAACTTGGAGAAATTGTAGACTTCTTTGCATGAACTGCCCACTTCATATCATTCCACAACATTTCTATAGGATTGCTGTCAGGACTTTGATTTGGCTATTTCAAAACATTAACTTCCTTCTGCTTTAATCATTCTTTGATTGTATGGCTTGGATGGTTTGGGTCATTGTCTTGCTTGCATGGCTCATTTTCTCACGAACGTCAGATACCCAGATATTTTCCTGTAGAGTTTGCTAGTAATTCAGAATTCATAGCTCCATCATGATGGCAAAGCCAGAGGCAGCAAAGCAGGTCCAAATTGTGATACTGCCACCACCATGTTTCACAGAAGGGATAAGTTTAATGTTTTTCATTCAAGCCAGTAGTTCCATTTTGGTCTTATCCATTCACAGAACATTCTTCAAATAGCTTTCTGGCTTATCCATTTGGTCTTTTGCAAACTGTAGACAGGGAGCAATGTTCTTTTTGGAAAATAGTAATTTTCTGCTTGCAACCCTGCTATGCACACCATTTTTATTTATTTGTGTTCTTTTGATGGTGGTTCCATGAATACTGAACATTCACTAATGCAAGAAAGGTTTTTAGTTTCTTAGACATTGCTCTGGGATTGTTTCAGATCTCCAAGACTATTATGTGCCTCTTTGCTGGTCAACCAGTCCTGAGGAGGCTAACAATGATGTTGAATTACCTCCATTTGTACACAATTTGCCTGAGAGGACTGGTGGAATCCAAACTCTTTGGAAATAGTTTTGTAACCCTATTCTATCCTGGGGAGCATAAACAACTGTTTTTTGGGGGTCCTCAAAAATCTCCTTTGTTCAAGCCATGACACATTTCCACATACCTATGTTGTGATCAGATTTTGATAGTGAATACAGTTTTGCCAAGGATGATCCATTTTGTTAGATATGATGGAATTTTCAACAAAATTATACAGTCCAAAATTGATTTGTAGGTTTGTTCAGAGAGAAAGTATTTTATTGATCTGTCAGTTTCCACACAAGAGCTGTCTAAGATAATCCAGGTGTGGTATCAAACAAAAAGAAAATTTTAATACTGCTTTTGGCAACCATGAGATAAATATGTGATCAGCCTGATGCATAATGCAGGACTTGCTCTTAGCCTAGTGTTTTAAATCAAGCAAGAAACAGTAGGTCTTGTAGAACAGTGGCCCTCAACCTTTTGAGCACCAGGGACCAGTTCCATGAAGAGAAATTTTCCATGGACCGGAGGTGCCGTTGTTTCACATGCTGCCTACCTCCCGTGGATAGGGCTTTGCTTGTTTGCACGGCCTGGTTTCTGGCATGCCATGGCCTGGTGCCAGTCCATGGACCAGGGATTGGGGACCCCTGTTATAGAATACAGAGTTCTTTATGAGCCTATTATGATCATAACATTTCCTAGCAATCTTTTTATTGACCATATACTCTTCATCAGGGATAGTCCATCCTGGATACTTAAGAAATCCTAGAGATTTCTGGATGCTCTCTAACATTACAGTTAAACCATGAAAGATTAAATAGAGAGATCCATAGATCTGATAATTTCCAATTACTGCAGAACTGAATTCATGAAATGGATGGATTGTAATCTGTGTTGTTGGCACAAATTTCATAAAGCTGTATCAAATACAAGTCAGAGCAAGTAGATGTGTGGCAATACCTATGAAACAGTATATCTCTTATGTCATTGAACTCTTTGATAGCTGTGCATTCTTTTCTCACTCATTACACTGGCCACTAGTGAATGCCAGATCTTTAAGACTTTAGGACAGATTGGTAGGGTCAGACTGTATGTATCTCGGGGCTAACTTTGTTGTTGCGTAGGGCAGGTGCAGTGACAGGAAAGGTACGCTAACTACATCCTATGGCAGTGTTTCCCAAACTTGACAATTTTAAGGCATGTGGACTTCAACTCCCAGAATTCCATAGCCAGCGTTGCTGGCTGTGGAATTCTGGGAGTTGAAGTCCTCATGCCTTAAAATTGTCAAGTTTGGGAAACACTGTCCTATGGTATTGTTTAAGAGGTGAAACTGAGAGCATGCTGATTCCTATTGAATCTTACTGGATGGCAGAACTAATCAAAGACAGTGGTCTTTCAAATAATCCAGGTTATTGCTTAAAGGCTTTAAAGGTGATAAACTGCATCTTGAAGTATAATTTCAAACAATGGCAAATAAAAAACATAGCTCACTCATATTGAAGCATGAAGATTTGGGCCTTTTAATCCAATACTCTGAAGAGAGACTATTTAGGTCTTACTGCATTGTGGTTTAATTGGGATTAATTATTGTAAAACACTACTGTTTATTACAAAATATGGCAGAAATGTACTATTGCCTAGTTATTTATGTAACAATCATGGCTGAAAGTGGCCTAGTTAAAATTATTGCAAATTTTGGATTCCATGCATTTTTTTTATTCTTTCTTGAATCTGATTAGACAAATATGTATCTAAATCACCATAATCTTGACTTAGTTCATATTGTGAAAGCAGGCTGTGAGACAAGAGACAGATGTTTTCATGAATTCGGTTGGTTCATTTTAAGTTTAATGAGAATCTGAGAAAGTTTCATTTGTAAGACTTAATTTTAGCTTATTAATATTTAAAAATTGGGGTAAAATATACAGATGGTCCTTGTTTAATGACCACTCATTCAGCTACTGTTCAAACTTGCAATGGTGCTGAATGAGTGGTAGTTATGATTGGTCCTTGGAGATCCAGCAATGTCCCTGTGATTACATGATTGAAATCTGGGTTCTTGGTGGCTAACTTGTGATTATGATGGTGGCAGCATCCCATAGTCATACAATTGCCATTTGCAACCTTCTTTGCCAGCTTCCAATGGGGAATCTATAGGAAGTTGCAAATTGTGACCATGTAACATTCCTGCTTATCAACCTGCAATGATTTGCTTAATAACAGCACCTAGGAGTATCAATTGCCATCACTAAATGACATGGTCACATGACATGCTGCATGACTGTTACTTAGCCATGGCAATTTCAGTCCCAGTTGCCATCGTTAACTACCTGTAATGGTGAATGCTTTCATCAGCATTACAGGTGGTGGGAGTGGTGGGAGATCATTCCTTTTCTCTTTCATCTTCAATCTGCCTCAGACGATCTGTAGTCCTTTAAAGAAGATTTTGAAGGAACAGGGGAGATGGCAAGGGAAAGGAAGAAGATGATGATGACATCATGTCATCCAATATCTACAAGTTCAATTTTGTATTCAACATATGTCAGACTACAAACTGAATTTTAAATATCAGAGTATTTTAGTTGGTTTTGTAGTTTACCAAGTTAAGCTTCAGTTATACTGTAGACTTGCATGATATAATTTTTTTCTTTTTAAGACAATCTGCTTCACATTGGTTATATGGAAAACAGCATTATGTCTAGTCTTGATGTTAAGCTTACAATTTGTACAGAAACATAGTTAGATTATTTGAAATTTTGGCTACATTGGCAGTATCCTTTTCTGAGGCACACAAAATTGACAAGAGCTATGCAAACTGAAGTATGGAAACAAAATCCTTCCCACCCTTAATAAAAGCAGCCCTGCCCTGCCTATAGCAATTAACTTAGTGAAAAATACTTCCATTGGCACAAATAGAAGTTTCAAGTCCTGGAAATAGATTTGAGGTTGACTCCCAATCTGTCCTTGCTTAGTAACTTCTATGTCTTTAAAACGAATATAAAAAATATGTTTTGAGCCTTTAGTAAAACTGTGTGATACCTCTGGTGCAAATATACTGCTTGTTGAAACATAGTGTAAATTAATATTTCAAGGGTATAGAGTTAATAATGGTAAAGAAAAATGATGATACCAATTTTATTCTACTCTCTTTTCTTGATGTAACTCATTTAACCAAATAATAACAGTAACTTGAAATGTCAGAAATGTTCCAGCTGATGGGGAGATTGGCTTTGGCTCTCATAATTGTATGAAGTTTTTATTCAATAAAGCATAATTCTGAAATTTATATGAAACTGTTGCAATGTAGAACAGCATGCAGTTAATTCTTTGCAACGTGGAGGTCAGTTGATGAAGTTTTGAAAGCAATTTGTTTTTCCATTTTTCCATCTTCATTTCCAGGTTGTCCTTTTAGACTTTGTATCTGTTTTGCAAAGTCATAAATTTCAGCTAATAATTCTTCAGAGGTATTTTGATATTTCTGTTTGCTTTCCTCTAAACTGTGACTGCTAAACACTCACTGCTTACTTTTAGGTGAAAGACTAAGGCCTTAAGGTTTGATTTGTTAAGTTAATATCCATAGTTCAATAGTTAGATGCCACACGAGTTGAATTCAACTTCTGATTGACATTACTAAATATTTGGGTCTTAATATTTAATGTTAACCCACCCCATAATCAGTTTCTCTGAGTTTTCCATATTTTCATCTAATGATGTCATCTTAATTGAATGTCTTACCTTTAAGGGTATCCTATTGAAATTTAGTAGAAGAAACAACAGTTTCTCTTACTAATTATAAAAACAGTATAATTATTACAGGTGGTCCCCAACGTACAACACAATTGAGCCCAAAATTTATATTGCTAAGTAAGACAATTATTATATAAATTTTGCCCCATTTTACGACCTTTCTTGCCACAGTTATTAAGTGAATCACTACAATTGTTAAACTAGTAACAAGGTTGTTAAATGAATCTGATGTTCCCCATTGACTTTGCTTGTCAGAAGGTTGCAAAAGGTGGTACATGACCCCAGGACACTGCAACTGTCATAAATATGACTTAGTTACCAAGCTTCTGAATTTTGATCATATGACCATGGGGATGTTGTAGCGGTTGTAAGTGTGAAAAATGGTCATAAGCCACTTTTTTCAGTGCTGTTGCAACTTTGAATGGTCACTAAATGAACCGTTATAAGAAAAGCACTTCCTGAATAATGCATACTGTTGATTACTGTTGTGGTCATTAATGCTGCTAATATAATCTGAGATGCTTTTTCCTCTTCTCCAATTTCCAACTAATCTTACAAGATTTAATGTGAATGATAATAGAAAATGGAGAACCTTAAAAACATACCAGAGCTTTGCTTTGCTATTCAGTAGGTTCCTTGTGCTAAATGTTTGTGGTCTGTGTATAGAATTCATCTCATTTGACATTGGAAATAAGTGAAATAATATTAAAATTACATTCCTTGGTTTTGTTAGCCTTAAGGGGTGAGGGGATTTAATTGCCAATTGATTTAAAGTAGGCAGATTAAATGACTTAATGTGCTAGTGCCGTCATATTTAATTTTCCTTCTTTCTTGATAGGCTTTCAAAGAGATGCTGTATGCTGCTCAGGACCAGGCCCCTTCCATAGAAGGTAAATCTAAGCTATATTTTAATTATATTGATTAATTATATTATTTTTTAGTTCCTTGTGAATATCCAGATACCACTTTCTGTACAGACAAAAAAATGGGTTTAAAAATAAGTCCTTTGACCAATTTGTTTTTGAGCTGAAAACACTTCAAAATGATCAAAACAATCCATTTGAAACACAAAACAACTGTTTCTATGTTAAGTGGGATGTTTTAAACTTCCAGTGCTTTGAGTTAGAAATGTTTTGTACACGATTAATAATATTACAAGCCAGAATCTGTATTGTATCATGTTCTTTCTTAACTCTCAATTTATATTACAGTATTCTCAGAAGTCAATTTAAAACTTCTCATTTGTACTATTTTCTAGGTCTTTCCCAAAGTAGGTGCTATAGGTTTCATTTTGCTTCTTGGATCATAGACATAAAACAGCATGACATTTGAAATATGTTTGTAGAAATTAAATATAATTTATTTCAATTCATGGTTTGTAGTTCACGGAACAAAATGGAGCAATCTGCTCAGATGTAACTATTTTCTTGTTGACAAGAGGAAGAGAAGAAAATAAAGGGTATCATAGAAATAGACTAATGATCTTTGTTTTTTAAAATAAGACCTCAAGAGTTTCATGTGGCAATCACAATTATTCACTGAAGTTACACTTCTCTTTAAATCTTGTGGCCTCCCTGTTTATTTTTCAATTTCTAACTACAATCAAGAGTCCCAGCAGCTTACATAAAATATAACATTAATAAAACATCCCCCCAACTAGCCAAGATTATTTAATTTGCATACTGTTGTGGGTAACTGGGAAATAGGCCTTTATCTCTCCTTGCCTTGCTCTCAAAATGTTGTTTCCAAACTGCAAAAGGATATCTTTTGGTCAGATGGTGATGTTGCATTATACTAGATTAAATTAATACCGAACATGTTGCTGTGTTCTTTCAATTTCTTTTTAAAATCAATGTATAAAGGAATTGGTTAAATGCTTGTATAAATACAAAAGGTTAAGCTAAATTCTGTTTTCTATGTTTTATATTTTTTATTTATTATATTTATTTTATATCCCACTTCTATTATTTTTACCAATAACCCAAGGCAATAAATATATCCAGCATTCCTTCCTTTGCCTATTTTCCCCACAACAATCTTGTGAAGTGAGTTGGATTGAGAAAGAGTGTTTCATCCAAGGTCACCCAGCTGGCTTTCATGGCTAAGACAGAACTTGAATTCATGGTCTTCTGCTTTCTAAGCCAGTGCCTAAGATCAAACTGGCTCTCACCTTGGATTTTCTGGCATGTTGCTTTATTAGCAATCTAATGTCTGCAGATGACATAAATTATTGGGTTGCTTAGGTCAGATACTGGAATTTGCTTCAATATAGTAAGAATGGTCATAAACTAGTGAGTTACACAAATTACTATTTCAATTTACTTTATATAACTTTGGATATGTATTATTGTTGCTTTATGAAAAACTGATTGAATTAATGGCTGTAATGGGAATAATTTGCCCTATGTATTTAATATAGATGGCATTACAATCTGAGGCATCTGTATATAGAACTAGAATTAGAACCAACTGAATTTGGACAACTGAATAGTTCTATATAAGGAAGGGGATGATTATTGTCCTCATATCTGTTTAGCCTGTACAATAAATACATTATAATAAGAAGAATGGCAGTGATAGCGAGAATCAAAATTAAGGGTCAAAACAGTGAAACATGCAGATATGCAACTTGGTTATACAAACATAAAGAAGCTTTAGAATGGCTCTTTATGAAAACAAACCAGAAAATGAAAATTCTGAATTAAAATTAAATGTTAAAAGGAAAACATGAACCCACATGCTAAATGAATTTGCAATTGACAGTAAAGAAGTAAAGGTGATAGGCAGTTTTGCTTTCTTTGTTTTAATGGCAGACTTAGGCAAGATTATGAAGGACAAGGTCATTTCTGTGACAATGAAGACTGGAAATGTTAAAGCAATGTGTTTCTATTGGTGACAGGATGCTTTGAGAACTGGAGACTGATGATCCAAAAAATAAGCAGGTGTCTTTGAAGTGTGAATTTAGAGGCAGTTATTTAGTATCATGGATTGCAAAAAACATATCTATCAATTCTGGACTAAACAAAGACTGATTACTTGAGGTAATGTAATTCACACATGTTGAACAGGTGATACAAGCAGAAGATGGGCTTGAACAGGATTCTGTTTGGCAAGTTTATGGGAAGTGGAAAAAAGAATAAAGTAATTGGTAAAATTGATGAACAAAAAACAAGGAAATTGCTGGTGTGTCCTTGAAAAAGCTTTAAAATAATGTTAAAGACAAGTCAAAATAAAGAATGTTTGTCTATATCGGGTAGGCAACCTTGGCTCTTTTATGACTTGTGGACTTCAACTCCCAGAATTCCTGAGCCAGCCATGCTGGCTTAAGAATTCTGGGAGTTGAAGTCCACGAGTCATAAAAGAGCCAAGGTTGCCTACCCCTGGTCTATATGATCACCATGTTTCCAGTCTGAGTCAGTGCAGTGGTATCTATCTAAAACAATTATGTATAAGAACAACCAGCATTTTAACTGAATAGACTACAAAAAGTATAACTTTTTAATTTAAATATTGATAATCAAACATGTAAATGGATCTTTTGACTAATAGTAAGATAAAAGCTAAAGGTATCCCTGCGGATTTTATTCTGCTAGTTGCTGACTATAGGGGGCGGTGCTTGTCTCCATTTCAAGCCCATTGAGCCAGCACTGTCCAAAGTAATTTCTGTTACTTTCCCACTGAAGTGGTAGCTATTTATCTACTTGCGTTAAACTTTTGAACTGCTAGGTTGGCAGGAGCTGGGGCGAGGATGGAAGCTCACCCCGTTGCATGATGCTCAAGTCTCAAATCTGGGCTGCTGGCTTTCCAGCTGACAAACCCAGCATTTTAACCGCTGAGCCACCACACCATCCCTGACTCTAGTATATTAACATAAATTCAGAAATATTTGCCAGCAGATTCAATAAATATAATTCAATATGAACTGGATTTTGGAAGCTTGTAGATTTGACTAATGTAGTAATTTTTCTAAATCGAATGATTTCATCTTGCTTTGAGAAAGTTATTAGAATGCTTATAGCAGCTCTGATTTGACTTTGATGAGAACCAGAATGCATTCAAATCCAGTGGGATTGAAAAGGTAGTTTGCTGAGACTAAAGAAGGATGCTTCTTGGAAATGAAATGAAAATAATATAAACCAAGGAGTTTATAAATCTGTAGCTCAAAAATGTAAGAAAAGGGAGTTTTGTGGAAGGCTTAATACTCAGATAGGAGTATTGTCCCTATGTATGTTGGTAAGATCCATAAAAAAGATTCATACACCAAATGCTCATATGTAAGAATTAGAATTTACTGATAAGACATCTTAAAATTGCTGTTATTTCAGTAATTTGCCACTTCAGAATTAACATTTTTATGTTAATCCTGTGCTTATACTTAACTGCTTATGCTTGTTACAACTTGAAATAACTGCTCACACTTTCCATTACATTATTTGGTGGATGTTATAACTCTGTATCATGAGGATGAAGTTTGTCAATAAACATTTATATTATCACTTCTGATTTTAGCATGGGCAGTTGCTATGGGCACTTTTGCAAATAATATTTTGTTAATGAGTTGTTAGTGCTTGGCTGTAAAAATACATTTTGTCACATTGTTTAATCAGTTCACATTTCATTCATTTCTGAGATTTAAAGACCCACTACTTTCTACTCTTTGAGGAAGGATGGATATATTTTAATAGTATTTTAAATAATCAGACTATAGTTTACCAGCATCCTGTGAAATAAAGAGCCAATAAAAATCAAGAAAATTTAAATTTAAAAAATTAGAATTATTATAACAGTATGAAAACCTTCCAAAGGAACTTTACTGTCCTATGATGTTATTCATTTGCTTTGATGTTGCAGCATAATGGTTATTGTAGGAAGAATGCCAAGGAGAGCATTTAGGTAACTGTTTTTATGATTCATTGATTTTAAAGTCAATAAATAAAGTAAAACCTACAGAATAATTCAACTACTTCCTTCTCTCCATATTTATCAGGCTTGAACATTTTCAAATTAACCTCAGATTAATCTTTGTCCCCCAGGAGAACATGCTCAGTAATAAATTGTGACTATATTTGATTAATTTGCAAGTCTATGTTCAGGATCTGCAAGAGTATAATGATATGTACACGAAAGAGGAATATTAACATTTTTTGTAGCCAAAATTGGCATACTAGGACTTCAAACATTGTATTTCATAGTGGAAACTGTACATTAAACATTTCATTGGGTTATTAGCAATGCTAGGGGTTTTTAATGCTGCAGTGTAACACAATAAGTGCAGTCTGATTTATAAATTAGAAATAATACATTAATGCCAGCATTTTATACATAAGAAAGATGGTATACGCACAGAATATTTTTAGCATATATACAACAAGCTTCTCCTCCTAGGACTCTCCCCCATTTATTTATTATATCTGAGCTATGAGCAGGCAAGAAACATACTCAGACAATGTCTACATAATATTATACATCAACAAACTCGATGCAGAAAATACTACTTTGCTTCCCCTGATGGACAGTCAGAAATATATCTTGGTACCAAATATGTATCTCATACATCTTAATACTTCCAACCAGAGAAGGGCCTTTTCCTTAGCCCGATGTAATGCCCTACCTTTAGCACTCCTAGTTGGAAAATACAAAAGGATATCATACCCTTTACAAGTATATTCTTGTGATTCAGGACATGTAGAAACAACTGTACATGTTCTTTCGTACTGCCAGTTTTACATAGCATCCCAAAATGCTCTAATTGCCCTACTCTTGGCTAGTAAAACAGGGTATAATGACCAGCAATACAAGTAATTCTTATTTTATATTAATCTTGAAATAACATATAAGATTGCCAGGTTGTGTGCAGTGGCAAATAAAATTAGATAAAGAATAATTAAGAGTAATTGAACTTGTTTGAGCAGAGAATGGTTCTTCCTCAGCATTATTTACTGGCCATATTTCTTATGTCAGCTACTGTATTGTACCTTCTTCAGATTTATCAGGGATTCTATAATTCTACATTTTAGATTAGTTTTAACTAATAAGAATGATGTTTTATACTATGTATGTGTGTGTATGTTAAATGACCACAATAAAGTTGTCTGAATTTTAATTTTTAGTATATGTGACTTTATTTCTCCGTTGTGCAATTAACTGCACTGAGATGACAGTACTTTGATGTATATTTCAGTAATATTTGCTCTGGACAAAAACAAAAAAAAATTTTTTTCCTTGGCATAAATCAAGTTTTTTAAAGCATGTGACATGGATTGGGAAGGGAGATTGAAGTTATGTACTACATGGCATGCATATTCGAATTCTGCTAATCTTACCAGTATGTGAATAATCAAGCATGAATTTTGATGATAAGCCCCTAGACCCCCTCCTCTTAATCTTCCAATAATGTGAAGAATAAATAACTGGTAAAATAAGGTTATGGTTTATATATTAAAGAAGAACTAGAAAATCATTTAAGGGAAACCAACAACCTGAATGATGATGATGTAGAAGCGAACTGGAATAAATTTAAAAATGCAATAGTAGAGGTAACAAATTCAAAACAGAGAGAGGGGTACCATAAGAAACAACAATGGATGACGGAGGAAATTCTTCATCTCATGGATGAAAGAAGATCTTATAAAAATAAAAACAAAGAAAAATACAATGAATTGCAGAAAACAATTAGAAGAAAAATTTGACTGGCAAAAGGAAAGTGGTTTGCAAAGAGATGCAAGGAAATAGAAGAGACAGAACATATAAATGATAATTTCAATTTACACAAAAAAGTGAAAGAAGCAGCAGGCCTCTACAAAAAGAAAACCAACAACTTAGTTGACAAAGAGGGGAAAATTATCTTAGATGAGGATGAAAAACTAAAAAGATGGAAGGAATATATTGAAGAACTTTTTGAAGACACTAGGGATGATATAGATATGGGAAGTATAACAACTGGACTAAATATCACTATGGAAGAGGTTGAACATGCAATAAAAATAGCAAAAGCAAGAAAAGCCACAAGACTTGATGATATCCCAGTAGAAATTTTAAAATTGCTGGAAGGCAATGGGAAGAATTTTTTTACTGCAGCTCTTCAGTCAGATATATGAAACAGGAAAGATATCAAATGATTGGCTAAAATCAACCTTTGTGACAATCCCCCCAAAAATAAATGTCAAGAAGTGTACCGAATACAGGACAATAAGCTTAATGAGTCATGCCCTGAAAATATTCCTGAGAATAATTCACACAAGAATATACAACAAAATTGAAGAGCGTCTAGGTAACCCACAATTTGGTTTCAGAAACAATCTTGGTATACGAGATGCACTGTTCAGCATTCAAGTTCTTGTACAGCGTTGTAGAGATGTCAGTCATAGTGTTTACATGTGTTTCATTGATTTCGAAAAAGCTTTTGATAAAATAAGACACAGCAAACTATTAGAAATCCTGAAACAAGGGGGACTAGATGACAAAGACATCCAAATAATAAAGAATCTGTATTGGCATTAGATAGCAAATGTGAGACTAGGCCAAAAATACTCAGCTGATGCAGAAATAAGAAGAGGGGTCAGACAGGGATGTATTCTGTCTCCACTGTTGTTCAATATCTACTCTGAGTCAATCTTCAACGAGGCACTGGAGAACATCGAAGCTGGCATCAAAGTAAACGGTGTTTGGATCAACAACTTAAGATACGCTGATGATACAGTTTTGCTTGCCAGTAAGCATGAAGACCTTAAGCTCGTCATCAACAGAGTCACAGAAATATCTGAAAAATACGGCTTGAAGCTTAACAACTCAAAAATCAAGATCATGGTCGTCAGCAAACAACCCATTAATTTACCACCAATAAATTCAAAAGGAATACCATTAGAAAAAGTTGAAAGGATCACACACCTTGGTTCCAATTTACATGAAAGCTGGGACATGACCATTGAAGTAAAGACAAGGATAGAAAAAGCTCGAACAGCATTCTTCAAAACGAAAAAGGTCTTCTGCAGTCACGACATAAGCCTAAGAACTGAAAATCAGGCTTGTCAGATGCTATATTTTTTCTATCCTGCTCTATGGAGTGGAGAGTTGGTCTCTGACAGAAGGCCACCTGAAGAGACTAGAAGCATTTGAAATGTGGATTTATAGGCGGCTGTTATGTATAAGTTGGGTTGACAAGATCAGAAATGAGGAGGCGATAAGCTGCCTGGGAAAGCTAAGGGAAATCATCAAAACAATTAAAAAACGAAAATTAGAATATTTCGGACATGTGATGTGACACCCAGAAAAATACAGCATACTCCATTTAATCCTCCAGGGAAAGATTGAAGGCAAACGAGGTCCAGGCAGAAGAAGAACATCATGGCTTCAAAATCTAAGGGACTGGTTTTGACAAAACTCAGCAGCACTTTTTCGTGTGGCTGCTGATAAAAACAGGATCGCCAACATGATTGCCAACATCTGATAACGGATATGGCACAAGAAGAAGAAGAAGAAGATATATACTTTAATTTTACAAGGTTCTTGATTATGTTTGAAGTCTAGTAGTAAAAAAATCTCAGTGCTGCACGTATAAGTTCATTTTTATTTTACTATCTACTTCACAGTGAAATTTAGTCTCTTGGCTGTGTTTTGAGACAGGTGTCTCTGGTGGTCACAATGTTCCTTTTTGTTTACCTTTGACTGCAAAACAATTCAAAAACATTAAATATGTCCTTGCTTATAGCTCTTGGTTCACATTTTAGTTAGAAGGGAAGACTGTGAAGATGTGTGTTGACATGTAGGTGTGTTAAAATCTTTGTCTTGCCCAGGCTTGTCCAGCTGCAGCTGTTGTTCCTGGGTTATAACTCCTTAATAATCTCTGTTTATATGAGGCACAGTGTGTCAGTTTGGATATAACAACCTCAATTTGTTAAATTATATTTGACAAAAACAAAAATAAACTTGCATACTAACCAGGTTCTGAAATTTTGGGAGGGGAATGCCTTTGAGTGAGTTTTTCAGAAGTGACTGGCCTTTCTAGGGCTGAGAAAGAACGACTAGCCCAGAGTCACCCCGTTAACTTTCAGCCTGATGCCTTAACCATTATAACAAACTGATTCTCTCAGACATCATACTAGGTCATAATATGGCTTGTTTTGGTTAACTGTGGTATGAAGTTAATTATTGTATCGTGCAGAACATAACTTTGGAAAGGTATGAGTTCCCTAGTAAAAGTTAATTATCATATCCTTGAAACTTGGAAGAGGGAGAAAAGATTGTGACATTGGAGAGAAACTGGTGTTTCTGTCCAGTTTGGACTTTGGACTACTCACTGTTTTTTTCACTTTTAAGATGACAGAAAAAAGATTATTCATTCCTAATGTATGACTTAGCTTACTATATGAAGCCTGCATGATGCAGCTTAACAGTATATAGGCAGATCATAACTTAATGCAGTATTGTGGTCCTTCCTTTACATCTGTAGCCGAAGATGTAGCTGGCATTTGTGAAAAAAAATAGGAAAAGTGTACACCTACAGGTAGTCCTTGATTTATGACTATAATTGACCCTGGAATCTTGGTCGTTGAGTGAAGCAGTCATTAAGCTTTGCTCAACAGCTATAATCCTGGCACTCCTGGTTTTGGTCATTGAGCAATTGTGCAGGCTGTTAAACAGACAGAGGTTTCTCAGGGGGAGAGGTCCCTGGGAGGCTCCTCTTAGGAGTGGAAAAATACTTCCTGCCAAAATCCAAGCAGGATTTTCAGACTCTGAGAGAGATGCACCCACGCATAACCTGGGCCAGGCCTCCCAGGGCTTCCCTCACCCTCCTGAAGTATGCTGCCTCTCCATTTTCTATTTGGGTTTTTGCTCCCTGTCTTTAAGGGCTGGCTGAAGGATGTCAGTTCCTCTCTGGGTGCAGAAGAGAATGCCTTTGGGGCAGAAGCAGAGGTCCATCTCTACATGCTGCTTGAAGGAAATCAGCTCTCCTCCACACGAAAAACGAGCTATAGGCAGAAATAGAGTTCAGGTCATCAGGATTTGAGTTCCATTTCTCCATCCTACTGGAGGAGTTCAGCTGCCCTTAGCAGACAACTGTGCTGGGGAAGCCAGCAGAAAAAATTGCAAATAGTGATCACATGATTATGGAGCCCTGGGCAACAGTTTGTGAGTACAAACTGGTTGCCAAGTACTCATTATCTGATCATGTGACCAGGGGGAAGGCAATGTGACATAAGCACTAGGCCAGTGATGGCGAACCTTTTAGAGACCGAGTACCCAAACTGCTATCCAAAACCCACTTACGTATCGTCAGGTGCCGGGTGGGCATGGCCCATTGGGTGGGTGTGGCCAATTGAGTGGGCATGGCCCGTTGGATGGGCATGGCTGCAGTGATAACGGCAGACTGGGTGGGACTAAAAAGTTCAATCAATTCCAACTTTGCGAGATCTTTTTTTTCCTATGAGAAGTTGAAATTAATTGATTGAAACTTTTTTTTTTGCACACGGCGGCAGAGGCCTAAAGCGAAAAGGTTTTATAAAACCCAGCTGAAGGCCTAGGACTGGGACGACAGCATGCATGCCCACAGAGAGGGCTCTGTATGCCACCTGTGGCACGCGTGCCATAGGTTCACCACCACAGCACTAAGCCTTAATTCCATATCAATGCATAAACTACAAAAGTCTGAAAAATCAAGGTAAGCAATGAGTTGCAAGAAAATATACTCATCACTTGCTAATATCTGGAATTCTTTTAAAACAAAAGCAATATTGAACAGGCATTCTCCTTGAATTATTCTGACAGGAACATGACAAGATAAATAACAGCTGACTTGCGACAGAGGAAGCAAGTTGTTTAAATTTGTAGGAACTGGCACAGTCTAAAGTTTTGCAAGTTCTTGACAGAACAGAATGTAAAGAACAAATGTAAAAAAAACCCCTGATCTCAATAGTTTATTTAATAGTCTAAATTCAGAAAACTTAAGTAAGACAAGTTTAAATATAATATCTCTCTGCTTATACTAGTTCCAACACAAAATTGTCACTAAATCAGTATTCAAATATATTTTAATAATTAAACAAATTATTAAAGTTTAAGATGCTATATTATATAAAATAGTTTATGTTAAAGTAGTGCTAGTAAATTAATTAGTCATAGTTAAGAAAGGAATTTGCTTTAGGAGTGAAACAAATGCATAATTCTAAAAACATTTTTCAATTTGTTAATCATGTTTAGCTGAGGATTAAAGTAGCTCTCAACCAATCCAAACTACTGACAGAGGATCAAAAATCACAGTATTTCAGAAAGGGTGTATGAAATGGCATCAGTTTACTGGCTATTTCAAATACATTTTTGCCCTTTATAGTAACTTCATTTGCTTGTCATGCTGATTGACAATTCAAAATGTTCATTGTTGAAACTGTTGAATAATTCTGGCTAGGATCTTCTTGGCTTTGGGAGAGGTACACCAACTACTGAGATGTCTGCTGTGGTTTGTTTTGTAAAATGATATACAAAATGGGAACTCACCCGTGTTCACTTCCTGACAAGCCAGAATTTGTTCTTCGTTCTCAATTTTTGCTTATTAAGAGGTCAACAGACTACAGCTCTCAATTTACATGTATCAGTAAACAAGCTTTGAAAGAAATTTCCACATTAAAATGCTCTTTAATTTTCAAACCTACAAGTCCATGACATTTGTTTTATAGTCCATTCACTTTTATTGTTTTATCAATTTATAAAATAGTAAGAAAAATAAAAACAGGAAATTAAGAAAAGAAAAAAGGAAGAGGGAAAGAAAATAAGAGGTATAAGGGAAGAAGGGAAAAGGCATTGACTTCCAATTCTTTTTAGCACAGTACATGATAACAACATTACAGCATTAACTTTTTACTTTTATATATCAGTATATAACTAGCCATTTCTATAGCAACAAATCTATCTAATCAGCATAACCAAAGTTTTTTTCATCACAAGCACAAAATCCAGAAGTGAGAGCTAAATAAAAATCATAAACATATTCTCCTCTTACAATAGAATAATCAGTTTAACCATTTCTGCTTCATCTTCCTTGCTGTTGAAATAATGTGTTTCTATTTGCACTTAATCTTTACAAACTATCACCATTAACAAAATTCACTGTATTCTTTCAGATTCTTTAACCTTAAAGGGAAAAATACTTGTTTTTTTCATCCACTTTAAAATGCTGAGCTTTTCTTTAAAAATATTTCTAAAATCAAAACATTCTAATATATCTTTTTTAAACTTCCACTTAACATACTTTAAAGTTCACTTTCAGACCAATATAATTCCAACTAGCTCCAATTAGTTCATTAAATTTAGATCACTTTCTCCAAGTTACCTTTATAGAATATGTTTCTTCTTATATACATCCTTTTTAAAACTCTAAATTTTCCTTTAAGCTAATACATCTTTTTTTAACTTACTCTTAACATAGATATTTTCATATACACTTTAAATAATATTTTACGAACTTTAGTCCATGACATTTATTGAATGGATTTCATGAAATCGTATTAACTATTTGATCACTGCTTGTTCTATTTCCATGATGGTGAACCTATGGCACGCATGCCACAGATGGCACACAAAGTCCTCTCTGTGGGCATGCGCACAGTCGCCCCAGTCCTAGGCCTTCAGCTGGGTTTTATAAAACCTTTTCACTTTAGGCCTCCACCACCATGTGCAAAAAAAAAAAAGTTTCAATCAGTTTCAACTTCTTGCGAGGAAAAAAAGATCTCGCTAAGTTGGAATTGATTGATTGAACTTTTTAGTCCCACCCAGTCTGCTGTTATCACCTCAGCCACGCCCACCCAATGGGCCACACCTACCCAGTGGGCCAAGCCCACCCGGCACCCGATGATACATAAGTGGGTTTTGGGTTGCAGTTTGGGCACTCAGTCTCTAAAAGGTTCGCCATCACTGTTCTATTTGATTGTTATTTAAAATGTAGTTAAAACTGGAAAAATTAAGTGCATTAAATATATCTTTGTTCTCTAGCCCTGACATCTTTTCCAGAATCCTCTTCAGTTTGATAAATTAAAGGAAGGATAAGATATTTATGAGCATTAGGAGTGAGTTAAAAGCAGTTCACATTCATGTCCTGTATCAAGTCAATAAAGCATTTAACTGAAAACATGATAATTGCATCTCATATAGTGTAATCATTTCCCATCAACCACTACTCATCTGGTCTCCAAGTACATATGACTAAAGAAATATACTTGAATGGGCTAGAAAACAATCTTGGAATATTAATACTGCATTTTAAAAGTCAAACTTCTTAAGCTTGTTTGATAGGCAGCTTATCCCCCTTTCCTGTTTGAAGCCATATCCTTTGGCACAAATCAATAAAATCCATGTGTTTCAACAAAAGAATCTTATTTTTTAGCAAGTAATAAAGGTACACTAATGACTTCTATTGCGGAATACATTCTGGTTATCTAGGGAATAAAGGAAGCAACATAAGCCTAATAATCAGTGAATTTAATTTGAGGATGCTTCAGACAGAAATATTCCTCCATTTTTTTCTTTTTTATAGCTACCTATGGCTTTTCAAGAGCGGTCAACATCATCAGTAATCTAAATCCTAGTTTAATAGGGTTTGTTCCATACAAACCTTTTGCAGTAGTGGAGTTAGCAGACTTGGGCTTGAAGCCAAGAGACAAATGGACTGTCCTTTATATGACAATCATTGGCTAGTATTAGAAATAAAAGGGAATGGGTGGCCAGTCATCATTTTACTCATGGTTGGATACTTAACAATCGAGAGTTTGGAAAAGTTCATGTTCAAGGTAGTGCAAAGAGATGGAATTATGAATATTAACTGCAAGGTCCAAAATTTTCATCTTACTATAACAAATGTTCTGAGTGTTAATACAGTGCAATGGCTGAACATTTTTTTCACAAAATTTAATATTGCAGACTGTTACAATCATAGCATCACTTTCTGTATAAGAAGCAGAGTGGCATTCTACAACTCCTAGGTTCAGATAAGGAGGTCTGAATTCCTGATAGCAGAACAAAAGACTTATGCATAAGCTAGAATTTTGATATTTAATGCCTAAATTGTTCAGGATCACCAGGATGCTATATTGAAGCAGGTAGTGGTGGTGAAGCTCAACTTGAAAACCATCAAAATCTTTACACCAGCGCTATTTCCTTCTTTAGGTGATTTTCATTATTATGTATGAGTAAACAACTTGACTCTAAAATGTTTGGGACTGAATTCCCCGTAATAACTTCTCATGGACTATGAATGCTAACATGCTTGTGAAGAAGGCACAGAAGAGGCTGTACTTCCTGAGAATGCTCAGGAAGATAAATTTATCTCAGCATCTACTTCTGTCCTATTATCACAGCACCATTGAGAGTGTCCTGACATACGGCATTCTTGCATGGTATGGAAGTAGCTCTGTAGTGGATAAAAAAGCTCTACAGAAAATCATTAAAACTGCCCAGAATATTATCAGATTTCAGCTACCAGCCCTGGACAACATCTTCAAATCTCATTGTTTGAGGAAGTTGTATAACATTCCCAGGGACTCTTCCCATCCTGCTTACAATCTTTTTGGACTGTTGCCTTCTGGCAGAAGATACAGAATAATTAAAACTCGGACCACACGTTTTCTGAATGATTTTTATCCCAGAGCTATAATTGCACTCAACGATGAACTAAAGGGCCACCATCAGTGAACTGTTGGACAGTATTACTTGGTCTGTCATGTGAATGTTTGGATGGTCTTAGGGTTGGGGAATTGTGGTGGGTGGGAGTGTGTTTGGGGATTATGTGTGTGGGACCTGGTCTTTGGGTGTCAAGTAAATTTCGTTGTATGTGTACACTGTGTATACACATACAATGACAATAACGTTTATAATAATAATTGACAATTGACCTTGCTGTTTAGGGTTTCTGGCAAAATAATTGAAATTGGCCTGGATCAAGATGGGTAAATAAGACATATAAAAGTTGTGATTTCTGTGGAAGCCCTCCACAGAAATGGGTCAATGAATGATGAAAGCATAATGGACTAATTTGAGAAGTTATATAGGGACAAGGTGTGCCAGCTGGTCATTGTTTGCAACCCTGAATTTCAGGATAATATTTGGAATGCCAGCCAGAGGAGGAGATGATAATCTTGATGCATTAATGAGGAAGACCTTGGGAAAGAGGAAGTTACCCACTCTTAACATTTTTAGAATAAATTACTAGTTTTGAAATTGCCAGGTATACTGAAAAAGTTGGAAGGACAAACTATCCCATCCATTAAGTGGTCGCATATCACTTGGTGAAGCATCCTCGACTGTGGGGCAGCTTGTGGCTTATGATATGGCCACATTTGTCCAAAAATAATTTTCCTATTCACTAACAAGGAAAGCTAATAATTTTATGACATTTTACTCAATTAAATTTATTTAGACAGAATTGGTATTTATAAAATACAAAATATTTACTATTTGGCTTCTGTACTAAATTGCTGTACTTTCAGCTTAACAATTCATATTCCTCATGCAAATTACTTAAACTTTTCTTTTTCTTGGGTTTTTCCAACTTTCTGAATATTATATTTAAGGGCTTTCCTTCAGTTTGAAGCTGTCTCTGGTTGCATTCTAAAAAGGTACCTCCCCTCCTTTTCCCATAAATGGAGGGAGGTTATAACTATATTCTTCAAAATATTTCTCCCAGTATGCACAGGATCCACCGTATTTGGGATTCTAATGCTCCGTTGCTACTACTTTATACATATATAGTCTGTAACCTAAAGTTGCATCTTTAAATCTAGAACTTAAAAATGCATGTATCTTTTATCTCTACATGAGGAAGGGCATTTGACAAGTATGCGACTGAGGAATCTTGCTACTCTCCATTGCATGAAAAACCTTTGCAAGAATCCTGTTAAATTGTATGGTATTAGATTTGGATCTGGGCCTGCTGCCAGAGTCACAATGTACTTTCTGCAAAGGTTGTGGGACTCTTGGCATGATTTTTGCTGTGTGCCAGCCTTAGGAGAAGTGTCAGGAGAGGAATTGTGAACTTTGTACAATCTTTGTTGATTTCACAAAAGCCTTCAGTACTATTAGCCAATGAGTCCTGTGGAGGATCATGTTGAAAAGTTTGGCTGCCCCTCCAAAATGTATTCAGATGGTATGCCAATTCCATGATGGCCTGTGTGCTGGATAGCTGAGAATCCTCTAAGGCTTTTCCAGTCACCAATGATGTCAAACATGACTGTGTGCTTACTTCCATACTGTTCAGCATGATGTTTTCTGACATTGTTGAACAATGCCTTCGAGGATGGTGATGCTGGATTCAGACTCAAGCATGGAGGGTATTGGAAGCTCTTCAATGTGAGGAGACTTAAAGCTATAATCAAAATGAAGAGAGACTTCTGAGAGACTTCCTCTTTGCTGATGGCTGTGTTTTGAATGCTGGCTTAGAGCAAGTCATTTATGAAAAACTCCATGGCTTGTGATAACTTTAAAGTTACTATCGACATCCAAAAGACCAGCATACTCCCCATGCATTGTACACAGAACCCCAAATTACAATCAAAGAACAAAAACTAGACAGTGGGCTAGTTTAATTACCTTGACAATGTTCTATTCCAAGGAGTTATTGATGCAGAAATTAACTGCAAAATAGCAAAGATAAATTCTGCTTTTGATAGATTGTGCTCCACTGGATAGGGACATCAAGGAATAGATCAATAATGAAACTGAAGGTTTACAGAGCCATAGTATGTCCTTCTGCAAGACACTCAACCATTTACAGTTGACTTGTCTTTGCTGGATATTAGGTATCTGAGGGGAAGACAAAGTACCAGATGCCGAAGTTTTATTTAGAGCATGTCTACCATCATTTCACATCCTACTGATGAGAGCACAGACCTGGTAGACAGGTCATTACTCATATGCCAGATAAGCACATACCCAGCTCTCTGCTGGGTAGAGAGACACATAAGCATGAGCTGTGTAAGAAAAAGTCACTATTGCAACAATTGCAGTGCCTACATTGTCCAACAAACAGTAGCCAATATATATTATAGCAGTTAAGGTACTTGTAGGTAACGTCAGAAGGAAAGAGCAGTAAACAAAAATCTGCACAAAGACCTCGTAAAAACAACAGCATGAAACAGGACCTTGGATAGCTCCTCCTGAATGAGGTTTTTCCCCCCCCTAACAGTACTGTAGACAGTACAGTTATCTGTGCAACCAACTAGAATTTTACATAGGTAGCTGTGTAAACATGTAGACACTAACCTCTCTGCAGCAGC
Source organism: Crotalus tigris (assembly GCF_016545835.1). Taxonomy (NCBI): domain Eukaryota; kingdom Metazoa; phylum Chordata; class Lepidosauria; order Squamata; family Viperidae; genus Crotalus; species Crotalus tigris. Next base: position 5,063,056 of record NW_024096554.1, on the reverse strand, counting down.
TTATCCAGAATGCAGAACTGAGCATTCTTTTCCTGAATACTTTTGAAAAAATCCAAGGGCTAGCAGTTATAACAGATACTATAGTATTATATGCCCCAAACATGTTGCAGTTTATTAATTTTCATCTCAGGGTCAGAAAGCAAATTGCAACATATAGAAAAACAAGTTTTATCTATGAGTGCTCACAACATTTTGCCCACATAGAAAAATTGTGTTAATATAAGTTTCTAATACTTCCTGTTTTCAGTTGGCAATTTATTACAGAGAGATGGATTCATACTGAAAATCATTCAGATTCCATCCATGGAAGTAAACTCAGTTTTTCTATAATCACTGTGGCAATGGTAGTCCCAGCAGCTATCATCAAATGTTCATTGGCCAGACAGACACACACATCACTAGATTTTGATTTATTTCTACACTGTAGGATGATCTCCTTCCAATATAAGGCAAAAAAAAAAAAATAGAATCCTAGTTATTCCAAATATTTGTGTTTTGATTTATTCATAAAATATTTGATCTGTTAATATGACATTGAATTAATTGAAATCTTTTTATTGATGGATTAGATTATTAAAAATAAGATACCTAAGCTTCTCCAGTTGAAGCTTATACTGGATTGGAATTCCTTCTGCAGGTAAAATACATGTTGGCATTGAGCAGATATCAGTATTTTTGAAAAGGTTTTAAAGTACTGATTGATCTGTTCTATCGTAGCCTTATAAATGTGATAACAACATGATCGTATGTGCTGCTCTGGATCAGCGATGTGGTGTAACATGCTCCTCTCATGTACTTCTATAAAACTTCTTCTAGAAACAGAGAAGTGTGGAATAGTCCATGTGCATTTTATTAATTAGAGACTCTGATAGATTTATCTTAGAACCCCCATCCCCCGAAAGCAGCCCGAGGACAATCCATAATTTCTTCAGAACAAGAGAGGATTCCCAGTTTGTTAGCTGTGCCTATCTATAAAAAGACCCAAAGGAAGCACTCAGAACAGCATGTTCCAGTATATTACTTGTTGGCTAGCATTATTTAAATGCTGTCGTAGTCCCACTCAGAAGAAATGTCAAAACTATGAGGCCAATTTAAAAAGTATAATACAAATATATATATAAAGAGTATGTTTCAGGTGGACTGGAAATTTGTTACATGCACTCACCAAAGATAAATCTCTTTGGTGTCATAACACAAATCTTTTGTTACAGTTGGCATTACTTTAAGCTTGCTCATCAAACAAAAGTGTACAACTTTCATAACATAATGGAGGCAGTCATATTTTTGCCAGCCCTATTTGAGTTTTTTCTTAAATTCATGCTCATTTATTAAGAGAAAAAAGTAGTATTTCAGGTGATGCTGAAGGACTTATTAATTTGTGTTCATGTCTACTCATGTGACTTCTCATTATTGGAAAACATGTATTCACTGCTGCAGTTGTAAGGTTAGAACAGAATATTTTCTACATATTTTTTTTTATTGAAAAGTTTTATACAAATTTTATTACAATACAATATCCCTCCCTCCCCCCCCACCCTAACCCTCACCCCCCCTCACTTCCCAGAGCTGATTACAGGGTTACAAATAAGCAAAGAAATTCTAACAAAGCTTATCCAACTATACCAATAACCAAATCCCTAAAATACTTATTTATTTATTTATGAGACTTATATACCGCTTTAAGTGCAAGCACTCTCTAAGCGGTGTACACCAGTAAGCAATGTATATATATATTTACATTGCCCCCAACAATCTGGGTCCTCATTTTACCTACCTCGGAAGGATGGAAGGCTGAGTCAACCTTGAGCCGGTGAGATTTGAACCACTGACCTGCTGAACACAGTCAGCTAAAGTGGCCTGCAGTACTGCACTCTAACTGCTGCGCCACCTCGGCTCAAATACTTTAACTCAAATACAAAAAAAAAAAGGTTTCCCAAAAAAACAAAAAACAAAAATACCAATATAAACAATTCCTACTTTAAACTATGAGTTATTCAAAAACTAAATGATACTTTATAATCCCATATACATATTTTTCTCATCTATAATAACCCTTTATGCATTGTGCAAGATTTGCTGTTAGCTGTCTCTTTATCTTTTCTGCTTTACATTTGAGAGCTATCATATTGAAGCTATGAGAATGTGTAGCTATCAAATAAGAGTTATTTCTGCGAATGTGAATGTTTATGTTTCTTATTCTATTTTAATCCAGATGTTAAGAAATAACTGCTGAATATGATGTAAATGAAAAGAGTTATGATTATTTAAAAAAACAACAACAGGTAAATGAACATTCCTTTGGAAAACATTCCCAAATCTCAATCGCTACTTGGCATCTTGATAATTGCTTTTCTTCTTATTTTTTCTGTATTGTTTAGAGAATGCATTTGTAACGGTTTTTCTTAAAATTCTGGACTAAAAAAAGCAGCATACTCTTAATTATAACTCACCTGCTCAGTATAAACTACTTCAGAAAACCCCTTCATTTAGTTTGCATCGTTGTTGCTGAAATTCCAAATCAGGTGAGTAAGTGCCTGACATAGATCATACCTGACATGTATACCATAGTGTTGACTCTTTTGGCTTGGAGTGTTATGATTTCTGGCTTGGAGTGTTATGATTTCTGGCGCCAACTTCAAAACTTAGCTGCCCAGTTTGTCTATCTAAAATTTTTCTAACTAGTAATTTAAGTACCTTAATTGATAGAGTGTAGTGAAGACTCTCTATATTTGACTGTTCCTTATGTTAATTATAGTAAGTTGTTTCAGGGATAAAATAAAGAACTATGCTGCCCATATTGCCAATTTAATTTAAGTAAGTCCAATGTATTCATGTCACTGCTAGACTGTTAACAAATACACATTTTCAGAATAAAACCTTAGCTTTTATATTTTGGGTTTATAATTTTAAAAAGTGGTACAAAAACTCATTTTGGACTTACTGTAGTAATACATCCAGTAAGTAAAATTGTTTTCACTATTTAAGTTATAGATGTATTTTGAACAGAATCATAAACATTAGTGTCTGGTTTTGATTTTGTTTTTTGAATGTAAGATTTATTAAGGATTTCTAGTTGAAAAATGTCATTAATAGATACTTAACATTGTGAGACAAGCGAATACTGACTTGTAACAGGAGCTGTCAGATTGTACATAAATATAAATGCTGATTCAACAAAGCAATAGTTTTCTTTTTGTTATGCAAAGGATCACAATCAGTTGCTTTTTTAAGCTCGCATCTTAAAGCAGCTTGTCTAGCAACTCTTTTGTGGTCCAGTTGACCTTATTTTTTGTAATACTTCAAGTTTTTCCCTCACTGGGCAATATTTTTTTCAGGGTACTTGTCAAGCTGCTGTTCTTTAGACGTTTAGAATTTCTGCTTCTGTAAACCCTAACTATATTGGCTAAGGATATGAGAATTTAAAACTTCAACATATTGGAATAAAATGCTTTTATCTATCTTCTCTGTTTGTGTGCTTTGTGTTTCTACAAATACACTCTTTTTGTATAAACTGGGCCTTAAATATTATGTGCAAAGGTTCCAATTTGCCCTGGAAGTTCTAGGCAAGATAGGAAAGAGAAGAGTAGAGAGTGTATAGCAGTCTGAGTTCCCATTAGGTTATGATTTGTGAATATGTTGTTGTATTAAATAGTACACTGATTACTCAGTATTTGTTTACCTAAGCTTATGCTGTTAATGTGACCATATCAAGATACAATATATTTTCATAACTTATTAGGTTTCTATACTGTAAATTGAGTTGTTCCTGAAAAATGTTGTAGAATAAGCCAAAGGCAGAAGTCTCTAATAATTTGTCAAGTGTCTAAACAAGATTTAATCTAAACATTTCATGTTAAGATCAACAAGTCTCTGTTGAGCCATGCCTTTCTCAGAGATGATGCGTTGGGGTGCCCCGTGCAATCTGTAAATGTGCTGGATGAAAAGTTTTGCTAAGGCCTTTGCAGTGGGAATTTTTTGGCAAGGGATAAAGTGCACCTGTTTGGAAAATAGGTCCGTGACTGTCCAGATAACAGTATTCCCATTGCTTTCAGGCAATTCCACTATAAAATCCATGGCTATTTCCCTCCAGGGGGCTGAGGGACTTGCCACTGGTTGTAACAGCCCTGGCGATTTCCCTTGCAACCTCTTTGCTGATGCACAGGTTGGGCAGCTGGCAACATAACTTTCTATGTCCTTTTTTATTGATGGCCACCAAAATTGCCGTTTAATTAAGTGTAAAGTTTTTACAAATCCAAAATGCCCTGCTGATTTTGTGTCATGGCAAAGTTGCATGAAAGTTAGTCTTTGAGTTGTTGGTATATATAACTTTTCCCCTACCCAAGGCAATCCGTCTCTCATTGTGCACACATGTTTGTTTTTCTGGAACCAATCATCTGTTTCCAAACTTTTTCTGAATTCAATCCCAGTTTGGCTGTCCAGTTGTGGTTTTATTTTGGCTTGGGTTCTTGTGGTTACTGGCGCTGCCAGTTGTGATTCTGCCATTATTGGTCTAGAGTCTGTGGTTCGTGCGCTGTTATATTGGGGCATGCGAGATAGTGCATCTGCCAGGAAGTTCTTTCTTCCTGGTAAATGTTTGAGCTTAAATTGGAATTGGTGAAAATGCTGGGACCAGCGGGCTTGTTTGGGATTGAGTTTCCTGGAAGTTTTCAGGGCTTCTAAATTTTTGTGATCAGTCCATACCTGGAAGGGGATTTTGTTGCCTTCCAGGAACTGTCGCCACGTGAGTAATGCCCAACGTATCCCATAAGCCTCCTTCTCCCATACGGGCCAGCGCTGTTCTGTTTCCGTGAGTTTCTTAGATGTATATGCACAGGGTTGCAATACTGCATCATCATTTTCTTGTAATAGCACAGCCCCCACTGCCACATCACTTGCATCTGCCTGTATTATGAAGGGCTTGTCCATGTCTGGGTGCCTTAGTACTGGTTCGGCAGAAAAAAGTCTCTTTAGTCTCTCAAACGCTGCTTGGCACTCCATTGTCCATGTTAGTGGCTGGCTAGGTTTTACTGAGGATGTTCCCTTCGTTTTTAGTAAGTTGGTGAGGGGCAAGGCTATCTGTGCAAATGAGGGGATGAATTGGCGGTAAAAATTTGCAAAGCCCAGGAAACTTTGTAGTTGCTTTCTTGTGCGGGGTGGTGCCCAATTCTAGTACTGCTTTGACCTTCTCTGGGTCCATTTCAATGCCCTGTGGGGATATGCGATAGCCTAGGTAGTCTATCCTTTCCTGGTGGAATTCGCATTTTGAGAGTTTGGCATATAGGTGAGCGGCTCGCAGCTTCTTTAAAACCGCTCTGACAAGTTTGACGTGTTCTTCTTTTGTTTCGGTAAAGATAAGAATGTCGTCCAAGTAAACAAGGACCCCCTTAAACAGGTGCTCCCTTAGAACGTCATTGATTAATTGCATAAAGACTGCAGGGCCCCCTTGTAATCCAAATGGCAAGACTTTGAATTGATAGCACCCCATGGGGCAGTTAAATGCAGTCTTCCATTCGTCCCCTTCCTTGATTCTCACGCGATAGTAAGCTTCCCTTAAGTCTAGTTTAGAAAAAATTTTCCCTTTCGATAGGTGTGACAGCATGTCTTTCATGAGGGGCAGCGGGTATAGGTTGCTTTCACTGATTGTGTTCAGGGCCCTATAATCCACGCATAAACGTAAAGAGCCATCCTTCTTCTCTCTAAAAAGGACCGGGGCAGCCACTTTAGGCTTAGCTGGTTCAATGAAACCTCTCTCCAGGTTTTTTTTTATAAATCTTTCCATTTCCTCCTTCTCCTTTGGGCTCATGGAGTATAATCTGGGTTTCGGGAGTTTTGCCCCAGGCTTGAATTCAATGGTACAGTCTGTGGGTCGGTGGGGGGGAAGCTCATTCGCCCTCTCCTCACTGAAGACTTCAGCAAGGTCCCTATATTCCTCTGGTATTTCTGTTAATCTTTTTTCCTCTCCTATGGATGCTTTTTCTATTCTTGATTCTGGTAGCCTCTCTTGGGGTTTTAAGTCCATAGGGTCCCCCTTCGGGAATTTGATTTCTGTCGTCCTCCAATTTACCCAGGGGTTCCATTTTTTCAACCATTCCATCCCTAGAATCATTGGGCATTCCATACCTGGGGTCACCACAAACGTTAAGTCCTCTTCATGGTTGCCCAGGGAGAGGTGTATTGGGCAGAGTGGCTAGGGTAGCTGGCACCCCCCCTGCTATGGATCCATCTAGCTGGCCAAATGAGATTGGTTGTTCCAGTCTCCTGGATGGGATGCCCAGATTCCCCACTAGTGTTGGGCTAATGAGGCAGCGGGTGCAGCCAGAGTCTATTAAGGCTTTCACCTTCACAGCTTCGGGCATGGGGGGGATTAATATAGTCACTGTTTTGAAGATGGGTGTGATGCGTCCACTTACCAGGGGTTCGCCTTCCGAGCTGTCATCTGAGGCATCCACCGTCCCTGTGGTGTAGGCTGGAGTTCTTTCCCCTTGGTGAGCAGAGGTGGGGTTTTCTGCAATTTCCATCATTTTCATGGCTGTTTCTTTTGGCTTAGCTGAATACCCTCTGGGTTTGTTGATTGGGGATCTGTCTGGGTTGTGCTGGGGGGCCTTTGAGCGGCATTCTACAGCTCGATGCCCTTCTCTTCCGCACTTGAAACACCCCATCTGCTTCTTGGCTGTATCCGATGATTTCACCGGTTGGTGTGTCAGCTCAGGCGGGGGGCGGCTCCATTGTTTTCCTCGGCGATGCCTCTTCAATATGTCGATCTCTGCTTCCTCTGCCAAGACGTACCATTCCTCAAGTCGATGTGGGTCTCCTCGGGGCAGGCAAGCATCATATAGATCATAGTTTAGTCCGTCTTTGAAACGGCCAAGGAGGATGTCTTCTGGCCAATTCAGTTTGCTGGCAATGGCTCGGAATTCTTGTGTATACTCAGCCACTGGGCGTTTGCCCTGCCTCATCGTTGTTATTCTTTCACGGGCTTTGCGATCAGCCAGGGGGTCTTCAAATCGTCTTCTCAACGAGGACATGAAACGGTTGAAGTTACTGAGTTCTGGGGCATTGGAGTCATGCAGGTTCACCACCCAATCTGCAGCTGGTCCATCCAGGGCAGATTGCACGATCCGGATGCGGGCTTTGTCGCTGGGGATGTCCTGCCCATATTCCTCCATGTAGCTGAGGACTTGGGTTAGGAAAAACCCCAAGCGTGTTGGCTCCCCTTTGAATTTCACCTCCAACGGTGGACGTCTTGGAATGGATCGGTGCCTCCATTGTGGGTGGTAGTGTCTTCCGTCCAGATTTCCATCTGTGGTCCGGTAGGGGGTGGGAGCTCCTGGATCAGTAAATGTCCCTGGGGTTGCAGGTTCCACGTCCCCCTCGGTGTCTCTCCCTTTGTGGCTCCAGGAACTGGGGCGGGCGTAGGGCTCAGGAATCTCCTCTCCTAGGGAGCTGAGAGTTCTCTTCATCAGGTCAATAGCTCTCTCTAGGATCCAGTCTGAGTACGGCATACAGCTTCCTCCCTCTTCACTTGCGTGCAGGGATTTCTCCATCTCCTGCTTCCATTCTGGTTGCTTGGTCCCCGTCTCAGGGTCACTTTTCTTGATTCCTTTCCCCACTCGCTTTTCTTTCCAACGCCCATCGACCAGCGAGGCTTGTGGTCCTGTGTCTCCACCACTTCTTCTTCTGAGAAATCTGGCCTCTCGGATCCCAACATCTGGCAAGGTTCCAACTGGGTCAGCGGCTCTCTTTCCAGGGAGTTTTCTCCCTCTCTTGCTTCGTTGTCTGACATGGTAAATTTTTGCAAAATCCCCCGGCAAGGGTCTACCTTCCAGGTGGATTAATTTTGCAAGTCCTGTCTAATGTAAGGACCCACCCCACTTTGCATCTTAAGAAGACAGAACTCTTGGAATAATTCTTCCAACAGGAATCCTTTATTAAGAGAAAATGGTTGCAGGCATGCTAGACAGGACTTGGGGTTCAAGCTCTCCCATTCAAGGTTTTAAGGGGTTCCCCAGTAGTCCCACCCAATCAACCCCCCTTCCAGTGATAGTTTCAAGTATCACAATTCCATCCCCTTTCTTCTTCCGTCTGGATGGAGACTTCAGATAACTACATGAAAGGCAATTACTCTTCTTTGATATGTTAACGCTTAGAGGCCACAATAAACACACATTCAGTCCTTTGAAGTGTGCTGAAGGAAGTGAGGGCCATAAAGCCCCTTTGCTCTCCCCCTTTTCTCCCTCTTATGGCAGAATCCAGAGAAGGCAGAATTGGGAGTTTCTATGTTTGATAATTAAAGATGAAATATAATTGGATTCTGACAGTTTCACTGTTGCCCATAATAGTGCCTCTGGCTGGGATTCAGCTGCAAAATAATTTTTTAAAAAAAAAGATCCCTTGGATTCTGCTGTGGAACATTGCACAAGTTTGAAGATTTATTGGAACAGGTTGCACACAGTTGTATCTATTTTGACATGTCTTATGTGATACCCTGATGGACAAGAATTTAAGCAAATAATTTGTACCATGCCCTGTTTTAACACAATTACGATTTGAGAAAGTCAGTTACATGCTATAATAATTTTGTAGCTAAGTAGGCTTAACTTTAGTGTGAGAGTAAATATCACTGTGGTTACAAAAATATGCCATCCTAACAATTAACTAATTTAAGTTTTAGCATTTACCTCTTAACTATATTTTAATAGATTTTCACTGTCTACATACACACACTCAGAGAAGGAGAGAGAGAGCGCTAAGTTCAGCATTCCTTATTTCTGAATGATGTGAAGGCTTCTACTTGACTTGAAAAAAGACATTTTCTGCTATGTTATGGAAAAGGGAAGAAATATTAAAGATTTTTTTTTTGTCTAAAACACAAATGAAATACTTGAATTTTTCCCTCTTAAGAATTCCAGAACAGTATTTGGTTTTTTAAAATTTATGTTACCATTTGAATAATATAAATAATAGCAATTGGTCACAAGAAGAAATGCTATCTAGATAATGAAATGGAAATCATATCTGTTTTGATAGAGTTAGTTTCTTGGGACCAGGACTTGGTATGCTTTTTAACACAAGTGAAGCAATGTATACTGTACTATGTATACTGTAAAATGTGGAACAGCCTTCTCAAGAGGGCACTTACCCTATTAATCTTTCAGAGAGCTGTGAAAATCTAGCTCTTTATCCAGGCTTTGAGGTAGGATAGAAGTGAAAGCAGCAAATGTAAGATTATGGGAGTTATGTGATGTTGTGGCATTGTACTTCAGATATGTTATTTAACATTGTGAGAATTAAATTATATTTAATTTATATTTAATTCTTATATTTAATTCTATTTAATTCTTATATTTAATTTTTATATTTAATTCTTGGCTTTTTAACCTTACCATACAAACTTGGAAATATCTTTTTGTCACTGTTTAAATGGTACATTAGTTCTCTGAAATAACATCCTGGATAAAAACATTCATCTTAATTATAGAGGTTTTACACAAAGACAACAGTTGTAATTTGTCCCACCTCAATAAATCTTTTTTGATGTCATTGCATAATTTACTGTACTTATTCTGTAACAGCATGTAGTTCATATTAGTCACTACAATCCCTAAATATCTAACTTTCTTCTCAGTTTTAAAAATAGTCTTTTTTATCAAAGTCTCTTGATCTTATATACTTACATTTTTAACCAACATCTTTGTTTTTTGTTGATTTACTTTAAAACCAGCTAGTGTTCCAAAGTCCTTCAATTTCTTCATTAAGTGTTCAATCCCATTCTGATAAATCTTGTAAAATAAAAAATAAATAATCAACAAAAGCCCTCAATTTACAAGCCTTTGTTTTTAATTTCCAATCCCATTATTTTCTCACCCTGTCTAATATCTTTGTTCAGCAACACCAAAACCAGGATAAAAAGCAATGGGGTCAAAGGACATCCTTCTCCTTTCCCTTTTGTATCTCACCATTAACAATAATGTGCACTTTTCTGAATTGTATATATTGACTTAATATTCTAAAATTTTAAACACGACCAATTCAAATTGTCAAAAGCTTTCTCTGCATCCAGCCAAATCAATACAGCTTGCTTTTCATTCTGTTGTTGTAAGTACTATCCTGAATCCAATACAATTCTCATGTTGTCTCTTAGTCGTCTTTTACAGAAAAACCTACATTTGTCATCATAGAAATGTCCTATAGAATCTTCTTTAGTCTGTCAGCCAATATAGATAGTCCTCGACTTACAACAACGGCACTGGAAAAAGTTACTTATGATGATTTTTCATAGTTACAACCTTTGCAGCATCCCCATGATTATGTGATCAAAATTCAGATGCTTGGCAACTGGTTCATAATTATGACTGTTTTAGTGTCCAGGTGTCATGTGATCACCTTGGTAGCCCATCAGGACATGGTGCATGTCCTAATTTAATCTTTTTATACCTTCTCATATTCAAAAGTTATTATGGGACTATTTATTATTTGTTTCTGAGTTTGTGAGATTTTTATTCAACTTTGTATAAAAGACAGGAAGTCTCCCTGGAAAAGATTGCTAAATATTGGAGAAAACAGAATTTACAAAACCCCTGTCATACAGTTTTCTTAATAGCAGTTGGGTTAAATGCACACTGGCTACATCAAATTCCAGCTGAGGCACTTAGCATTGTTGACTAAGAAAAGAGTTTGAGGTTCTTCTGTCATATTCTTGACTCATATGAAATTTGAAGAATTGACATAAGACATTACTGTATCTTCATGCTTGCTGTTTATTTTTTTGCATGCCTTTATAGGATGTCATTAAATAATTGATTTGTATAGTAATAGTTACATGTAAACAGGAATATGGAACTAAAAACTCTATTAAAGTATCACTAAGATGGCTTTGTTACTGTTTTTCTTGCCTGGCTATTAGAAATTATTCAACATGCATAATGAGCCACTAAAAGGCTTGATGTGGTAGAATATCACCTTACTATGCAAGTTTGAATGAGTCAGTTTAGCAGACAAACTAGAATTAATGGTAGAAAGTAAGAGCACACTAGGGGATATTGAAGAATTGATCTATATGTGACTGTACTATAACATGCCTTCTTTATTTCTCTTGATATATTATTACATTTTTATTGAATAGGATAATTTTGATAGCAACAAAAATACAGTATTATCTAGCAGTATATTAAAGTAGTATTGGACTTTTGTACAATTGAACCCAACATTCTGGATAATGGGCATTGGATATGCAATTGGCATCTCATAACAATCTGCAAACATATGTAGTTTTTTTTAATTTTCTGATCTACAAATATATTGTCACTAAAAATTCAATCAGAATATAATTTAGATAGGTAAAGCAATTTTAAGGCTTCTTAACTCCCAGTTCACTCTGTTTTTCAAGCTTTCCTCAGCAACAGCTCAATTATGTTATTAAGAGATGTTTTCTGTTTATTATCCATCCACTCAAAAGGAATGATGATATTTTAAAATATCTAATTTAAGTCAATTTGTCTAGGAATTGGGGGAGTGTAATATATTTTGAATCTGAAAAAAATGAATTCAAAATACCTCTTTCAAATTTGAAAGCCATTTTGACTTATGGTTGGTGCATTTCCCAGATCTAGTATATGTTAATGTTGCAGACTTTCTATCCTCATATAAGCATTTTAGTGTAATTATGCCTCTGTTGAGTGAAGGCATATGAGCATTTCCTGAGGTTGAAAGCAGATTTTTTTTTCTCACACAAAGGTTTCCTAATATTGATAGGTCAAGAGAGTCTTTTTCTTAGCTGACGTAGAAGAGAGTGATTGCTTTAAAAGCCATTTCACAGCTTGTTCCATTTTACAAATGATTTAGTTCTTAATATTTGTATTTGAAATTTGTGCTTGTTTATCCATATTTCACAGGTTTGTATCCTCTGTCCCATGTTTACACATGCCAAAGGAAAGAATATTATACATTTTATGTGTGCAGAAATGTTGTGAAGTATATTATGGGATGATTAATATTTAGATAAATTCCTGGGAATTATCATTTTCCTGACCCAGTTATCTAACCATTTCATTACACAAGTCTTTGCCACCCGGTGTCTTTGACTGTTCAATAGAGAAACAAAAGTTCTGTCACTTTCATTTGATTTGATTGCATTTTATCTCTTATTTTTACAGTATTTGTTTAAATACAGTAAATCGGCTCAACAATATAGTAAATCAGCTCACAATATTTTCACAGTCACATTGTCAAAATAAATCTAGTCCTTTCTGATGAAACTTTATCTTTTGCTATCCTAGAGAGAGTCACAGCCTAATCAATAAGAGAGGCAGAAAACCTGAGCTTCCTTTTCCAATCAAATTTTCTTTAGGAGGTACATGTAATGAAGGAATTTGATAACGTTGGTTTCTTGATCTTTCTTTTTTATGGACATTTTCAAAGTTGTTTCAGAACTGCATCTCTAGTCGTTTCACTTCCAGTTACAGGCCTGAGAAGTGATAGAAGCCTAAAAAAAAATAAAAAATAAAAAAATGATCAAAATAAAAATCAAACGCAGTTAAAACACACATTCAGAGAAAGAAATGAAGTATTCTTTCTTGTAACTATAGTATCAGTAAATGTCAGAGTTGCTGCCATATATCAGCCAGAGAGTTGCTTTTTTACATTTTATCAATACTAAGCCATTTTCCTTGTGAGGTTTTGTTTTGTTTTTTTTGCTATGAAAGAAAGTTATCTATTGAACCAATCAGTGAAGATGATTGTTGTTCATCTCTAAAAATGCTTGCCTTTGTAGCTTCCTTTCCTCTATCCAGCAGTGTTGCACTTCTACTAATACTTAATTACTTAACAGATTAAGAGATTGTTCTTGACTGCACCTTGGCCCTACTAGTAGCAATAAAAGGAGCAGTCTGACTAAGAATGCCATCTAACCAGAGTTTAAAAAAAAAGCAATTTCATGATAAGCTTAATTTTCAAGGCCACCATAGATCACATTTAAAGTGGCTTGATTGGTTAAAATTATAGATGCAACCAGTCTAAGGCACTAAAACTAGTCTGGTTTCAGTTAATTAAAAATTTGTTGGTGTTTGTGATCCTTGCAGATGCACCATGAGCTATAGCGGACCTGAGTGTCTTCTTCAGAAAGATAATAATGACTTGCTAAAATCCTCCATGGATTTCTGAAAATATTTGCTAAGCTACCTTGAAATTTTCTCAGATTAACTATTAAATATAGCAAAACTGGAGTTCATAAATATGTAGAAAATAGCTTACAAATGCAAACAATTTTCCTTTAGAGTATTATGATTGCTATAAAGTTTATAAGGAAGAAAAGGTTTAGGTTAAGTATTTGCAGTGCAGGATTACAAACATAATACTGGATTTTCTATTAAAATATAGCAGTGCAAAAGTAATTGTTCAAAATGTGTTATTTCATATTACGTGTGATATGTGACACTTGTTAAAATAATAGGTAAAAGAGATATTGGAAAAGAGTGATTAATATTTATATGTTACGTATATGTAAGGGTGTAGGTCTATACATATGTTGCATAAAGTATGTTTAAATGTGTGTTATGTATGTATGTGTACACTTTTGAGAGCAAGTAACTAAATTTCATTTTTAATGAGTGCCATTGTGCCCATAGTAAAAAAAATGACCATAAAGGTTATCTAATCTAATCTAATCTAATCTAAAAATATTGGGCTCTAGTGTCTTTCCTCCATTAAATTCACTCCCATAGGTTTCTGGAAAGAGTTTGGAAAAGGAGTCCAAAACCTCCAGTGATGGAGCACCCACAACCTCAGGAGACAAGTTGTTCTACTGATCAATTATTCTCACTGTCAGAAAATTTCTCCTTCTAGGTTGGTTTTTTCTTTAATGAGAAACAGGCTTCTGTTTCTAGAAAATGATCTCTAACCAGATGATGGTTTTAAAGACAATTGATTTGGTTTATTCCAATGTGTTTTCAAAATATTTGAAAGAGTTGACTCTAGTCTCTTTTAACAAGATCTTGATATTAGGTGACATGGTTTGCTCAGACTTGATGTGTGTGAGCTTCTCCAGTACAGGAGATGGATAATCCATGGATGGGTTTTCTCTGTCTGCCTGCTCTTGAGACCAAGTAGCCAAAGCTTGACACGCCCCCACTTCCTGTGGAGTCCATTCTTAACTTGGTCTCTGCTCGGAGAAGACTCGTTTTGGCGTGGCTCTCAGCTTATCAGGTTAGACAAGAAATCCATTGATTGATTATCCCTTGATAATTGGCTTCCCCTTCCCAAAAAAATTTTCCACCTATAGGAATTTAACCACAAAATTTTCTGGGGATCAGTCCTGATCTCAAACCTAAAATTAAAAAGGGGATTGGTGGGGAGGGAAATTTCCCCACAGATATCAGCCAGCCCCAGGGCTCTGGGGGGTGAAAAGGGGGGGAAGAAGGCATCAGCAGAGACTACTTGCTGAACCTTTTCCCCAACCACTAACTTTTCCTTGGGATCATCCCTGATCCTATATTAAAATTGAAAAAGGGGGTGTGGGGGGGGGGAAACTCCCCACGGATCCCAGTCAGCCCCAGGGCTCTGGAGGTGAAAAGGGGGGGGGAACAAAGGCATCAGCAGAGACCACTTGCTGAGCTTTTCTCCCCAACCTTCCAAGGGATTTTTTCCTCAAATTGGGGGAAAAAATAACGATCTCCAGGTCCGGATTCAAACTTGAATTCGGATCATCGGAGATTCCCTAGCAGCCCAGGGCAACCGCGGGCGCCATTTTAGTTGCCGTTTTCAGACAACAAAGGCAATCCCTGGCTGGGATTCCCTTAAAACGTCACAGCGCGCCAAATTTAAATCCCCGGGCACAAGCAGCTTCTGGGAGGCTGCGGAGCTTATCTTCAGAGGGAAACGAAGCACAGGAAGGGAGTAAGCCCCAACCAAGAAACGGAGGCTAGAGAACCCTCCTGGGATCTGCAAAGCCCTTTTTCAGGGAGAAACGAGCTGTGGCTGCCATCTCTTGCCAGAGAAAGGCAAATCGAGCTTAAGGAAGCTCTACATCATATCTGGAATCACTGATAGAGGCGGAATAGGAGCACACAACCAGCGCTCCACCCCCGATACACACATATAATAATAGGACAAAATATAATAATAATAAAAATAGATACATAAATTTTAAAAATAATAATAATAATAATTAAAAAAAAAATTTTTAAAGCTAAAAATTAAGTGACTGCAGGGCCAACAGGCCTAAAGACAGAACACACAATATTATCATCATCACCATTATTGTTGTTGTTGTTATTATTATTATTATTTTACTATTATTGTTGTTCCTATTATTAGTATAATAGTAATAGTATTAATAAGAATAAATTCCGCTCTAGGTGACCGCCATTTGATACCTGCTGTGTATTAAGTCAGGCCTACAGACCCTTTTGAGGTCGCCACTGATATTTTTTGCCTCCCTTTTCCTTTTTCTACTGGTGCACGTTGCCTGGTCACCTAAGGCCTCCGGGCGGAACCCAAAGAGTGGTTCCAAACGTGCCTTCGGTACCTCCCTCAGCTACCGTGACCTTAGCCCAGAGAGAATATTTTTGTTGTGGTCGGGTGATCAGGGGAACAGTCCTGGTACTTGTTCCAATTTCGCTCCCGCCAATACTTGCCTGCCTGAGCGTCTTCTCAGTTTTTCTGGGACTGCTCAAGCGGAATGGAGGGACCCTCGTTGCCTCAATCCATGAGCACGACCCCTCCACCTCCCAATTACGGCTGCAACACACCTTCTGACCAGAAGGCGGCAGGCAAGTGCAAAGCGAAGACAAAACACTCGCTCAAGAGGCCCTCCAAGTTGGCGGAAAAGCAAGCCAGCCGTAGGCACCAGGCCCTGGAGAAGGAGTTCTCCAGAGCGCAGAGGCAGGCCCAATTGGAATTGGTTCAAATAGCGGCCACCGAGATGGAATTACCATTGGGTCCATCCACATCAACCCAGAGCGCGTGGTCCATTCCAGGAACACCGCAACCACTGGATCCGCCATCTACATCAGCCCAACAAACAACCACGGCGGCAGGCACAACCACTGAGTCCAACTCTCCACCTGCGGTCACCACACCCAAAGGTAATGACATAGGGGACATCTGGGCAGATGGACGGCTAGAGGCCCTATTAACCAAAGTGGTGGACCGAGCCCTAGCACAGCGCTCCGCCCACCACGACCAGGGGCCCTCCATCTCAGCCATGCCACACTCGGAACTCCCCTCAGAGTCCTCAGGCATTCAGGAACCCGTCTCCCCGGCCCAGTCCTCCATGAGTGGTTATTCTTCACCACAAGAGGAGGATCAACCTGGGATCTCTATGTCAGAGGATGAGGAACTTCCCCCTGAGCCCCCCTCAGGGGGATTATTTAATCCCAACCGCTTCCTCACGATACTACGCAAGGCCACAGCCATTGCGGACATGGGGACGGATCAGTTTTCTCAGCCGCAAGCGACACCGGCCACCACATCCAGACCCGTATTCGTAGAAAAGGTGACAACGCAACACCATATACCTTGCCCCGCCATTTTCCTGAAAGGGATCAAGAAGCCATGGGACTCTCCCGCTTCCTTCCCATCAGTGAGTGGTACGGACAAAAAATTATACAGCACTGCCACAGACCTCAATGAGGCCTTAGAAATTCCTAAAGTAGATGAAGCCTGGACCCCCTTGGTCTCCCAGACAGCCATGGCTGGGGACCTAGTGGAGGCCCTTAAGGCAGATGACAAAAAGTGGGAACAAGCCTTTCGCAAAACCCACCAGACAGCGGCATGGGCCATCAAAGCAGCCACCTCGGCCTCCTTTTTTGTCCGGGCCACCCTCATCTGGTTGCAACAACTACAAACCATAGTTCCTATGGAGGACATACGGACCTGGCTAAGATGGTAGCAGCCACGGAATACGCTGCAGACGCAACGTTCCAATCGGCCATTTTTTCATCCAGATCCATAGCATCCAACATAATTGCCAGGAGAATGCTATGGCTAAAACACTGGCAAGCTGACACCAAGGCTAAGTGGCGGCTAGCGACCGCCCCTTACTCAAGCAACGGTCTGTTTGGGGAGGCCTTGGACCCCTATCTTGTAGAGAACAAAGACAAGCGGAAGGTCATGGCACACTTGAACAAAAGGTCAGACAAACGTACCACACCTTACTTTCGTAGGCAGTCCTTTCGTCAACCGACAACCACGCCTATCAGTCAGGCACCCAAGCCATTCACTCCCAGGCAGAACAAACCGTACGGCCGCCCCTACGACAGACCGGGGTTCCAGCCCAGACAACAAAACCAGTCGAGACGACCCTTTCGTGGAACGGGTCGTCCGTACCGGAAGACAAAATGACTCCTACATAGACCTACCCATTGGAGGAAGACTAGCTCACTTCTTCCACCAGTGGGAGCAGACCTCCACGGACAACTGGGTACTACAAACCATCCAGTCCGGGCTGTCCCTGGAGTTCCTGGTCACACCCCCAGACCGACTCATCAACTGCTCGGTCTCCAGGAACCCCACCAAACGCAAACTCATGCAGGAGGCCATCCAACACCTGTTGGACATTCAAGCAATAGAACCGGTCCCAGCGGAATACAGAGGCAGAGGATTTTACTCCATCCTCTTTGTGGTTCCAAAGACTTCAGGAGGATGGAGGGCAATCCTGGACCTAAAAAACCTCAACCGCTACATCACATACAAAAAATTCAAGATGCAATCCCTTCAGTCCATCCTGGGAAGCATCAGAGAAGGAGACTTCCTGGCATCGATAGACCTCACGGAAGCCTACCTTCACATCCCCATCCACCCAAACCACCGCCGGTTCCTACGTTTCTGTTACGGGGGAAAACACTTCCAATACAGAGCTCTCCCCTTCGGTCTATCTTCGGCACCCAGGGTATTTACCAAGATACTAGCAGCGGTAGCCGCCAAACTGAGAAAAATCCCAATACGCGTCCAATGTTACCTAGACGACATACTAATCCAAGCAACATCCCTACAGACAGCTCAGGCGGACGTAAGGACCGTCATTCGCGTCCTCCAATTACACGGATTCTCAGTAAACTTTCAGAAGAGCCAGACAGTTCCCTCGTCCAGGCTGCTGCATCTGGGGGCCATGATAGACACAACCAACTGTATGGTCTATCTCTCCCAAGACCGGGTGGCCGGCATCAGGGAACTGGCTCGCTGGGTTCACAGGCAACGTTCAGTTCCGATACTAACACTTTCCCAATTATTGGGCAAGATGGTATCGGCCATAGCCATTGTACCCTGGGCCAGGCTCCACCTACGGGAACTACAGTGGTTTCTGCTCCCGTACCAACGGCAGAACACCAGCGCATCCAACCACCTAGTCAGGGTCACGGCACAAATCCGCAGGGCGCTACGCTGGTGGTGCTCTCGGGCCGTGACCAAGGGGTCACCCTTCAAGGAACCAGTCAGAGTTACCATCACTACAGACGCCAGTCTGTATGGTTGGGGAGCCCATCTGGACTCCCGGTTTGTACAGGGACGTTGGTCCGCCACGGATCTGAGAAACAACATCAACTGGCTAGAACTCAGGGCTATCCACCTAGCCTTGCAACAATTCAAAGACAGAATCAGAGGCCACCACGTTCTAGTCCTAACAGACAACGTAGCAGCCAAGGCGCACATCAATCGGCAGGGGGGGACCAGATCAAAAACCCTGATGACAGAGTCACGACTCCTATTCAGCTGGGTAGAGCCCAATCTGAAGTCACTAAAGGCGGAACACATATCGGGGGTCAACAACCAGCAAGCGGACTTCCTAAGCCGCACCACAGTGGACCCTTCGGAGTGGGGGCTACACCCGAACTTGTTCCTAGACATCTCCCGCAAGTTCGGGTACCCGATCCTCGATCTGTTCGCATCATCAGACAATGCCCAGCTCCCCAGATTTTACTCTCGTTACTTCAACCCGCGAGCAGAGGGGACGGACGCTCTGAGAACTCAGTGGCCTCAGGGTCTGCTTTATGCCTTTCCCCCACTACCACTCATACCGGCGGTCATCCGAAAGCTGATTCAGGAGCGGGCAGAAGTGATCCTAGTAGCACCATATTGGCCACAGAGACCGTGGTTCGCCGACCTGATGAACCTGTCTCAGTCGCCCCCATGGAACATTCCCCCTCATCAAGTGTCCCTACACCAGGGAACCATCAGTCACCCGGAACCCCAATGGTTACAACTGACCGCCTGGCACTTGAGCGCCAGATAATGGCACAGGAACTATTCTCTCCCGGGGCCATTACCATAATTCAAGCTTCACGCCGTCCGGCAACAAACCGCATTTATGACTCCACTTGGAAAAATTTTTGCCTTTGGTGCAGGGAACGGCAGTTTGACTTACACAAACTCTACATCCCTCAGATAGTAGATTACCTCTTGGAGGGACTAGACAGAGGCCTCGCCCCCGCGACCATCCGCAGGCAAGTGGCGGCCTTGTCCACCCTCCTCACCTGCACGGATTCGGTTCCCTTAGCTCACCACCCCAGGATCCGCGCCTTTATCAAGGGCGCCTATAACACCAGACCTCCAGTAATTCACAGGTACCCGTCCTGGGAACTACCGCGAGTCCTTCACGCACTCACTCGGTCACCATTTGAACCATTGGCGACCGTTTCCTTGCGACACCTGTCGCTAAAGGTGGCGTTCCTGATTGCCATCACATCGGCCAGACGAATTTCGGAACTGGCCGCACTGTCAGTCAGAAACGACCTATGCATTTTCCACAAGGACAGGGTGGTCCTTAGGTTAGATCCTGCCTTCATACTGAAGGTGAATTCACTCTTTCACAGGACACAGGAAGTAATTCTCCCAAACTTCTGTCCAAATCCAACACATGACCGGGAGCGGCAGTGGCATACATTGGACGTCCGCAGAGCCTTGCGGCGTTATATAAAGCGTACAGAACCCTTCCGCAAATCGGAGGCCCTATTTGTGTCCTTCCAAGCGGGCACCTTGGGGCGGAAAGTTTCCGCGGGCACCATTGGAAGGTGGATCCGAAGCTGTATCGCAGAAGCTTACAATGTATCATCCCTGCCGCCCCCAAGTCATCTCACAGCCCATTCCACCCGAAGCGCTGCAACTTCGGCGGCATGGGCTACCCAGGCGTCAATCGAGGAAGTTTGCAGGGCCGCGACATGGTCCTTGCCTTCCCCGTTTATACAACACTACAAGATAGACCGCTTTGCATCGGCGGATGCCTCCTTTGGTAGGAGGGTCCTCCAGCAAGTTGTCTCAGAGATCAATCTACCGGCCTTATCTGTTTCCCACCCCTTGGGACAGTGAGGCTTTGGTACGTCCCATCCATGGATTATCCATCTCCTGTACTGGAGAAGGGGCGTTGGTCTTACCTGAACGCCTTTTCTCAGTACGGAGATGGATAATCCACACCCACCCCAAGGCCAGCAGGCCACTAGTAGGGAGCTGAGAGCCAATACCTCGTCAATCATCAGCCAATTCGCCCTCGTTAAGAATGGACTCCACAGGAAGTGGGGGCATGTCAAGCTTTGGCTACTTGGTCTCAAGAGCAGGCAGACAGAGAAAACCCATCCATGGATTATCCATCTCCGTACTGAGAAAAGGCATTCAGGTAAGACCAGCGCCCCTTCTCTGTAGTTTGAAGACAGTTTTGTACACTTAAAAGTTATAACTATTAGAGATTTGGGATAAAGTAGGTCTTGCTTTGGTTGTGAATAATTATACTGAAAATTGAACAAGCATAATAATATTTGAGTAACAATATTCTGCATAAGTTAAATATCATATCCATTTGATTATTGTTCAGGAAAATATGAAAAGAGAAATAAAAAGTCTTAATCAAATTAAGCAGGGGGAGGAATTTGGTAGAAGTTCAAGATTTTGTTTTTCGTGAAGGGTTCCAGCCTGGCTAAACTAATATCTTTGCAAATATGCTGAAGTTAGTTGCTGTTTACAGCCTACTTTTGTATTTGTAACAATAGGACTGGACAGAGTGTCTTTTCAAAACATTTTTTCCTCCTAGTTGTGAAATGAACTTTTCAAATTAATGCTGCATTTCTGAGAAATGTTTCTGCTTTGCACTTTGTTTTTCCAAAAACTTTTTTTCATTCAGACAAGGATGTAGTTTTATTGTAGAACTGTGAATCTTTAGAACTAGTATAATATAATTTTGCTTTTTAGGGAAATGTTATTTTCTTCAATTATTTTTCTAATATTACAGTTTGAACATGTTTTCTAAAAAGAGATAATCAAACTCCTGTGTTGTAATCCAGCTGGTTTTGAATGTTTGCTTCAGAGCTTCTTCTAATTCATTTGAGTTAGTATGCAGAGTTGCTTTTTAATAATTTGGTAAGTATCAAGTCACTGCCGGAGCTTTCCCATTTTTAACAAATTAATTAGTTTAATAATTTCCAAATGAGAGAGTGAAGGAGTATCAATACTTTTGGCTATATCTTTATATACAGACTAGCACTTGATAGCATAGCAATGAAGAGCTTGGAAACAATGTTCAGATTGTGTATGTCCATAATTGCAAAGATCAGAATAGCACAAGCACTAGTTTCCTTGTGATACTTTATGGAAGCAGAAGCTGGACTTTGAAGGAGCGAGATAGAGTATTGGAGCTTTTGAAGTATTGGATGTTAGAGAATTCTCCTGAGCATACCATAGATAGCCAAGAAACAGATATATCATAGACCATACCAATCCAAAGTTCTCACTCAGGGTATAAAGTATCTGGCTCAGTTTACTACATTATGGACACATCATGCAAATATCAGGTTTTCTTGAGCAGTCTCTAATGTTGGGACAGATGGATGCAAAGAGAAAAAGAGGATGACCATCAGTAAGGTGGATGGGCTCAATTGCAGCAACTATGGGTGCACCTTTGTAAGATCTGAAGCACCAGGTTAAGGACAGATAAAAAAAAATATTGCTAAGTGTTAATACCAACTTGATATAATATAATTGATAGAAAGTAAGAGAACTGGGGTAAGGGGAACATAGAGGAGTATAGCTGATAAATTATTAGTTGCAAGTGTGTGCTTAGTAGGTGGACTCTAATGCCAGAGAGATGTTCTCAAAATATATATTTTAATGATATCCTTTATGTACTTTAATTAATAGCCATAAAATTCAAGGTAAAATATGTTAGCAACTATATATACAAATCAATTAAAAAGATATTGATAAAATTAAGAAATCAGCAGCTACAGAAGTTTTTAAGAAGAGACTGGACAACCATTTGTCAAATGATATGGGGTTTCCTACTGGATCAGGGGGGTGGACTAGAAGACCTCCAAGGTCCCTTCCAATTATTATTATTGTTATTGTTGATTAAAATGTATTTCAGCATACTAATATCAGTTTAAGATCAAAAGTTCATCTTAATATGAACTTAGGAGGTTGCCTTTACAAAATGATGTAAAATGAAGCTAGTCTAGCTTCTGTTGACAAGAAGGGCTTCCAGAGCTTGAGAGCAATAAATGATAAGACCTTCTCAACTGTTTCCAGATACAGCATAAATGATTTTACATCTATTACACCTACGTATTAAAAGTGTTTATGAGATTTTAGTTAAGAAGCTACATATTGTAACCTTTAGTTTAGCAAACTGTCTCCTAAACCAGTCAGTTCCTCTTCAGTGTGGATATAGAACATACCCATAACAGAGTTCTGCAAAGTTTTTCAAAAGAGCTATTTGCAATCTTGAGACAAACAAATTATCCTTTCTCAGAATATTGAACAGAAGGAAGATGTCTGTGGGAAGGAGTACTTTTTACCTGTATCGGCTGCTTTGTGAGTTGCTATTTGAGTTTATTGAAACTGGATTTGTGAGCCTGCCCATTCTTGCCACCACTTTACTTGCTCCCCAAATACCACCACTGCCATCGCTCAGTGCTCTGCTTTCTTTCCCCTTGGTGACAGCATACATTTTATGCTTATTCTATGTCAACTTTCAGCCCATCAAGAGGGTTGGGTTGGATTGCTATCAGAACAAATTTGACGAATGGGAAACATTAAAAGAAGCTTGATTGAACTGCCACTATCTTGGTGTGCTCAATAAGATTAGGGAACTGTTCATTCCTCTGGTGTTTCTACTACTACAGTTCCTCCTTGTTACTTTCAAATCCTTTATCCCCTCTTTAAAACCATCCTGAAGCCATCATATTAGTTGGATTCAAGCCCTCCTATGCTTCTCACCAATAAGTACAGTGGCTAGCAGTTCTGACGTTTGAAGTCCACTCTTTCTGGTGTGGGGAAAGCTGGTGTGGGTACTGACCTTTAGACCCTGAATGTTTTGAGACTAGCTTATCAGAAGGATTGCCTGCATCCATTAGAGTCAGCCTTGGCTTTATAATTAATACATGAGGTCCTGCCCTTTGACCCATTGATAACAGGAGATTTGCAAGGCTTTTTTGTAGTCATAGACTGCCTTCTCCACTCAAAATTAAAGAGCTGTTACTTTGAAAATTTCAGATATACATTTACCTATTTATTTCACAGTACCTCTTACTAATTGCTCTGATAAATTTTTATTGTAATCTTTTTAAGGTGTGTATAATATGACATTAAATTGATGGTATCTATTATGTTTTATGATTAATTGAAATACTGTGCATTTTCTTAAGAGGGAAGCATAATCGTTCCTTGAAATATTTTTTATTCATTTATTAGGCAGCAGCCTTATAAACTATTTGCCTGGGAATAGGTTCCTTTAAATTCAGTAGAATGTATTCCTGAGTAGTCATCAATCATATTGCATAAATTTTAAATGCCGCCAGTGGCAGATCCAGTAGCAATAAATCAAAGGTCATAGTTTAGAGGTTTATTTTCAATTACAAGAGAGGAAAATTTGTATCATGCTAGTTAAGGTGTCCTAGTTAAATATTAAATAGTATAGTATCCATTTTATCAAAATGTTTAAGCCATTTCAATATATATCAGATTTGTTTTTCCTCTGTGAAGAAGTTTTACACCCTTATTACAAAAATTATATAAACTTAGCTTGACCACATCTTGTTTCCTGCCGTATGAAATGTTTGCAATAGTAACTTGATCAGATTTGTGTAGTTTTTAAATTTCCCCCAGAAAATAAATTGTAAAACACATCCTAAATAGCTTAACTATAGCTTTGAAATGGAGATATAAATATATATAAAATATCTCTGTGTTATGTTATACATTGATACAGTAATAGAAATGGAAATAACACGGTTTAATAAATGCTTAAATGATAACGGCTTTGTAAATTTAAGTAACAAGATATGGTTCTGTTCTAATTGCTTATTGAGCCTGCTATAATTTACGATTGTATAGTTATGACAATAGAAAAACCCTTGAATAATTTGCAGGATAAAAAGAAAAGGAATACAATGCTAACCCACTAGAGTGGTTATCTCAGTTATAAATTGCAGTTTGTTCCTTTGTTGACAAATATTCTGGTCTCTATTATTAAAACAACAATTATTGTATTGCCAACTCCTTGATTTTAATGGGTACTGTTAAATAATTGTAATTAAAAAAACTAAAAGAAATACCCATTAACATTTCAAGGGATTTCTTTTCTTCAAGGAATCTGATGATTGAATTTTTTGTCAATGTTGTTGATTCCAAGAAATGGCTTGCCTCCAGACAAAAGATTACATAGATATTAACTGAGAAAACTAAGATTAATATCAGAATGGATTTTAAGAAACATTTTATAAACTATTTTTTCTATCTCCCCAGTCACAGATGAAGATACTGTAAAGAGATATTTTGCCAAGTTTGAAGAAAAGTTTTTCCAAACTTGTGAGAAGGAGCTTGCCAAAATCAACACTTTTTATTCAGGTAAGACATATTTTGGTCTATCAGATTCCTAAGAGGCAATTGGTATATTGAGGCAATTGCCGTATCAAGGCTATGTACCATGTTCTGCAGGAGTTCATCTTATCTTACTCTATTTAAGAAGGTTTACTTTTACTCTGCCAGGAAGAAGGCAAGAATATACTGCTTTGGTCAGTAGAAGAACCTAAGCTCACAATCCTAACTTATTTAACCAAAGCATATTTTAAATTAGCTAGAATTTTCCTATATTATGATGTATTTAGTATAAAACTAAAGTTTTGATTAGCTTTCAGCCATCCTAAAGGGAGAATAAGGAATGGCTGAATCTCAAGGAATATGTTTCTTATCCTAAATAATTATTTTTGCTATATCTTAAAAGAGATATATTGCAGACATGTCAAACTTAAAACACCACGGACTGGATCCGGACCCGTGATGGGTCCAGATCCAGCCCACGGGGCCGCCCCAGAAACAGCAAAGGACCAGTCCCACCGCCCTGGCCCTGGCCCAGCTCAGCTCAGCTGGGCGCAGCCCCAGGCGTGTGCACAGGACATGGCAAGCGCAAGAAGGCTGGCAGTGCCTGGCAGCAGCCGCAGCCTGCCACCCCTCAGAGGCCCATAGGCCGGTGCACCCTGGGGTCCCGTAGCCCGCACAGTGCAGGTGGGTCCAAGCTCTGCAGCAAGTACAGGCATGCAAAGAGGGACAGTGGGGCCACCCAGCTGGTCACTATCACTGCCATGCTGCGGCCCCTGCCCGCTCATCCCTCGCCGTCCAATTTCGTCCTCCACCTCTGCCACACACACAGGACGAGCCTCCCACCTCCCACCCACACCCCTGACAGCTCTGGCAAATGCGAAGGGTAGGAGTCTCCTCTGCTTTGCCTGAGCCTAGCCCCAGAGCTGTCCCACATGCAGCCGGGTGTCCCCCAGGAAGCGGTGCCGGACCGGGTCATGGAGTCCCGGCACCCCAGGAGCTTGAGGACCAGACCTGGCACCCGTGCCCCACCGCGCAGGCCCCCAGGTAGCCCACACCACTGTCTGGGGGGCCCCCATCTGGCCCCAGAGGGACAGCAAGGCTCCTCTGGTGGACCAGGCCTCAGCTCCTGCCCCCTAGACCGGAGACCCACAGATCCTCCCATATAGGCCCCCCCCCCCGATGCAAGCGACATTGAGTGGGCCACAACCACCCAGCCCCTCGAGGACAATCACAATGCTGATGCAGCCAATGAAATCGAGTTTGACACCCTTGTTATATTGTGTTGCACTGAAAATGCTAGATTTTTTTATGGATCCCCATTATGTGAAATAATAGTTATAATATGTTTAAAGTTTTTTTTATGGCATACACAGTCTTCGATGGCAATCCTTTTTAATCTGTCTATCTATCTATCTATCTATCTATCTATCTATCTATCTATCTATCTATCTATCTCTATCCTGCTTTTATTATTTTTATAAATTATTCAAGATGGAGATCCTCCTCCTATTTTCCTCACAGCAACAATCCTGTGAGTTGGGCTGAGAGTGAGTGACTGACTCAAAGTCATAAAATTGCAGTCATGTATTTATTCAGGGATGATAAGGAGATGACATAAATGTAAACAATGAAATCAAAGGAAATTGAAAAATGTAGAGATATTATTTTTACATATAATAAATAATATATTCTTACATATAATAAACCTTATTTAACCCAATGGTCAAAAGATTGCATTGAAACTCTCATTAAACTATAGGTCTGATGCCTCAGATATTAGCACTTTTGACTCAGTGACAAAGTGGGGAAATAAATTTTCAGCAGTGCTTTTTCTCATGTTTTGTATGATCTGTTTGTCTATGAAGTAGTATAGTAGACAATTGTTGGTATGTGAATAAACAATGACATATAACACCTTGAAAAGTGTATGCATTCCTGAGATTGCAGAAAAGAGCAGCCAAGTTACTGAAATATCAGACAGATACATTTTATTTATATCATCACTTAAAGTTGTACGTTTACAAGATTTTTAACTAGATTAACTAGAATAATATTTGCATTATTCATTATGAATTAGTTATCCCCATCCCCATTGTAGTTAGATGAACCTCACCGACATCATCTTATAGGGGGAAAAAAATCAAATGACAACTGGATTTTCTTTAGTTCTGCATCCTTCTGTGCTATAATATATTGGCTGTTGACCTGCCAATATATTATAGCATGATCCATGTTATTTATATTGAGCTTACTTAATATAATACGTGAACATATTCTGTATTTTCATTCCATAGAGAAACTGGCAGAAGCTCAGCGCAGATTTGCTACGCTACAGAATGAATTGCAGTCAACTTTGGATGCACAAAAGGAAACCAGTGGTCTTACTACCCTGCGGCAACGAAAAATGCCTGTCTTCCATCTGTCTCATGAGGAACGAGTTCAGCATAGGAACATCAAAGATCTGAAACTGGCCTTCAGTGAGTTCTACCTCAGCCTCATCTTACTGCAGAATTATCAGGTATTGATCATACCATTAAAGGATGTTTCTAGTGATTAAGGTGGGATTAATTGTGATTAGAGTGAGATTTGCTGGAATTTTTGCAACCAAATTACTTTTTATCTGGTTCAGCATATATAGTTATTGGTTATATGAAGTGTTTTATTTCCAATGTGCCATTTCACTCATTAGATCAGTTCAGAAACATTTTCTCTTTTCTGCTTTAAATTTCTTTGATGACTAGCAAAATGTTCTTTTGCTTCCAACCAAGATTTGAAAGACTAGGTATTAGGCTAATTTTGCAGTTGCTATCTGGAGTAATACGAAACATGTTATGGGAACATGCATCTTCTTGGCCACAGGTTGCCGCATTCTGGTGTAGACACAAAAACATCTGCATTGGCACAAAAACATTGAGCTGGCTTATAATGGGTGTGAAAATCTTGTGGTTGCAAATAATGGAATACCTTTTCCTAGCAATGGTACATAAAATGTCTAGTGCATGCTAAAAATTTCTTTGAATTAAAGAGATTGGCTTTCTATCAATAGACCATCATTTATATAACTAGTTGATTTGTCCTTTACCCTCTAGCACTAGTTAGTTACCACATCTTTATTTGACAAAAAGGAAAAAAATCACCAGTGTCCAAATAAATATTCTGGTGAGAAAGAGGTTGAGGAAAAGCTCTATGATCTTTTATGTCTGGTAATATTCCATACCATGTGGATTGTTTGGGAAGCAGTTACCTTTTTCATTTCTCTTCTCACAGAATTCCTACAGTTTAATGTTCTTCGTGATTAACTCTTTATTGCTCAAAATATATAATTGGGATAGAAAGATTCTGGCAAGAATACAACAGTGTGATGTAGTACAAGACTTGTCAAACACTTAATGTCGCTGAGGTTTGTCAGAAGTTGTAATTATTCCCAGAGCAATCAAAGTTATTCAACCCAGAAATAAAAATCTATGCCTGAAATTGTGACTTAATTTTTTTTTTTTTTTTCATTTAGGCTTGTTAACAAGGTATAGCTCTCGTGGGAGAAGGGAGGCAGATTGCTGGGTTTCTTCAGGAGAGAATAATTAGAATTTCTTACTAAAGATAATATATATCATTAATATATTAGTTTCTTCTTCCCATCTCCAAATTATTTCCATGCTTTTCTGCCCTACTGAGCTCCATTATGAAATCACTCCAGGCATGATTTAATTGAAAATAATTTCAGTAGAGCTGTTGTAACTTTTCTTGTAAGCATCATATTTTGATTCTGTTCTTTGTTTTGTTCTAGATTTGGAAATGAACTTACCAACCTAGCCGAAATAAGATCATTTTCCAAATAATATTATCTTTTGGATGTTCAGTTTTGTAAGGGAGCTTTTCCCTCCTATGTTACATGATTTTCCCCTTTTTCTTTTTTAAATTTAGGTTGATTTTGAATATATATTTTACTTTACCATATAGTTTTGTTTCTACAACAGGTTAGGTTTCTTTTTTAAATTATATGTTAGTATATAATAATTACACAGTGATATAGTTTTACTGTTATATATAATGCCACAAACTATTGAGTTTTTCTTTAATTTAATTGCACTGTTTTTAAAAATTAAATAAATATACTGTAAATATACACACATATACTCGGTGTTATCTTAAAAATAAATTACACCTTTAAAATAAGTCACACTTTTCCATGTACCTGGTGATTAAACGTAATATAATGTGCCATAGGCTTAAAATAACAATAGATTTTCTATCAGTGTTTTAATTAATTCCCATGTATTACAGTGCGTTAAAAACAAATGAAGATTTCCATTTACTTAATTTTTAATTCTTTGTTTTTTCTGATAATCCCATAACTTTCTTCTTTAAATATTCAATTTCTCTGATAATTATTCCCAGTAAACAGCACTTTATATGCCAGGTGTTGTAAAATGTGTTCATCAGTCAGTGAATTGGGAATGTCAGCTTGTTTCAAATCCTCTGTTTTTGTCTGTATGAAATCTGTATGAAGTATGGAGTTACTGTTAGTGACAATCAATTTTATGCATCACTATGTATAAAACTGAAAGACAACCAAATGTGGATTACAAGCAGACTTCAGCTCTGGCATTTTAATGTAAGCATGCAATTGACAAGATGAGGTTACTCTTTTAGCAGCAGTATTGTGTGAGGGAATATATAATTTTTCAAAGCTAGCTTTGTTATTTTTTTGTTAATTTTAAATAAAAAAACACTGGCTTTATTATCATGGATAGAAACATGTAACATATGTTTCTTTTTAAAAAAGGTAAAGATTTTATAGTTTCTTCCTCCAGGTGATTTATTTCCCTTCCCAATTCCCTGATATCAAACAAAAGGATAATATGCGCAAAAACCAAGCAAATAACATGGTTGTGTTTTATCTTTATCTTTAGAATCTAAATTTCACAGGGTTCCGTAAGATTTTGAAGAAACATGATAAGATCCTGGAGACACCACGAGGTGCTGATTGGAGAGTGGCTCATGTTGAAGTGGCTCCTTTCTATACTTGCAAGAAAATCAACCAGCTCATCTCTGAAACAGAAGTATAGTATACTACTTAAGGGATGGTTCTAGAATCTACTCTTCCAAAATGGGCCAGTATTGTTCATGTTACATTATTTGTAGAAATGAATTGCCTAATACACTACTGACTACTTTTGTTTCCAACCTGAAATAAAATCTCCCAGAAAACACTCAACTTGGCCAATTCCAGGAGAATGGAATATTGTGTTCAGGAGCCAGGTTGTTTATTTATAATTGTGTAGAAATTAAAATCCTACTAACTAGTAGGATTAAGTACAAGGTGTATTTGACTTACAACCATTTGTTCTGTGGGTGTTCAAAATTTTAGCACTGCTGAACGAAGGGAACAGTTCCAACGTTACAGCTGTTGCTTAGCTTCCATGGTCAGCCCCATGGTCAATTGATCAAATTTTGGAAACTTGGCGGCCTGCCCACACTTACAACCACAGGGCTTTCTCCCACTGCCTGTCTCCCCCATCAATACATTTTTGCCTTCCCCTGCAGTCTGCAGCCCTTGATGCCCTAGCTAAGCTTTGCCATCTTCTTGCTCCTGCTGCTGACCAAGCATAGCAGGTCTGGCCTTGGAAGGCAGCTGCTAGCTGCATGAGGGTTTCTTCCTTAGGTCGTGCACAACATTTTCCTAGTGATACCTGGAGAAGGATGTGGCCAGCAGCTGCCTCACAAACAGACAGACCAGGCATGCTTCTTCAGCAGCAGGAGGAGGGAGATGGCAAAGCTAAGCTGGAGTGCGGGGTGATAGGGTGAGGGTGTCAATGACTGAGACCAAGCTAAGGTGGCTGCAGCTTCCCTGGGACAAGAGACCCTTTATGCTGTGCTGATGGAACTGGACTTTATGCTCTGCAGCAGCTCATGAGCTTCTAATGGAGCTCCAGAGTCTGAAGACCCCACAAAGCCCTTTTGCATGGCTGGGCTGAAGCTGGGTTTCATGCCGCACTGTGGCCTGGGCTTCTTGCAGCCCCAGAGCTGCAGAACACCAAGAAACCCCTTTGAACCACACTGTTGGTTGGAGTTGGGCTTTGTGCTGCAGCTCAGGGCCTTCTTGCAACCCCAGAGTTGTAGTGCATGCCAAAAGGCACCTGAGCTCCAGTATATTCTTTCCCCAGCATTCCTATGGTTAGATATATGCATGCATGTAACCTCTACCCTCTATCCCTGGCCTCCCTGAGCTTGCACCATATTATAGAACCCACTCTCCAACTTGTGCATGGCCTGTGCCAGACCTTTCAGTGCCTCCCTTACCCTTGTGGCACCCCACACTCTTTACCTGTCCTGTGTATCTGGAGTTAGGCAACTGGGCCTGCCAGGTTTGCCATAGCTAGCAGTCACATGGCATTGTATTTTACAACCACATTGCTTAGTGATGGAAATTCCAATCCCAAGTATGATTGTACATCAGAGACCATGTGTGTGTGTGTGTGTGTGTGTGTGTGTGTGTGTGTATGTATGTGTATGTATATGTATATGTATATATATATACATACATACACGTACACGTACACATACATACATATACACACACACACACACACACACTATTAGTTATAACTTTTTATCCATGTTTTTTTAGACAGTGGTAACCAATGAACTGGAAGATGGAGACCGACAGAAAGCCATGAAACGATTACGTGTCCCACCACTAGGCGCAGCACAGGTGATGGAAATATAAGACGTCCTTCACTGTATTTCCTTGAATAAATGGACATCATTTAAGAGTTGGCATCAAATTCGTATCTTGAATTATCCTTTACTTTGTAACTTCCACTTCAAAAATCTTGGAAGTAGAGAGTGCATTAATATGTAATGGCAGAATAGAAAGGATGCTAGAATAAAAAAGTTCATGCGTACTCAGCTCAGCCCTATTCATTCCAGTTCCAGTTAATTATTTCGATATTTTCCTCTAATGTTTATTCCTATGAAAAGTCTTAGGCAAATACCTCTGTAAGACAGCAACAGTAAGAGAAAAACAGAAGGTTTTATATAGCTAAGTCATTCTTAGAGATTTTAGTCATTCATTTTAAGCAAAATATTATTTTAGTCCATGGCTTTTGTTTATGTCTGCTGAGGCCAATTGAGCCACCTTCCTTTTCCAACACTGCTTCCTTTTTCCAGTCAGCATTGTCTTAACTGCCTAACTGCTGCTTTGATTTTGATTAGACCCTGCCCCTAGCACCTTTACAATTGCAGGTCAGCTTCTCCATTCAAGAAAGCCTTTTCATAGTAGCATTGATACAATCATATCATGAGAGCTTCTTGACATTAAATCATTATCATGCTTTATCATCACCAGTACTTGGCATCAAATGCTGGGAAATAGCAGTGTCTGCACTAAAAAAGGATATCTGCCTCAAGCCAATCACAACTGAGCAATTACTTAATGCTTATTCCATTCAACACTGATTCTGTGGATAAACCTGCCACAGAGGAAACAACTGTTGATTACAGTTTCCCCACTTGTTCTAATGATTAAGGGACCAGGCTAAAAACCGGGAGACTGTGAGTTCTAATTCCATCTTAGACATGAAACTCGACTGGGTGACTTTGGGCCAATTACTCTTTCTCAGCCCCTCATAGGGTTGTTGTTGTGGGGAAAGTAGGAGGGGGAAGGAATATTAGGTATGCTTGCCACCACAAGTTATTTATAAAAATAGTAAAGGCAGGATATAAATAAATAGCAATGAGCAGTAATTATATTCTTATTATTAGTAATAATGGGGTATAACTAGTACTGTGCTAAGGGCCACACAAACTGGCAGTGTCTTGAACTATTTAATTCCCTCCCTGGTGTTATGAAAATCCCCTTTTGGCCACTTATTTACAGTACGTATTGTTGCTTACATCCACATATAATAGCTTTGCAGTATTTTACAAAGCAATACAATCTTCTCAATATTTATTTGTACTTTAGAGTAAATAAACGGCTATAGCATTTGTAAGGCTTCAGTATGTCTCCCTAAATTGGACTTATTTACATCCATAAAAAAGGTCAAAAGTGTTGCCATTTGCTCCAATAATAGCATTTTTTTTCTCACTGGAACAAGCAGCAGCTCAGACACAAACCTTAAGAAAAAATTACAGTGGAAGGCACGCCTTAATCTCCTACACCCCCTTCCTCAATATTGCTTTGCCAGCAGGATAGTTGTTCCTTTTGAGTAAAAGTAAAAGTTCAGGACATTTAGTCTTATATCCTCACCGTATACAGTTTAGGTCTAAGATTAACTTTCATTAATAAGCACGGCAGGTATATAAATGAATTCACTTGGCAGAAAGGGATTCCATAACTGATTTGCCTGCAAACTGATATATCAGTAAGCTTGATAATATCAGCACAATCTTTTAAAATCTTAGACAGAGATTTTATATAAAAACTGCTCTGTTCCCTCTGCAGCCTGCACCAGCATGGACTACTTTCAGAGTTGGGTTGTTCTGTGGAATATTCATTGTGCTCAATATCACCCTCATACTTTCAGGTTAGTTTTCAACAAGTAAACTTTACTTGGATTCAGGATTTTGTGTGTGTGTGTTTGTGTCTGCGTCTCTGTGTCTCTCTGTGTGTGTAAGTGTGTAATTCTAATGTTACCATAGGATGAGTTTTAAATCAAGTCTCTTCAAGATCTAAATAAAGGTATTAAACTCACAATATTTTGAATAACCTTTTTTTCCCCAGACAGAATTATTGACCCTGTACAAACAATGAAACTGAGTTCTGTCATAACATTCAGCTGCTTTCATACCTCAAATGTAGACTAGCCTTAAGCTAGGGAATCTCAAAACTTGCAATATTGTAACCTTTTAAAATGAATGTCACAACCCTCTGTGAATAAAGTGAATGCTGTTGTTGGGATTAGGTTTGCACAAAAAATAAATATACCATATAGTATTAAAATTAATAATTAAATAATGTATCAGTTTACACCATCATAGAGCTTTAGAATTTTATAAATGTAGAACAATTTTAAAATCATAATTTTTCATATGAATTTATTTTCACATAATTCCTGAAATCTCTCCTTTATTTATTTTATTTTGAAGATATTCTTATTTGCTAGAGTTAGGAGGAAAAAATAAAAAGTTATCCTTGCCTTAAGTCAGTTTTTCTTAAACTGTTCTTAGATCTACAGCATGCAAAACACTGGCGAGCTGAAAGTTGCTTTTTGTGCTCTTTCTCCTATAGCAGCTATAATACAATAAATCAGCACTCATTCTCCCTTCCCATCGCCTCTCTTCATCATGTCAGATGATTAGAGCTTTGCGTAGAAGTCTAGTGCCCTCCAGACATGATTACTTCTCCTTTGAAAGGAAAATACAATGTCTTTAAAATGCAACTTTTTTTTTTTTTTTTTGCATTAAACTGGCAAGCCACCTAAGAAAGTTAGCAGGCACAGAGGTAAAGAAGGCAGACACAAACAGAGGGTGAGATAGGGTATAGGAACGACTGTTCCAAACGCCTGCAAGTTGTGCATTGCCAAAGCATGACAGGTGGGCTCCAGATGGATGTTATAGAAGTAACATCAATGAAAAGAGGGGGGGGGAGCAGATTAATTCAGCTTGTAGTTCCTGAGTAGAAATAGGCTGGAAACCACAATGTTGCAGGGGGAGGGGGAACAAAAGGCTAGCCCATGTTCTTCTGCCTCTTCCTGGTTTTTCCACATGCTTTGTAATACCTTCACTGGCACCTGCAAAAAAGGTGGCCTCCTACACAGGCTATATAGCCCAGGCAGTGGAAGAGACAGGGCTGCTGAGGTGTGGCAAAACAGTTTTTGCACAAAGGTACTTTACAGGTTAGTAGCAGCCCTGGGTAAAAGATGCAGATAAAGAGATCAATACAGAAATTATGTATCTTTCTGCCATAAGGAGAGGAGGAGGAACAGGCAAAGAAAAATGAAAAAAGAAAGAGGATATCAGATTTTTTCCCCAAAGGGTAAGACGTTCCTGTCCCTCACTTATGCAAATCATTAAGCTCAATTGCATTTAAAAAAAAACCCCTTCTCTCAAAAATGTGAGGGATGCAGCTTTCTTATGCCATTGAATTGTGGAGTAACAGAGTGGGTTTGCTCCTAGATTTCAGTATGAGAGTGTCACTCCATATATTTTCCACTGTATTTGGAAAATGAAATTTCCAAAACCTGCTAATGAAGATTTTTTTTTAAATATATTTTATTGGTTTTTTTAATTTTAACAAAGAGTACTTTAGACACACAGTGGTGTTTGGGTAAACAAACAATTCAAGGTGAAAAACATACATAAACAGCTTAACTTAATACATTCACTATCATCTCTCTTTTTCTCACAAATAACATAATAGATTTAATATATTCCATTTCTAGCTTAAATTTCTGTTACTACTCCATCTGTTTTAAAGCTTTATCAATTTAAAATTACCATAATCAAATATTGTTTTACATCAACAAATTATCACTTCAAGTATCTCTACCATGTATATTAAAATTTTTAATCTCTCTCAGCCCTCTTCTTATCACCAATCTCATCTCATTCATTTCTTCTTCCAGTGATAACTAACTTAATTAAAAAAAAAAACAATGTTAAACCTTAGTTCCTTTCAATTCATTACTCAAACTTCAGATATCCAATTAGTTATCATACCTTATCAAATCATATTATTATAGGCAAAAATCACCTAATCAATTTAAACACTTCAAAATTACATTCTCATGACTGAACATTTTTTCCCAACTCCAGAACATATACATACATACATACATACATACATACATACATATGTGTGTGTGTGTGTGTGTGTATGTATATATATGATTATATATTTTTTATCCTTAATACAATCCATAGAGCCAAGGTTCTTTTATCCAAACCATTCCATACAACAACAAAAAAACATCTAACTAAATTAAACCCATATGTACTGTATATAGTTATAACTGATTTAATTAAGAGAAAAGAAAAAAGAAAGAAATAATAATGTTAAACCTTAATTCCTTTCAATTCATTACACAAACTTCAAATTCCATCCAATTAATTATCATACCTTATCAGATCATATTATTATACACAAAAAATCACCTAATCAATTTAAGCACTTCAAAATTCCATTTCCATAACTGAACATTTTTTCAATTCCAGAACATATATATCTATATGTATATGATTATATATTTTTTATCCTTAATACAATTTCATATTTCCATACCAAGCAAATTTCTATAAAGCAAAAAGAAAAAAAGAATTATCTAATTTAAACACGCATGTATATAATTGCATTTTTCTTACTTCTAACTCTAGATCATTATTCTTAAAACAATCCATAAAATCAGCATTGCCTTTTACTCCATTAAACATTTTTAAATTTCTTTTTGAGTCTTAATTCTGGGTTTCTTTCTATGCCACACAGGCTTCCATAAAAGCGCTTCCCTTTCAACCAATAACTCCATTGTTGTTGCTTGTAGTAATCTTTGAAAGAATATAAGACCCTTCCTCTGCAGTAAACGTCTTCTTTCCCTTTCAACCAATAAATCCATTCTTGTTGCTTGTAGTAATCTTTGAGAAAATGTAAATCCCTTCCTCTGCAGTAAACGTCTTTTTCTGTTCTCCTTGCAACATAGTTGCTTTGTAGTTTAAGATCTTGGTCTTTGCTTCTTCTGGTTATCTAAGTTGCTGAAGAAAGGGTTGTCAGATGAAATAAATTTCTCTTCTATCTCTATAGATTCCTCTTCTGGTACATTTTGATTTATGCCATAGTCAGTTGTAACCTGGACATCAGTTTGAACAAATGTAGTAGAGTCTCTGGATCTTAATTCTAGGGTAGAGTTTTTAATTGTAGCACATATTTCTGCAGTGGCCTCATAGATCTTTTCCAATATGAGTGCACAGTTCAGTTGTAGCTGAGGTTTCTCCATTTTAATACTAATGCTTAAAAGAAGATCTCTTTTTCTTTTTTGTGGAGGCTATATTTAATGCAGAAAACATCCACCCCCACAGCTTCACAGGTGCACAACTTATCTTTAATGTTTTGAAATTCAGTAGAAAAATAAGCAAACGTTGCAGTATAAAACTTCCGCTAATAGATACCCTCAGTAAGTTAAAATAGTCTTTTCCAAAAATCAATTCCTTTTTACTGTCTTTTAAAGTATGTATGTATGTATGTATGTATGTATATATATATATATATGTTGTTGTTGTTAATTGCGAAGTCGTGTCCGACCCATCGCAACCCCATGGACAACATTCCTCCAGGTCTTCCTGTCCTCTACCATCTTCTGGAGTCCATTTAAGTTCACACCTACTGCTTCAGTGACTCCATCCAGCAATCTCATTCTCTGTCGTCCCCTTCTTCTATTGCCCTCAATCTTTCCCAGCATTAGGCCCTTCTCCAGTGAGTCCTTCCTTCTCATTAGGTGGCCAAAGTATTTGAGTTTCAACTTCAGGATCTGGCCTTCTAAAGAGCAGTCGGGGTTGATCTCTTCTAGAACTGACCAGTTTGAACGCCTTGCAGTCCAAGGGACTCGCAGGAGTCTTCTCCATCACCATAGTTCAAAGGCCTCAATTCTTTTGCGCTCAGCCTTTCTTATGGTCCAACTTTCACAGCCATACATTGCAACTGGGAAAACCATGGCCTGGACTATACGCACTTTTGTTGGCAGGTGATGTCTCTGCTTTTTAGAATGCTGTCTAGATTTGCCATAGCTTTCCTCCCCAGGAGCAAGCGTCTTTTAATTTCTTGGCTGCAGTCCCCATCTGAGGTGATCTTGGAGCCCAGAAAAATAAAATCTGTCACTACCTCCATTTCTTCCCCATCTATTTGCCAGGAATTGAGAGGGCCGGATGCCATGATTTTGGTTTTCTTAATGGTGAGTTTCAAGCCAACTTTTGCACTCTCCTTCGTCACCCGCATCAAGAGGCTCTTTAGTTCCTCTTCACTTTCTGCCATTAGAGTGGTATCATCTGCATATCTTAGGTTGTTGATATTTCTCCCGGCAATCTTAATTCCAACTTTATATACACACACACACACACACACACACACACACACATATATATATATATATATAGGTCTTTGGTTGTTCGGGTTTTCTCCCGCGTAAAATTGGAAGTGTCTTGGCGATTTTACGCGGGAGAAAACCCGAACAACCAAAGACCTACATACAAATACCCGCGAAAACCTCAGAAAACATATATATATATATATATATATATATATATATAAAAGAAATAGCACAGTTCTTAAAAAGAGAGGAGAGAGAAAAGCTTTTCCATCTTTTTTCCTTTTTAGTATCCAAATAAAAGTAAATAGTCTTTCAGTGTTTATAAAATGCCTTTCTTCCCCCCAAAAAGCAGAAGCCGCCTTTCCAAGCCAGGGAAATAATTCCAAAAGCTCTTACAGGTACACAAACAAAAAAAACAGAGAAGAGAGAAAAACAAGAAAAAAAATTCTCACCCGGATTCATCATGGGGGCACTTCAAAGCTTAGCTGTTGTCTGACTTACGGTCTGAAGTGGCAGAGCGATCGGCCATTTTACTGGCCGATCTTCTTCTCCATCGGCTCTTGGAGATTCGTCTGGACAGCTGGAGGAGCCGCCGCTCCTCCGGAGCCGGACAACAGCCTCCTCGACGGAAGTCGCACCCTCCAGGGCGACTTTGGACCTGTATAAGGGTCCACCGACGGAGGGAAACTTAGCCGACGAGGAGAGAAGTCTCCCTGTGCGACTAGTGACGCCGCGAACCGGAACCGGAAGTCCTAATGAAGAATTTTTAATGCAGTATATTAAAATGTTAGTAGTCTAGAATAATTAAAAAACAATATTCAAAAAAGTAAAGGAATTGGATGTTCAGTATAGTTTTCCTAAAGTAGTAATTCTGTTTTTCAAATACCGCATCTTTAATTTCCTCTCTACAAATGGGCTTTTAAAATGTTTTTTTAATTTATCTTTTCAAACTACTGTAGTTTGCTTATTTCAATTTTGGATGTCCTTAGAACAATCTGTGTGTTTGTATTCAATTGTATTTGCTAATTTGAAAGTAGAAAAACTCAAGTCTTTTGATGGTTGAGAGCATATTGTAGTATAAATGAGGGTTGTGGTGTTGTATCATAATCTCATTCTTAAACAGCTTGTAAAATTTGGTTGTAAATAGTGGATTGGGAGTGGCCTTTGGATCAATACACTGTAATAGTACAATAAAGCCTTCAATTCAACCAAGTAATGCTGGAGACCGGTACTGATTAGAATCAGATGGTATTAAAACACGATTGATATTTTGCCCGTAAATAAAATACATGTAATACATTTTATGTAGACAATATATGTAAAGTTAATGAACATTATCCACATTGATTTGCCAAACAACAGGCTAGGGTGAAGTCTGTTGCCAAATTTTGTTCGTTCTATTTAAAGTCTATGGGGCCAAGATCTACAAAATCAAGACTATGGTCATAGATCTGTTATAAAAACAACACAAACAAAATAACCAGCATTGAAATAAGTGGAAATAATTTCTGTGAGATTCTACAATTATCAGTTTTTCACATGATTAAAGAAAATCCAGGTGACATCTACATACAGCTTTTTACAAAATTTAGTTATGAAGCACTTCCTTCAGTAGTGTGAATCTCCCTGGTGGCTATATCTGCAAATTCAGACAAGATATGGAAAAGATGTTAAAACAATGGGATTTTATAAAGAACAGACAGAATTTGATCAGATACTGCTAAAAACAGATAAAAAGTTGATTAAGAAACTCTATAGATTTCTGTTAAACTTAAAGATGGAGGAAGAATGAGTAAAAGAAACAATGATAACATGGGCAAAGAACTTTGGTATAATATAGAATTAGAAGACTGGTAAAAGTTATGGGAAATAAATATTAAATTATTAAATTATTTTTGCTCCTGCCCTCTATTTATCTTTTCCAGGTGCTAAACTTATCTAACACGATGAATCTTACAGTCAGTACAACAATATACAACTTAAATTTAAATTTAGCTTTAAAATCATCTCATATAGTTCTTATAGTTTTTGTGTTCCAATAAGTTCCAAAATATAGGTCTACCACCGAAAGGAATATTTTATCACAGTTCTTCTGTCCAGGAATCCAAAAATTTTCAATTAACCGATGCTTGTAATCCAAAGTTTCCAACCACCTCATAATCAAGCCATAGGTTTCCCCAGATAAAATAGCCAAGAGGCAGAAAGTCAAAAGCTGACGTTTAGTCAATATTTATAATCCAAGATAGTCAGCAAATTTAAAAAACAATTATAACTTCCACCATGCAGAAAGTAATCCAAAATATTTTTCTCCAACGCCTGCTTCTCTCTGTTGAGCTAAAAGCTTGACTGAGGCTCAGGGAGGCTAAATAGTTATCAGTTTCTGGGTGTTATGCCTAATCCACTCAAGACGCAACAAGCCTAATGCTTTACCTCTAAGCTACCACTAGATGTCCTCAGATATCCATTTTCCAACACTTAAACAATTATTTCCACTTTAAAGTTTCTTGTGTTTCACCCCAATATTCTTTGAACAAAAAAAACCTTAACACTTTTCTCAGTTCTGCAGTTCATCAACGCTCTGTCTTTATATTACTTCCACTTTGGTATAATATTCTTCTTCA
This sequence comes from Crotalus tigris, assembly GCF_016545835.1. Lineage (NCBI taxonomy): Eukaryota > Metazoa > Chordata > Lepidosauria > Squamata > Viperidae > Crotalus > Crotalus tigris. The sequence goes on along the minus strand of NW_024096554.1, from coordinate 5,022,627 downwards.
TTTTTTTGTCCTCAAGAAAGATTAGCCCGCTGCTTTCATTTCTCTGGAAGGGTGGGGAAAAGATCCCCTTCCTCCTCGCGTTTGGGGATTTCTTGCTTTATGGGAATTTGTCTTATCCAGGGAGTCAAGTATTGAAATAGTAGAGAAAGGATTAATATTCTCATCCAGGTCCACGCGTACTGTTTAGAGTGCTGATAAGTGCTTTCTTTATTCAGTTGTCTGTGGCTTGGGCTGGCCTCAAAAATGCAGCCAGCCTTTCCTCTTGGTTTGAAGGGCTTTCTGTGGATCATACAGAAAGACTGCCATATCTCCATGATCTATGAGGGTTCCCTCCTTCTTCACCTCTCCGGGGTGACTTTAGGCCCATTTAGGGCCCCCTGGCAGGGTGAAATCAGCTGTGGGAAGCAGAGCCCTGCTTTCCTTCGGCTACATCACCATGACGCAAACCGGAAGTCTGAAGCTAATTTTTTTGTAATATATTTTATTGATTTTTTAAAAAAACATAAATCACTTAATAATTGGTGAACAGTGTGTTGTCTGGGTTTATATTTGTAAAACAATCACAACTGATTTCTATAAATCATAATCCACATAATGGTTTTAGCTGATTTCCTCCTTTCCCAAAATATCCTCTTTTGCAAACATTGAGTTAATACAATTCTTATTGTTTTGATAGATAACAATTAAATATATAATTTTTCCCAATATTCCTAAAAATAATAATCACATCAATATAATATTTCTTTTCTATCCAATCATTCTGGTTGCCATCATAGATCCTATTACAGTCCTTATTTTAACTTGTTTCTCCCACCAAATTCTAGGTATTCTTACTGGTTAAGATTGTTTCAAAAATTAATTACATTTAAAAATTTAACTCTGTTTTTTCCATATGAACCATCTCACACTTTTACATTTCTTAAGGAATAGATAAAACTGAAAAAAAAAGAAAGGAAAGCAAGGGTAAAGAAACATAAAAAATAACATACTACTTAAATATATATGCCTCCTAAGCTAATATATATTTGTTTCCAAAATTTCTTATTCTTTTTAACCATAATTAAAAATATGTTTAATCTTTAAACATTCCATTTAATACATCTAGTCATCTAGTCCTTTAACTCTTATTCAAAACATTTTTATCCATTATAATTTTATTAAATTGAATCACATTTAAATATCTAAAACATTTCCTTTATCTAAGTCATTTCAACTTTTTTATATTATATCAAGAAAGAGAATAAAAAAGGGAAAAAAGCATACTATATTATTTAGGGAATTCATCCATTTAGAATGACATATATATTCCAAATCTTTTCTATTTCTTTAACCTTATTCAAACAAATGTTTCTTTTTAAAGTATTCTCTCTGGTAAATCCCACCATCTATTTTCTTGGTTTCCACTTTAGTCTTTTTCCTTTGCCCAGTATCTTTCTTAATCAATGTATTTTGCTGAATCAAAAGGTTTTTCCGTATGTTTGTAAATGTTACTGTGGATATAAAAAATAAATCAGGAGAAGTGTCTTTGTATGGGGCTTCTGCCTTTCCATGTTTGTTGAAAATCTTTTTCTTTCTCTCCATTTCTCTTATCATTTCCTTTCTCTCCGATGTTCCTAACATCTCTACAGTCCATTTTATCCAATCTGTTTTCTTGTCCTCAGATTTATTTTGTAGTCTTAATGGATAAGTTGTTTTTTCCAATTCTTGTGAATTTTTTCCCACTAGGATTAAATCATGTTTCTGTCAATGCTGCTAATATTGGATATTATTGCTTTGACAAGATATGCAGAACTGTCTGGTATTTTTAGAGTTAATTTAGATGATTCTGGGAGGGGAGCAGAAAGATGGAGTGCACGGGATACGGAACAGAAGTGAATCTTTGCCCTTATTTTGTTAAGTTCCATCTTTAAGTCTCTATTCTCAATTCTATATCCATTTATCTGTTTTATCTGCTCTTTCTCTGTTATTGTTTTCTGGGAATTTTTTTGTTATAGAGTTAACTTGGAAATAGATTGATTTATATTTTCAAAGTTATTTTGGATTTCTTTGTAGTTTAAGGTCATTGTTGTTTGAATTAGTTGCAGTGTACTATATATCTCCTCCTGTGAAGAATTTATATTTTCTTGACATGTTCTTTCTACATGTCTCTGATCCATGATGGCCAAAAATTTGAGTTTTTCTTTTGCTTTCTTTTCTCTGCAAATAGTTTTAGAGTCCCAATTAAATAGATATTTGTAATCCAAATAGTTAAAAAAAGATTTTAACAACAAAGAACAGCTATGATTATTGTCTTTTTTCCATCACAGCTGTTCTTTGTTGTTAAAGCTTTGAAGGTCACAAACACAGATTAGCTTTTCTCAGGTTTTGCCAAGTGTTATATTAAAATCATAGATGTCATAGTCTTCATTCACCACTAGGTGTCAGCAACTATTTGTTTTTCAATTTCCAAAATGAACAATTATCTTTAGAATGAGAGTCTTAACCATTCAAACAATTTTAGATTTATCCAGATTTAAGTTTTAAATTTCAGGTTTTATATTTATTTCACTTCCATATATTTTGATCCTACATAAAAAGATTAATTCGCCACTTCCATTAGTATAAGAGCGGGGCAGAAATCCCTCTTCTTCCCTTTTGGAGTTATTTTGCTTCTTGGGGATCTTTTCCAAGAAATTAAATATAGAATAGAAAAGAGAAGATCAAATTCCTCACCCAGTTTCAAACACGCTTCACACTTGTGCTGGTTAGTACTTTTGGACTTCGGTTACTAGTAGCTTGGGCTGGTCGATGCAATATGGCCAGCCTTTCTCCTGTTGGGTTAGAAGGCTTTCCCCAAGTCGAACGTAATGGCCGTTACCGTTCCAGAATCGCTGGAGCACCCTTCTTTCTTCATCACCTCTCCAGGGCAACAGACCCATTTAGGGTCCTCTGGCAGGGCAAAATTAGCCACAGGGGTGTGGATAATCCACAAGCCTATGACTGGTCGCTACCGTGCAAAACTGGAAGTCTCCGGAAGTCAGAAGCTAATCTTGCTGAGCTAAAGAGAACACTTGCATTCAGATGTTTGAGATTATATGGTAAAAGCATTTATCCTAGCAACTTTGCAAATCAAAGCAAGTTACAGTACCGCGTACAGTTTTTAAGATGTTTCTCTGTTCTTTTATTGTTTTAATGTACTATACAAATTTTGCAGATTGAAATAGTAGCATTTCTGTGGACAAATTAATGTTTTCAAAACAGGTACCAGTATCTAACAATAACAGAGGATGGTAGAAAGGAATGAGAAGGAAAGCCCTTTGAAAAGTCTGGGCTTGCTCCTAAATAGTTGCATTACAATAATAAAAACAAACTATAAGGATCAACTGAAAAAGTGTAAGCTACATTGAATTAGCATTGACAGAGTGTAATGGTTCCGACAGATGAGACCAGTAAAAGCTACAAGTATCGGCACAGTCAAGCGTTACAATGTTACAAAGTTGAACTTCCCACCCCAGCACTATGTAATTATCCACATTCCCCAATAGAATATTTTGGTGGGCTTTCTAACGGAAGGCTCAGCTTGCCAAAAGTCAGGCAGCTATGACCTTGGTTCCTACAGGATAAAGTATTGTTTAGTCTAACTTTAAAACCACTCATCCCACCTCCCAGTACAGTGGCAACTGAAAATGAAGAAAAAATGCTTCAGCCAAATTGTTGCAGTGTTGACAAAGAATTTCAGTGAAAAGGAAGCAAACTCATCTCTAGCAGGCAGAGGAAAAATGTCAGTAGCTTTCTGTGAAGTGAGAGGAGGGGAAGATTGTCCTGTCTTTCTTCTCAGGCTGAATTTGGCAAATAGCCAGGAATCTTATCAGCTAATTGGAAACTCTTGCTAGGACTTATTAGTAAGACTTCCTGGAATATAAACCTTAGCAACAAACAGGAGATAGAAGGTGATTAGAAATGGAAAAGACTTTTCCCCCAAAATACTATTGATTTTACACTTCTTATAAAATTATAAAGCAATCAGTTCTTCAGAAAAGGCTCCAGTCCTTGAGATTCTTCACCTAAAAGATGCCCCATAATAAATCCATTTATGATACTTCTTGAGAGGTAGTTTATTAAAAAACAATACAAACTTAAAACAAAAAAGGTTAAAATGATATATTAAAATTTAATATCCATATATAGCATTAGAAAAGTATAAAATCATCATTCAGTCATGAGCTGTGTTAAAACTGGACATGTCCTAGAGTCTAGACAACTGGTCCCAATTATATGGCATCCTTTTTCTACGAATGACATCTTTCCTAGATGCTAACCAGGTGCGAACCATCTTGTTCTTGCGAGCTGACAATACCTGCCTCTACACCAGGGCTTTTCAGCCTTTTCATGCATTGTACCACTTTTAGAATATGGCAATATCCGAGTACTACCAGTCGCCTAGCAAGGTATCAAAAACTTGACAAAAAAAGGGGGGGGGAAACGATAAAGTATAGGTAGTCCTCGACTTACAACAATTCGGTTAGTGACTGTTCAAAGTTACAACGGCACTGAAAAAAGTGACTTATGACCATTTTTCACACTTATGACTGTTGCAGCATTCCCAGGGTCACGTGATTTACATTCAGGTGCTTGGCACAATGTCCCAGAGTCATGTGATCACCTTTTGCAACTTTTTGACAAGCAAAGTCAATGGCCGGGTGTGTGTGGCCAGCTCATCACTCAGGTTGCAGGGCACCTGTGAGGGGTGTGGACGGGGCTGTGAGGGGATTCGTGGGTCTCTAGTGGACGGAGGTGGGACTAGGGTGGGCGCCTTCTGATTTACATTCAGATGCTTGGCAACTGATTCATATTTATGATGGTCACAGTGTCTCAGGATCATGTGATCCCCTTTTGCAACCTTCTGACAAGCAAAGTCAATGGTGAAACCAGATTCACTTAACAACCTTTTGTATCAGGGGTATCAAACTTAATCTCATTGAGGGCCGCATTAGCATTGGGGTTACCGTCAGAAGGGGAGTATCCTTCCTTCCTTTTTCCCTCCCTCCTTCTCATTCCCATCTCCTTCCTTCCTTCCTTCCTTCCTTCCTTCCTTCCTTTCCTTCCTTCCTCAGGGCTGTCAGGGCTCAGCAGAAGTGCCAGGATCAGCGCCGGGGAGAAAAAGATAATTAAATCCACCCACCAAATCATCTTTTCACAGCCTTGGGGCTATGCAAAATGTGGCTCTTTGGAAACTCAGCTTGTACAAAAACTTTTGTTTTATTTTGTTTTTACATGTTAGGCACTGTTAAGGCTCTCTGGCAGTTTTATTCTTCAATGCATCTGACCAATATTTAAGAATACAGCCCCAAACCTCTTACGCAAACACAATGCATCATGTCAGTTATAGGACAAATAACATGAGCAAGCACTGTATTTCCTTCCTGGATACAATTCCTGCAGCTGCAGAAAAAGCAGCAAAAATAGAAAAAAGAGAGAATGTGCATTTCATTAATGGAGAACAAAGGAACAGTGAGTGACTCAGACTTAAGGGGAAAAATAGGTAAAAATAAATTTAAAAAGACACATCACAACAACATATTTTCTGTTGTGAAAAGAAATTTCGCAGGGTCGTTCCTCCAGCTGGGAGTAAGCCTTCAGCATGAACAAAGAAAAAAAAATTGACACTGAGCGAAGCAAGCTGCCAGAAAGTGGATTTTATTACAGAAGCCAGATAGAGAAGTGATTCAGCAATGGCTTCTGAACTAGCTAGTAAAAAACACCTAAAAGCATGGTGCAATTTATATTCTTTTTCCTATTTTAAGTCTTGATGAGATATGTAAGAAGTTTGTTCTTAATTTCCTAGCTTAGTTTTTTTCCCTGTCAACAGGATTGATTAATCCTATCACCCAGGGAAGGAAATAACTTGTTCATGAAGTTTTTGTGTGTCTAGGTCAGGGGTGTCAAACTGCTGGCCCGCGGGCCGGTTTCATCATGGACTAGAAGGAAAGCATAGCAGACGGGAAATCTGAAACCACCCCCCAAAAAATTAAAAACCCACCTCCAGAAAACCTTTTCCCCTCCTTTCTGAACATGAGGATTTGATCCCGAGAAGCTGCCGCCTGGCCATCTGCTAAAGGAGCTTGGGAGGAGCAGAGCTCCGGGACCTTCGCCGCTTGGGCTGCCTGGATTTGGGAATGGCTTGTGCAGCACAGAGACCTCTTCCCCAGGGCTTGCAGTGGCTCCGCCCTGATGCTCTCCTGTGATGGGTGAGGGGGGCAGTGAGAGGAGGGGGGCCGCCACCTGCTACGGGGGCTTCATTTTGGACAAGTAAGTGGCCAGGTGTCATGGCAGCTGTGCAGGACATACCACCCCATTGCTGGCAATGGCGAAAAAGCAACGTTGCGAGTTTTACATGCCTGGTCTAGGTTAACTTTGTCATAAGTGTTTGTGTGTGTCTGGGGTTAATCCTGTTATTGGTTCTATGTGTGTATAGGGCAATCCTGTCATCTTTCTTTTGGTTTGTTCAAGGCTAGTGCTTATCACTACATTGTTTCTTTTGCTTCAGGTGTTTCTCGGCTGTCTGCCCGAGGCTATTAACTGGGGGGGGGGAAGAGAGAGGAGAGAGAGAGGGAGAGGGAGAGAAAACCCTCTTCTCTGGTACTTTTATTTTTCGGCTTGACTTTTCTAAGAGAAGGGAAATGGATGTTTCTTTTGGAGCAGCCTTTCGTATTTGTAATAGTTGGTTTCTGGGGCTAGGTTTTTTACCTCTTTTCCTATTGTTCCTGCCTGTTTAATATTTCCCAAAAATATTTCTTTTTCATGGGTATGTAGATGCTAACCTATTATTGATTGAATCAATAAACCATCACTGCCATGGAGCAAGTTTCGAATTGACTCCGGAGTTCAGAAATCTTAAACCAGGGGTGGGGAACTTTGGCTCTTTTATGACTTGTGGACTTCAACTCACAGAATTCCTGAGCTAGCATGGCTCAGCTTGGAAACCTCTCTCTTTCCTCTCAGCATGGCTGGCTCAAGAATTCTGGGAGTTGAAGTCCACAAGTCATAAAAGAGCCAAGGTTCCCCAGCCCTGTCTTAAACGGCTGCTCCACGGGAATTGCATCCCATGAGGGAAGGCGAGCAAGGGATTTACTTCAGAAACTCGCATTTGTAAGTCTAACCAAACAGGCCAAAGCTGACAGCTGCTTTTTGCTAAACTTCCCCCGCCCCCCCCAAAAAGCAATGTTGCAAAAAGAGACAACAGTGAAGGAGCCAAACTTTTTCCTTTGACCTTCTCCAGAGGAAAGAGGTATGCGGCATCCACCAAGTGTTTTTTGTCCAAATTGGGCACCCAAAGCAAAGGGAAAAAACTGCTGCGGAGTTTGAAAAACTGCCAGGGCTGCTGCACCCCTTCCTTAAATGAAGCACCCCACGCAGCCTGGCCTTGTCCCACACAGCTACCATGACACCTGGCCACTTACTTGTCCAAAATGAAGCCCCCGTAGCAAGTGGCGGCCCCCCTCCTCTCACTGCCCCCCTCACCCATCCTGCCACTCTGCTCTCACGGCTGTGCGGCTCTTGTCCAGCAATTTACAGTGGCCTTTCAAGCCATGGCCACCGGCAGCACAGCCACCAGCCACGCTGGTGGCCTCTCCCCCTTCCCTTGTCTCTTCCTGGGCATGGAGGGAGGGAAGGAAGGAACAATGAGGGAGGGAGGGAGGGAAGGAAGGGACAAAGAGGGAAGGAAGGAAAGGACAATGAGAGGGAGGGAAGGAAGGCGCCCCCCCCAGTCCCACCCCCCCTCCACCAGGGACCCACGGATCCCTCCCACAGCCCCTCCGACACCCCCCATAGGTGCCCTGCAACCTGAGTGATGAACTGGCCACTCCCGGCTATTGACTTTCCTTGTCCAAAAGTTGCAAAAGGTGATCACATGACTCTGGGACACTGTGCCAAGCATCTGAATGTAAATCATATGACCCTGGGATGCTGCAACAGTCATAAGTGTGAAAAATGGTCATAAGTCACTTTTTTCAGTGCCGTTGTAACTTCAAACAGTCACTAACCGAATTGTTGTAAGTCGAGGAATACCTATACTTTATCATTCCCCCCCTCTTTTTTTGTTATCAAGTTTTTGACAGCTTGCTAGGCGATTGCTGGTACTCAGATATTGCCTTATCCTAAAAGTGGTACAATGGGCAAAAAGGTTGAAAAGCCCTGGATTAGATCATATATTCCACTTCTCTCTCTTCGTTTTAGCAAGATGTCCATTTTAAAAAACAATACTTCCGGGTCTTTATAGTTTTTTTTGTTCTGCTTATTAAATATGCTGGCATTCTCTCGGGCTGATTTTTCCCCTTATTATAATGATATGTATTCTAGAAGATTCAAATGAATACCAAGCATTTTGATTTATTTGACTGTCTTAGTATTATTTCATAGGGATCTTGTTCCTATTTTGAAATCAAATGTGATTATGTGATACATCTTTGGAAATTTTCCATTTGTTTCCCCCTTTTTTTGTGGACATTGTTCCCATTCATTTCAAGAATATTTGTATCTGGCATTAGATTTTTATATCACCATGTAGGATTTGGGACACAATTGTTTTTCTTTTGATTTTTTGATCATCTCAATCATAATCACATAAAATATATAAGAATTTTGTCTGTGTCACAAGTTGTCACTTATATTTAAACATATTTGAAATGATCTATTTTTACACTTTGCCTTTTTTGGCCTCTTGATTTAATTTTCTATCATGAGATTACCTTCTATATTTCGGTAGAGTTGAAAGAAGATAGTGTGTTCCTCGTGTCAAATTGCTACTTATGTCTGCGATTGTATTTGAAAAGCTGAGAGAGAGTCATTAGAAAAAAATTTGAAGTGTTCTCAGTTCTTTTGTTTTTTCTAATTTATAACCATCACCATACATACAATACCCATGCTGAATATTCTGAATATTCCTGATCTTTCCAAGGCTGGAATTATGTTCATTTATCTTTCTTGGAGACTTAATATACAGAAGATCAATTATTTTTTACTGCTGTTTAAAATGTTCTGATTGAAGTAGTATTAGAAGTTTCAATGGACAGCTTATGCCAGTCATGAGAAATCTACAATGGCACTAATTAATTCAACTATATAGCAATCTTCTCACTTATAGCTGCTTTTTAAAAAATCTGGCTGTTTTTCATGAGCTCATAGAGAAATAAAAGCTTATAAAGAGAAATAGAGAATTTCTATTTCCTTTTGGAAACCAAATAAGGAAATAGGGGAAGTTGTCTTGCATGATTTTTGAACAAAATCTTTGTGGGTCTTATCATTTAGATAGCAAACCTATGAGTGCTTGTTCAGAAGTAAATTTTAGATAAGCTCTATTACAAAGAAAGAATAGATAAGATAGAAAAGAAAATAGCTTAAATGAATCTAAAATAATTAGAGTTTACATAAGTTAAAAAACAAAGTTTTTTATGGTATCATACCTAAGATATAGGATGCTATTTCTGGCAAGATGTGTGTTGTAATTATAAGCAAAGTTTAAGAAGTTAACTCCTGGTATCCTCTAGTCTAGATCAGCGGCCCCCAACCTTTTGGACACCAGGGATCCGTGGAGAGAGAGGTTTTTCTATGGACCCAAGGGGGTATGGTTTCATGTGCTGCCTGCATTCTGTGGAGGGGGCTTCGCTCATTTGCACAACCCAGTTGATCCCCACTGACTGGGGGTTGAGGCCCCCTGCTCTAACACAACCCCTTGCTATGGGCCATGCTTGTTGGAGTGATAGGAATTAGACCAAACATAACATGCTCCACATTGCCGCATGATTTCCTGGAAATTGTCCAAAATTGCCAGAGTAGTTTTAGGGCAATTAATCAAGTTATTTATTATATCTTTATTTCAGATATTTCCAGGAACTATAAGATACAAAAGCAGAACATTCTCTTTCCAGAATAGCATTTTTAACCATTATCCCAAACATTTTGCCTTATATTACTTGCTAAGCTATGTGCTTGTTCTTTGAAAAAAAAATTAAAATATTTTTTCTTAGATTTTTCTGAGATCATCCTCTCTTTTTTTTTCCTCCCAATAAATTCACATTATCAATTGTCCCTCCTGTATTGTTGCATTTGCTTTACTTTAGTACATGCCTTACCTAGTACTATCCTTCACCTAAAAAACTGCAATCAATTATTAAATCATTTTGTATGGCATATATTTTGTAATTAAATTATTGATATGTTAAATAAATAAATAAGGAGCATTTAGTTATGATCTTTCATCAGCATTCCTATTATTTTTAAATAATGTACTTGCTGTTGTTATTGATTGCAATGAGTCCATATAGATTGTGGTGATAAATAAATAAGTAAATATATAAATGAAATGAAGAAAGGGAGCAAACAGGTTTCTCTCTCCTAATACTACAACTTGAGGTCATCAAAGAAAACAGATTATTAGGTAGAAACGCATAATGAGAGCCAATTTGGTCTACTGGTTAAGGCAGGGGTGTCAAATTGCCGGTCCGCAGGCCGGACGCATCATCCGGAAGCCGCACCCACCCCATTGCTGGCAATGGCAAAACCGTCCCGATACGTTGTGCGACGTCACGTGACGTCGTGAGTTTGACATGTCTGGGTTAAGGCATCAGGTTAGAAACTGAGAGACTTGAATTCTAGTCTCGCCTTAGGCATGAAAGTCAGCTGGGTGACTTTAGGCCAGTCATTCATTCTCAGCCTAATCTACCTCACAGGTTTGTTGTGGGGAAAATAAGAGGAGAAAGGAGTATTGGGTATGTTTGCTGTCTTGAGTTATTTATAAAAATAATAAATGTGGAATATCAACAAGCTTTGGTGTACAGCCATATGATAGTAATTGGAATTATCTTGGTTGGCTATAAAAATGGAGAGACTATATCAGTATCAACTAATGATGTGGATTGTATGGAATGTCTGTCTTCAAAGGTTACATGCTTCTCAGTATCAACTGCTAGGGAACATCAAAGGGAAATAATTTTTATATCCTTGTGCTGATGCTTGACAGCTGGTGCTTGCATTGAAATGGCCATATAAAGCATTTTGTTTATGTATAGCAGCTAGGACTAGTGTACATATTGTAGTAAAATGGAAAAGAAAGAATCATGTCTGAGTCATCTTCAAGTTTCTATCAGGATAATGAAACTTGCTCTATGTACACCTAGATAAAGAAGCTGTAGTCTTTATATCAAAAGATAAAGAGCACTTCAAGCACACTCCTGGGGATTTCACAGATACAAATATGTTAATTTCTTCAACAGTATGGAAATGTTTGCCATTACTGTTTCCCACCATAGCACCAAGGCCTGCTCCTATTTACCTTCTAAATTCAGACAAGATCAGACAGGTGTTACTATCTGCTGAAACTTTTCATATATTGCTGAAATATAATTCCCAGCATTCATTACAGTTTCACAGGTTGGGCCAGCCTGCTGGGAAGTGTAGATCAGCAAATATGGAGGGTCAGCTGACTCTGTTCTGATCAGAAAGGGAGCATAATTGCTGAAATTAAGCAAATATGACTTTTAAATACATTTATTGCAGATTTTAAGTACAGAGAAAAGAATATGTCCTTTATTATAAAGAAAATGTACCTTAGTTATCTCTAGTAGGTTGTTCATTTTGTATAAGTTTGATTTGCATTTTTTCTTCGATAGGTGTGTTTAAAATGAAAGGATCAAATGTGTGGCCACTGATAAGAATCTATCGAGGGGGCTTTCTTCTGATAGAATTCCTTTTTCTCCTTGGCATTAACACGTATGGCTGGAGGCAAGCTGGAGTGAATCATGTTCTCATCTTTGAGCTCAATCCCCGCAGTAATTTGTCCCATCAGCATCTATTTGAGGTAAGTTCTATAATTCAAGGAGCTTTACATGTGCCTGTACTTATTTTGAAAAGCAGGACCTCTTTAATTCAGTTGCACAGATTCTAGCTAAATTTATTATTTGTTTGTTTTAATTATTGTGAAGTATTTTTCTAAGATTTTTCTTTAAAATGGAAGCATCTCACACTGGCCATACTAACTAGGAAGTTCAGCATCTGGCCACAGAATTCTATGCACATAGTTTTTTTGTTTTGTGATTAAATATTGGCTATGATGAAAATTGTTTTTGTTTATATGTAAAATTTATTTGCTGCCCTTATAGTATCCAATAACTTTGGGTGGCTTAAAGCAGGGTTTTTAACCTTTTCACAGATTGTACCACTTTCAGGACATGACAATATTTGAGTACCACCAGTGCTTAGCAAGGTGTCAAAAACTTGATGACTAAAAAAAAAGGGGGGGGGATTTTGGGTTTTATTGATTAGATTCATTTGTTGTTATAGAAATAGCTAGTTTACAATATGGAAAAGTAAAAAGTTGAGGTTCAATGTTAATGCTTCCTTCTACTGCAACAGAGGAAGTCTGTTCTTTTTTCCTTCTCCCCCTCACTTTCCTCCCTTTTTCCTCCCCACTGTGTCCTACTATTTGCTTTTGTATTTTTGTACTTTATTCTATAATCTAATAAAATGTTACAAACTGTAGAAAAAAAAGAGAGAAAAGTACCAGTTTTAATTTCTTTGGTGGCAATTCCTTTGCTGAATCACTTTCCCTTTGCACTGACAAATGTATGATGAATTTATCCATATTTATTAATATGCACCACTACCAGCTGGCTGGTCGGCCCTTCTTCCTCTCTCCCTCTCCTCTTCTTCCTCCTTGCCTTCTGAGCTCTTCTTCCACAGTGTAGTAAGAATGCACACACACACAACCCAGTGCCTTCACTGTACCCTTAAAGACACAGGAATGAAATGCAAAGCAAGAAAGGCTCACAAAAGCCTCCCAGAATAAAGAAACACTAAAGTCCAGGGTTTTTTTCTTAAACTGCCTCAGGTAGTCTCAGTTTTAAACAATATAGCAACCTGAGCCTAAAAGGCTCCGCAATTGCGAAATGTGATAACCTTAAATTAAGCCTGTTTACCTACAAAGAAAACTTGCTAAAAGCCATAGACAAACTCAAGATAAGGGGGTAAAGCTAATTACATTTGTCTAAAGGGATTAAACCTACGGAAGTCAATATTTCTAATTGCTAGCCTTTGTGAAACAGACTAAAATATTTCAATAACCAAGGCACATAAATTGAGCCTCTGAATTGCTGTAAAAACTGTATAAAAATCCTTATGGTAATCCATTCAAGCTGCCAGCTGACCAGCAACCCACTGGCTTCCAAAATAAACCAACCTCTTTTCCGACATGCTCGTCTCCTGGCTTTTAATTTCATCAGCGCTGATTGCTTTCTCCTGGCTGGAGAAAACAAACCAGGGGACCTTTTCTTCTAGCAACAGCTGCTTCTTTGCTGTCTCTTTTTTTCTCCCTTCCTGCTGAGCACTCCTTCCACAGCTTCTTCTCCATCCCCTTCTTTTTCCCTGTTGTCTTTTTTCCCCTTTCCCACCAAAACTACTTCCTTTTATATCCTCTCCTCTCCTCCTCCCCTTTTTCTTCAGTTCTCTAGCTCCGCACTGCTTCTGGAAGTGCCAATCAGCTGGAGCCCTGCGGCGATCCTGGGGCTTCTGCCAAGCCCCGACAGTCCTGCAGCTCCAGCTGCCTCTCCCTCAGGCTTGGGTCACTTCAGCTCATTCTTCTCCCCTGCTACACTTGTCTAGTAAGGTCACATACCACCTACCATGTGCCAAAGTACCACCGGTGGTACGTGTACCACCGGTTGAAAAGCCCTGGCTTACAGTATAATAATAGAAATATTATTACTATCTTCCCTCTCTGTTTTGGGAGTATTAAATATGTAATGGATTGTCATTAAAATAATTTTTTTAAAAGGCCTTTATATCAGCAGAAGTGAGCTAATACTTTCTTGAAAGGGCATTCTATAGGTACACGTCTACTATAATCTAAAATAACTTGCACTTATCTACTGAAATTTAAGTGGAAGAGTGAGAATTGTTATTCAAAGTGTTGTGTTAGTATCGATGAATGAAGACATTTTCCATACACAGGTAATCCTCAATTTACGACTGTAATAGAGCCTGAAATAATGGCAGTAAATCATGGCAGTCATTACGTGTGACTCACCATGTGACTGCCAATTATACACTCTTTTTGTAGTGGCCGTTAAGTGAATAGTGTGGTTGTTAAATGAACCCATTTTAGCCAATGGGCATTTTTTTGCTAGAAACCAAAGTAAACACCAGTTTCTGGCAAAAATGCTGAAAATTGTGCTATAATGCAAAGATTCATAAATGTGGACCAGTTGCCAAGTGCCTAAAATGTAGTTCTAGGGCAGTGATGGCAAACCTTTTAAAGACCAAGTGCCCAAACTGCTACCCAAAACCCACTTATGCATTGTCAGATGCCGGGTGGGAGTGGCCCATTGGGTGGGTATGGCCAATTGGAGTATGGCCCATTGGGTAGGCATGGCTGCGGTGGTAATGGCAGACTGGGTGGGACTAAAAAGTTCAATCAATCAATTCCAACTTTGCAAGATCTTTTTTTTTCCCCGTGAGAAGTTGAAACTGACTGATTGATTGAACCTTTTTTTTTTTTGCACATGGCAGTGGAGGCCTAAAGCAAAAATGTTTTATAAAACCCAGCTGAAGGCCTAGGACTGGGGCAACGGCATGCATGCCCACAGAGAGGGCTCTGAGTGCTGCCTCTGGCACCTGTGCCATAGGTTCACCACCACTGTTCTAGGGACATCTGCTGTAACTTTGAACAGTCACTAAATGATCAGTTGTAAGTTGAAACTACCTGTAGAGTCGCCTTATGAGTGAGATAGATAGCAACAGTGAGATGGGCAAGATATACATTTAATAAATAAAATAAAATAAATAAATATAGTCTGGTCCTAAGTGATATCAGAGTTTAAAACTTTTAACTTAGAATTTGAATTGTAGCTGAAAACATATTAATAAGTAATGTAATACTGAAGTATGATATTCCTAATATATTTTGTGTCCTGCTTTATCTGCACATAACTGCTAAATTTGCATTTAAAAATGTAATCTTTCTAGATTGCTGGATTCCTTGGAACGCTATGGTGTCTGAGTTTGCTGGCATGCATATATGGAGATAGCACTGGATTTCATATGCAGGCAAACCCACTTATCTTGTATGGATTTATGCTGCTGTTCCTTATCAATCCTACAAAAACCTTTTACTACAAGTCTCGATTTTGGCTGCTTAAACTCTTGGTAAGTCAAGATCTAGTTAAAATCCATCAGCAACTGACAATCTCACCACTCTTCCTGTCAAAAATATTATCATTAAATATTCTCAGATTTAGTTAAATGGACTGGCTACATTGCTTATCCATAGGTAATTTGTACAGCACATTTAGTCAGTGATATCCATATGATGCACAGCAAAAGTTGACAGAAGTCCCATAAATATGTGTTTGATAGTAAAATCCTTACATTATTTTTGGAATATAATAGTTCTATCTCCATTGCTGAAATAAGTATCATTTTAGATAACAACTGATCAGATGTACTGTGAATTCTTCTATTTTACGTACTATGCTTTTTAATATGTGATTGCAATGTACACTGGCATTTCATAGCCATCCCATTGTCAGTGTTACTCTTTGAATAATTGTGTCTTGATCATAAAAATGTAACCATTATATTTTGTTCTTATATCCAAAATATAAACATCAGTAATAGATATGACTTCTAATTACTGCTTTAAGTATCATACCGTTCTACTGTACCCTTTATTTCTAACACTGAGAGTGCTGATTTGCTCGCTCATTCTCTTGTAGCATTTGACTCCGCTCTTTAAAGAGCAGAATGAATGAATGAATCACTGAATTCTAGCTTAATATTCATAACATTGTTAAGTAACATTCATACTGAAATTAGCTGATTTGAAATCAATGGGGAACTGAAATTTGATGCAACTGTTATTTCAGCAAAACCCGTATATAATAGGCAGAAGGAGAAACGATTGAAGGAGGTGAATAAGGAGAATTACGAAATCATCAGTTGTTCTTTACAATTACAAAATTCAAAATGATGTACAATGTAGCTTAATTTGTATAAATGTGTACAGTCTCAGTGACTACAATGCTTCATCATTCATCATGAATACTCTGCTCCTTTTCATTTTGAACTTGATCCAACTAGCTAAGCTTCTGGATTCATAAAGAAATGTATATTTTCCAAGCATTAGGCTATTTTATACTGTTGTTGCCTCATTTTATGTGGTTTAATATGCAAATCAAATCGCTGTTATTTCTATAAGATTTCTATAGGTTAAACCTTTATATACTTTGAAAAGAATGATTTCTACCAAACAGCACAAAAGCCAGAGTTTCTGGATAAAATTTTTTTGTAATTATATTTTGGCAAAGTAGGTCTAGTTTATGACTGGAGGAATTTAAAAGATATGTGTGGTATCTAAAATGTCACCAGCAAAAACTCCAGTTTGGCCTAGTGATTAAAGTATTGGCCTGAAACCCTGAGACGGTGAATTCTAGTCCCACTTCAGGCATGAAAGCTGACTGGGTGACTTTGGGTCAGTAACTCTCTGTCAGCCAAACTCACTCACAAGATTGTTGTTGTGGAGAAAATAGAGGAGGAAGGAATAATGTATTTTTGCTACCTTGAGTTGCTTATAAAGTAAAGAGGTGGGATAAAAATACAATAAATAATCCTCTGTCCTTTGCTTGTTTGTATTGTATAGATCTTGGTGTTGCCCTTTTAGCATTTGAATGTTGATATTGTAAATAACCATGCGGGAAGAACTATAATCCAAAATAAATGGAGCATGAAATGGCCTAGTTTGAGAAACATATAGCTGAAGGTGGAATGGACTGAGATGGATGGAAAAGCATCTGTTTTTACTATTTCTTCCACTATGGTTGCAATAGTGTACAAAAACAAACATCTCTACCGCTGTTATCTTTAGTACTAAACAGTTTTCCTAAACTTGATGCTTGGAGCTAGACAACCTAAAAGTATTTTATAATCCATTAAAGAATTCTATAAAATTGTTAAGGTCAATTAATACTGTAGTATTACTGAACTGTATTATTATTACTCCATAATAATACAGTTTTAATTTGAATGCCTATTATAATCAATGTAAAACAAAATTTGAATACAAATTCCCAGTTCAATATTATCTGCAAACTTACTATGTTTTTAAAAAAATTAGTAAACAGTGAAGGTAAGCAAAGCACTTCAAAAGTTAGATACATCACCTCCCTCAGTCTACTATCTTTGGTCATGCATACTAAAACTAGTGATTGTTGCGTACTGTGCATTAGGACAAACAAGCTCATAATAATTAAACATGCTATTTACATAAAATTGCACTGAGAATTCTTTTAGTTTCTACAAATGATAGAATAGTTTTTGTAATGCAGTTTTACCATTTGAATCTTTTGTTTGTATGTAGTTCCGGGTATTCACTGCCCCCTTCCATAAAGTGGGTTTCGCAGATTTTTGGCTCGCTGACCAGCTTAATAGTCTGGCTGTAATACTTATGGACCTTGAATACATGATCTGTTTCTATAGCTTTGAGCTCCAGTGGAAAGCTAAAGATTCATTGCTGGAAAATCCAGGTATGTCAGTGAGAAGAGATTATGTAACTGCCGTATAAATTGGTGCGTACTGTGTGTTTAAGACAACCTGAGCTTTATTTATTCAATGCAACCGTACAGTTGCAGTCATTATACACTAGACAACCCCTGCCCTGTTGGGTCATTGTTTCAAAGATATTTCCTTGCCTAAATGGAGAAACAGAATGACCCAGGACTGGCAAAAAAAATAGTGGGAGCAGGAGTGACTTCTGAGTTCCTGCCAGTTTCCCCAGTGAGTTTCTTTATGGGAATCAGGCATGGAGCATCAGAAATGAGGGAGGGAATGGGGGATTTCAAGATTAGCTAGAAAATTGTCAAAAAACATTGGAAATGAAAATCATGTGACCTCAGTGGCAGCCAAGCAGTGCAACAATGGCCAGTACCACTGAAGCAGCCTTCAGCAGCCTAAGTTTCCAATATTTCATTCCCTTGGGAGTAATGGGTCCTGAATTTTGAACACTTTCTGTAAATTAGCCCATTTGAGTATCTTGGTTCAAAAATTGTTACTTTATTATGCACTATTTCACTTAATTAAAGTGCATGACAAGGAGAATTTTAGTAATATATACCGTGTTTTCCCAAAAATAAGACCGGGTCTTATATTAATTTTTGCTCCAAAAGACACATTAGGGCTTTTTTTCCAGCTAGGTCTTATTTTCAGGGAAACATGGTACTAAATGTGTCCATCTGGGTGACGATCTTAACTGGGGATAGGGTGGGATGGAAATAAAGAATTGTATTTATTTGCTAAGTTTACATTTTCCAATATTCCCATATCGCTGAACACACATATGTTATGCGTGCCTGGGTACTTTAAAGTATTTGATTTATATTGTTGAATATTAACTGGAATTGTTCATCTGTAATTCACAATATCATTTTCCTAGAGATTTCTTACCTTTTGAGAATTTTTTTTTATAGGCGTTCAGGTTTGCAACACCTATGCTTATGGTGTGCGTGCGGTTGTTCAGTGCATTCCTGCTTGGCTGAGATTTGTCCAGTGCCTGCGCCGATACCGGGATACTAAACGGGCCTTTCCCCATCTGGTTAATGCTGGGAAATACTCCACCACATTTTTTATGGTGACATTTGCAGCCCTTTACAGCACCCACAAAGGTATTATTTTGGAGCCTTTGCTGATGAGCTCAGCGTCTCTGTTTTTAAGTGCCAGCTTATTTGCGATTTCTCATAATTACTTACATAACTTTACTGAGGTCATTATACAGCATAAGATTTCATAGAATTGTTGACAGTGTGTATTTATGAGGCACAGGTAGTCCTTGGTTAATGACGGCAGTTGGGACTGAGAACTCCATAGGTAAGCAAGGCTAAATGATCACACCAAATTATGACAGCAGTTCCGGGAGTTCCAGTTGTGGTTGTTAGGCAAAACATCTGGTGATTTCTATTTGTGATCTCCTGCTGGATTTCCCAATGACTACTTGTCTGAAGCTAACAGTGAAGGTCACAAATGATAATTCAATAACTATGAGATACTGCAACCATCATAATTGTGAGCTGGTTGCCAAGCACCCAAATTATTATCATGTGACTACAGG
This sequence comes from Crotalus tigris, assembly GCF_016545835.1. Lineage (NCBI taxonomy): Eukaryota > Metazoa > Chordata > Lepidosauria > Squamata > Viperidae > Crotalus > Crotalus tigris. The sequence continues at coordinate 5,003,498 of NW_024096554.1, read as the reverse complement.
AATATTGCAACGATTGCAGCTTCTAAGACTGGTAGTAAGTCTACTTGTTCAGCTGTATTGTATCTTCAGAGTGTTGCTGAACATGCATAATCATTGGCTGAGAACTATTTAAGACATCTATGGTAAATTTCAAGAATTTCTACTGAATAAAATAAGTAAAAAATTTAGTTAATATTTTTCCATTCTGCTATGGATTTTAATGAATTAAGCAGCAGAAATAAGTAAGTCCTGTGTATTCACTTATTAAAACAATTGTATTTTTTTTTTGTAATTCTAGGCAATTGTACTATTTCAGTTCCTATCTTCCAAATTAGTGCATAATTTTTCTATAGTTCTGTTAGATGCATCATGCATAAATTCACACATGCACTAATACACCCATACACCCACAATTTATATAAAAGGACCATTTTCTATTCCCAAAGGAATTTGCCAAAATTTTAATTATAGGAAAGATATCATTATTATCATCTTCTTCATTTATTATTGTTTGCCTAGATTCTGGGTGACTTACAACACATCAAAATTAAAATAGTTAAAAACAGAACTTCAAACATAAGAACTTGGACCAAAAAAAACCAGCTACTACAATAGAAGAACACAGTAGGAGCTTCACAAACAATCTGATCCTAGTCTCTTAAGATTTATGCAAATGTATTTTTGTTATAAACAAAGACAGTTTATCTCCTAGAATCTATAGTATTTCAAGAAGTATGCAATAATTACTACCCTTCTGATACCAGTTATACTGTCCTGCTGCATGAAGCTGAAATATATCATTGCCTGATGAATGTGAAGAAAAATATTCCGTTCTAGAAAAGTACCTATTGATCACACATACACACACAGGCACACAAACACACACAGCCTGAAACAGAAATATATGCAAAATGATAGGAAATTGCTTTTAAATTATTAATCTACAGATTGAGATCCCTGTTCTTTGTGGAAACCACAGTGATTTCCTTTTGCTGTTTTTACAGAAGAATAAAGCACTTAGTATTTTAGACACTTACAGCATCTTTATCTTTCTCCCGCCCCACCTCTTTCAACTGTTATGCCTGTCAGGAGGTTTAAATCTGTTCTAAAATACATACTGATTTATTCACTTTTGCACATATTTCACTTATATGTAAGAATAGAAAAACTGCCAACTTTGTTCTACTATTTCCCCCCTCCCATAAACTTCTAATTCTCTTCAGTTGATTTGTATATTTTTTATAATTCTAAGAGAAACATCAAGCTTCATATGGAACCCTAGATCTTCCTCCCAATTTGATGGTAAAGAAGAAGAATCAACACTTGAAAAATCATAGTAAAATCCAAATGTTTATATGCAAATTTGACGATATTATACACTTGCATCAAAATTAACAATATTGAAAAGAAGTTTTCTTTGAGGAAAAGCCAAGATGGAAGGGAATGGTGGATGTTGCTGCTTGAAGGCATATGTGGAGCTTTAAGAGGAAATATCCTACTTTATCCTTACTTCTAGAAACATATAATACTAGTGCCTAATGCAGATCACTCTAAAGAACCCTTGTCTTCAGAAAGATTATGGAAAAATGTAGGGAATGGGTTTATAAGACTTGTTTATTCAATAAGAATAATATGTACAGTATGTCAAGAGAGAGGAGTGATTCCTTGTATGATAAGATTATTACTGAATAGTATTTGAGGCTTAAAAAAAAACTTGTTTTCAGCCATCTTGTACCAAATTCATAGGCAATGCATTTTTATACAGGTCTACACAGAAGTAAGTTTCATTTGTTTTAGTAAAACTTTACTTTTGGATTAACTAGATACTGAAATGCAAGCAAAATCTTTTCCAGAATTATTATAAGCCAAAGTAAAGCATGAAAAACGATTTTTAAAAATTCCATGATTAGATAAAGAAGACTGGTTCAAATATCTGCATCTCCTTCTTTGCTTTTTTCTTTCTTTGCCTGGCCTATTTATGAGGTACAGGGAAGATTTTATATAGTTAGAGTTATTGGGAATTCTGGAAACAACCCAGAGCAAAGAAATCCAATTCCAGAGTTGTATAAAAGGTTATATAATATGTGAACATTCTAATAAAAAGAAAATAGAAGAAATGTTTTCAAGACCTGATAAAATTATAGTCAGCAAAGATGAGCATGAATTAGAAATTGTTTAGCATAAGATAATAAATGGCAAAGATACAGCATGTGCAATATTTTTCCCTGTGAAATAGAATTTTCATTTGTCTCTTTGTACATGCATATGCCCAATATTTACTATTCATGTGCTTGGATTTTATCCAACCTCAAGAAAATAAGTAGTGTGATTTCTCTAAAAGGCCACATTTCTTTATTATAGTCTACATCTTCAAAACAAATATTTTATATTCCAATATAAAACAAATATAAGTAGTAAATAATTATGGTATCAGAATTCATTTATTTAAAGAATTTTGAAGACCACCCAACTAATCAGATGACTCTGGGTTGTATACATAAGTAAAGAAAATAGAAATCAAAATAGTGAACCTGTCAAGACTGCTAACATCGTATGTTCTTGCTTGCCATATATGAAGAAGCAAACCTGTTTTATTTAGCCGAGTAGCATTTCTAGAGTTAAGACAGATAGCAGTAGGTTAAGGGGTGGGAAAGTATGCAAGTTAACCATAACAATGTCTGGGCACAGTGTGGCCAAGGTCAGCTCAGCTGCAACGGGAGGGGCACCTCACGGTTCACATTAATTGGAGAATGTGATTGATGACTGTAAAATGAAGGAGTGAGTTATGCTTTGTTACAGATGCTTGGGGGAGGGAGGATTCAGTTTCTGGCTTAACTTTGTTAGTGCCGAAGCTATGCAGAATAATAAAAGATTCTTTTAGAGGAAAAAGCCTCAAAATTCTTTGAAAATCTGCTTTCTTTCGGAACCATGTCAGAACCATGATTATACAGATCCACTTAGTTGAGCCTAAGCATGACAGACATTTTCTCAGTGGAATTCTCAATTATCTCAGAATTCGGAAGAAAAGTCAAGTCTTCATGGCTCTGTGAAAGGCTAACAGGGTTGGGCCATCTGAACAGAAGTGTGGGGGGGACTCATTTCAAAGGACAGTGGCAGCAGCAAAAGAGACATGTGTCTTAGGTCTCATTAGATGACATACAGCCTCAGAGAAGGACATGATACATTTCCATTTTATGTGACCTGGTAATTTTCATAATTCTTTAATTTTTATTATTCTGGCTACAAAAATTATGCTGTGCATTTCTCTTATTACTGAGATGTGGTGAGTTTGGCTGTTACTTTGGATCTTTACATTGCCATTTCCTCATCGTTGCAGTATCACTGAAGGCTCCTTTTTATTCAAAAATATTTGAATTCATGACAAAAACTAACATAATTAGCTTGATAAAGTTTTTTGTAAATTTTAAGTTGCTTCCATTCTATAATTTTCAACAGACTTTCAAAAAGCTTGCATAAAAGGTTTAGTATAAAATTAGCATACCCAAAGTATGCTAGTCAGGAGATGATATCATTTATCTTTCTATTCATTGTGAAGTTTAACTTACAATTTAACTAGATTTGGATTCAGTTAAAAAGTATAAGCATTCAAAGTCCAAACCCCTGTCAGATAGTATTAAATCTTTCTTTTTTAGGAATGACTATTGCTATCTGTTAAGTAGCAGTTTGATTTTGTTATAACTGAAATTCTCTTTCTTAGAATGCATTTTCAAAAAATGTGTTTGAATTTTCTTTTTCTTTTCTTCTTCATCTTTGGTTTAAGCAAAACTTAATGTTAAAACTAGTTCAGAGACAATTAAATAAATATATCAAGGCATTGATATATAAATGACCAGGAAAAAAAGCATAAAATGACAGGAAGCTACATCTTTGGAATTTAGAACTGATATGTTTCTGAAGGATATTCACTTGAAGGAAAAGATGGGTGGGGATGGGGGAGGAAGCAGTTCACTTACTGTTGGAATTCTGCCGAAGAAGAGAGCTGTCATGGTCATCACGGTAACCAAAGTATTCATTATTTTTTTTAAACTGGCCTTGCCCCTCCTATGCTCTTATATCCCAGTTGCTGACTTCAGATAGAAGTGAGGGTGCTAAGCTTCTACTCTGGAAATGAATACTACTTTGTTTGGATGGTACTTCAACATACTACAGCTTTTTTGAGGGGCTTGTTTTTCTTCATTGATTTTTTGATGTTGAAATTTCTGGCTGTATTCCAAAGACAGAATCCATGGAGGAGGAAGAGAGCCAACAAGCAAGAGAGAGATTAAGTATAGGTGGAAGTTTGTGGGAGGAAATAAAGAAATAATAAATATAGCACCTGAGATTATACTGCAGCATGTAGTCCAAGGTTCCCAAAATAGAAATAGATGACAATGGCTTTCCTTTCATTTTTACTAAGAATTTACCAAATTTTGCATATTTCTTTATGAATGAGTCAAGTTAAAATTGACAGCTCTACTATTCCTGTTCTTAGGTCTTTTATGTATGCTTTGCTTCCCAGTTTAGCTCTGAAAATGTGGTAGCCTAATTTGAAATTAAATTGGATATAACTTGGATATATAAAGTCTCTGACTTGTAGGTCACAGTTTCTACAAGATGACTGTTTCAGGCAGTCTGTAACAATTTTAAAATTAAGGCAGGTTTTGATAACCTCTCAGTTTTTGGTCTCACTATCATGGTTCAACATTTAACAGAAACCACAGTGGCTGACCCTCCCAGAAAGCTTATCGTAACCATTGTATTCTGTGCCAGTTTTTGATAGCACACGGCATTGATTATTTTCCTCTCAGTAACACTGAACAGAATATATTGTTTGCCTTTTGTAGATAATTTAACAGTAAACATTCATTGGCGTAAATCCAATCTTAATAGTTTGTAGTATAGGAATGATTCTTATGCATAGAGGCTATATAGACAATGTATATAAAGTAGTCCTTGCTTACTGACCACAATTGGGACTGGCAGATCTATCACTAAACCCTACAGCCACTCAGTGAAACATCACTTGACCACAATAGGTTTAGCCCTTCAGCCACGGTCATTAAACAAATCATCCATGACTGCAAAGCAAGTTATCACATGACCGTAACTTCCGATTTCACTTTTGCATTCTCCAATTAATTATGTTTGTTGCAAGTCCATTGTGTAGCACCCAAATGGCAATCTCATGACTATGGGATGTTGCAATGACTGTAAACATCTACTGGTTATGAAGTGCCCGAATGGCAATCACATAATGGTGTGGATGCTGCATCGTCATAAATGTGAGATCATAACTTCAAAAGGCCACTAAACAAGGCAGTCGACAAGCGAGGTCTACCTGTGACAAGAATTAGAAGGAAGAAATCACATAAAAAGTTATAGTTGTAGAAGGAACATTAGAATTTGTGATGCTCACTTGTGCTACTTTTTTGCCTTGTTAAAATATCCACTGTAAACTATATTTACCATATTCTACTAGACTTGAGAGAAAATTGTTAGCTTGAGGAATACCTCCATTTTTGCACCTTTTCTGACTTTTATACTTAGAGGGATTTTTATATGTTTCAGAAATCAATTAACATATTTTGTATAATTGTTCAATATAGAAGAGTAAACCTTTCATCGCAACAACTTTCTGACAAATCCAGTCCTCTGAAATAATTGCTGAGCAATGGCAGCATATAAACATGCGCAAAAAAGTATACTCAGGTGCAATTTCCTTTCAAAATTATGGTATAAAACTATTTCTCATTTTGATGAGGTTAATATTAGTTAACCATCTGTTAATGGTACAAAGATTTTTCCCTAATTTGGGAGAATTACCTAGGCAGGAAGGCAAAAATGCTGAGAAAATAAAAATTCAAGTACCAATTGAAGGGAAGGGAAGAATGAGAAAAGACTTTTCTTCATGGAAAAGATTCCATTCCAACCATAAAAAAGAGATGAAGGAATTAAAGGAAGCATAAATAATGCAAACATCTCCCTTGCCTACTCAGAAACTGGCAATTGTCTGATATGGCTGCTAAATCCTGTGTTCAATAAATAAATCTTTCCTTATTTCTACTACCATTAGAACCATTGGCAAATAAGTTATAAGAAGAAAATAGCTAAACAACACAGTTGCATTTATGGCCATTTGCTGTGTCCTAACGTTTTACGACAGTTTCTAAAAACCAGTAGTTACTTGCATTTTTGGGCAAAATCACACCCATAGCGACCATTGGTTTGCTTAAATGCAGCATTTGTCTAAACAACTGCCATGGTTGTTAAACAACCATCACGAAAAACATTAAAAATTATAACCATTATGACTTACAACCATAATGAGCAGGCTCCATTACAGTCATAACTCAAGGACTACCTTTAGTTTCCAGAATTCTAATTGCAGGGAATCCCTATTATATCTGTTACTTATTTAATTACTAAATATTACATTACATAGTTTTCAAGCAATTTAGAATTAGCAAATATATTGTTAATATTGCTATCAAACTAGTCCATTTCATCAGACATAGATGTTAAAATACACATTTTTAAAATTTCAGCTTTTTTGTTATTTTAGTTAAAATGTTTTGTGAAACAAGAATAATATCCATATATAAAATGAACTAAATATGCAAATCATAGCTAGAAATGTTACAGTAAAAATTATTATACCAGAGGAATAGAATGAAATTTCCCAAATTTCATACAAAAATCTCAGAAATAAGTACTATTTTGAAAGAGATAAGAAAACATTCCTTATCTTGCTGCATTTTAAACTGTTGAGGAGAATTAAACATAACAGCTTTTCCTACATCTATTTTATTTAGCATGTTGATTTAGTTTCAAATGCCTTTGTACATGAATGTCCTCAAGTAGAAATTCTGTGGTTTTTTTTAATACAGATAGACATTATAAGCATGTACCATGGCTTATTTCAACCAATAAAAGAGAATTGTAATGCCTGAGGGTTCTACTTGGAATACCAATGTTTTGATTTTCTGTTAGGATTCGCTAGTGGAGATTGAGATATAATTGCTTGCCTAAAGCAACATTATTTTGATACATCACCTGAATACCAATGAGGAAAAACAATAGGGAATAAAGGTGACAACTGAATCCTAGAAACATGAATATTGAGAGAGGGGTTAAGAGTATTGTAGGCAAAGATTCAGAAGGTGAGACCAAATTGATACCTTCTTATCAGATTTTTCTTGGGAATCTTTCTGATTTATATTTTTTTTTCAATAATTGCACTGCAGAAATTCTGCAGAAAACATAGAGTTTCTTAATTGCTACTGAAGACAGTTGTGGCCCAAGGATCCAATAAAAGAAAATGTTGGTTCTGTCAGAATAATTAAATAGTAGCGTCTCCTTACTTTTCTTCTTTCTCGATGAAACTTACTCATTTTTGAAAATAATTTAATAATGTGTGGAGAATGGATCATTTGAATTCTAAATCCTTTACATATTCAAAAGGTTTGAAACAGACAGAAAAATGTTGGCTCTTTGCGAAATTGACAAAATTTCTGATAATCATAACAATATTTTGTAAAAATTATAAGGAGTGATCCTATGATCTTGTCTTAAAGTTCAGTGATTTTGCTCATATTCATCTAGCTGTTCATATTAAGTCCCTTTTTAGATGCTTCCTTTGATATTTGTCTAGTTTTCCTGTGGGCACTTCAGACACATTTGATTGCAAAGCAAATAGTTTGCATCCCATGAGGGCTAGACTAGAGTATCATCAGTGATAGAGATAAATTCTCTCTTACAGCACATGGTTAAAGAACCATTTACTTTTACTTAAGAATTCTAGAATGGAAACCCAGTATTAAATGCATAATTCAATGGCCAAACAAAGCTTACCTTATTTTTCAGCTTTCATTTTTGACATTTCCCAAAAATAGAGGATCTGAGAACCATAGAACAATTTAATTTAGTTTGATTTGTTTTAGTTTCTAGTTGCAACTAATTAAATCTGCTCATTAACTGTTAAACTATTCTAAATGATTTATAATTGATCTATATTAATTTTGTCACCTTCAAAGGAAGAAAATGAAGAGATGTGCACAGGGCTTGCATATAATAGTAAGTCATAATTATAATTTAGGTGTATGACCAAGAATTTGTGCAGTGCAAGCATCCACCCTTCAATGTTCTTCTTTCTGAAAGAAAAAAAATGCAACCAATAATAGCAATAAAGCAAGAATAAGTATAATTTTAGACATTATTATGGTTATGTTCATAATAGTGGTAAGTTTATAGTGTGTTCCATATTAACTAAGCTCCCTTCCTTTCAGAATAGACACTGTGTCATGACTTAGCATAATGTATAAACCAGGTATTGTGGCTTAAAATTAATTATAGGTAGTTTCTAAATAAGCCTACTTCATGCTAGCATTATTTTTATGGTTTGTTTAGCAAAACTAGGTTTATTTTAAATTAGCTTCTGATTGCTATTTCAGTGAAACGGAAGCTTTTATTGTTTCCCAAATCTATTTTGAAATCCTGGCACCCTGCATTGGATCACTCCATAACCATATGTTATATGGTTATATATAATATATGTACATAACCATATATTATAGTTGATCATTAAGTGTGAATGCAACTACTAGCATTCATCTTCAAAGTTTGAGGTTGTTACGTTATGGCTAGAAACATTCGGGTAGTAAAACTTACATGTTGAGCAGATATATGATGTTTGTTTTATTTGTATCAAAATTATCAAGACAGTAAATATACCAATTTATGAAAAATGCTGCAAGTGTCTTGGTCTGTTTCAGTGGAATTGTCACTTTTGTTACTTGAGATTTATGATTACAAAATCAAAAACAAATATATTTGCACATTAAATTCTACATAACTCCCCAATTATTATTAGGGATAGTTTTGTTTTAGGATTAGGCAACTTTTGGTCCTCAGAACACTTCCAAAAGCTGATACTGAAAAGTTATTCTGAATGAATTAGAAGGATATTTTTTTAATATGTGGGGATGAGTAAATACATTTAGTTTTTTGTCCTGACACATTTCTTTTTCCTTTCCCATCCATTTTTTAGGTATAATCCTGTGCACTCCATTCAAACTAAATGTGACTTAGATTGTATAAAATTGCAGACCCTTTTTTTAACTGGACTTTATTGTAATCAAAAACCATTGATACAAAATAATGATTTAATTTTTTTCAGCTGATATTAACTGAATTTTAAAATATTTATCGTATGTGTTCTACAAAATGGACTTGAATATTCATTTATTCAGTGTTCACTTAGAGGGAGCAATATGTTTAAAGACTGGCATTTGTGTGGCAGAATTTTTGTGAAGAGCCTAGCATTTAAAGCTCTGAGAGAAAAATCTCCTCCCTATATACATTTTTTTATTGGACTTCCTTATTTCAGCAGTATTTGAATGCCTTTGTTGACATATTCTTCTGCATCTTTATCAACTTAACTATCACCTATTTTTTAAAAAGTGACTGCTGTTTCCCCCTTTGGCTACAGCAAAGAACTTTTAACCACCCTTGACTTGGTCCTGAGTTTACAAACTTAGTTAATTAGTACCTATATTTTGAGGTTATTTATTTACTTTTTTTATAAAAAAAAGATTTAAATTTATATGTCACCGATCTCATGGTCAAGCGACTCTATTCAGTTTTATCTGATTATAGGAAAACATGCACCCAAAATCCATACTTTACTGTATAAAATATAAATACATTTGTAAAAATTAGATGAAACAATGTTGTATCCAGATTTAATATATATATATTAGCGTTAAAAGTATACTGCATTAATTTAGTACACTATATGTAGAATTTAAGGTAAGCCTGACTAAGTCTGAATGATTTTCATGAATTTATTCTTAAAAAAAAAAAAGGATCAAGCTCCCCTTTTCCCCCAGGGATAGCATCTCTATTCTCTATTGGTTGTAAAATACCCTGGTAGATAGCTGCTAAGTGGAATGATGACATTCTTATTATTTAGTTGATTTTTTTTTTTGCATGCAACATTGAATTCCATGTTTTGTATGTAAAAGCATCCATTTCCATCTACTGGAGAAAAATTGAATGACATCCTTATTGGTTAGAAAACAAAAGAGATCTGCATTTTTGCAATAATTTTTCTAAGAGCTTAACGTATTTCACAATTTCTTATTATCAAGCTATTCTTGGGAAATATCTGGCTGTCTCAGATAAATACTTTGTCATCAGATAAAGTATTTCATTCTAAGGGTATGATTATTTAAATCAGGTTTTCCATATATTTTACCCTCTAAGTTAAGATCTGCCCCAGTCCTCCTATCTTTCCGCAAGAGCCTAAAGATTTGGCTCTTCTGGTTGGCCTAGGGACCAAATAGGAGAGGTCCATGCTGCAGATGGCTATTGGATTGATGGCAGACTCCTCCACCCCCCACCCCCCGTTGCTCTGCTATCCACCTGCCCATCTTTTTGGATATCGTATTGACTTATGGTGTACATTTTCATTGTTTATTTTATTTTATTTATGCATATATTATATTTATTTTATTGTTCTACTATTTTACTTTTGTTTACATGCCTTTCATTTTCTTGTAAGCCACCTAGAGTGGACCCCTGGCAAGATAGCTGGGAAATAAATGAAACAAACAAACCAATATTGTTTCATAGGTTTATCAAACAATCAAAAGCCATGTTAAATAGAGTTTACCTAAATGCTTCCCCTTTATGGATTACTGCCTTGTTGTGGCGAAGGGGCTTGCGTAACTCAATGAAGCTATAAACTATGCCGTGCAGGGCCACCCAAGACTGACAGATTATAGCAGAGAGTTCTGACAAAATGTGATCCACTGGAGAAGGAAATGGCAAACCACTCCAGTATCTTTGCCATGAAAACCCATGGACAGTACTAAAAGGAAAAAAGATATGACGCTGGAAGATGAGCCCCTCAGGTCGGAAGGTGTCCAATATGTTACTGGGGAAGAGCAGAGGGCTAGTACTAGTAGCGCCAGAAAGAATGAAGCGACCAAAGCCAAAGCCGAAAGGATGCTCAGCTGTGGATATATCTGGTGGTGAAAGGAAAGTCCGACATAAAGATTTCTTCTCCATAGGAACCTGGAATGTAAGATCCATGAATCAAGGCAAGCTAGATGTAGTCAAAAAAGAGATGACAAGACTGAACATCGACATCTTAGGAATCAGCGAACTAAAATGGACAGGAATGGGTGAATTTAACTCAGATGACCATCAGGTATACTACTGTGGGCAAGAATCCCTCAGAAGAAATGGAGTAGCCTTCATAGTCAATAAAAGAATAGGAAAAGCAATACTGGGATACAATCCTCAAAATGACAGAATGATCTCTATTCGAATCCAAGGCAAAACATTCAATATCACAGTAGTCCAAATCTATGCCACCAACCACTGGTGCTGAAGAGGATGAAATTGACCGGTTCTATGAAGCCCTACAGCACCTTATAGAATTAACACCAAAAAATGATGTCCTTATCATCATGGGGGATTGGAATGCTAAGGTAGGAAGCCAAAAGATAAACGGAATAACAGGCAAGTTTGGCCTTGGAGTACAAAATGAAGCAGGGCACAGGCTGATAGAATTTTGTCAAGAGAATATGATGGTCATAACAAACACTCTTTTCCAACAACCCAAGAGATGGCTCTACACATGGACATCACCAGACGGTCAACATAGAAATCAGATTGACTATGTGCTCCGCAGCCAAAGATGGAGAAGCTCTATACAGTCAGTAAAAACAAGACCAGGAGCTGACTGTGGCTCAGATCATGAGCTTCTCATTGCAAAATTTAAGCTTAAATTGAAAAAAGTAGGGAAAAGCACTAGGCCACTCAGGTATGAACTAAATCATATTCCTGATGAATATACAGTAGAGGTGACAAATAGATTTAAGGAACTGGATCTGATAGACAGAGTACCTGAAGAACTATGGATGGAAGTTTGCAACATTGTACAAGAGGTAGCAACTAAAACCATCCCAAAGAAAAAGAAATGCAAGAAAGCAAAATGGCTGTCTGAGAAAGCTTTGCAAATAGCTGAGGAAAGAAGGGAAGCGAAAGGCAAAGGAGAAAGAGAAAGATACACCCAATTGAATGCAGAATTCCAGAGAGTAGCTAGAAGAGATAAGAATGCCTTCTTAAATGAACAGTGCAAAGAAATAGAAGAAAACAACAGAATAGGAAGGACCAGAGATCTCTTCAAGAAAATTGGAGATATGAAGGGAATGTTTCATGCAAAGATGGGCATGATAAAGGACCAAAATGGCAGAGACCTAACAGAGGCAGAAGAGATTAAGAAGAGATGGCAAAACTACACAGAAGAACTATACAAGAATGAGCTTAACATCCCAGATAACCACAATGAGATGGTCATTGACCTCGAACCAGACATCCTAGAATGTGAAGTGAAATGGGCCTTAGAAAATCTGAGCAACAACAAAGCTAGTGGAGGTGACAGTATTCCAGCTGAGCTATTCAAAATCTTAAAAGACGATGCAGTAAAAGTGCTACACTCAATTTGCCAGCAAATTTGGAAAACTCAACAGTGGCCACAGGATTGGAAAAGGTCAGTTTACATTCCAATTCCAAAGAAAGGCAATGCCAAAGAATGTTCAAACTATCGCACCATTGCACTCATTTCACATGCTAGTAAAGTTATGCTTAAAATCCTACAAGCTAGACTCCAGCAGTATGTGGATCGAGAACTACCAGAAGTACAGGCAGGATTTCGAAGAGGCAGAGGAACTAGAGATCAAATTGCCAACATATGCTGGATCATGGAGAAAGCTATGTAGTTCCAGAAAAACATCTACTTCTGCTTCATTGACTATGCAAAAGCCTTTGATTGTGTGGATCACAACAAATTGTGGCAAGTTCTTAAAGAGATGGGAGTACCAGACCATCTCATTTTGTCTCTTGAGAAACCTATATGCGGGTCAAGAAGCAACGGTGAGAACCGAACACGGAACCACTGATTGGTTCAAAATTGGAAAAAGAGTCCGGCAAGGCTGTATAGTGTCGCCCTGCCTATTTAACTTATATGCAGAGCACATCATGAGAAAGGCAGGGCTAGATGAATCAAAAGTTGAAATTAAGATTGCCGGGAGAAATATCAACAACCTAAGATATGCAGATGATACCACTCTAATGGCAGAAAGTGAAGAGGAACTAAAGAGCCTCTTGATGCGGGTGAAGAAGGAGAGTGCAAAAGTTGGCTTGAAACTCAACATTAAGAAAACCAAAATCATGGCATCCGGCCCTCTCAATTCCTGGCAAATAGATGGGGAAGAAATGGAGGTAGTGACAGATTTTATTTTTCTGGGCTCAAAGATCACCTCAGATGGGGACTGCAGCCAAGAAATTAAAAGACGCTTGCTCCTGGGGAGGAAAGCTATGGCAAATCTAGACAGCATACTAAAAAGCAGAGACATCACCCTGCCAACAAAAGTGCGTATAGTCCAGGCCATGGTTTTCCCAGTTGCAATGTATGGCTGTGAAAGTTGGACCATAAGAAAGGCTGAGCGCCAAAGAATTGAGGCCTTTGAACTATGGTGCTGGAGAAGACTCCTGCGAGTCCCTTGGACTGCAAGACGTTCAAACCGGTCAGTCCTAGAAGAGATCAACCCCGACTGCTCTTTAGAAGGCCAGATCCTGAAGTTGAAACTCAAGTACTTTGACCACCTAATGAGAAGGAAGGATTCACTGGAGAAGAGCCTAATGCTGGGAAAGATTGAGGGCAACAGAAGAAGGGGACGACAGAGAATAAGATGGCTGGATGGAGTCACTGAAGCAGTAGGTGTGAATTTAAATGGACTCCAGAAGATGGTAGAGGACAGGAAGTCCTGGAGGAACGTTGTCCATGGGGTCGCGATGGGTCGGACACGACTTCGCAATTAACAACAACAACAACAAAATGCTTACATACTTTCCTTTTTTAAAATATTCTTACAGAATATTTTTACAAAATAATTTTGAGATTATCTATGTTTTGTTTTCCTTTTGTTGTTTCCAATGTTGCTGTTTTGGGATTATTTCTTCCTTAACCCAACCCTACTCCATAAAAAGAAAGAACAAAAGAAAGTTTATTTATTTATTTAATTTATCAAATTTATATGGCTGCCCATCTCAGAAGAAGTGAATCTGGGCAGCATGCAGCAAAAAATTATAAAAAATCAAACACATTCATATTAAAAAAATGTTTATAAAAAGCACACAGATTCAATCAGCAATACAATCACCTTAAATTCTCTTTAATTATTATTCATTATTTAACTATAAGTGAAAGCTTAAAGAAAATGTGATCATTTCTAAACAGAATGGGGCAGTTTGATATTTATCAAATATACTTAGTTGAAAAATGTTCTTAATTTAGGCAGAAAAAGCTTCCTTAATTAAACATTAAAGGTAAAAACACATAATAAGAACACATTATAATAATTTTCTGGAATTCTGGCTTATGTGTGGATGTGTACTGCTGAACTATTCTAGTTAGCGTTTCCTACCAGTAGGAATTGCTGAACAAACCCAGATGGTTCTTGTCATTTGCTTAGTATTATGCACAAATAAGGAGCTTTGTTTCATTCCTAGCCAGCTAGAACTGTGAGCCATGGCTACTTATTTGCATATTTTTTAGATTACTCATCTTTTCACTAGAGTTTAAAGCAGCACACATAGAACTCCCTCTTCATTTTTTTTTTCTGTACAGCAACAACTCTGAGGTAGATTCCCTAAGGTATAATATCAGATACAAAATAATTTAGAGTACTGAAGCTAAACTGGAACCTGGAGCTTTCTGATCCTAATCCCAGCTCTTTCACTATACTGGCACTTGGTGATTTTTCTTAGAGTACAGGAAAAAAACAAACCAGAATTTATGACCATTCATTCAGTTACTTACCGTAAATGTTCTTGGAACCTTTTTAAAATATTTCTGCAAAATAGTGACCTAAAATGTGGTCTGTTTTCCACACAAGTTCTAAAAGTAGTTAAAGAGAACCTAATTAAATGAATGAGTCAAAAACATTATACTTGTTTCTTTATTTATTGAGGAAAATAATCCAAAACTAGATATTTGCATATGGCAAAAGTATGTGAACCTTTGCTTTCATTAACTGGTGTTCCCTTTGAGCAGTATAATGACTGTAATTGAACTGTCTAGTTTGACGCTGCAACCAAACAAGACAGACACAGACTTCAATGGATAGTTGAACTGCAGAAAAAAAAAAATTGCTATCAGCCTGCCTTCCATTCAGGACCTGTATACTGCACGAGTAAGAGGGCTGTGGAAATATCTACAGACCCCTCACATCCTGGACATAAACTGTTTAAACCTCTCCCCTCAAGATGATGCTATAGAGCAGACATGTCAAACTCGCAACGTCATGTGACGTCGCGCGGCGTATCGGAGCTTTTTCCCCATTGCCGGTAATGGGGTGGGCACGGCTGTATTACTATTATTCTCATCTTTTCTATTACCTATCTCCTTATCTTCTTATGACTCTAACTTTGTTGTTTGTATCTTAAGATTTATATTAATCATTTTATTTAGTATACTAGTATGATTTATGTTGTTTGCTTCCTTAGTATCCTATAACTATCATAGGATGCTATGACTAAGTTTGTATCTTATGATTTATGATGAATGTATTTTTATGCTGATTATGATCATGATTTATCACCTGTTGCTTGTGTGTACACTGAGAGCTTATGCACCAGAGACAAATTTCTTGTGTGTCCAATCACACTTGGCCAATAAAGAATTCTTCTATGTTTCTGGTACCTATTGATCACGCCTATACATCAGCTTGGAGGAATTTCAGCCCATTCCTCCTTAAAGATCAGCATCAACTGAGGGAGGTTGGTGAACTTCCTTGAATTACCTTGTCCTTTTACAACATTTCTTAAGATTTATATCAGGACTTTGACTTGGCTGTTCTAAAACATTAATTTTCTTCTGTTTTAACTATACTTTGGTCACAGGACTTGTGTGTTTTGAATTGTGATCTACTTTCTCTTTAGCTTCAGTTTACAAACAGATATCCTAAAATTTTTCTGTAGAATTTGCTAGCAAGATTCAGAATACATGGTTCCATTAATGATGGCAAGCTGTCCTGGTCCAGAGATAGTAAAGCAAGCCCAAACGACAATTCTGCCATCACAACGTTTCACAGATGGAATAAGATTCTTTTGCTGAAATGCCTTTTCCTAAACATAACATTTTTTTGTTTATTCAAGCTCAAAAGTGCTATTTTAGTCTCAGACACTCACAGACCACTCTTCCAATAACCTTCTGGCTTATTCCCATGATCTTTCTCAAAGTGTTGATAAGTAATAAAGTTTTTTTTTTGAGAGTAGATGCTTTCTTCTTGCCACCTTAAAAATATGATCTGCATATAATTTTAAACTCTTTAATTGGTCATTATGTATTCATTGCTATACTATATTTATTTATTCTATACAAGTTTGTGCTTATACTTGTCATCGGATCCTCACATATATAGCCCCACCATCTTGTTATTAAACACACACATACACATACAGAGCAGCCTGTTGAGCACAAAGTTGAGACAGTCAAATAATATGCATACTTAGGAGGAGTAGCTGTTTAAAATATTTGAACACAACACTGAATTGCAGAGCTATACTCAAACTTTAGTAACCTCAATTCTTTAAAGAAAAATAAACATACATCTTCACACCAGTACAAAGATGAGTGTTTATGATCTTTGTGGAGTGGGATGCAGAATGCCATTGGTAATCTTTCCCTGTAGCATGTAAAGATAACTTCTTTATAACCAACTATACTTTCATAAGATTCTAAGTGGTTATTCAGATGTGAATAACCAAGGCTTTTTATAGATGTGGAAAGCAGATACTAGTATTTCTTTAAATGCAGTGTTATAGGGGGCGCTACTTATATAAAATACAATGTGCTGCCAAAAGGAATTTGAGACATGATTAACTGAATTCCATTTTATGGAGTGAGGTGTGTACTATATAGCCTTATTTAACATTATTGTTTTTCTTGTAGTTCAAAAACACAACGACTACCAAGTATTCTTCTATTTGTGGATTGTCTTCTACTTCATTAGTTCCTGCTATACTCTTATCTGGGACCTGAAGATGGACTGGGGTCTTTTTGACAAGAACGCTGGTGAAAATACTTTCCTCCGGGAAGAGATTGTATATCCGCAAAAAGTGTGTATATGGACAGTGTTTATTTGGAAATACGTATGGGAGACTGCAACTGTTAAGTGTGCATGCTGAAGAAGGCTTCTGCTAATAATTTCTGTTTAAACTAAGCATTATCTAGATTTTAGATAGACACTATCTTTAAAAATGTGCTTTGAAAGAGAACTAATTAAACTGAACTATAGTTGGAGGATCAAAAATAAGTAGATATCCACATGAAGAATTAGTTCAGAAAGAGATTTGTTTCAATTTTTCTTCAGTCACCTTAGCAGCTATTTATTTCCTCTTTCATTTTTCTGTTTCTGTCTCTCAAACATGCAGATATTTTCCGTCGTCATCTCCTCCCATCCCCACTTCTTTTTTTTTTCAATTTTTATTATTTTATTTTCATTACAATCATAAGAAGAAAAATTCAGATACATAAGAAGTTAAAATACAACACAAATTCCGACATTGCTCACCCATTTCCCCCCAGACCGCATCCCCCTCTCATCTCTTCACTTCCCCCTTCCTTCTACCTCCTCATCTCCTCCCCTCCCTCTCTCCTCCATCTTTCTACTTACTTATCCCTCTCCTCTTCTTCTCAATCGGATGCAGTCTGAGGGAAAATGCCCGAGCAATCCTCTATCATCAAAATCTGAACTATTGAAGATACTACCCATACTCTCCCCTCCCCCCTCCCCCCTCCCCCACCCCCTTCCCCCCCCCAACTTCCCAGAGCTCAATACAGGGTTACAAAAAAAAAGAAGAAAGAAAAAAAAAGAAAACTAAACATAGTCGACTTAAATTTACTACTTATACAATAACCGGAGTCCTAATAACCCTTAGCTCTCTACAAACTTGAATTCATAATTTAATAAAAATCCATTATTCATAAAATAAATGAAACTTTGTTGTTCCATACTTCTTCTGAATATATTCTATCCATCTTCTCCATACAGAAACATATCTCTTTTGTGAATGGTCCTTTAAGTAAGCAGAAATTTTAGCCATTTCTGCTAAGTTAGAAACCTTGAACACCCATTCTTCCAAAGAAGGCAGAGAATCTTTTTTCCAATACTGACCCACCAATAGTCTTGCTGCTGTTATTAAATTCAGCATTAAAATAGTTTCTTTAACATCAAAATCCACAAAAATTCCCAAAAGAAATAATTGGGGAGTAAATTTAATTTTCCTTTTAAAAACCTTTTGAATGTTCCACCAAATCATAATCCAAATCCTTCTTAATAATCCCCACTTCTTAGCGGTATAAAGCAATAACCTGGTACTTTGGAGATGATCCTAGGTTTGTTTGAACTGATGGGAGCATGTCTGGAATCTAATAATTGGTTAAGTTGTAGTTTGGCAAAAAAGGATATATAATATGCAGAAACCCTTAGGAGCAAGAGACAGCAAGACTTTCAAGGCATCAAGATGTTTATGTTAGGTACCAACATAAAATGAAAGTATACTGTATTTCTCACAGTTATATTATTGTCCAGCAGAAGAACACACAATCAATAAAATGATTGTCGTCTTTGGTTAATAGATTTTTATTGCAAGTACTGTAGTAGATTGTACAGTACAAGTAAGTTATGATATGTTATGGTTCGAAAGGTCTATAGTTTCTTGACAACAGGATACGGGTAGTCCTTGACTTATTCATTTAGTGACCATTTGAAATTACAACAGTATTTTAAAAATGACTTATAACCATTTTCACACTTATGATTATTGCAGCATTCCTACAGTCATGTGATCAAAATTCAGACGCTTGGCAACTGAGTCATATTTATGACGGTTGCAGTGACCCAGAGTCTTGTGATACCTTTTGCGATCTTTTGACCAGCAAAGTCAATGGGGAACCAAGAGTCACTTAACAAACATGTTACTAGCTTAACAATTGCAGGAACAACAACTGTAGCAAGAAAGATCATAAAATGGGGCAAAACTCACTTAACCCACTATCTTGCTTAGCAATGGAAATTTTGGGCTTAGTTGTGGTTGTAAGTCAAAGACTACCTGTATTAAGAAAAGATTATCAAATTTATTTACTGGCAAACTATCAGAACTGAAACTGTTGCTGCCCTTTTAGTTAGTGTAATGTTTATCCTTCAACCAGTCAGCAGCTAGAAATTTACCTCACCTCCTGTGATACTTCATTTATATCCATATAAAAGATAATGACCGATTAACTGCAAAGGTAGAATTTGCAAATGAAGAACTGGATATCTCTATTTGTAGATATTTATTTGGAGGTTGATTTGGTGGATATTATTCCTTGATATTACAGTTGGATATTTTGTCTGTTTAACAGGCCTATTACTACTGTGCCATTGTAGAGGATGTGATTCTGCGTTTTGCATGGACTATCCAGATTTCTCTGACTACCATGGAAATTCACCCTTTTGCTGGTGACATCATTGCTACTGTATTTGCACCACTAGAGGTTTTCCGGTAAGATGCACTGCACTGACAGCATAATTACTCAAGCTTTGGAAGGCCTATTTGCAAATAATTATGACTGCATTTATCTCCTATAATAAAAAATGTTTTATTCTCTCTCTGTATCTGTAAATCAGCACACACAGATGAACAATACTTGCTGCATTCAAAAAAAGTATTATGCAGCATTTAAAAATGTAAACAGAACCTGCATAGCCAGAAACTGGATATGGTCTCTAGCAATCAGGATTTGAAACTTCCACGTTTATAACTATTAGAAATATCCCAGAAGCTAATTAATACAATTCCATATTATTTTAGCAGGGGTTATAAAATATCTATGACAATGTAATTTGCATTTTACCACAGTTTTGAGAATTTGGGTTTATCTGTTGGGGATCATACATAGTTTTAATATTTGAGTAAAGGGACTGGGCTTCAATATCCAGTGAATACTCACATCTACTCATTATACTGAAATTTAGATCTTTTTTCCTCTTGTATTTGACCTGTTACATTTACATGAGTTAGTTTTTTGCTAGTCATATTGATGTATTTTCTTTTTTTTTTCTTGTTTATTTTATTCTATTATTTTACTTTCGCTTTGTTTACACTTCCTTTTTATTTCTTTGTTTTTTATGGTTGTGAGCTGCCTAGAGTAGCCCCATGGTGAGCTAGATGGCAAATAATAATAATAATAATTTTTAAAAAGGCTGTCAAGCAATTTACATATACTATTGATTAGTCAGTTGGAAAATTATTGCAAATGTTCTCTGCCCTTAGTTTTCTTCTTTGTCATTCCTTTGGGGAGAAGGGGAAAATTGATTTTCCTTGTAAAATACTTTTATGCATTAGTCTTAGTCTGTGTTAATAGCTTCAAATCTTTGGCTTAGTTGCTTATTATCCTCCACTATGTAGGCGGTTTGTGTGGAATTTCTTCCGATTAGAGAATGAGCATCTGAATAACTGTGGTGAGTTCCGAGCCGTCCGGGACATTTCAGTGGCACCGCTGAATGCAGATGATCAGACCCTGCTTGAACAGATGATGGACCAGGAAGATGGTGTCCGAAACCGCCAGAAAAACAGAGCTTGGAAGCGTAGCCACAGTGTGTCCTTGCACAGACCACATCTTGCTTCACAGTATGTGTCATACAATAGCCCAATGAGTTTCTTATTTGATTAGAAGAGCTGTTCTCCATGTGTTACCCTTCTGATATTCGTGGGACTGCAAGTTCCAGAATTCCTACCTGGAATGACCAAAGAGAGTGCTGAATTTTCTGAAGGGCATAAAATTGGGAGAGGCTAAATTAGACCTAATAAATAAATATAATATGGGAAAAGTAAAAGAAAGCTGGCCATTTTTTTCTATTACTTTCCACCACACATGAAGCTAGTTTACATTGCTTTCTGATACCCAACTTTCCTAAGGTTAAGAATGAGATAGATAGATAGATAGATAGATAGATAGATAGATAGATAGATAGATAGATAGATAGCCTTTATTGTCATTTTTTACTGTGGGCACAATGGCACACATTAAAAATGAAATTTAGTTGCTTGCTCTCAAAGTGTACATACATAAGACATTTAAACATACTATATACAACATGTATAGATGCATTTTCTTAATGCATTTTAATTAATATACAATATGTAATAATTTAATTAAATTAATTCATGTTGCCAGAAGTTAAATATCACTGGAGGTAAATCTGATAAACTGGAGTTTCTGTCATGTAGGCATACCCCTTACCCACAGGATTGTTGGCATTAGATGTTGGTGTTCAGAGAGTCTTAAATCTTTTTCTCTAAATCTTGTATTGTGCTGCCTTTTATCAATCTTTCCTCTACTCAAAAGATGCTATTCTTTTGTTGGGATGGTTCATTCTCACCCTCTGTGCAGTATTTGCTAGGAGAAAGTCACCATTTTGGAAGATGAGGAACATCAACCTTGAAAATGTATTATGTCAAGGTGCTATCTATTCTTTGAAGTAATTGTGTCTCGATTACAGACATAGGAAGGCCACATTTTTCTTGGAGCCCTACAGGTTCCAAGAAATAGATTTTTTTGGGTAGATTGAACTTTATTCATAGGCAGTTGTTTCTTCATTCAGGGCTGAAGGCATTCTGTCAAGGAGAAAAAATCTGTAGTTGATATAAAGATACTTAGAGTTACATTAAGTTCCTATTGACAAGAGCAGAATGTATCAAACTTTCTTAACTGCAGGAAGGCTAGAATTTGTGATAAGAATATGACATCCTCTTACATTCTTATGATCATTCAGCATCTAATTAGATTCAATTATTAAGATGCCTAGTACAAAGAGGATAATATAATTTACCAAGTTATATGCAGTAGTTATCCATATTTTGTCCAAACCCAATTCTAGTATAAATCTATTGCCCTGCTCTGTGTATCGTAAAATCTGTTGCATACAGATTTTATACATGTAAATAAAGCATGTTTACGTAGCATGGAATTAAGATTGTTTTAATATTTCCAAGTATATTGAACTGAAGTCTGTACACCAAATCTGCATAATTTTACATGCATAACAGTTGGTGTGACTCACTACTAATGAGTGATGAATCTAGCTGCATGACACCCAGGGGAAGTATTAAGCAATTGCTATGATTCCAACTCCCTCAGGGCTATAACTCTTATAACAAAGCACCTTGCATAAATCTTTTGGTTGAGGTCATAACTTTTTGCATAGATTCAAAGTATAACTCAGTCTTCTGATAATCTGTTGAAGCTACCATCTTCCATTGTTCCTACTGCCATCACTGGTAGCCTGGTAGCTGGTAGCTAAAAGATATTCCCCAATTGATCTTCACTCATGTCATCCAATAGCTTGCTGTCTTGTGGATGAAAGGTAGGATTTATATAGGATTGTTATTATATATACTTAAATATCAATTGGATATGCTATCAGATTTATAAAAGCTAGGAACACTTCTTTCTCTAAGTAAATGTGTGTTTAACTCTAGGCAAGCTGTACTCAGGTCATGTTCATTGTTGTGTTTTCCCTTCTTCCACCATTTTGTGCTGGATTATCATACATAGATACATAGATATAGAAATAGAAACAGAAATAGAAATAGAAGAATAAAAACAATAGTATGAATAGAAAGAAAAGATGGTGATGCTAAAAAATTAAATGTCATCATCATCAGAGAAACAGCTCTTCTTACAGGTATATTCTACAATAGCACCAGTGTCAGCACAATATGCTTTTGCTCTGCTTGGGGGGAAATTTTAAAGTACTACATCTTATTTTTTGTTGCATTAAGTTGCAATTCTTATCTCAACAACTTCTGCCTCCCTGTTTTCTGTTCAGAGAAGTTGTATATAACATAATTTCACCTAGAGACTAATTGAAAAGCCATGTTTTATGTCCAGACAATTATCTGTGTTATGACCTTGTATTCATTTCTGACCGCAGTCCTTTCCTACAGCCATAAATTGCTTTCTGCATTTCAATAAAGATCAAATACAGTCATCTTTAAAAACCCAACCAGGAATACTTTGAAATCACTTCAATAAAAAACCTTTTTATTCTAATACATCAAAGGCAGTTTACAGCATTAAATTTAATACATATTTTTTTATAGCCATGGTAACTTGGGAGCCACATAATATCTCTCAGATTACTTGAATTACAGCAGCTGGGTAAGAGAATGCATAATTGCTTTCCTGTTATGCATTTCATTCAGAACAACATCCTCCTGTTACAAAATATAGAAGTTGCCACTGATTTTAATCATATGTGCTTAGGTAAGAAAAATAATATGGTATTATTACATACTATCTTTGTGAAGCTGTGACATATAGGGATGAAGAATTTTGCCATCCTTTCTTATTGTCAGTTTTCCCATCTCAGCCTCCATTAATGCTACATTTGTTGCAGTCCTATCCAAATAATTTTAGTATAATGCTTGTTATTCTATCCTCTATCCTCAGGAGATTTAGCTTTTGATACCCCTTCTTGTAGTTTTATCACATATTTCTCAAGGAGAATTTTGAATTCATTTGTTTTGTTATTAGAAACCTTTAATTGGTTCTTGATTGAAATAATAATTTGAGAAAGTAATAAACAACTTTTGGCTTTAAATTCTAGCCAGTATTCAACTTTTCCTCTCTCCTCAAAAAAAGATCCCTTTTTTTATAATACAAGTTTTATTAAATTTTTCAATTTTTACAACAAGGTGCTTAACCTCCCAATTCAGCACAGCATAATTTATGAAATGTAAAGGAGTACAGTGCACATGCCATATAATTATGCTGCAGCAAATTCTCTTGTTTAAGTTGTTTAAAGCTCATCTGAAATTCAAAGTACATCGTTACTTCTTTGATTTTTTTTCTTGCTTTTTACCTTAGTCTTGTTATCATTTATTACTCAATTTTTTCATCTTCATGCTACTATGCAAGATCATTCCCAGTTGGTGAAGGCTTCTTAGGAGGTGACAAGTAGCTGAATCCATGCTATAATTGAAGGAGGCAGTGGTGCACCCATTCCTCAAAAAGCATTCATTGGACCCAGGTATACTGGACAATTTTAATCATGTTTCCAATCTTTTCTTTTCATGGAAGATGAAAAGGGAAGAAACTGATTATCTGGACTCCTTTCAATCAGATTTCAGGACAAGACATAGTATGGAGACAGCATTGATATCATTTGTGGTTGACTTGTTGTGAATTTGGGATAGTGGTAGAGCAACTGTCCTAGGATTCTTGATCTTTCAATAGCTTTCAATCCCATCAACCTGAGTATCCTTCTAGCCTGTTTGTGGGAATTTGGAATGGAGGGTATAATGCTGCAATGCTTTTCCTTCTTTCTCTGTGGTTGGGGAGCAATCAGACCTGAACTTGTTAGAATCTGGGCTACCACCTCTTCTCTTTAACATCTTCATGAGCTTGCTGAATAAATTTGGATTTAAGCATCATCAAGTATCCAGATGATACAAAATTATATATCAGACTTGCCAGACAACACTGAGAAGGAACAGGCTTAAACTTGGGCTGTGGATTTTTGGAATCCCTTGAGACTGGGAATATTTCTTTTTTAGTCCTATATGAATTGCTCTTTAAGACTCTTTTGGAATCACAGCTCTTTCAGTGTCATCTGATGTGACCTAGGAAGCAGGACAGTTCCTGTCCTATGGAACACTGTTCCCCCTGACAAGACAGATCTTGCCCCCACCCTGACCATGTTCAGAGGGTTCTAAAAGTCTGGCTTTTCCCCTAAGCCTTAGTTAGCATGGCTATAAGTCCTGCATGTTTTATTACTTTTAATGATGGTTTTAGTTCCAGTGCTTGGCTGTTTTTTTTTGTTGTTGTTTTTTTTTTTTTTTTGAAGTGGTGCAGGTAATCCTTGATTTGTGACCATTCATTTAGCAACCATTCAAAGTTACGACAAAACTGAAAAAAGTAATTTACGAGTATCACAGCAGCCCCACGATCACGTGATTGAAATTCTGGTGCTTGGCAACTGGCATATATTTACAACAGTAGCAGCCTCCCAGGTCCCATGATTGCAATTTGTGACCTTCCCACTCAATTTCTATCAAGCAAAGTCAATAAACAATTCACTTAACCACTCTATGATTTGCTTAATGACTGTGGCAGAAAAGGTCATAAATTCAGGTGTGATTATGTGATAACTCACTTAAACAAGTACATATTAAGCAGTGAAGGTTCTGGTCTGAATTGTCATAAATCAAGGACTACTTGTATTGTTTGATTATTTTTACCCTACACCCATGCCCTTGTGACCTTTCACATAGATTATTGCAACATACTCCACATTGGGCTGCAATTGAAGAGTATTCCGAAACTTCAGTTGGTGCAAAATTCAACTGCACAGCTAATAAATGGTGCTGGCTACACTATACATGTAACATCACTACTCAGTGAGCTGCACTTGCTGCCAGTATGTTTCTGGGTGCAGTTCAAGATGCTGGTTGTCATCTTTAAAGCCTACATGGCTTGGGACCAGGTTACCTGAGGGATTGCCTTGTCAGAAGAGTTTCTGTCTGTCCAAATTAATCCAACAGATTGGGCATGCTGCAGATCCCATCAGCCAAAGAGAGTCGTCTGGCGGGAATTAAAAGATAAGCTTTCTCTGCTGTAGCCCCTGCCTTATGAGGTATTCTCCCCTCATAAATTGGAATGGCCCCCAAAACGTGGCTATGTATCTGGGCATGAGCTTGGAACATTTAAGAACCCTGTTACTTGACTAGCTCTCCTGCTTTTTTGTACTCCCTATTTGCCTTCGTATTTATATAGCAGTTTATAACATAATTGTTTTTACTCTCCTCCAGGAAGCTTCCACATCCTCTTTAATTCCTTCTATTAATACATTTTATATTATTTTTTTCATATAGAACTTGTATCTTCCTGAAGTCATTCTAGTTTCACTCATTTCAATTTTTCTCTTTCCTTCCTTCTCCATTTCCCCCCAATCCATTCTCAAGTCATTATTCTCATTCCTTCTTGGGTCTCTAAAAGCTCATTATTTTTTCAGTTCTCTTGCTCCTTGCTCAAGCTCATGTGTTCATAGCATCTAGCAGATTTTTTTTTTCGTTCTAGCAGAATTTTTTCTCCTTCCAGATTAGAATGATCCTGAACCCTGCAGCTTTTGTATGCAAACTAGAATCTAATCAGATTCTAGAATCTAAAGATTACTTTGCAAGCCAACATTCTATTTAATGCATGTCACCACTAGAAGAATGCTCAGTGTGCTAGCAAATGCTCATATGAGCTTGAACATCCAGGATGCTGATTTGTGGGGGGAGCTTGGAAGTTACATTTAAAATACCTATTCTGATTTTGGATCCTGATTAATATATAGATTTAAATGCTCTCACATAAACTTATACACACAACAAAAGCAAAATGTCATTTTATTTAATTTTCTCAAATTTGCTTATACATTTTTTTTCTTTTTTTCATGGTGACAGGGAAAGATGAGCTTTACAAGCCTGCCATTTTGATTCTTTCTAACAAATGTTGGAAAGAAATTAAGTTCACAACTCTGTATAATAGCAGACAAATTCTCTGAAGATGAAAATAAATAGGATCAAATTTGCTATGAGGAAAAAAGCTGGAAAAATTAAAGGTCAAGTCCAAAAGTGCCTGATATTTACGTTGACCATATTTTCTTCAAAATAAAAAATAAAGGACAACCAAAAAAGGGGGCAAATTTGAAAGAGGTTCATAAGAATAAAAAAAGTTTATGTTTATAACTTTGTTTATAATTGCTAAATAAAAATTCAAGAGCAAAACCAAGAGAAACTTTATAAAAATGCAATCTAATAAAGATAGCTAAAATCCAACAATATATGTAAAAGTATTTTAAAAAGACAATTCAATTTCCACATTTTTCACAACAACGTGAAAGACCGTGCATTAAGTGGTACCATTTGTATGGTAAAAATTAAATGACCAAAATAAAGGAGAAAGGCGAGTTTTTGAAAAATAATCTAAAAATAAATCTAAAAAGCAGCTTTCTCAAAAATATGACTTTCATTTATAATAAAGGATGTAACAAAGCTTACTGTATTGACATTTGACCTGAGGCTGCGAAGAAAAACATTTCATAAAAAAACCTCTTGACTATATCCCTACAGGAGGGCAGGTGGCCAGTAACACTTGAGAAACTAGTTAGTTCCTCCAGTCTAAGCTCCCTTCCTTTTGGATCACATGACCCCGATTAGAACATATGCAACTTGCCCTGTGCTTCCCAATGCACATAGCATAAAGACAGAAACACACACATGAACATTCAGTATATTGCCTTGCTACCTAGAAATAAATACAGATGTGTCTTATGGCTACAGCTATAATGGGATTGGAAAGAATTCCAGAAGCCATGCTCTCCATGCTTTCTCTGCTTTGTTTTCTACTAGAATAATTATTGGAAACAAAGAGGTCACTGCACTATACCAACAGACTCCATATTGGGTTTTATTTGATTTTTTTTAAATTTGAAATTGTTTAGAAAATAAAGCTATTCATGGCAGGAAGCTTTTAACAGGGCAAAATATATTTTGATCATAGAGCATCACTGTTTAACATAGTGTCTAATTGATAATTTTGCTTATTCTGTATCAATAATGATTTTACAATGAATGCCCATTTCAGTAGAAATGCTTTGTCTTCTGGGTTCCTTTCATACTAGCAAGTATTCAGCAGAGGGAGCTGTTGATATATAATATTTATTCAGTTCAATAAATATTAATATTCCTAGCCAAAATTCTTTAGCTTAGATTGTGCTTTCCCCAAATGTTTGGGTCAGGGGGTAGATGATGCAAGTAATAATAGTCAGTGGAGTTAATAATTTATGGTGCTAGGATAAATAAATAATTAAAATTTAATTATTCTAAAATATCTAAAAAGGTTAATGGAAATACTATTGCTTACTGTACAAATTACACAACAGTACTTAGCTATGGTCAGGGAAATAAAAACAGATTAAACCTTTTTAGATATTTTAGAACAACTATATTTTTCCTCTTTTATCCTAATTAATTGTGACTTGTGTTTTAACTGCTGATCTATGACCAAATAAAGATTGATTGATTGATAAATTGTTAATCAAAGTTTAATTTCCTGTTTTCTCAGGTCAAAGATTCATGACACCAAAGTATTAATAGAAGACACAGATGATGAAGCAAACACATGAAATGCCCACAGAGCCAAGTTCCACATCCCTCATGTTCT
Source organism: Crotalus tigris (assembly GCF_016545835.1). NCBI lineage: Eukaryota > Metazoa > Chordata > Lepidosauria > Squamata > Viperidae > Crotalus > Crotalus tigris. Next base: position 4,975,186 of record NW_024096554.1, on the reverse strand, counting down.
CTTGCTTTATTACCTTCCCAACCCTAACTGCCACCCAGTCCATCCTCTGGTATAGTTTCAACTAAAAACAGGAGAAAAATCTGAACACATTTTCTGAGCTCTTCCGGACCGGTTCCTATGGACTCCAACAAGCTCACTGTGTTTTCTTTTCTTTTCTTCTGGTTTTAATTTGATTTCTTATTTTTAAAATATAAATCTAACTTTGTTTTGTCAATCAGAGGGACATTTAAGGAAGGAGCTGTCTTAAAGATTGTTTACAATCTCTTCAAGGACATACAATCTGGATAAAGAAGCATCATTTGGACTCCCTAAGGGGACTTTACTGAGCAATCGTTTGGTCTCTGCTCAGTCCAGTTTTGACTGGTTAAAACTGGACAGGCGTTTTTAACTCTGGCTCACGCTCTGGTTTTTGGTGTTTTCTTTCATATCCAGCACCAAGGCACTAGCTGCACTTGCCGGGAAAGTGCACTTAGAGCAGTACCTTCATTCATGAAGCTACTTTTTAATTTGGTGTAACTTTCTTATATATTTTTTTTTGAAATATGATGTATTTGTTGCACATAGTTTTCATATTATTTATGATAGTTAACCTTATGAGAATGGTTTTTGAGTCCTGTGCAATGAAGATGGTAACTCTTTAAAAAGAAAAAAGGCAAGTGGTTGGGGAGAAGGGGATGTAGATCCTGGATCTCTCTTGCTGCAAGGTTAAGCCCTTTAAAATACCTCTTTGAGAGAACTTGCACCAGCTTAACCTGATTTTTTATTATTTTTCTTCTTATTGGTTGATTGATTTTAAGCCAAAGTTGCTCTGTTGAGTTTTACTTGCTGCTGCTGGTCCTGCAGAAATCTTATCACCTTCCTTAGCTGGATCATCTTTCTATCTGTGCCTCCACAGAAATAGTAACATGATCTCCAGATTTCTGTTGGAAAAAAATATCTAGAGCTAATCCTATATAGTTTGTCAGATATCCACGCAGGAAAGCCTTAGTTTGTACATTTAAAAATGGTTTTCATTTTAGTGAGCTAAGTCTCCAGGACAACATCCCATTTTTAAATAGGGAGTTCCTGTATGTATGGTTCATTCATTTCAGCTAAAAAATAGAGAAAAATAAAACTGATTGAGACAAAGGTTTGTCTTGTAGCAGATATAGGATTACTCATTCAGCAGTATATACTGGGTTCAGGCAGACACTCAACAGCTTGTCATTTATGTCATCCAGAGGCTACTTATCTTGGAATATTGAGAAAGTTGGTGTTGCTATAGAAAGGGCTCTTTAATTTTTTTCAATAAATAAAAAAATATTTTGCCATATTTTAGCAAAAACTTGTCTGACAATCACTGTCCAAGAACATCCTCAGGTTAATTTTTGTTTCATTTTTTAAACCTACCTGCCCCAAGTCCTAGATTTCCAGTGTGGTGCTAGGCCCGACTTTTACAAGCATTATGAGTGGCACTGTTAATTGGACTTACGGTAGATGGTCATACACTTTAGTAAATTCTTTAAAAAAAAGTTACCAGTTGATTATTATTTTTTTTAATTCCATATTGGCCTCCAGCATCCATAGGATAGAGCAGCATGAATGCTTAAGATGACCACTCCCTCTCCTTGTAGTAGAAAGCCTGTGTTGTATATGCCAAGTGTTTGTGCTTCATATTAGCAAATGAAAGCTTATTGTGCTCTGTTACACAATGTGTGCATTTGTGAGATCACCACCCTATGATGGGAGAAGCTATTTCAGATTTTCTTAAGTCTGATTCTGATATAGGACTTCACAGCAAGGACTGTGTTGTACTTGTTTAGATTCTTAGATGGTGTTAGTTCCTTTCTCCTATACAATCTCCTTTGGTTTGCAAATCACAAGCATACTTTTAAGGAAAGAGGATTCCTCTTTTATCCTTTTTTTCTTTAATTAATAATTGTATCTATAATAATTTCTTTCCTTATTTTATTTTTCAAGCCATTCACAAGACTTTCTTTGTAAAGCAACTGTGACTTTAAAATAGTATGCATAATGTGCCTGTGGCCATAAGGAACTAGAAAAGAAATTTCTGGCAAAACAAATTAACTACAAATCAGGATTCCTTGGCAGGCAATAGAACTGTAGACTGAGACTTTAAATCACAGTTATTTTTTTATTGTGCTTTAACTTAGTAGAAGATTTAGAACATTGTGGTCGTAATGCAAGTAGATCTTGGAGTTGTACATTATTTGTGCTTCTGCAGTGTAGCAGTTATCACTACACTTCTAGTACCAGGCTATTCTAGTAGAAAAGTTGGATTTTGGAATCCTGGATTCTCTCACTAGGCTGTTTTGTAACAAGATGAGTCTGCAATTCAATGAGGAGGGTTTTTTTTCACGTTATAATAATAGAGTACTACCACACTTTATGTGAATAAGGACAACTACTTATACATTCAATTTAACAAATATGAGAGGTCAATCTACCTAAGGAATTTTAATCTGAATAAATCATGCATCCCCTAAATTCCTCCTGCCAAAGACATATAACAGGGAAAGATTTATTCAGGATATACAGAAGGATTCTGACATTTGAGGATTAAGCAGAAGTAGTAGTCTGATGGTGGAAATTTAGAAGTACCAGCAATCTGGAATAATTTGCCTATCACATTAGGAAGATTGTATATGCCACAATCAACAATTTTTTTTTCATGCCACCATCATCTGACTGAAAAAAGTCACTGCCTTGTGCATAACAACATTTTATATGGAAGTATTAAGTGAAATTCCAGAATTAAATTTATATTTAGAGAACTTGACTAACTTTTCACACATTTTATGTTTTTTGTTTTTTGAATCTATGTAATGATTAGCCAAGTTCATTAACTAAGCCCCCCCCCCCCGCCCCAGCTGCTGTCATCAAAAAGCCATACAATCTTTGAATTGAATTGTGTATTTGGAAGAAATGTGTGTCCTAAAGAATTCGTGTCTGGTAGCCTAACTTAAGTTGAGACCTTCCTCTCTTCCTAATGGAGAGGTTCATCTCGTTCCTCTGGGTGGTTAGCGCAAAACTTTTGTTCATTAAAACCAGTCTATCTGAATTTCTTACGCAGGAAACTTTTAGAATCAGTAAAATGGAATATTGGGATAGCTAGGATACTGTTTCCATTTTCCTGAAGTGTAAAAAAATACCATATAACTGGCAAAAAAATATTCAGATTTTTTTTCCCCCTCACAGAATTAAAGACTTGAAAGAAGGGTTGATGCTTTTAGCGTTTACATTTGGCCTTTTCCATGTCTGGCAAATAGATTTAATGTAGCGTTACATAATGGTTAGATTTTCTTTGACCTAAGTGACAGAGGGATAAGAGAAAACTCTATGAATCTCATGGGAATTAGTGGCTTTCTTAACAGTTATTACCTGTTTTGGAAATGGAATGGAACTGACACTCTGCCGAGAAGACTGTACAAACATCTTTGTGAGGAGATGCAGAAGCACTTTGCTACTTTTTGGTTTCCTCTTTCAAAGGAGTTTTGCCTTTCTTTGTTTTGTCAGAGGCGAACAATTTGTTATATTTGAATTAAAATAACTCCCTTGTTCTTTGTCCATTCTCTATAAAGGTTGCTGAGTTGTGTAGAGTAGTAGGAATCTTGCAATGGATTCAGGCTTTATTCTGAAAGCATTAAAAAAAAAACCACCTTTATTTTCATGCTTCGTTTTTTATTACCTGATTTTTTTTATATTTTTGATTGACACAAGCAATTGTGCTTTGTAGAAAAATAAACAAAAGCTCACATACTGGAAGTTGAAGCATGTGTTCAGGAAAAAGTATAACTCTGGTGTCTAAGGAGGGAATCATTCCTGTAGTAAATTACATTGTGTTATTCTGGACTTCGGCTTGAAATTGATCACAAGCCTATACAGAAGTAGTAGAAGAAGTAGCTTTGTATAGATCATTTATTTTTAAAATATTTTAAAAACATCAGACAATTTCATCATTAAGGAAGTCAGTCTTTCCCCCGCCTCCCAAAAAAACCTCACTTAATTGGACAAAAATGTGTCCAGTATATTTATTTTCTGTGGAGAAATGCTGTATATAAATTAAGTAATCTTTTCAGCATCTAGATATATCTAAGCTTCAAGAGATGCACATGAACATTTTTAATCCATGATTGCGTTCTCACATTTTTATTTTCAAGGAAGCATTATTGATAAAGCCTATAATCTTGTAGTATTATAAATTTGCAAAAAACAGGGAAGAAAAATGTAACTTGGTTAGGAAGATTTCCTATTAATGTATAAGAAATTTGATCTCTTGTCTATCCCATTTTTCTCTAAGAGTCATAAAAAAGCCGGAAGGCATAAACTGAAATTCTAGATTTTAGAACTTACTATTATAGTTAGATCTACAGTCATTCAATTGGTAAGGTACAGTTGCCAGGTAAGACAAAACTACTTCCTTTTGCTGAGTTAGGTAATTGATTAGTCCCCTGTATCAGTTTTGTTAAATCTTTCTGCAAATCAGTTGTGTTAGAAGAAATTGTTTGGCTTAGTGGGTTGTTGGGTTTTTTTTTGGGGGGGGGAACTGGTTATTAAAAAGGAAGAAAGATTTCTTTGAGAGAGAACCATTTTTATGCTTTTAATACCTTCCCCTATATTATTTTTTTTTGCTCCTTATATCAATATGAGTAATTTAACATGAGACAGCAACAATGTTGCCTAAATATTTCTGTTCTAATTGGAAGGTGTGCATTTAGATCTATCCTATCTCCAAATCTTTATTAACTCAATGTTGAAAAACCACATTTTTCCTTTCTTTATGCTGCTGGAGTAGGTAAAGGAGCTATAGGTTGATAATTAGGCTATGAACTGCAATCTTCGTATTTGTATGTGGAATAGATGAGTCCATTTACCATGCTAAACTCTAAATTGTCTCCACCGTGTTTAAGCTTCAGCCTTATACTGTAAGAATTCTTCAAAAAGCAATTGGAGATGGCAACAGACTTGCCTTTTGAGATCCAACTTTGCCCTGCTGCTATATTGAGATATATCTCATTCCCATTTTTCACCTTATTGGTGTGTTGGTCTAAATAATTATATATTACAAAACCCTGAGCTGTAGGTGTCAAAAGTAACTATGGAATGTGATATAGTCCTCTTGTGGGTGCTTTTCTCTTTACTTTCTTCCTTTCTCTGTCCCCTTCTCCACTCCTCTTCTGGTTCAGTGGAAAAGGTGAAGAAAAGACTTGCCGCTTGCTTGGACTCATAATGATGTTTTCTGTGATTGCGCTTTTAGCTGTCTCCTTCTCCCTCCCCTATTCTCCCCCCATGGATATAAGACTTTCCTGAAGTGTGGAATTAACTTTCTTGATAAGTAGGTTTAAAAAATGCACAATGTGGTACTGTTTCATAGTTCTTAGATGGTTGTATAAAAAGAGTTAATGTGGTTTGTGCTTTAAAAGGAATAAGTGATTGATTTATTAATCTGTCTTTTTCATTATTACAAGCTTTGTTTTCCAATGACTACTTGCCTGTTTTGTACGTTATATGTGTCTTTAATGGTTGATTTTTTTTCTTACACATTGATGCTGATCACATCAAGCACACAGATCACACCTTGCAAGCCTTATGTAACTGGGTAGGGCATTCATAGAACTATTTTTACACACTTATTACTTACAGATTAGATTTCTATTCTGCCTTTAGGGCATATTGTAAATAATTGTAATTAGGATACATTTCTATCAACGCTGTTTCCTTTTTAAACAAAAAATGCTGGTGAGGTTGAACTTTAAGCAGTGAATACTATTTTTTCACTATCTGTCATAATTGATGCTCCCCAGTAGATCATCTGTATAATTCTCATATCATTTGAACCTGAGCTATTGGAGAAAGGAATCCCATATTAGTATTGTCCAAGTATATCATCCATTAAATTCAACTTTCGCAAAGGATAGCAACCATGTTATTCTTTTGCAGCAAAAACAAGAAAGAAATCCTGGGTTACTTAAAGATATATGATGCAGGTTTGTATTCTCACACACTCCAAAGTACCTTTTTTGAATCAATTTGAAAATGCTCTACAGATCTAATGTGTAACATGGTGCTAAAACAGCCTTTCCAAAAGCTAGGGAACAAATGTTATTTTCAGATACAACAGTTTTTATTTATGAAAAGCATTTAGTACTGTTTGGACAATGGAGGCCAGTCAGGAAGTGGAATAATTAAATCCAATGGTCTTCTATCTAGAATATAATGTTTATTTTCCAAATTAAGGGAATTGGGCTTCCTTACTTTTTAATTGCTAATATGCTGGTGCATAGACCTGGAGTAATACAACACTAAGAACAAAACACATGCATTAATATAGTCTTAAAATATGTAACATTTTATGACTAGCATAAAGGGACAGATAGCAGCGTATTCACACTAGAGATTGCATCTGGCATATCTAATTTACAAAAGCTTACCATATAAGTCATTCTCACACAATTCAGTGGTCATAATGGAGTTAATTATATTTTTAATCTATCTGTTGGGTAGAGTGGGCAGTGAGCATGGTTCATCCCAAAATAGAACAATTTGGCCATTTTGTTTCAAAATCTCAATAACAGTAATCAAGGTCCGATGGCTCAGGTTTGTCTCCTATAAAAAGGTGCAAGAACCTCATCATCAGTACTTGAGTCCCAAACTGTCAATCTTCAGGTCAACAAGCCCAGTGTCTTAACCACAAGGCACTGCACCCAACTTGTGCCAATACTGTCGCTGTTAATATTGAATCTCCTTTATGTTACCCCATTGTAATATTGTTTCTGGCACCCTCAGTTGGGATAGGAGCAGCAGAGTAAAACATGTTCTGATCAACTTAATGCATAGAGGAGAATTGTAGTCGTTTGTTTTTAAGGTGTAAAAATATTAAAACAATCATTTAGCACTTGGACACTGTACACAATGAAATACATATATAGCTGTACATGTAAGGCTGGACAGTGTTTTTTCCTTGAAATTTGCATTCCTTGGGGGAAATCTGTAATTTCATGCCAACTATAAAAGGGTCCAGAGACTAAATTGGCATGGGTCCATCGACTTCATCATTTTAACTGTTATCTTTGCATCTCCCTTTTAAAACATTCCTTCAGTCTGTTAATCAATCTCATTGGCCAGAATCTAAATTATTTAAATTGATTATTTGTACAGATAGTCCTCGATTTACAACCATTCATTCAGTGACCATTTGAAGTTATAATGGCACTGAAAAAAGTAACTTACCACCGATTTTCATACTTATGAGCATTACAGCATTTCCATGGTATCACATGATCAACATTTGGGCCCTGGGCAACCGGCATATATTTACTACAGTTGTAGTTCCCCAGGGTCATGTGATCACCATTTGCAACCTTTTCAGCCAGTTTCCAACAACAGAGTCAAAGGGGGAAGCCAGATTTGTCTAATGACTGCATGATTCAGTTAACAGGCAGTAGTTTGCTTAACTACCATGGCATGAGTCGTAGATTTGACTCACTTAACAACTGCCTTACTTAGCAATGGAAATTCTGGTTCCAGTGCTGATTGTTTAAGTCGAAGACTACCTCTGTTGGGGTTTGTTTCTAAAGGCAGAAGTTTCAAAGACTTGAAAGGGCACAGACTTTGATAAAACTTCTTTTCCTTCAGTAAGCCTGAAGGCTGCAAAAATTCCTACTAAAAACTTTGCAGCCAGAAATGAATATTTTATCTTACAAACAGCACATACCTGGATGACAAAGTATGCATTTCTTCTGCCATCCTTATATATTAAAAACCCAAAACAATATTGTAATTTCCCTTACTATTCTGTCACACTTGTCCTCCAACATTATAAGCATGCTGACAAAATTCTGCAATTGACGCTATTCCATCCTCACTTTGATTTGATGACATTTGGAAGTGGGGAGAATACTGGAAATCGAAGCATTTTTTTAGAATTAATGAATGGAGGAAAAGACCTCACATTTAGCAGAATTTAACAGGTTTGATATCAGGCAGGCACGTTTTTAGAAAGCAAAGCTAATTGGCAGCATTTATTGTAGCATTCCCTACACACTGAAGTCAACAGTCATGGAAGGGTCAGGAGTGGATTAAAACAATTTCATAATCCTAGTGATTTTCTTTTTTTATAAGGATTATGAAACCAATCATGAATATCAAAAGCCACAGCTTAAACCAGCCCCTTGGGACATATGCCTTGTAGTGATGGGTACAGGAGACAAAGCAACCAGTAGGGCAAGAATGAAAAGCTACTCACTTTATTTAGTGAGATTCCTCTTTTGAATTCAAAACAGTTTGAGGGTTGCTGATTTAATTGAGGTAGCTGATGATATCCAGGTAAGACACTTTAAATTATTACATTGTTCTTCTTGCAACAAAGCCAAGGCCCAGAATGAATATTGCTTGCTGAATTGTTTTGCATTTAGGATTTAGGAAATCTAAACCATTCCACAAAGAGTGATCTTTTGATATCAGCTTATCAGTTGTGGCAAAGCTACTGATATAAGCAAAATATTTCTATACTGAGTCTAAAAAATAAATAATGTATCTAAATATTGGGGCTATGTAAATATACTTGTTAGGAATAATCTAGACATTACAACTTAAAATATTGTTCCCACATTACACCATCTTAATTGATCACTAACAAACCATACACATATTTTATAGCTGACTATGAAATATTACCTTACATAAATGCCTTATTGTCCTACTATTTTTTTAAAAAAATCTCACTCTTACTGTAGTATACTTTCCTATGGGAGACAAACACTGTACAGTAAGAAGATGAAAATGCCAAATTGAATTAAGAGTAAAAGGGAGGATGCATGCAAAGTAACCTCATCTGGTCATTAACACTGTTTGCTAAAATAAATAAATAAATTTGAGCATTGTTTGTACCCTTTTGCCTAGTGTGAATATGACTACTGTCTCTATTGAACTGCTGCCTTTAAAAGTTAGCTCTCATAGGAAAGGTCCTCATCAGTGTTACTCGAACAGCACTAAAACCTCTTATTAGGGTTACATTAGGAGGAAGCGCATTTAGACATTTTAAATACTACTGTACATTAAGTGTTGATTTATAGCCCACCTTTTTTTGTACAAGCAAAGTGGCTTCTAAGAATGTTTTTTAAATATCATATCAGCAAAACCAATGCAATTAAAATCAGCATTAAATCAGTTAATAGGTAAAAGCCTAACAAAAGAGATGGGTTGCTACTGTTTTTTGTTTAAATATTAGGAGGGCAGGATCCATCTTCCACTGCTTGGGAACTCCCCAGGAAAATGCTGTCTCTCACATACTTCAAGTAACTCACTTCTGGCAACAGCAGAGGCATCTGAGAAGAGCCTCCCCTGCTGATCCAAGGAATCAAAAAGTTTCATAAAGGGAGAGGGGGGCCTGTAGATAGTAAAGCCCTAAATTAGTTGGATCTGAAAATTAACACAAGCATTTTAACATGTACTTTACAAGCAAGCAATAGTCAGCACAGATCTTTCAGTGTAGGCATCTGTTAGCTCTGAGCCTTTTACTGCTGTCTGCACCAAATACAATTTATAGACTCTTTTCAAGGATAGCCCAAAGTAAAATTTACTGCAGTGGACAAGGTAGGTTGCAACCAAGGTATGGATGTCTGTTGCTGAGTCTGAATGACTGAAGAAGGGTTACAGTTAGCACTTTATGCAAATGCATCCTTGCTGTAACTGCTACCTTCCCATCCACAGATAAGGGATGCTCAAAGAGCACTCCTAAACTTACCTTGCTCTTTCTGGGGCATCCCCCAACTCAGATTAATATTTGGTTATTAACTTCTATACACTGTATTTTATGCATCTAAACATGGAGAAGAAGCTCTGTGTTCAAACTCAGTAAGTTACTTGAAGCCGGATGAATTGTAAAGATCTTGGTGTGAATCTTATCTGTGCTGTGGTTTCACTAGAAGTCATTTTGCGTTACAACCCCTGAAACTCATAACCGAATGATACCTAGCCTAAGTATGTGCTACTGAAGCAAATGCATTATTTCCCTCCTGAACACTCTTGCCCCGGCTCCCCTTTCTTGGTGATTTCATTTATCATTCATTTTTTATTTTAAGTTACTCTTAAATCCAAGACACACTAATGTGTACTTTTAAGAGATCCATGGCCCCAAATGTAACTTTCTTTTCCATTTACATGCCTAATATTGCTATCACAAATTTTCAGATTTTCTTTGCAAAGAGAAACCAAATTAAAATGTTACAGATCAATACCTGCTCCTTCATTTGTTTTAGAAAAATGCAGTTACTTAAGAAGGTGTAGTATTACATAAACAAGCCTTAGTTGTTTCAGAATACTACATTTCTTTTTGAAACAAAGTCTCAGAGTTGTGTGTATTGTCATTTAGTTGTTGCCGATTTTTCATGACCCAATATGGAAATAATTTCATCATATTACTAACTCTTTGTGATATTTTGTAAGCTTATGCTTAGTTATCAATTGTACAATCTAGAAATCTTTTCTTCTGTCAGACTCTTCCAATTGCCTTCTATTTTCCCCAAATCAGGATCTTCTCTTGCATTTGCATTGTATATCCTAGATATCTGAGCTTTAGCTTCATTTAGCTTTTGTTTAGCTTCATTTTTGGAGAAAGCTACCGAATGATTTCTCCTTGTAGCACAAGGTATTTGTCAACAATTTTCTTTAAGTACCATTTTTTTCTTCATCTAACTTTGTCTTTTAAATAGTAAATGTTATTAAAAATAGAAGCAAAACTAAAAAAAATGATTTAAAAAAGGAAAATGACTACCCTTTCATCACAAGTATAAACAGTTTTGGTAACATTACCTTCTCTTAAAATATAACAAATGAGCTTTTCTTCCATATCTCATCTCTTATCTATAAACAAACCTATAAAATCTCATTATTTAGTCCTAATCAGCAAAAGTCCAATAAGGCTTAGCAGAGTTAACAATATCTCAATTTTAACCTTGATCAAATAAACCAACTTTATATTCCTTTTTATTTTAACAATCTTAATCTTTAATGCTGTAGGAGAAGAGCAGGCAGAGCTGGGGGGCAGAGTAAAACACCTCATCAGTTTTCGATTTTTTGTGTTGTCACAAGAGATCCAAGTCCAATCCCCCCTTGAATTCCATTGATCCTTACCTAGTGCCAATTTAGTGCTTACCATTAGTTGACCAGATATTTGTGTGTAAGCTTCAATAAATTGCTTATGCTGCGATCTACATGAATGGTCCTGATTCTTTACACTGACAAATCCCTTCCAATAATTTCCTAGAATTTGATTTCTTTTCATTATTTTGGTTCCTTTTCACAAAATTCTTCAAAACTTTAATAAGTTTTTTTAACAAGTCTTGTGAATCCAGTTTATTTATGTATTTTGAAAGTAAAATTCTACAGAGTAGTCTGGCTGCCAGCAGTTGCTAGTGCATTTCGTTCCATCTGTCATGCTTTCCAGGATGCACCACGAGGAGGCAAATTAGTTTTACACCCCTGTAAATCCAGTATGGCAACTATCTTTTAGTTTATTATTTGGATATCTCTTATTATGAAAACAATAGTATGCCCTGTATAGCATTTTCTTTCCATATCATTCTTGTAGCCTATTATTTTTAAATCCACATTTAAAACAGTCTCTGTCTTGACTGGTAAAACTTGCTCCTCTTCCATATCATTTTTAAAACACAGTCTACCTACAAGTATAGAAGGACAAGTATAGAAAGTCGAAAGAGGGACACATAACTAAGTCAGAACATCAACAAATAGCCTGAGCCTGCAAAGACGAAGTGAAGTCAAAAATAACAAAAAAAGCTTCTTTCAACATGTAAAAAACAAGAAAAAAGTGAAAGAAATGATTGGTCCACTAATGGGTGAAAGTGGCAAGAAGGTGACAAGCAACAGGGAGAAAGCAGAACTATTTAACTCGTTTTTTGCATCTGTCTTTACACAAAGGGAAAAAAACAGACCAACCTATCAAAAATAGTGCCATAAAAAATAAAATAAAAATGCAAGTTAAGATAGGCAAGAAAATGGTAAGTGAGCACCTATCCAGCCTAGATGAGTTCAAATCACCAGGACCAGATGGATTACACCCCAGGGTTTTTAAGGAACTGGCAGATGTGATCTCAGAACCATTGAACTATATTTTTCAAAGATCCTGGAGCACTGGGGAACTACCAGAGGACTGGAAAAGAGCTGATGTAGTTCCCATCTTCAAAAAAAGGGGGGGGGAAAGGACCCAGGAAATTACAGACCTATCAGCCTGACCTCAATACCTGGGAAGATTCTGGAAAAGATAATCAAACAATGAATCAGTGAACACCTACAGGCAAACAAAGTCATTACTAAAAGCCAACACGGGTTTGTCAAAAACAGATCATGCCAGACAAATCTTATTGCATTCTTTGACCAAGTCACAAAATTAGTGGACCAGAGGACTGCTGTGGATATAATTTACTTGGACTTCAGTAAGGCATTTGACAAAGTAGACCACAACCTACTATTGGAGAAGATAGAAAAATGTGGGTTAGATAGCATCACCACCAGATGGATCCATAGCTGGCTGACCAGCTGTACTCAGCATATGGTCCTCAATGGAACTGCATCTACATGGAGGGAAGTGTGTAGCGGGATGCCCCAGGGCTCTCTTCTGGGCCCAGTGCTCTTCAACATCTTCATCAACGATCTGGACGAGGGGATAGAGGGGGAACTCATCAAATTTGTAGACAATACCAAGCTGGCAGGAATAGCCAACACTCCAGAAGACAGGCTTAGGATACAGGAAGATCTGGACAGACTTGAACACTGAGCACTATCTAACAAAATGAAATTCAATGGTGAAAAAGTAAGGTTCTACATTTAGGCAAGAAAAACCAAATGTACAGGTATAGTATAGGGGGTACCTTGCTCAATAGTAGTAACTGTGAGAGGGATCTCGGAGTCCTAGTGGACAATCATTTAAATATGAGCCAGCAGTGTGCTGCAGTTGCCAAAAAACCCAACACAGTGCTAGGCTGCATTAACAGAGGGATAGAATCAAGATCACGTGAAGTATTAATACCACTTTACAATGTCTTGGTAAGGCCACGCTGGGAATACTGCATCCAGTTTTGGTCACCACGATGTAAAAAAAGATGTTGAGACACTAGAAAGAATACAGAGAAGAGCAACAAAGATGATTAGAGAACTGGAGGCTAAAACATATAAGGAACAGTTGCTGGAATTGGGTATGTCTAGTTTAATGAAGAGAAGGACGAGGGGGGACATGATAGCAGTGTTCCAATATCTCAGGGGCTGCCACAAAGAAGAGGGAGTCAAGCTATTCTCCAAAGCACCTGAAGGCAGGACAAGAAGCAACAGATGGAAACTAATCAAAGAGAGAAGCAACCTAGAACTAAGAAATTTCCTGACAGAACAATTAACCACTGGAACAACCTGCCTCCAGAAGTGGTGAATGCTCCAACACTTAAGAAGAAACTGGACAGCCATTTGTCCGAAATGGTATAGGGTTTCCTGCCTGAGCAGGGGGTTGGACTAGATGACCTCCAAAGTCCCTCCCAACTTTATCATTATAATTATTATTATTACAATGGCAGATATTCTTAAAATTAATTCCTGAGTCCACTGTTTACAAATATCCTCCAACATGGAAGTTTTGTTCCATTCTGTATTAATGAGTCAAATTTAAGTATACTTCTCTTTAAATGTAATCTTTAGTTCCTTCTGATCTTGCTAATATCCAATCTTCAAAATCCCATTCTATCACTTTTTTAAAAATTCAAAACAACCAAGATCTTTTCCAAAATCAAAGTTCTTATCACCATTTGCTGTTTATTTTAATATATATATATATATTAGTCCTTAAGTCTGTTTTTAAAATTTATTTTGCTGGTATTTTTTTAAAAAAAAACTTATCTTTTTGAAGATTCCTAATATCTGAAAGGCAATTAACAAGCAATTTCTAAAAGTGATTAGAAAAAGAAATATGCAAACTCTGTGTCCATAAAGGTTCTAACCATATTTGGACAGAAATGGTATGGGCAAAAATGGTGTTCCTTCATTTCCCAGAGTTCTAAGACCACTGAAGATCACTGTCTTGCGGTCTCCTCATGAGGAACAGCTGTCTGGAGCACTTGTGGGAGATCCCAAATCCTCTTTTTGTCCAGAAAGGTATTTCAAAGAGCTGATTTATTTGCCAGCTTTTCATTATGCCACCAACTTTAGTTCACCACATCTTCTCTTTAAGTCCATCCAACTTTGTCTTATGCTACAACTGGGAAAACCATAGCTTTGTCAATACAAGTAATCTTTAACCGGCAATGATAATGGAGCCTGTTCATTACAGTCACAAGTGTGATAGCTATTAAATGAGGCGCCCACATGATCGCTTTGCTTAATGACTTTCCCCAATGGGGTTATTAAACAGAGCATAGGGTGCCTGGGTGTGGGGAAGACCCTAGGGTGCCTAATGCAGGCCTTGCTCCTGACCTTCCAAGGATTCTCCCACCCCAAGGGACTATGTGCTCCAGTTCCCATCCCTCAGGGTCCCCACAAAGGCCATCCTCTGTGGGCACCCCAAGGTACCACATGCTCAGAACAGCCACAATTCAAAGAGTTTCTTTTTAGCCCAGGATGGGGAATGAAGGCTGTGTGCTATGGGGAGAAATCACTACCATCTCTCCTCTTCCAACTGCCACAACAGATCCCAATCATTCAAACCAAGACTTTGAGAAAGCAAAGGCAGATCACGGGACTGATGGGGGGTGGTAGGAGGAGGCCACCATCTTTATAGGCAGGTGGAGGCAGAGAGCAGGAAATAAGACATCAAATGGATTCAAGTGAATGGCATCAAATTCTGCTCAGGGTCCTGCTCTGAAATTCCTTGACTCTCTAGCAATGGCTTAATGTTTGTAAGCCACCCAGGGTTGCTCAAAGTGAGATGGGTGTCAAACAAATCAAATCAAATAAATAAATAAATATTACTTGGCACTGAAGTAGCAGTTAGGAGAAGTTGGAAGCCTGTCTGCTTTGCCTCCACCAAGTAACTCCCTTAGACATTACCTCTCTTCTTCTAACCTCACGTTCACTAAGGGATGTCTTATTCCCTGCTCTCCATTTGCAGTGCTTGTAAGGAACTTCCACAAGATAAGGTCTGGAGTTTCTAGGTGATGGGGATGGGACGTGAGAAGGTGGGAAGCAGGTCCAAGACCTGTGGGGGCCCCAAATGGCAGAATGGGGGGGGGGTAAATAGGCAGTTAGGGCTGCTGCAACCTCCCTATCATCAATCCTAAGGGCAAATAAATGTGGGGATGCTGCAGAGGCCATATCTTTGAAACCAGGTCATAAGTAGCTTTTTTGGGGGGGGAATATAAGTTTGAATGGTCATTAAGGGATCAGTTATAAGTCGAGGACTACTTATGTATCTTTGTTGTTGTGATATCTCTGCACTTTAATATTTAACAGTTGGAAGGGACCTTGGGGGTTGTCTACTCCAATCCCCTGCTCAAGCAGGAAACCCTATACCATTTTAGATAAATGGTTGTCTGGTCTCTTCTTAAAAACCTCCTATGTTGGAGCACCCATAATTTCTGGAGGCAAGTTGTTCTACTGATTAATTGTTCTAACTGTCAGGAAAATTCTCCTTAGTTCTAGATTGTATCTCTCCTTGATTAGTTTCCATTGCTTCTTGTCCTGCCTTCAGGTGCTTTGGAGAATAGACTGACCTTCTCATCTTTGTAGCAGCCCCTTAGATATTGGAACACTGCTATGTCACCCCTAGTCCTTCTCTTCATTAAACTCGACATATCCAATTCCTATAACCATTCTTCATATACTTTATCCTCTAGTCCCCCAATCATCTTTGTTGCTCTTCTCTGCACTCTTTCTAGCGTCTCAACATCTTTTTTATATTGTGGTGACCAAAACTGGATACCAATATTCCAAGTGTGGTCTTACAAGGCAATATAAAGTTGTATTAACACTTCATATAACCTTGATTCTATCCCTCTGTTAATGCAGCCTAGGACTGTACACATAGTCCTCAACCTATGATCACAATTGAGCCCAAAATTTATGTTGCTAAGTCAGATATTGGTTAAGTGACTTTTGCCCCATTTTATGACCTCTCTTGCCATAGTTGTTAAGTGAATCATTGCAGTTACGTTAGCAACATGGTTGTTAGGTGACTCTGGCTTCCCATTGACTTTGCAGGTCAGAAAGTCTCAAAAAGTGATCACATGACCCCAGGATACTATAACTGTCATAAATATGAACTAATTGCATCTGAATTTTGATCACGTGACCACGGAGATGTTGCAGTGGTCATGTGAAAAATGGTCATAAGTCACTTTTTTCAATGCTGTTGTAACTTTGAATGGTCACTAAATGAACTGCTGTAAGTCGAGGACTAACTGTATTGCCTTTTTTGGCAGCTGCAGCACACTGCTGGATCATATTTAAGTGATTGTCCACTAGGACTCCAAGATCCCTCGCACAGTTACTACTGTTGAGCCAGGTACCATCTATTCTATACTTGTGAAATTGGTTTTTCTTGCCTAAATATAAAGCTTTATTTTTCTCACCGTTGAATTTCATTTTATATATGCTTGTCAGATGCTATATTTTTTCTATCCTGCTCTATGGAGTAGAGAGTTGGTCTCTGACAGAGGGCCACCTGAAGAGACTAGAAGCATTTGAAATGTGGATTTACAGGCGGCTGTTACGTATAAGCTGGGTTGACAAGATCAGAAATGAGGAGGTGATAAGCTCCCTGGGAAAGCCAAGGGAAATCCTCCAAACAATTAAAAAACGAAAATTAGAATATTTCGGACATGTGATGCGACACCCAGAAAAATACGGCATACTCCATTTAATCCTCTAGGGCAGTGGTTCTCAACCTGTGGGTCAGGACCCCATTTGGGGTCGAACAACCATTTCACGGGGGTCGCCAAACAACGCAGTCCTGCCATTTTTTCCCCCCTTTTCCTTAGCTGTGCTACTCCCTTTTATTCTATTGGCTTTTGAAAGCCAATAGACTCTCTTGAATAGAGTCTAATTCTATTGGCTTTCAAAATAGGAGCCAATAGGAATTGTCCAGGCTGTCTCTGCCCTGCTGAGCCCACCAAAAGTCCCATTCTGCAAACGGTGCTGCACCAGTTGAGTAGTCCTCGACTTACGACTGGTTGAGTAGTCCTCGACTTACGACCGGTTGGGGGTCGCGGCATTAAAAAGGTTGAGAACCACTGCTCTAGGGAAAGATTGAAGGCAAACGAGGTCCAAGCAGAAGAAAAACATCGTGGCTTCAAAATCTAAGGGACTGGTTTGGACAAAACTCAGCAGCACTTTTTCGTGCGGCTGCTGATAAAAACAGGATCGCCAACATGATCGCCAACGTCCGATAATGGCTATGGCACAAGAAGAAGAAGATATATATATCTCGCATATAAATTAAACACGTGTATTAGGCTACTTACATATGTTAGATTCTTTCCTTCCTGCAAAACTGCCTCTACGTGTTGTTGTTTTTCTAAATCTTTGAATTTAGAAAAAAATATAATTCTAGCCAGGTTTTTATTAAAAAAAAAAAGGAAGCTAAACTAAAGAGCATTCCTGAATAGCACTCAGAGATGGTCTAACTTGCCCTCACCCCTCCTTTTTGTCTGCTGTATCAAAATGCTCCTCAGTAGACTAGGAAAGAGATGTGGCCTTGAAGTATAGTTACAGGCTGTAAATATGTTAAGAACATTCTTTGGCCAGTCAAGGGGAATATATTTGAATGAAATTCCCTGGGCCACATTGGCACCTTTTTCCCACCCACCCCCGGCCCTCCTCCTCCTTCTTCTCCTTCTTCCGCTGGACGGCTCCACTGAGCCGTCGCCATGGCAACTCAGAGCCCTGCTAAACAGGCAAGGCTTTGGGAGCAGCCTGTTCTTGTGGTTAGCGGGAATGATTGTTGGTTGGATTGTCTGGTATGCAGCTTCCAGCAGTCCAAACGCCCGTTCTGGCTCCCAAGCCGAAGGCTTTCCTTGTACACAGCTGGCTGGCTGGAAGAAGCAGAGGGGGGAAGAGGGGGGGGAAGTAGGAGGAGAGGTCATACTGCTGCTGAGAAGAGTTACTCCAACTCCAGCCAAGGAGGCGGTTCCCCCCTCTCCCCACTTTTGCCTGCCTTCGCATCTCGCTTTCTTTGAGGGAGGCGACGGGCCGAAAGCCCCTGCAGGAAGCAGCGTTTCTGCGCGTCGACACGGGCTAAGGCCTAAAGGGGGCTCTCCTAGTTCACTAACTTTGGCAGAGCTGTAGATTTCCCCCCCCCCCCCCCGAGGATTGGAGGCTTAAGCTGCTCTGTTTTCTCGCTTGTTATCGGCTCCAAACGCTGCGTTGAGGCCTCTTGCCAGGGTCACGGGCACTTTTTCTAATGAACAGCCTGAGCGATCCGAGCGTGGGCCGTCAGCGGGAGAAAAACACACCTCGCTCGGCAATATTCATTTGAAAAGATGATCCGCGTCTCGGAGAGCCGGAAGGAGGAAGCTCGAAGAAAGTCCTCTTTTTCTTGAGAATTAATTTAGTGCCTCCTTTCTTCAGTAGCCAGTCTCTGAGAAATGGGCAGCCATTCTCACAAACCTTTTTGGCTTGGATGAACTTAGGAGAAATGTCTTCCCAAGAAGGTGAGTTTTAGGAGCGGGCGCTGATGCGCTCCTTCCCCTGCTTTTCCTAGGAAGGAACTTCCAAAAGCTGGGTGAGTATTTCTGCTGGTCTCCTTAGGAGATGGTAACGTTGTTGCTCTTCCACTGAAACTTTTCATCTCCTGCTCTTTCCTTGCTAAAGTGCATGGAAAAAGTTTCCCCTAGTTAGAATCTGGGCAAGGATTGGAAGGAGAATGCCCCATAAGTTTATAAATTAAGAATTAGGTTCCCTAAACAAAAGGTGTTGAGTGTTAAACCAATAATTTTGCAGTCCTTTAGAGAAAAGGGAGTCTTTTTAGTGCTACAGAGTTGAGTCTTGCTTAGTTTGGGTGTAGGCAAATTTCCTCTCTAACTTCTTTGGGAGGTAACCTGGCCCCAGAGACAGAGTTGCTGAAATTATTACTGGGCCATATCCAATATTTACAAGAGTTCAGCCCTTATTTCTAATCATGAAGTAGAATTCCTATAAAATGTTCCTCTCTTTTGCATTGCTCCTCGGCTCCAATTCCACACTTTCACATCTTGCTCCTGAAATATGCTTGAGAGCACACTTCCTTTAACTGTTTTCCCAATAACATCCCTTGTTAAGATGGTAAATATGTTTCATCCCAAGGCATCTCAAATGTCTTACTTCTGAGTCACTCTACCTTTGAAGAAAGCTATTTTAATTACCTTATTATAACCTTATAATATGGTGGCCCAGGGCATTGTGTCCAATGGCCAGAAACAAGCTTTTGTGATGCAATAACTTCAGATACATATTTGCTTCAATAACTATAGATATATACTCAGAACCATGCCTGCCTACTGGGTTGTGGAGTGTAGGAACTGAATAAAGGAAAAGCTTAGGGCCCCGAAAAATAATAGGGCTCTGGTTAGCAGAACCAGAGTAGACTAGGTAAAATATTAATATACAAAATAAACATAGAAAATTGGAAGTTTTTAATTTGTATGAGCTGTACAGGTTGTAAAGTTCAGATTTTCTTGGCAAAAATGTAATGTAATGTTAATGTAGTTATTTAAATATTTTAGCATGCAATAGAAGCATTGTTGTCAGCAATAATGAGAGAGGTCTTTAGGGCACCACACTTTTCCCTTTAAGGAAATTAGAATACAGTGTACATAATTAATGACGTGAATTTGCTGGAGGTCAGCTTATATTGTACAGAACTTTGCATACTTGGGAGTATTAGTATTTTTCAATATACAGCTCTGTTCAAAGGTCTTTCCCCAGACAGCAGATATCAGCTCATTCTAGCAGATATTAACTTTGGAAAATGTTCCCAAGCAAAGCAAGCAGGTTTTGCTCAAACAATTTTTGTTTTCCCCCAGAAGGTTTGTTATCAGCTGGACACAAGACCATGGAGGAAAATTTCTCTCCTGAAGAAAGAATAGGCAGCCTAAAGCAGTGTGCTAAAAATACTTCTAGACCCAAACAGCCTGACAAGTGCCCTGAACACGTAAATAATTTTTCTCTTAGTGGGCCAACTTGGATTCCAGTGGGACACAAAGGGTCTGCAAGTAAGTCCACCTCTGTTTTGGAGTCCAAGGTTAAAGCTCTTAAAGAGAAAAGGAACCTCATAAACAGGCGAACTGAAGCAACATCCCAGGAAGAGGCTTCTCTAAAGAAGCTTAAAGCATGTGAGGGAAAGCTACCAACAGACACTGCTCTTCAAAATACAGTAGTGGAGCCACAAGCTCAAATCCGCACTTACTTGACAGATGTGCTCTTGGACAGCACTGAGTACCCACATCAGATGCAGGAGGAATCTCAGGGAACAGTCCTTCCAGAGCCATACATCAATGATTTTGAACCACAATCTGTGGAAACAGGAGAGCCCACAGGCATGAGCTTACCAAAAGAATTCAGGAGGCTGCCTGGAAGAGACATACCATATAAAAAGTGTTCTTTAGAAAATGCCACAAAAAAGGCATCTTTAAGTGCCATCTCTGGAATTGGCTCTTTGAAGGACCTTTCCTTTATTCCAAAACCTTTTGAAGAAACAAATGGTGAAGAAATTCGCCCTAAGGAGTTTGACGGCAGTTCTTTTATGAAAAAGAATGACACGTCTGAGATGGCATCAGCTGGGAGGATTTGGAGAACAGAGAGCTGGGACAGTCTTGGCGGTAGCAGCAATGTCAGTACTTTATCTTTAGCAGAGAGAGTGGAAAGAAACCGGACTAAGTTGCAGGAGATGCTGAACACATCACAGTTGAACAGCCGTTGCTCACAGGAACCACATACTTTGGATACTTACCGGAAGGAAACCCAAGACCTTGGAAAAAATGGGCCTAATAATGGTATGTTGATGTGATGAAAATGGGGTGATAAAAATTGAAGTTTGGGTAGGTGATAAAATGTCTCAGAAACTATTACAGCAAGAACATCTGTAACATAACCAGCTCCCTCTCCTTTTTCTTTCTTTCTTTCTTTCTTTTTGCACAGTTCATCTTTTGAGTTATTCTACTGTTGGGTTTTGATCTAAACTTTGGGGATTTTTTACCTCTTTCTCTGGATCTCCAAGAGAAGTAAAATCTGATGATAAAACCAGAATCCATTTTACCTTGCATTTGACCTTTTCTTGTGTCCATTGTGGTTCTGACCAATCCCTCCATTTAAAAAAAGACAAAAAAATATTTGATTCTAAACTCAATAGGTAGGGAAAGGAAGGGCAACACGTAGACGTTATGAACTTGAATACTGACATTTCCCTGTTATCTTTCTCATGTTATATCTGGGGAATACTTGAAAATGTCGACAATTGGTTAAAATCTTTCTATTCTTTCTAATGGACATGGTCACACACACACACACACACACACACACATGCAAGAGAGTTTTCAGCATCCTTCATATAGGATTATGAGATAAAGTATAACTGTGCAGTTACTTGAGATAATTTGAGTGAAACTTTTAGATCTGATGTTGAAAATAAGTGACTAAAAGTGTGAACTTCTGTTTGAATTTTTATTTATTGACTTGACAATTGACATATAATGTTCTATCTAATTTAATACTTGCATGATCCTTCAGTTCATACCATTCAAAAACTATTCAAAATAATTGCTTCTGTCCACGTCCAAGCATTCAAACAGCCAAATGTTTTCCAGGATTTTACACAAGACTTAAAGAAGGCATGAAAGAAAAATGAGCTGCTTTAAATGTTACAGTGTAAATTCTGAAAAATCTGAAGCACTTCTGAATAATTGTCAAAGTATCAACAGCTCTGATAACAATTTCAGTGGGCATATTGGTAGTCTAACAATAAGTTCCAAGGTAGCTTAGAGGTGAAGACACTTGTCTCCCATTTGGAAGATTGAGAGTTCAATTCTAGGCAGTGACAGATGTTTCTTTATCAGAGCATAAAGAAATATCTGCTAAGTGAAGGAGGACTGATACAAGATGTTTTACTGGTGGTATGTTACTCCAGAATTGGTTGCTGAAATTGACATTTTATTATTTAAATATTTTTGTAGAGGTAATAGGTTGGATAATTTTATCCAAATTTGATAGCAATATGGTAAAATTCAACAATCTTTGGAAAATTATTTATAATAGATTGACACACATTTTAAAAGCTGAATTTCAAACCTTCTATTTTTCTATTACATATTACTAAATTTGACATTCCCACAAAGTATAGTGAATTAGCTCTGTATAAGGCAAGTGCTATAAGGGTACTATTGGAAAGAATGCTAAATTCCTACTGCAGAAGAATGGTTAAATAAGCTGTGAGAATATGCTTCAATGTTTAAAATAACTTTGTATTTCAGAAGTAAATCTGATATAGATTTTAAGTAAACTTGAACACATTTTGGAGTTATAATGTTATATATCAGCTTGTACTGTATGAAATTTAAGTTTCTCTTTACTCTAAAATCTTTTTCTCAGAAAAAACTTACTCTCGCTTTTTTATTTATATTGTATTGACTATACTGTTGCTATTAATGAAATATGGACATGGGTAACCTAATTCTAGGAAATTTAGACATTCCCTGTTTATCTATTTTGTACTTTATTTTTCCTTTTTTTTTCCTTCTTTCTCCTTATCTTAAAAAATCTTAATGTAAATAAAACCAATGATTTAAATAATTATTGTTGGTGGCAAATATCTCCTTTGTAGGGAAATTATTGAGTGTGGATGGCCAAAAAGATCACTAGGTCCACATTCACATTAAAAAATGGAGAAAATATATTGGCATTGAAGAACACTGAAACAAAGAGTATATTTTGAATGTCCTGCTATGTTTCTTCGGATTAAAATTAACAAAATTAATTAAGTACTTCTTTTGTCACATGATTACAGAGATTGTGCCAAACGATGGAGCCTGGGATTCTAATGTCTCCTTACAGGATTCTGAAGACTATCGGTAAGATTCCAGAGCTACTAAACTAAGGTTGTTTGTTTGTTTGGTTATATGCCATGAAATCATTTTTTTAAAAAATTTTTATTCATAGTACAATTAAAACAACAATGGACAAACATGACATTCCAGGGTGAATTTTCCTATCAGTTCCTATCATAGTACAAAAATTTAATACATTGTTCTTAACCTCTATATAAGCCTCATCTTTTATACAATACAATTATATATACAATTATATGTACAGTTATGTATATCTTTTAATTCTACCATTAGCTTGAAATCTGAGCAGTTCTTAATTCATACCAGCGGTAAAATTTGCCCCAGATTTCGAAGTATTCGTGTTCCGTTTTGTCTTTCAGAATCATTGTAAGCCTGTCCATCTCAGCACATATTAGAATTTTATGCAGGATCTCTTCTTCCGTTGGGGTTCCCTTGTTCCTCCAATTTTGAGCAAAAACCAGCCTGGAAGCCATTAAAATGTGTAGCATTAAATAAAGTACGCCTTTGTCATGTTTTTGCGTAGTTAAACCTAATAGAAAGAGTTCTGGTTTTAGTTCTACCGCTTGCTCTAATATTTCTTCCAACCATATTTTAATCCTGTTCCAAAAATCACAAGCTCGCGTGCATTTCCACCACATATGATAGTAAGTTCCACTTTTCAAATTACATTTCCAATATTTAGAGGAAACATTGGTATACATTTTAGACAATCTTGTGGGTGAGAGATGCCATCTATAAAACATTTTGTAAAGGTTCTCTTTGTAAGAGGTGGCCAAAGTAAGCTTCTTGTTTCTTGCCCATAGTTCTTGCCATATGTGCAGATCAAAATTAAGACCAAAGTCCTTACTCCAATTCAACATAGTCACTTTTACTTGTTCCTCGTACATTGCCTGATCTAGCAAATAGTAGTATAATTTTTTAATCATTTTATCCTCCGACCCCAAAATTATTTTATCCAATTCTATTGGTTCTAATTTAATGCCTAACTCTTTTTTGTCTTTCCGATATCTCGCCTGCAGTTGCAGGTATGCCCACCATTCTAATTCTATCCCTTCATCGTGGATGGTTTTCCTGGATTTCAATTCCCCTCTTTCATCTAAGATATTTTTATATGTTATGGTCTTGTCTAATTGAGTAAATTTTGGGTGTACATATATTTCTAACGGTGAGATCCAACTAGGTACTTGGGTATAATTTGGTTGCCAAATTTTTGTCCATACATCAATAAGAGCTTGCCTAATCAAGTGACTTCGAAAATATTTATGTACTTTATATTTATGATCCCATAATATGGCATGCCATCCTATTTGTAGGTCATGGCCCTCCAGACACAATAGTCTCCTATTTTTTAGTAATATCCAATCTCTTACCCATACTAATGCTGCGGCCTGGTAATATTTCTCCAAGTCTGGAAGACCAAATCCCCCCCTTTCCTTTGAGTCCTGCAGTAATTTTAATTTAATCCTTGCTCTTTTTCCTTGCCAGATGAATTTACACATCATTTTATTCAAATTTTGAAAAAATTTCTTGTCTAATTTTATAGGTATGCATTGGAACAAAAATAAGATTTTTGGCAACACATTCATTTTAATCACCGCAATTCTGCCCATAAAAGAGAGCTGTAGGTTAGTCCAAATATCAAACTCTTTTTGAATCTGTTCTATTAACTTATCGTAGTTGTCCCTTTTAAGCGTAGCGCATTTGGCAGTCAGTTGTATCCCTAAATATCTAATTTTATTTGTGATTTGAACACCAATTCTATCAACCAATTCATTTTTCTGTATTTTAGTCATATTTTTGACGAGCATTTTAGTTTTTTCTTTATTTATTTTTAAACCTGCTATTTCCCCGTATCTATTCAATGTTTCCATCAGTCTAGTCCCTGATTGTAGTGGTTCTTCAATTATAAAAACTAAATCATCTGCAAAGGCTTGTATTTTAAATGTCTCTTTCTTGATTTCTAAACCTTGGATCTGTTCATCTTGCCGGATTGCTCTAGTTAATACCTCAAGAGATAATATAAATAACAATGGTGATAGTGGGCAACTTTGCCTTGTACCTTTTTTGCATTTGGAAACTCTCAGTCAATTCTCCATTGATTATTACTTTGGCCACCTGCTTAGAGTAAACTGATTTAAACATATTTAAAAAATTTTCCCCAAAGTCCATATACAATAATTGGTTAAACATAAAATCCCATTTTACATTGTCGAATGCTTTTTGGGCATCAAGAAAAATTAAACACATTTGCTTTTCATTATGTACTTCATAATATTCCAATATGTCCAAAACAGTCCTAATATTGTTTCTTATATATCTTTTAGATAGAAAGCCATTTTGATCAATATGTATAAAATCCACTAAGAACCTTTCCAATCTTTGTGCCATTATTGCCATGAAAATCTTGTAATCCGAATTCAAAAGAGAAATGGGTCTATAGTTCTTAATTTGTGTCAGGTCTGTGTTTTCTTTAGGAATCAACGTGAGGAAGGCTTCTTCCCATGAAGCTGGTATTTTAGCTTGGGTTAAAACCTCATTAAATAAGTCCAACAGCATTGAGCTTAAAGATTCTTGTGCAATTTTATACATTTCTGCAGGTATACCATCTGGCCCAGGTGTTTTATTATTCTTCTGTTTCTTAATTGCAACCGAGAGCTCTAAATGTGTTATCTCTTTATTTCTTCTGGCACCTTGGGTAAATCGACTAATTGTAAATACTGTACTATGTCATAGTTATTTCTCTTTTCATCGTCCTTATATAAATTCTTATAAAACTCATATGCCACTAGCTTTTTTCCTTCGTTCTGGCACACCATATCACCTTTGGCGTTATAAAGGTTAGTAACTCTCTGCTTATTGTTGTGTTTTTTGATTTTATAAGCCAACCATCTTCCTGGTCTATTGGCATTTTCAAAGAAATTTTGTTTAGTACGTTTTATCTGCTATCCTAGATCTTCCTTCATAATAATATCCATCTTATGTTTAATTAAATCAATCTGTTGTTTCAAATCACATCTTTGTGGTTCATTTTGCAGGTTATCCTCAACTTTACGTAGTTCTTCTTCTAGTTGTCTTTGGCATCGTGTTTTGATTTTGTGTTGCCTAGCCATATAAGAAATTACAACGCCTCTCATGTAGGCTTTGGTTGTATCCCATAGATTTTGGCAATTTGTATCCTCCTTCTTGTTTGACTTAAAAAACAGATCCAATTGTTCTTCTAATTTTGATTTGAATTCTTTATGATTTAAGATTGCCCTTTTTAGAGTTCATCTCCTCGTGTTTTTTTGCCCCTTCCATCTAATTCTAATCGGATTGTGATCAGCCCAGGTGTTTGTATCAATTACAATCTCCTCTACTGCCATGAAATCATTTTTGACCATGTAGATTTTTTCCATGAAGATGTGTATCTAACATGGTCTTTCAGGTCTTCTAATAGTGTATCTATTGCACCTAATTTAGTTATAATTAAGTTACTCTGCTGCTGATTGCCCCTCTTTTTTTATTTCTTCCACCTTTCCCAGCATTAGAGCCTTTTCTAGTATTTGCATAATGTATCAAGAATAGGATAATTTGATTCTGGGGATTTGTGTCTTGAGTGGGTTGATTTGTTCAATGATCCATTTATTTGTTTTTTTGGCTGTCCACAATATTCTCAGGAGCCTTTTCCAATACAACGTTCAAAAACATCAACATTCTTCCTGTCCTGCTTCTTCAAAGTCCAACTTTCAACTAAGCTAAGATATTATGGGTTTTCCAGTTCTCAGTTAGGGAAAAAAGAGTTTTTCTAAATGACAGTGGCCACTATACCAACATATCTTAAAACTCATTAACGAAGGCAAATATACGTATCCCAGGATCCAATCTGAGTCGAGAACCGGGACCAGAGATGTAGTCTTCCGAGCTTTCAGACTCATGCTGAAGTCCATCCTCAGGAAATGTCTCTCTCACCAGGATGTGTGGTCACCAGGACGCATCCTGGTGAGAGAGAAGTTCCCTGAGGATGAGCTCCAGCACAAGTCTGAAAGCTCAGAAAACTAAACCTCTGGTTCCGGTGACTGATCCAGATTGGATCCTGTAATATTTTAAAAGTTTTTCAGCTTGGTGTTTGCCCTAAATATACATTTATCATGCAGAAAAAATTGTTTAACTTCTTTCAGGCCACATTAGGAATTCTGAAAAAAGAGAGATTGATGGTCCAAAGGGCATAACTTAGTTGTTTTTTAATGTACCACTCTTCCTTGTTGCTTCTGATTGTTTACCTAATCCTAGGGGGAAAAATAGAACTCTATATTTTAATACAGAGCTGAAAGACTTTGTTCCTGCAATTCTGGAGGGATGGAAACCACCTAATATGTCCTTCATCATTGCTCCTTTTACAGAGACGCACAGATTTATCCTCCCTCTGATCAGCAGATACCCTGGTTATTCAGACTTGACCTATGTCCAGATGCTGCTGATAGAACTCTTTTATTACAAAGTATGTGGTTAGGTTTTGTACAGCAGCATATAACATCTGCTGGAATCTGCTGTGCCAAGTTCCTGCAACACAGATGCATTTTATGTGGTTTTAGATTTTATCATATTTTATGTAATTTTACACGTCACATTTTATATGGATTTTAGATACCATCACATTTTTCTAATTTTAGACATTACTACATTTTATATAACTTTAGATACTTCCTTAAAACCTAAACATAGATTGCTCCTTTTGGACTTTGCTCAAGGATTCTAGTAGGTTGTTTTATAGATGTATTTTAATTTTGTTTTAAAATTTATATATTGTCTCTTAAAATAAATTCACAGACCACTCAAGGGCACATTGTACTTCTTTCAGAGTGTAATGAATTGACTAAACTGAAATAATTGAGAAATAAATGGGAGAAAATGTTTGCAAAGTAGCACCATAGAACAGCTATAGGCAAAGCTTTGATACTAGAAAGCATGTACAGAATTTTGAGAGCATGTAGATTTGACTCCAGAAGATGATAGAGGACAGAAAGACCTGGAGGAACGTTGTCCATGGGGTCGCGATGGGTCGAACACGACTTCGCAACTAACAACAACAGCAAGATTTGCTTGCAGATTGGTTTCCACATAAGGTTGGCAGGCCCAAAATACTGGCATCACTATGAACTGTCAAAGTTGCCTTTTCATGAATGGCATCTAGTTCCCTGGGATGTCATTCCAGATTATTTCAGTCATTTTATTCTGGACAGATAGCATCACTTCCAAACTAAGCACTGAATTGCAGCCATCCACTTTTTATGCATATTAGCAATGTTTAAGGAACTTAGGTCGAATCCACAGCCATTTTGTAAATGAAGATGTTGTCCTAGTTGATATTTTGTTTTGTATCATACCTGTTTCCCATTTAATATTTTTGAACTAAGAAACAGCAACAATAAAAAAAATCAGGATAAGGAGGGGGAAAGGTTAGAAACACTTAAAGTGTTTATGGACTCATTTTCTGAATTTGGGAGACAAGGGAACATTGGTATAGATATTTGTTTATTGAGTTTAATGTATTATCTCAAGATGACACTTCTATAACTGACATTCATATCAAATTTATGAATATGATAAGAGGTTTGTTGGAATACAAACAATTGCAAAATGAGCAAAGGGTAGTATTCTAGAAATAAAGGATATACAATGCTGCAAATACTTAGCATTCATTTCTAGGAAATGTATGTAGAATATTTTAATTGAAATAATTTTTAATATATAATCAAATGTCAAATCAAATATACTGTAGCTCTAAAATTATATAATTCATGCATAGCTATCTGCTATCAAGCACCCTTCCATCTTGAATTTATAAATATCTTCAATTTTTATACTTGAAAAGCAGCAAAGCTTCCAACAAAATATATACATGTGTATCATTTCCCTTTTAAATCTAAAGTGTATCATTGATTAAACAATACTTGGACTTTGAACATTTTATTTAAGATTTTACAAAGTGCTTTAAATGCAATTTTAATATGACTTCATGAGATAATCCAACAAAAAGAAAAGTGCATTCACTAGACACAGTAAAATTACAGATATTAGTATCCAATTTTATCCAAATTGTAGATAAAGAGAAATATTAGTATCCAATTTTACCCAAATAATTACCTAATATATCCAGATTAGTAATCCGGTCATAAAATGGTTACCTTCTGATAGCATGTCCTTATCTGTTTTTAAAATTTTATTAAATTTCAAAAAAGTATAACATACAACAAAGCAAAGAAAAAAGAATTAAAAAGAAAGAGGGAGGGATAGAGAAAAAACAAAATTGGGGTGTGTTTTTTATAATATGTTATATTATCTAACAGACAGTACTTCTATTATCATGAACAAGTCAAATCATTAAAACCCAAGGTTTAATGGGATATCCTTATCAATAGGTAGTAGAATTTGACAATTTGATAGGTAGCTTTCATATTTTGTCTCATATAAAGTAAAATGTACACTGTAAAATATCTTGGGCAGTTTTTTAAAAGTTACTGAAGTAATATTTCTTTTGGTTAGAATAAAATATGCAGCATAGAAAATGCTCCTAAAGCTCCTAATTCAGTTTTGCTTGAGTCAAATGGGCACAATCCCCATATAAAGGATTTTTTCTGAATATATATTCCAAGATTGTTGAGGGGAAAGAGTTAAGAGCTTGCAAGAAGGCCTGTTCATGGTTGGCTTAACTCATTTTGAAACTCAGTAGTGTCAATCCATTGCTTAATTATTTCTTTGGCCTTATCCAGCTCAAATATTAGGGAAAACAGGTGACAAAAGAACATAGTTTACTTGTAATGTTCACCCACCATATAGGTATACAATTGTCCCTTGTGCCTACTGTAAACAGCTCAGTGGAATCCTCTCTAGCAAACAATGTTACCTTGTTGGACCCAGGAATCATGCCTGCTCTGTGGCAACACCATTCCTGTAGAACACCATCCTCCCCGAGACCTTGAGGCTGTGAGGATGGCCACCTATTTATTAGCTCCATGCCTCTCCTGGTTGGTTAAAGCATCTTGGGAGACAGGTAATTGTTCGCTTCCAAGTGGTTGTGAATTCAGCCTTGAGTGAAGGGGTCGTTCCACTGTCTCTTTAAGAGACCCTTTGGTAAGAAGGTTCAAGAGAATGGGATTGGGCTGCAGCTTCAGAGGACCCTGGAGTAAATGATTTATGTGCACTATAATAAATTATACTGTAATCTGCAGCTGACAATTTATCATCTGAGTAGGATGAGAATTAGCCAGAGTGGTCACTCAGAATAACTTCATTCAGAATAAATAAATCTAGTCTGAATGACATTTGCACAATCCATATGGTAGATTATTCCTATTGTCTAGGGAGGACTTTGAAGACAGAGTAGGCCCTTTGCCAGCTCTGGGACCAATTTTGAAAATGCATAAATGATCTCATTTGAAAGGCTCATTTTAGTCTTTAAATCGCCTCTGATAATCATGTAAGTTTGCAGGTGCACTTAGTTCTTTTCAGTGTGTAATATTATATATCACTCTAGGTCATCATTATCCAAAAATTATTGCTGTGAAGAGCTGAGGCTAGAAGCAATGGCTTGCCAAATGCCACAATAGCTGGTTTATGGCCAAAGCAAAATTTCAATCAAGACTTCTTGAATTATTATGTAATATCAACTCCAATGATAAGTCATTCTGTAGGCCTAAAAGAAACAAACATTTTGTGTGAAGAGTCATGTATAATTGTCCATTCCTAAATTCAATGATGCAGAAATAACAAGATCTTTGTTGTATTATTACAATACCAGTTTCGCCCTTTTGTACCTGTGTTGTGACATTGCAAAATAGATTTAATCACTTGCCCCATTCCTGTAATGTTAGTAGTAGTCACATCCTGTGGTCACTAGTCACTGGCTGCGTTCTATTTTGCATAGTATGCCATGGGCCCTAATCAAAAATCAGCAGGGCAGAGTTGGACTGGGGGAGGAAATAATAAGGCGAAGAGTACAGGTTAGAAATTACTATGTAATAAATATAAACATATTTATTTTTGATGCTCAAATATCATCCAGAAGAAATGCATAACAATCTTAGCACAGAAATTGACATGTTTCCATTTATTAATGCAGTGGTTCTCAACCTGTGGGTCGGTACCCCATTTGGGGTCGAACGACCATTTCATGGGGGTCGCCAAACAACGCAGTCTGCCATTTTTTTCCCCTTTTCCTTAGCTGTGCTACTCTCTTTTATTCTATTGGCTTTTGAAAGCCAATAGAATAGACTCTCTTGAATAGAGTCTAATTCTATTGGCTTTCAAAAGCCAATAGGAATTGTCCAGGCTGTCTCTGCCCTGCTGAGCCCGCCAAAAGTCCCATTCTGCAAACGGTGCTGCACCAGTTGAGTAGTCCTCGACTTACGACCGGTTGAGTAGTCCTCGACTTATGACCGGTTGGGGGGTCGCGGCATTAAAAAGGTTGAGAACCACTGTATTAATGTATTCAAGTATTATATATAATTGAAGGTGCAATATATATTTGAAATAAAAATCAAACATAGCCACTATCCATCAAATAGGGCATTTGAAAAACTAGAAAATGTCCAACTTAAAAGGTCAGTTCTAAAATATTTCTGAAATTTGGCTTTATATGAAGTTCATCCTAAGTGTTTGATCAGGGCTAGTTTGATGTACTGATTAAGGCAACAGGTAAGAAATTGGGAAACTGAGTTCTATTCCTGTTTAGGTATGAAGTGAGCTGAATTTCTCTCAGCCTTAGGAAATAGATAAGGGCAAACCACTTCTGAAAAAATTGCCAAGTAAACTGCAAGGACTGGCAGTTGCCAGGAGTCAACACTAACTTTAGAGCAGGGGGTCCCAACCAGGGGTGCTCACACCCCTTGGGGTTGGAGACGATATTCCAAGGGGTGCGAAAACTTGGGTTTTCAAAATTATAGTGTATATACATAATTCATTGCTGTTATTTCGAACTTTTGTAAGGGGTGCAAGAATATATAAGAAGCATTCTAAGGATGCGGGGTATAGAAAAGATTGGGAGCCACTGCTTTAGAGGTATTTTATTGTCCCAAACTAAATAAAGAGAGCTAAGCAAAGATAATAAAATAATATCCATATGGTCATTTCATATAAAGAACAATTCCAAAAATCTGACTCAATTGTTTCTTCTTCCTCTTATCTCTAAACCAGACACCTATCTCAAAGTTAATAAAGCATACATAGCAGCAGTGCAGTGCTGCAGAGATTGGGTGTCTCTCTGGAGAGATGTTTGATTGTTTTTTTCTCTCTTTGTGAATCCCTATAAGGAAGTAATGTACAGTACACCATGAGTTCAATTCCTGGCAGAGATTTGAGCCCCATAGAAAGATCCCTAGCTACTTATGACTGATGAGTCCCAAGTAAGGACAAAAGCTGTCATATGCTGCCTCCTGCCATTGTGTTTGAAACGGGGGAAATTCCTGCCCCCTCCCCAAGAAGGAAAGCGGAAGTCCCATAAAATCTCATAAAACAAGGGCATGGTATATGCGTCTTCTGTATGGTCTGAGAGAGTGCAAAAAGGCAGGTAGATTGTACATGTAATTCTAAAGATGAACTCTATGAAAAGAAGCTTTCTGAAACTATACATTCAAGAAGATTGGAGATCTGGATAGTACAAATGACACTAGAAATTAAGTCATAATATGACCTAGACTAGAGCCTCGTGTGTGTGTGTGTGTGTGTGTGTGTGTGTGTGTGTGTGTGTGTGTGTGAGAGAGAGAGAGAGAGAGAGAGAGAGAGAGAGAGGGAGGGAGGGAGGGAGGGAGGGAGGGAGGGAGGGAGGGATGGGGGTATTTGAAACAAAGTGTTTTGAGGGAAAATGTATCATCATAGTGTTATTTGGGATGATAAAGCTAAGTCTCTCATCTAGTTAGCCTTCTGGAAGACACCGGAATGGCTTTGGGCCATTCTTTCTCTCACCATGACCTACATCCTAGAAGAGCTATCCATTCTACCTTGAGCTGCTGAATAAAAGGCTAAATATTAAATAAACATACATAAATAATCAGTCCCTCCTGGACGCATTGGAGGTGTTTCTTTGGGATCAGTGTCTGAAGAATTTAAAGGAAGTATGATATTTCAGATAGGTGGCCAAGCATCATTGGAGACATGCTTTATCTGTTCATATCTGAACGAGACCTGCAAAAACAAGCAGTATGCATATTACTAGCCTCCGTGTGCAATCACATTCTAAGCTGAAAGAGTTAAACTTGCATCAACCAAAGTGACTCACTAAGCTGATTAAAGTAATTATAAAGATTATGATCAAGACAAATGGGAAATGTCTGAGTATACTGGTAAGCTTGGTAGGGGAGAAAATGGGTCACATGATAAGATGGCAAACCACTATAGGGCAAATGTTTAAAGAAGCAGCAATATGTTTTAGGAACAATGAAAAGCTGAGGTAATATTCATAGGGGAAGAATTAATTTCCTGAAGAAAAAAGAATAATATAATAATAAATTTATAATTATAAAAAGACATAGTAAATGAATATATTGTACTATTCTGTTTATATTTTGCTGGTTAGACAAGCCATACATTACAAAATGTAGAAATAGGCAATATTCAGAAGTTCTCTTTTACATTTTATCTGTGGGAAAACCATTTGTTTTTTAGTTTTATCCACTATTTTATATTTGTTCTTAAAAGATCACAGCATATTGTGTTTGGTTGTCTCTTTGGCTGTTGTGGGCATATATAGATAGTATTATCTGCAAAATACCTGCCAAAGAATATTTCTATGCATAATGGAGCCTGCAATAATGGTCGTAGGTCATGACTGCCATTAAGTGGCTTACCATGTGATCCCATTGATCCTGAGGCCTTAACAATGCCACAGTTGTTAAGGTAAGCCATTGTTTGCTATGTGACAATTTTTGCAGGAAACTGGAAGTAAATGTCCGGTTTCCAGTAAATTTGTTGTAAATTGCAATCACATCACTGCGGGCCCTACAAACAGCCATAAATATAAAGGCACATGACTTCAAGAGAAGCCCAAACATTGGAACTTTGAAACTGGCTCATAAGTCCCATTTTTAGAGCCCTGGTGACTACAAATAATTGCTAAATTTATGTATGTATGTATGTATGTATGTATGTATGTATGTATGTATGTATTTATGTATATTCTTAAGAATGCTAAAAACGAAAAGGTGATTCCTGGGTAGACTTATGTTTAACTAGCAAAAATGCAAGAACACTGGGAAATATAAAACTATAAAAAGTTTTAATAAGTTAAAATACCAAGCTTTCGCCGGCAACTGCCAGCATCATCAGGGTAGCTTCCAGTCGATGGGAGAGGCTATGGATATGGCGTTCTTTGTGCCCAGCTCCTGGACCTCGTTACAGGTCCCAGCCAATCCACTTGCACTCTGATCGTAGTTTCCGTGTTGCTGATTGTTATTTTCTTGCTTTCCTTGTTTGTATCTATGTCCCCACCCCCCTCCTCATGTGGCATGGATTGGGGGAGCCTGTACATTTTCGCTGTTTGTTTTCCTCATCCTCCTTCCTTATACTCCCCCTCCTCGTTCTCCTCCCATCTTCCCTCTTTCCATAGTCCTTTTTCACAGTTGCCACCTCATTGCTTTCTCCTGCGTCACAAGATTTCATTACAGTTATCTTATCGTAACCCCCGTTCTCCAATGTTGCCCCACTAACTTTCATTTTCTTATCAATGGGAACGTTTCCAACGGCATTGCTAGGGCTCGTAATATCTTTAGGTTGACTGCCATTCTCCCCTCCACATAGAGTCCTTGGTATGGTGGTCGTCCCCTCTATCGTCTTCAGGGGGAGGAAAGGGGGTGGGTTTTCCAATTCTCGGTTTCTCACTCCTTGCATGTTTCCAGGGTGGGTCACCCCTCTTAGGTGTTTCCTGGAGTGTGCAGAGGCTATAGCGTTGTGAATGATCGCCTCATCGCCCTCCCATGGCTTACTCACATTACCAAAGTGAAACCACGTTGTTGAAATAATATCGTGGGTGGGATTAATCGCGGAATCGCTGATGGGGGTGGGGGCGATGTTACAGCCCTTCCATTCACGACCACTCCACATCTGGGTGTTGGTACGGGACCGCGTCATTACCCAATTGCTCATACGGCACGGAGAGACCTCAGACCCATCAGCAGTAGGCTCACAGCTGTTGATACGTTTTTCCACTCGTTGGGGGTCAGCACATGCCTCCACACTCAGAGGGTTGCTCAGTTGCAGGCTATTCCCTATCTGGGCACTTTCGGGGCTCTTTTTCTCCACCAGCTCTCCTCCCAGAAGGCACGTTGTGGTATTAAATCATTTCTTTCTAGGGGACTGATTACTCCTGGCCCATGCTCTTAACATTATGTGTACAGGACATAAGTCTATATGCCAGTTGATGGACTATCGTTAGAGAGCCAAGCTTCCTTAAGGAGCCGGCCCCCCTTCGTGTTGTCATTAGCCATCACCTGGACGTTGTCGAAGTTGAACCTATGTCCTGACTCCAGCATATGTGCCCCGATCTGGGAGTATTGTTCGCCTCTCCTTGCAGCCAGCTTGTGCTCATGGATCCTGGTTCTAACCCGTTTGGACGTCTCTCCCATGTAATTCGTGGGGCAATCTTTACAATTAATCTTATAAATGATGCCTGAGCTCTCTCTGATGGGAAGTGGATCCTTTGGTCTCATCACCTTAGATTGTAACATCTGGTCCTTAAGGTGTGCAGACACAATGGATATCCTATGCAATTCATCAGGCACCATAGCCTACCACTTAGACCCCCTGTTAGGTCTCAAATGGAGGAGTCATCACCACAGATTGCCCGGGTTACTCTCCCTTATATTAGTAATGTCTCAGAAGCCACAGCTAGGTTATTGGCATCCTACAACTTGAGGGTGGCACATAACCCGAACCAGACGTTACGATCTAAGGTGATGAGACCAAAGGATCCACTTCCCATCACAGAGAAGTCAGGCATCATTTATAAGATTAATTGTAACAATTGCCCCACAAATTAGTGGGAGAGACGTCCAAATGGGTTAGAACCAGGATCCACGAGCACAAGC
This sequence comes from Crotalus tigris, assembly GCF_016545835.1. Classification (NCBI taxonomy): domain Eukaryota; kingdom Metazoa; phylum Chordata; class Lepidosauria; order Squamata; family Viperidae; genus Crotalus; species Crotalus tigris. The sequence continues at coordinate 4,939,098 of NW_024096554.1, read as the reverse complement.
TGGCTGTAAGGAGAGGCGAACAATACTCGCAGATCGGGGCACATATGCTGGAGTCAGGACATAGGTTCGACTTCGACAACGTCCAGATGATGGCTAATGACAACACGAAGGGGGGCCGGATCCTTAAGGAAGCTTGGCTCTCTAACGATGAGTCCATCAACCGGCATATAGACTTATGTCCTGCGCACATAACGTTAAGAGCAGGAGTAATCAGTCCCCCAGAAAGCAATGATTTAATACCACAACATGCCTTCTGGGAGGAGGGTTGGTGGAGAAAAAGATCCCCGAAAGTGCCCAGATAGGGAACAGTCTGCAACTGAGCAACCCTCCGAGTGTGGAGGCATGTGCTGACCCCTAACGAGTGGAAAAACGTATCAACAGCTGTGAGCCTACTGCCGATGGGTCTGAGGTCTCTCCGTGCCATATGAGCAATTGGGTAATGACGCGGTTCCGTACCAACACCCGGATGCGGAGTGGTCGTGAATGGAAGGGCTGTAACATCGCCCCCACCCCCATCAGCGATTCCGCGATTAATCCCACCCACGATATATTTCAACAGCGTGCTTTCGCTTTGGTAATGTGAGTGAGCCATGGGAGGGTGATGAGGTAATCATTCACACGCTTAGCCTCCGCACGCTCCAGGAAACACCTAAGAGGGGTGACCCACCCTGGAAACATGCAAGGAGTGAGAACCGAGAATTGGAAAACCCACCCCCTTTCCTCCCCCTGAAGACGATAGAGGGGACGACCACCATACCAAGGACTCTATGTGGAGGGGAGAGCGGCAGTCAACCTAAAGATGTTACGAGCCCTAGCAATGCCATTGGAAACGCTCCCATTGATAAGAAAATGAAAGTTAGTGGGGCAACATTGGAGAACGGGGGTTACGATAAGATAACTGTAATGAAATCTTGTGACACAGGAGAAAGCAATGAGGTGGCAACTGTGAAAAAGGACTATGGAAAGAGGGAAGATGGGAGGAGAACGAGGAGGGGGAGTATCAGGAAGGAGGATGAGGAAAACAAACAGCGAAAACGTACAGGCTCCCCCAATCCATGCCACATGAGGAGGGGGGTGGGGACATAGATACAAACAAGGAAAGCAAGAAAATAACAATCAGCAACACGGAAACTACGATCAGAGTGCAAGTGGATTGGCTGGGACCTGTAACGAGGTCCAGGAGCCGGGCGCAAAGAACGCCATATCCATAAACAGCCTCTCTCATCGACTGGAAGCTACCCTGACGATGGTGGCAGTTGCCGGCGAAAGCTTGGTATTTTAACTTATTAAAACTTTTTATAGTTTTATATTTCCTGGTGTTCTTGCATTTTTGCTAGTTAACATATACAAACAACTTTGGGCCATCTTTACTTTGATCTTTTTATATAGAATAACAGCTTCTTGCCATCATGCATCTCTTTACTCATACATGAACAAATGCTTGCCTTTATATTTATTTTATTAATGTTTTGCATATATCTTTCTCGAACATTTTAGCATTGCTACTGTCTTTCTACTGTTGATATTCTGGCTAGCCTGCTGTCAGATCATTAATCTGCTTGAGAATATATTGGCCATTAAAAATACCATCTTCTACAACTATGTTGTCTTTCCACAATGCTACCACTCTCATCATTAAATCATTCTTAATCTGTATTTTCCCCTCTCCCCACTAATCCACCATTGTTTGTTCCTCATTGCCTTGCCTGCAGGGTTTTTGTTCCTATCCAAAAGCTGGAGCTGAGCCCCAGGCATGAACAGGCCAAGCAGCTGCTACAAAGAGCACGTATGAAGGCCAGGACAAACCCACTCCGAGCTAGCCATAACATCCTACTTACTGCCCCCCCAGAAAAGAGGTAAGTGTGGTCATTTTCATTTGGTAGCCTTGAAGTTCTGGACTGGATTGACATGAAAAGGAAGAAGCTAGTCAAGCCTGTGTGAGTTATTTTTCCAGTATATGCCATTTGGTTCTAGTTGCTTTCCAGCCTCTTTGTTCTTGACATCTGTAACCATTTCAAGTTTTCATCTTACAAATGAAATGCTGTACAAGAATAAAAAAGATAGATTAAAGAAATGTATGTGTGTTGATTCAGAGCTCAAAAATTATGTACCTGAAAGAAACAGTGAAAGTAAACATATAACATTTGATTCAAATTTTGCTACAGAATAGAGTGAGATTCAAATGAAATTATTTGTCATGTGGCTTGATGTCCTTTGCAATATTATTTAATGATGAGGATGCATAAGACTTAAATGTTTTCTGACATCACAGAAGTTTTATAAAATTCAGTTTTTCAAAAATAGTGGACAGTTTAAACTTTATAAAAATTGCTATTTGTATTGTGAACCACATGCTTTAGTGCTTCAATTTTCTTTCTGCACAAACCTTCTCATGCACGAAGTGCATCAACATTTATTTTAAACCCAAATAAAACAAATATTTATTTGCTAATAGTTATATCTCATTCAGTTCCAGAGACTCTGGGCAGCTATCATCCAAGTAAACTCATTAAAATAATCATGGTGACATAATTACTGCAATAATATAAAGATAAGAAATCGGCAAAAACAAATATTAGAGATAATCCTTGTCGCATATTTTAACAACTCCAAATACTAATACTTAAAAGCATCTACAGAAGGGGGAGGCCATATGGATTTCAGGTGATGGTATATTTTACAACAGACATGTCAAACCCGCGACGTCATGTGACATCGCACAATGTATCGGGACGGTTTTGCCATTGCCGGCAATGGGGTGGGTGCGGCTCCCAGATGACGCGTCTGGCCTGTGGGGCGGCAGTTTGACACCCCTGTTCTACAATGACAAAGCAGCTAGTGAAAAAACTGGTTTCCATGTTTTTTTCCCTTTTCCCCTTCTTTAAAAAATGACAGAACACTTCAATTCCTGGAAAAAATATTTTGGAGCCCAGCTAATTGTGAAAAACAAATTAATATATAGCTGTAAAATACACTTCTTTAAATGCATTCACAAGCTTTCATCACTGTAACATATATTCTACCAGAGTCTGATATTTGTTTAGTTTTGCCTATAAAAGTAAATAGATCTGAATTTGGTTTGCAGCTGAATGTGAGCCCTACCTGAGACTATTTTTTGTCCTCAGATATTACCTGATTATGTCTTATATTATTTCCAAGCAATTTAAACTGTTTGTTTTATTACTTTCCACAGCATATCCCTGCCATTTTCCAGTCCTATGTTATTCTTCATTTAGAAGTATACATTCATCTTGCTGATTTGTTACACAGTATCAAGACCAGTTTTAGATTGCGAACAATGCTCCTGACCCAATCAGTTATTTGAGTCAGCAGTTTCCCACGTTATTAGGACTGTAACAAAATGCTAGATCTCTTGTTGATCTGATGACTAGATGTATATTTTTTGTTTTATTTTTGCTCACTGGCAAAATAAGTTTAGGTAGTGAAAACCTGAGCAATGTTGGAAAGCTTGGTTCTTCATTAGGCTGCAATGGGTGGCCATTAAGACAAACAGTGCCTTCTGCTAAAGGTTTATAGATAGATGAAAAGAGTAGCAAAGTGGATAATTTCACCAAGTAATAAAAAATAATCCTTTTTTGTTCATCAGGGATACCTGTAGGTCCTCTGTTGCAGATGCAAAAAATTTTGTTTTGAAGGATGAAAATTTACACACTAGTGGGAACCAGAGTGATTCATCTAGTGGTGAGTCCAGCTATGGGCAGCAGAGGAAGCAAGGGCTATTGTCTCGAGTGCGTTTTGAGGATGAATCTGCAAGGGACGCTGAAGTTCGCTATTTGGAACGTCTGCAGCAACGTCAGAAACGGCCCTTAGATTCAGTTCTGTTATCTCTTGGCCAGGGCCCACTGCTCTCCAAACCAGATCTTGCTGGCTATATAAATGGTGACCTCCAGCGTAAAGAGAGTAGCATCAAGAAATCTAGCTGGGAACATCAAAGCATGGGACAGGGAGCAAAAATGCGTACTCACCAGAGCAATGGAGGATGTTTTGAAAAAGTCAATAAAGAAAGGAAGTGTAGTGCCTGTGGGTCTTATATCAACAATTCAGCAGACACTAGAATCAACCAAAATGGGAATGGCAAATATGAAATTGCCAATGTCCTTCCTGGAGGCAGTGATACTGTTCATACTAACGGAAACAAAGAGCTTGGTGCTTCCCAGGAGAACTCACGGACAAAGCCTCTAGGTCCCAAAAGGACTCCATTGTGGATCCTTCCTTCTCGGCAGCGTGTTTTTGCAGAATCCATCAGGGAGACGTATATTGGTGAAATTACTAGTGCTGAAGATGTGGACTCAGCTTTAGGTAGCACCACTGACACATCAGACAGCTACAGGACAGACAGTGAAGAAGCTGGCATCAGCAGTCAGCAATTTGTAATCAAAAATTGTCATGGTGTCCCTAGGCCATCGTGTTCTTCAGAGAAGAAAGCCAACAGTGTTAACAGGGACAGGGAATGGGGAAATGGCAGCTGCAAAAATAATAAAGAAATTATTTGGGATAACGTTCCTAATGTAAGCAGATTGGAAATTGGGTCAGGTGCTGACGAAGCACAAATTTGTAGCTTGCAGGGAGGCTCTGAGGTAAAAGATCAGGAGACTCAAACAGCCATTTCAAGAAGCAACCAGCTAATGAATCTGTGTCAAATGGAGAAAGAAGACAAAGACAAAGCACAAACAAAGGTACATGGTGCCCAGTTGAGAGAATCTGTATCTTCCATCTATTCTCAGCAGTTGCTTTTTCAAGGTGGTATAAAAATTCCTATGAACAGACCAGTCATTAATTTATGCCAAACCAAGCAACATACAAAACAGATGGCCACTACCAACAATTTAACAAATCTAATACCAACACCCCCTGCTACTGGAAAAGTCCACTCCTCCCCAATGTCTTACAGGAGAGCTGTTTTAACAGGCAGCCACAAATCGATCAAACAGGACCCTGGACATATAAATAACGAACTGTCAGTTTCAGCTGCCTCTCCTGGTTTCCAGGATGTGGGTGTATCTGGGCTAGAGGAGCATAATGGCCAGCAGAATCCAGGGATATTCTCCGAACATTTGGCTTTGTCCTCCAATAATCACAATAACATATCTACCAAGTCAGAGCCCAAAACCATAATAACTGGCAGAGATGAGCAACTTCAGGAGAGTGAGAAGATGGGAAAAAATCAAGGTAAGAGATCATGTTGACTTGGCTGTAAAAAAGGGAATCTCTCCAACAAGGACATTAAAAATGTGTGCTCAAATTATTGTTTTATTGAAAGATACCTATTTGGTCTGAAAGTGAGTATTTGGGATATTTCCACAAATTTGAATAGGACGAAATAGCGAGAGTATATAAGAGGTAAGCAACAGTGAGAAAACGAAGTTAGTAAAACATATTTAGAGTAGTTGGAAGAATATTTAAAAGAATGTAAAGCCCATATCTCATTAGCATCTACTTTCCAAAGTAGATAAACAAAATCTTAAGAATGCCCCAAAGCAAGACATAAGGGCCATAACTTTCTTTTTCTGTTGATTTCCAAGATGCTGTGGCATGCAGCTGGATTCTGAAGATATTAACAATAGGTAGCCATCGATAGTCTTCTCCATTAATTTGTGTAATTTGCTGCTAATTCTTGTTGTAACGTACCCTGTTTTGTAATTATGCACTACATAGACTATGCAAGTACATTAAACAATGCAGTTTTATTGAGTATTTTGATGGTTTCCCAATTTTATTATTACAATCAAAATGATTAGAAAGGTAATTATTCATCATTCATCAAAGAATAAGAGCTAAAATACATATTGCACATCTGTCAGACTATGGAAGATAATTAAATTTTCAGAGTTCAATATCCAAAGAGGTAGTTAGCAGCATCAGTTCGATGTAGCAAAAAGAAAGAATATGATAGGTCCTTAAAGATTAACTGGTTATTAATCTAATAAAATGATTATCTTTTTATGGATTATAAATGCAAATAGTAGTAATGGTATTTTTATTTAGTAGGCACTTAAGCATAGTATAAAGAAGGAAATAATTTGTAATACTTTATAAACCAATGTAAACAATAAAACAATATTATAATCAATTTAAAATATCAAATCCCAACACTATCATACTTTAATTAACATCATCTACTGATATTGAAAAGTTCTTTCAATTGTGTAAAGGTCCTGAAAAAAGAAGCATTTTAAAGTATTTTTTAGATCCTAAGTGTAGTTCAAGGGGGAATAACTTCCAAATGGGAGGAGCTAGATGGGAAAAAGCTCAGAAACATGAGATGGCTGTTCTAAGGCAGAAAAGAACTGGACAGCGCTGATTCTATGTGTGAACTGAATACACAGAACCATGATTTCATATTAGGTTAATCAAGAATTGGATGTTCTTGTCAACACAAGCAATTTAAACTGATAATGTTCCTGGTAAATAACTGATGAAAAAAAAATAGGGGTGATTTAAAAGAGGTCCATAAACTACACAGACCGTTCTAGACCCAACCAGAGGGATGGAGCAATTTTACGAATAGCTATCAAAAAGCTACTTCAGTATTCTTAGCCTTTTCAGTAGTAAGAAATAAATGAATTCAGAAGTTGTACATAAAAAAAAAACCTTGTAGTTTTATCAACTTTAAGTAAGTTTCTCATTCCCAATTATTTTCCCACAGAAGATGCCTACAATTGACAATTCTCAATTTTTTAAAAAAAAGAGGAAAAGGAAAAGAATGTTAATAGGGAAGAAAAACAATAGTTTGTTTGTAAATCTCATTTAAGGCTGGAGGAACATGTTCAGAAAATCTTTATATAAAGGGGTACCTAGAAAGGAACCACGATGAACACTGTCAAATGAAGGAATGGTTGACAGCAAAGATTCTCCTACTTAAATGAAAATGTATGATGGAAAATGTAAGACATGAATCATTGAGAAACTGCAAATCATTGATAAGCTAAGTCAGTCCCAATCCAGTGGAAAGATCTGCACAATGCTTTGATTGAAATCGGTTAGTACAATTATTTGCTGCAGGGATAATCTTAGGCAAAAATAAAAGTGAAGATGCTGGCCAAAAATAAATAAATAAATAAATAAATATTCTCTTCTCTTCATCTTCTCTTATCTTTCCTCAAAATTAAAAATACAAATATTCAAATACAGGTAGTTCTCAACTTATGACTATTCGTTCAGTGACCATTAAAAATTATGACAGCATTGAACAAAGACTCTTCTTTGTTCAATGCTGTCATAATTTTTAATGGTCACTGAACGAATAGTCATAAGTTGAGAACTACCTGTATTTGAATATTTGTATTTTTAATTTTGAGGAAAGATAAGAGAAGATGAAGAGAAGAGAATATTTATTTATGACCCCTGCCCGACGTTACAGCCATTGCAATTCTCCTGCAGCCATGTGATCAACATTTGGGTGCTTGGCAGCACGCTGGCTCTTACAACTGGATGGGTGCTTCAACTCTTCCCTACCGATCTCTACCCCACTTCTCAGCTGCCCACCTGGCCCACTAGCACATGGAAAGTTGCTGATGCCCTGGAGGTCTTAGCCTGCCTACCTCTCTCTATCCCACCACATTTGGAAGGCCCTGGCCTTCTCCAAGCCTTTCTACCCTTCAGAAACAATGCCTTCCCTAGCTTTCCAGCCAGAAAATGTTTCTGAAGGGTAGAAAGCATAGCACACAGAGGAGAGGGGGACTCCTGGAGCGGGGCAGAGAAAGGAAGCCTGGATTCTGAAGGTCTGAGCTTCCTTTCTCCAGACCAGTATAGCGGTTCCTTTCTGCACACAGAGGGAAGGGGAAGGGCCTGTGGTGGGTTGGAGAAACAATGTTTGGCTCACAAAGATCTAACTTTCTAGGTTCCCTTCTGTGCTTAGAGGGGAGGGAAACTTCAGCACTGGACTGGAGAAACAAAACTTAGATCACAAAGATCTGAGCTCCTTTTCTACAGCCCAGTGCAGGAATTCTCTTCTGTGCATGGAGGGGACTTGCTCCACCCACTTAATGACTGCAACTGAAAGAGCCAGGATTGTGATTGTTGAGTGAAGCTCTCATCTGGGCATCTCACTTAACAACCACAATGATTAGAACCAAAATTCCAGGTCATAAATTAAGATTACCTGTATTTGCTTCCCTCATCTACATTCAATTAACATGTTTTAGTTCAATCCATGTTTAATTTATCAGTGTTACGATTGTTTGCTGCTCAGTGTCACCAGTTTGAGACGGGTGACTGTAGAAACTGAATCAATCAATAAATCATCCTGCTATTTTTGCTTATTCCATTTGTAGGAGGTTGAAATTTTGCAAAGCAAAACCTTTTCTACTTGAGTGTAGAAACTGTACATATTTTCAAAATTAGATGATCTAAATTCTAAATCAAGAAAAGAATTTTTTTTTCCCCCAGAACACCAGCCCCCAGGATACCATATGGGGCCACACAAATGGTAATGGAACTTTCCCCATTCTTCTCCTTATGCTAAACAGATGCGAAACATGATCTCATTTTTTTAGACATCAATGAAATTTTATATACTAATATTTTCTATATAATATTTTACACTTGCCAAACTGTAAAATTAATTGTCCAATTTTCTTCAGTCATACATTTCTTGCATTTATGCATCCCTCAGTCTGCAAACTTGAATCAGGATGGACTTACTTATTTCCCAACCTTTTCAGAGAATTTTAAAAAGAAACTTCAGATGAAAACATTTTAATTGGATTTTTTTGTCAACTAATTTTTCTTCAGGCTTATTTACTCCTCTATTCCATGGAAGAGACTGCTTAGAATTAGCTGCCAGAAATTTCTCTATATGCTTGTAGGTTGTTTATGTTATCATTCTGAAAGCCACAACTGTTATATATGTTGTGATGATACTGGTGGTTATGTAGTTTGCATAAGTTTTATAAGCAGGAGAGTTGTTAAATTTTTGTAATATCCTAGTTAAGGTGCTATCTTCAGTTATGAAAACTAGCATTATGTCTTAAAGAAATCTTGATATGGAAGATAGATGAAAATTAAGAATATGATATAATAAAATGACTTTTACCAGTAGAAGAGAATATTTATAGCCCAGGGTTGAACTGTGACGTCCTTAGTGCTCTCTGACCTTGGTTGTTTTCTTGCAGATGTTTCATTACCAAACTAGGTAACATCATCAGTGTGACTTCTTTTACTTCTTCTGGCCTTCTGTATAACAAGTCCATTTTAAACTTGTTTCTAGAGCAATCTGGAAATCAAAAAGCCAGAAAGTTTTTGTGACAATTTAATGCCATGCCTATATTATTGCCAAATTGGATTAATTATTACTACATCTCTAAAGAATGTAGAGAATTCAGAAGGATCTAATGAAATTCTCAGTATCTTCAAAGAACCTCTGTTTCTTAGCATTTTATGTTGGGGGAAAGAGGTACAGTATGTGTAAATGTAAGATCTCTCCCTAGATTTTCCAATTTGTATCATGCCACTGTACAAGGTTGGCATCTGATATATGTTAAGAACATTTTCTTTGATAAAAGGATGTATATCAGACATTATTTTATGTGCTAAGCCACAATTACTTGTTATGTCCTGTCATACTAGCTGAAGGTGGAAGTCCACCCCAAAGGTGTTCTAAGAACAGCAATTGGACGTATCTGTATCGTTGCAGTAGGTCCATCATCCTCAACATGTGGTGTTCCCTCTGTTGCTCCCAATGTCATCAGTTCCACTGCTATTAATATCTCCCTGACAACTGAAGAGACCAACTTCACAATCTCCACTCAGTCAATCAGTAGAGAAGCTCCAGTAGCAACTATGCCGAAGATAAAACCTGGACAAGTAAATATTATTCAATGGTGAGTAGAAATATATTGTTAGAAAGGTTAAATGGGATCTCATAGAACAGGGCTGTTTGTAAGATCAAATGTCATTTTTCTAAAACTAAAACAAATTAATACATTTCCAAATTAATCCCTCTTTACATGTTGGAATTTCTCAGCCAGCATGGTCAAATGATCTGCTACTGAGAGATCCTCCCCATCAGCCTTCCTAACTTGATTTTCTCTAGGTTAACAGAACTTCATCTCCCACAAGTCTGGCAAGTGAGGGGTTATTACTGCCACTTAATAATCCGTTCTGATGAAGGTTAGCCCAAACTGGTTTTTGATGACCAAGACACAGTTTAAGCAAAACTGTTTTTGCTTTGTTCCTACCACAAGCTCTTTCTTTACGATGGCATATACTAAAGAAGAGCCAGATTGTTGTAGTGGTTAAGGCACCAGGCTAGAAACCAAGAGACTGGTTTAGTTCTACTCCTACCTTAGACACAAAGCTGTCTGGGTGATTATAGGTGAATCAATCTCAGCCCTAGGAAGAAAACAATGGCAAACCACTTCTGAAAAACCTTGCTAAGAAAACTGGAGGGATTTCTCCAGGCAGTCTTCAAGAATCAGACACAATTAAACAGAGGAAAAATATAAGAAACATACTAAAGAAAATAAACAGCAGCTAGTTAATTTACAGCTCCTCATCTCATCCTCATATCTCCCTCCCTCCCTTTTATAAAGGAAAGGCCTCCAGAGTACCAACTTGTTGGAAGTGGAAAAGGTTGTCAGAAAGAAAGTAATTCTATTTGGTGTGGCTAGCAAGCTTAACCAAATGCTTTTTAATTTGTGTTTTCCCAGTTTTTATCCTTGGAACAATTTTGCAAGGTAGAGTTAGGATTTGAGGTACTTCTCCAAGACTACATAGCATCTGAACATTATTTGTGAAAGATATACTTTCCATGTAGGATACACATTTCCTTCAAAAGGAACCTGGACATTTTCAGTTAATTGATAGAGTGGATTGGTTGAACCTCCCTATGTCTTGCTATACTGTCTCATATGGTGGGAGGTGCTCGTAGGAGGGATGAACAAATAATGCTGGGAATGTATGCCAAGAATAATTACTCCCATCAGGGTCATCCAAGGCTTTTAAACCACTACAGTTAAAGCAAACAGGGACCTATATTGGCAGCAGCAAAACATGAAGAAGATGAATAGGCAGATGACAGCTTTAGTGACAGTAGCAAAGGCATTGTTACACACTGCACATGATAAGGCAATGGTAAATAACTCCTGTAATTTTTTCAATAAAACCGCATGGATAGACAATATAAAGTGACTCGTAATATAGTGCCAGATGGTGGCCCTTTGGATTGTTCTTGAGCAGGGCTTTTCAACCTTTTCACCCATTGTACCACTTTTAGGATATGGCAATATCTGAGTACCACCAGTCGCCTAGTAAGGTGTCAAAAACATGATAACCCCCCCCCCCAAAAAAGGAAAAAAGTGATAAAGTACAGGTAGTCCTCGACTTACAACAGTTCACTTAGTGACTGTTCGAAGTTACAATGGCATTGAAAAAAGTGCCTCCCAAGCCACAGCCGAGCAAGACACCTGCCTGCCCACCCAGCGGCACTCTTCCTCCTGTCCGAGGTTTTCATTGTTGTGAGCATTTCTGTTGAGGATTGGCAGCGCAGGTGGGTGGGGGATATTTGGTTTTTATTCCCCCTATCTGCTGGGTAGTTGCAGCAGGTTTTGGTCACTTCACATGACCCTGGGACACTATGACCGTCATAAATATGAATCAGTTGCCAAGCATCTGAATGTAAATCACAAGACCCTGGAGATGCTGCAACATTCCAGCTGATTGGCGCTTCTTCTGGGCTCAGCAGAAGCATCAGGATCAGCACCAAGCTCCAGTTGGAGCCTGGCGCTGATCCTGGTGCTTCCACTGAGCCCTGACAGGCCTGAAGCTCCAGCCATCTCTCACTCAGGCTTGTGCAGTGCTGCCACCGGTTCAGCTCATTCCCCTCCCCTGCTACTACTTTTCTAAGATGGTCACGTACCACCTGCCAGGTGCCAATGTACCACAGATGGTACCTGTACCACTGGTTGAAAAGCCCTGTTCTTGAGGATCTTTCGGAGTGTTAATAGTGTAGTCATGTTAAATATTTTCTGATAACTTGGTGCTGATATTGTTATGCAGGAAAAGCTCAATCTGAGATCAACAGATTATGCAAGCTTTCTTACTTGAAGTTGGACACTAGAATGTTAGTACTAGTTGGAAATAGTAAAGAGGAAAATGTAGTTGTACTGGCTTAAGAAATGGGTAAGTGGGAGAATGATTCGTCTGTTTCTTCCAATCTAATTATTTCTGAATTACTACACAGTGTTTAAATAACCAAAATTATATCTACGTACCTGGACATCACAGTTAAATAAATCAATTTTACATTAATCGATTAAAATGACCAGGCTCAATTTATCGTATTTTCAACACATTATGCAAAGAGCTTCTCTGATGAAGTCTGTGGTAGGGAGAAAAGTTGAAAGAAAGGGAAGAGAGATCAGCAACAAGATAGATGGAGTCATTTACAGGGGTGATGGGTGCGTCATTGAAGGGCTCTGTTGGGGAAACATTATCCTGGAGAAGGACTATTTATGTGTTCACTAAGAGTGAACCTCAAGTTCACATCCAGATTCAGCCATAGTTTCATTCCATACAGCATTAAGCTTGTGAACTCTCAAACTTCCTCCTTCCATTATATATTCAAGCTGGACCGTATTTAATATTTATTTGCTATGTATATGTAGGGGTGCGGATCTATACATACGTTGTACATAGTATGTTTATGTGTTGTGTCATGTATGTGTTTCACTTTGAGAGCGGGAAACTAAATTTCATTTTTGATGCGTGCTGTTGTGCCCACAGTAAAAAAATGACAATAAAGGTTATCTTATCTTATCTTATCTTATCTTATCTTATCTTATCTTATCTTATCTTATCTTATCTTACTGTACCATACTTTACCTTACCTTACCTTACCTCTTATCTACAGCAGTGGTTCTTAACCTGGGCGATGTTGCCCCCCAGGGGGCGATTTCATTTTTCAGGGGGGGCAATGGAACAAAAAGGGGCAACACGGGGGCGAAGGAACGAAAAGGGGGCAATATGGGGGCGATAGAGTGAGAAGTTTTGGGGACACTTTTGAGACTTTTTTGTACAGTGAATACACATCGCTTATCTTCATGTGCGTTGCACAGCAGCCTCTACCCATACAGTGGCATGCCATTGGCCAGAATATGGGTGATATGGGAAAAAGACTGGAAATAAATTATTTGCATCGATATGTCCTGATGACAATTTGAAAGAAAACAAAAAAAGGGTTTGCATAAATTGAAAAATTATTTCCTATGTTGTGATTGAGAGGTTATGTTGGGGAGGGGGGCGATGACAACTTCCTCATTGGCTCAAGGGGGCGATTCGTTCAAAAAGGTTAAGAACCACTGATCTACAGTATGTTCATAAGGCTCCCGGGTTCTGTCCTGTAATTCCTTGTGCTGGTTTTAACAGAACAGAATAACAGAGTTGGAAGGGACCTTGGAGGTCTTCTAGTCCAACCCCCTGCACAAGCAGAATACCCTACCATTCTGGACAAATGGCTGTCCAATCTCTTCTTAGGACCCTTTTTCTCCCAGGGAATGTAGCAGTACAGACTGAATCGCACTTTCAGTTTGTTTGTTAGCAACAAATGCTTCCCGCTTTCAGCTCTCTGTGATACAATCTTTCCTCTGGTGAACTCCACCGAGGTCTGCTGCAGTTCTCCCCATGGGTACTTTCTGTTTTTTGGGGTTTGGCTTTTCACTCTCACAGCAGGCAAGTACTGCCTTGTTGGTGCTGCCAGCAGGCTTAGAGCCCCAGTTGCCTTCCCTGCTGTTCCCCCCCCCCCCGCCTCTTAGCTCTGAAATCTGCTTTGACCTACTTCTCCCTTCCTGCCCAAATCCTCAGAAAGTTCTTGTTATGGCTAGATATCTCAGTTGACAGAAATTAAGCCGCCTCTTTCTAATCCAGGAATTATATCTAAAATGCTAAAATGGCATATTATTGGTTTCTTCAATACATCTAAAATATATTTTGATAACTCGAGTAGCTGCATTAATAATATCAGCAATGTGATTAATTTGGACTCTACTGCTTTCTTATTAGTTAACCAGCTAAATAAAATAATTTGATCTGATGAGATTCTGTCCAGCATTGCTAGAAACAAATTAATGTAAGCCAGCACAAGCTTGATAGATTTACTGAAAAGTAGGTTGAGAATAGAGATGATTGAGAGAGAGAGAGAGAGAGAGAGAGAGAGAGAGAGAGAGAGAGAGAGAGAGAGATTATTTTGTATACAGAGGGCACAACATTCTATTTTTTTAATTAAAAAAGCATAATTTAATATAATGGACTTATTTCTTTCTGCCCACTGTTTGTACAATTTGGTTGAACAGTTGTTATTTCTTTAATACCAGGAGTGAAAGGATGATGTTTGATTCTCAATAGCATCTCTTACTCCAGTGATGACTCTTAGGTGTTGTCATTCTGGAGGCTAAATGTCTATAATTTAGTCTTATAGAAGGCAAAGAAAATAAATGACTGCTTTTGGGGACATTGTTACTCTGTTCATCCTTGACATAGTGTCACCTGCCTTGATAGAAGTAGCTATTTTGGAAATATTTTGTAAGACCTGATTTACAAATCTGAGAAATGTATATAGAGGGGGAGTTATCAAGTCTGAGTTTTCAAGAGTGAAGAAAGAAACACATTTCAAGGCAGGGTGATGTAAAGAAACATATTTATATTTATTATTTATTCATTTATTTCTTTATTGGATTTGCAAGTCATTTGTTGTGCAACTAACAGCACAATGTAGCAGTTGGATCTACACAGTTTTCAGCTCCCACTGAATTACATGTGACACTGGATTGTAAGAAAGATGGAAGATTGCTATAATAGGAGCAAATAGGAAGAACAGCACATTGAAGCTCACAAAGCCTGTCTTTCCTGGGCCATGTGGGCTTTCCTTCCTACCTAAAAGATCACAATGATGTACCATTTGCTCTGTTGGCTTGTATTAAAAAAGAGCCTCAATTAAAGCTTAAACTCTTTCAAAATACCTGCTTGATGTTGAACCCCTTTCTCTGTCTCTCAACCTTCACATTTCTGAGTGAGGCATATGAATTTATTTTTATTGTTAATACCTTGTTTTCTTTCTTCCTTTCTCTTCCTCCTATTTTCAAGCTGCTTATAATCTCTTTGGGGTATACCTCTATCCTTGACCTATGTGAAGTCCCCTACATATTAATGATACTACATGGTGTACGTCAGCCTTTCCTAACCTACTGTTCACCAACTATGTTGAATTTCATTTCCCATAATTCCTAGTCAAAAAGGCTGATTTTGATAAGCAATGTTCTGATCAAAAGCCCACTTGCTGCAATGTATTTTTCAGTATTCGCTTTTTTGACAGCACCCCAATATATTACTCTTCTTTGACAATAACCAGAAGGTATATAGCTGTCTATGAAGCATGTTTACCAGAGATATAGTAGAGTACAGCTCTTTTACTTAGTCAAAATATTGATAAGATTGGAGACCAATCCCCTTACGCTTTTCAATACCGCATATATGCAATTCTTGCTCTGCAGTTTGAAATGGAAAAATCCTAGTTATAGTAAAATGAAAAACTTAATTACACAAAGAATGAACTTCACAGAAAAATAAGCTCAGTTCTCCAGTTATAGAATTTCTCTCTATAATTTTTTTAAGCAAAAACAAAACAAAAGTGGTACATAAATAAAATAAAAATAAATTAATATTAGCTGGGAAAGAAGTTTTTTAGGTTAGAATTGTGAAATATATTGATAATAGTAATAGTAGTTTCTCTGTTTCTTGGGTATTAATGCAGTTAATTTGAAAGTATAGATAAATATGTCTACTTGGTCTATTAATTTTTTATTTAATATTTGTAAATCTTTTTAAAACCCTTTTATCATTTATTATCCTTGGGTTTTTTGTGTGCCTTCAAGTCAGGCAAGATTTTTGGAAGTGGTTTGCTGTTGCCTTCTTCCTAAGGCTGAGAGAGAATGACTGAAACTTAAAATCTCTCCTGGTTTCTAGTGTGATGCCTACTAACCACCACACCAAAATGGTTCATTGGGGCGCTGCAAATTGTAAATAAAGTTGAAGGTACTCTTGCTTTTTAATTTGTAATTCTCTTGGCTGGTTTGTTTTGCCTTCCAGCAAACACTTAGAGGTCTACCCGCAGCCAAAGAAACAGCAATCCACCAAGGAAGAAGTCTCTTCTACATCAGGTTTTAAAAAATTCTTCACCACTCTGAGTCAGAGCACGAAACAAAAATTGGGCAGATTCCGATGTTATAGCATAGAACAGATTTCTATGCTAGAATCAGGAGCTGCCAAGCCCAACATGGAAACTGGTCCAGATACCATTTGTTCTCCGAAAATGAAGAAAGTATCTTCCTTACAATCCTTGCAGATGGTGAGTTGAAATTGTGTTTTTAATTCGGTTTTATAACAAACCTGGGTATTTTACAGCTTGTGTTGAAACTGTGTTTTTATTAGAGTGCGTGACAAACCTGGGTATTTACAGCCTGCAGGTACCATCTGGCCCATGAGTGACCCCAGTCCAGCCCAAGGCATGGATAATAATTGCAGAGTTTCCAGGGTGGGGGAATATTTTTCTTTAGTTGGCAAGTAAGAATGGAAGAACAAACAACTATTTGGTTGTTTGCCAGGTAACATTATGTAATTTGTTAGGATGTTCTAGTGGCATTGTATAATATAAAGCTGGTTTATTTGACCAAGATTAAAATAGATTACTAGTTGCTATTTCTGGAAATTTTAATGGATGTTTATTTTCTGGCCGGACTGGATAATGATGTTTTAAGGTTTTGTTTATAATTAAAAGTTACATGGGAAAAATTTTATTAGCTGTTATTGTAAATTTATCTGAGTAAGATTAAAACTGTTAGGTTATCTGGTACCTTTAGTGTATTCTAGATTTGAATGATGAGTTTGGAAGAATTGTTTTATTATAGAAAATGAGATATACCTTAAAACAGAGCTCCCCAACCTTTCTGGGTTGGCAGCCCGGAGGGAAAGGGAGGAGCAGGGAAATGTAGACGTATGTGTGTGCATGCATATGCGCCACACTTGCGCAAAATGGGCATGCACATGGTGGCGGCACTAGTGCCCGCACGCATGTGCAAGTGGGTCACGCACACCCAAGGCTGGACATGCTGGTGGTGGGGCTGGTGCCTGCACGCCTATGCAAATGGGCCACTAGTGTCCGTGCATATGCGCAAATGGGCCCACTAGCCCGTGTCACGGCACTAGCGCAAGTGGGGAGGGTGTGTGCACATGTGCGCGCACTTGCCAGCCATTCCCGCAGCCTAGTGGCCAACAGGCCATGGAGCAGGTTGGGAACCCCTGCCTTAAAAGGAAGAAATTCAAGAGGGTTTATTAGATCAAGTTTATAATAGATAGGCTATTATTTTTGTTAATAGACATTTGCTGATTAGGATGGATGATGAGGTTATAAAGATTTGATATTAAGAATGAGGTGAAGACATTGTTCTATTTTAACAGATAAGTTGCTAAAATTGTTTGTACATGCTGGGACAAAGGGGGAAGTTATTTTTATTTCTCATTTTAGTCTTTTTTCCCTTCTTCGCAGTTTTTATTTTTTATGCATTGTGTTAGCTTTTTCTGCGTAATGTAATCTTTGAGACAATTATTATAAAATAGGAAAAAACCACTGAGTTTTTTAAATATCTACTAGTTATCAAAAGTAAAAATTTCATAAGTCCGTATGCATGGTATTTAATTATGTGATTATGTTGTGGCAATACAATACTCTTGAAACATTAGAATTTAGGTCTTTGAAACAATCCAGTAGCACTGCTCCCCTTTTTTGTTTTTGTTTTTATTTCTTTTGGTTTTCAGAAGGATTAAGCTTGCAGTCAGAAAACTTTATTCCTTTTTGTCCAATATATCTGCAGTTTGATTCTTTAATACTCATTTTGATTTTCAGTATTTCCTCCCACTAGGTGTCACCTTTTAGCCAACCAAGAAAAGCCTCTTCTGTTCAAAATCTGCATTCCTTTTTGGGCAAGAATAATCGGTCCAATGTCTACCTGGTGGGGGAACCTAAGGATGAAGAAGTTTCTTCTAACAGGTGAGAATTGTGATACTTTAGGTGACTGTTGTGACATATCCTAAATGGCTCTTTTTATGTGTTGGATGGTGGATAATCACGTAATCTGTTTTTAGACACTGATTGCAGCAACTTATCTCTGTCTGTAGACCCTGTAGTAGGACCTTCACATATTCAGTTCACAGTATCCTGAAGAGTGGCTAGCTTTTCTGTAGTAGACATGAATCGAGATCCAATCCTGTCCCTCACTGCT
Source organism: Crotalus tigris (assembly GCF_016545835.1). Classification (NCBI taxonomy): domain Eukaryota; kingdom Metazoa; phylum Chordata; class Lepidosauria; order Squamata; family Viperidae; genus Crotalus; species Crotalus tigris. The sequence continues at coordinate 4,920,808 of NW_024096554.1, read as the reverse complement.
GTTACTCAGGAGAAATGCAGAGTTTTTAAATACATCCATACTGAAGTTAGACCGCTCTGGTCGCATCATTCTGTTTTCTCTCCATGTTTCTATTGTATGTGATTTGTCATCAAGGCAGCTTCATCTTGTTTTCATTTTAGTATGCAGAACTAATCCATACATGGACATTTGTATTTTCCAGGTTCAGCTATAATGCTAATCTACTGCCTAGTGTTCTATGCACAGAATATGGGCTTAATTTCTGATACAGATGTAAATAGGTTATGGACGTTGTTGTTTAGTTTCAAGTTCAAGTTCACATTTAGCGTGACATCTATTTAATAGTAACTTTGTGAATTCAAAGTGAACCTTGAATTATTAATACTAATTTTGATTTATAGGGAATTATCTGTTTTCATAAACAGAGTGGAATTGCTTTATTTTGCTCTATCATAATTATAGCAACCACATCAGACATTGTGATTGCTTCATGATACCTTCCTGGGAAGAAGAAAACTTATAATGCTACATAATTCAATGTGAACATACAGCATGTTTGAACAAATCCATACAAATGTGTCTGAAAAAGTGTGTTTTAATATATATTTTCTCATTCTTGAAATACATATCAGAGTATTTGAGAATGTGAAGTTTGGTGGCTAAATAGTCTGATTTGCTTGCTATTCATGGTTATGCAACTGAAATCAAATTATATTGGGAATTCAAAAAGATGGACTTTCCGACATCCCTAAGAAGAACGCACAATTGCTAGAATAACATACATATTTTGCTTTTTACAATCAAATGCTTCTAGAATTGACTTCAAGCAATTTAAAAAAAAAAAGCCCTGATATAGGTGGATGATGTGGTCAGAATTTTAAATGTAGGATAGCAAAAAGTATATTTGCAGAATTGAAAAGTTACTAATGAATAATGCTGTAAACATAGCATATTTCCTTTGTAGAAATTTTCCTTGTGCACATGGGACATGCGTAAACTTGGTCTCCAAGGCCAAGCAAGATAGTTTCCAAACTACCTTATGCTGTGTCAGCTTCACTTTTTCAGAGTTCCCATCATCATCATGTGAGCTGTAAATCTGCTTTCATTTAAAACCAAGATGTTATAATGAAGTTAGATTAGACCAGGGGTAGGCAACCTGGGCTCTTTTATGACTCGTGGACTTCAACTCCCAGAATTCCTAAGCCAGCCATGCTGGCTCAGGAATTCTGGGAGTTGAAGTCCACGAGTCATAAAAGAGCCCAGGTTGCCTACCCCTGGATTAGACGATAAGTGAAACAACCACCACCCTGTTCTTTGACTTCAGATTATATATTTGTCTGAGTATGATAATATTTTCCCCATTCTTAGGAAAACAAGGATTCCACATAGAAGATCCCTCAGTGTGGAGGACATTGGGCCCCCTAACTTGGCGAGAACTGTCGGCCGGGTGGTAGCTGTTTTTCCAGATGGAACTAGTCAATTAGAATTGCAGCGGTCCCAACAAGGCAACTTTGGGTTTCGTGTTTCCTCAGGGAATGGTCGTCCTGATACAGGTAGGAGTTTGGTAACCAATGGCCTGAAACTTTGAACAGGTAGACCCCCTGGCTTGCTTTTTAAAATTATGGTGTTGGAGTATCTCTTTAGTTTTTTAAATTGTGCACTTTTTTTCCTTTGCTGGGGTGGAGAAGGATGCTGGCTTACATTTGTTTTATTTGACAATTTGTACCCTTAATCTTTCAACTGAGAAACAAAAACAGACTTAACATTACGAACTTAAAAACTAGCTTTATATATTTTTAGTATAAAGAATCCAGGAATAGTCAAAATATTTTGTCTTTATCCACTGTAGCTTTCCAGATAAAGGAAAGGAAGCAGGATATGTAATATTTCCATCTATATTAGGCCTTCAGCTGGTTTGGGTTGATAGAAGGGAACTCTTATTCTTCCACATTAGTATTTATTGTCCTTGTTATTTTGATGATCTACAGTCAATTAGGAATGAAATTTTAATTGCAGGTCACACACAATACTTCATTCCCGAAAACACATTGTATCTTAACTGTATCATAAAAGCATATTAGCACAATATTGCTATGTATATTTACATACATTAAATATTCATTCTTCCTTTTTTATTTTTTTAAAGTTTTAAAGTTATTTTTATTTTATTTTTTTATTATTTTTAAAATTATATAAAAAAATAGTAGGGCACGATTTTGTCCAATTATACAAATAGGAAGTGCAACTCATGCAGGAAAGGTTCATGTGGAGGTACTACAAGAGATAAAAGAAAGTTTGGGAATAGATACCGTAGATTTATCAGGCATTATCTATTCCTATTTTAGAATCCCTTACTGTAAAAGATAAAGCAATGGTATTACACCCATGCACGCATGCAAATCAAAGTCATGATTTGAGAGAATGGAATGCCTATGGTGGGCACGGGATGCAACAGAGAAACTGTAGGACTGTAATAATATCACAAAACGTTCTTTGTACATACCTTGACAGGTTCAGAAATGCTGTGATTCCTAAATCATAAATGCCAGTGTGTGTATGAGAGTGCATTCTTGGAATTATATAACCTTCCTGAAATTCTTCTGCATGACTTTTATTCCTCTTCTCTTGCATATTCTCATGACATTTGTGAACATGCCATGACCCCGCAGAGTAAGAATTGCCTATTTCTCTTTATCAGAATGTCTATCACTTGCTAAATATAGGACTTTGAAATAGGAATTCTACAAGCCAAAGAACCAGTCTACAAGGACTGTCAATAATCTCTGGAAGCTCAGTTGCTAAAGCAGGTCTTATATATATTATTCCCTGCTCCCTATAACATCTTCCAGAGGGAGATTTGCTCAGTATTCTGAGCAGCAAAAAGACCCTCCTCCTTGACTTTTTTTTTCTTTCTGCCTTGTCTTCTTCATTTTCATATTACAGATAGAAAAACAGGAAGGGGCATTCCTCAGAGGCATTCTTTTTTTTTTTTTATTGAAATTTTTCAAAAGTTTTACAAATAAAAATCCACCCCCCCCTCCCCAACCACCCCACCCCCCCCCCGACTTCCCAGAACTGAATATAGGATTATTTAACAAATATTTTAAAAATAACATTTGCAATTTATAAAATAATTAATAATAATAATAAAAATCACAGTAATAATATATATAATAATAATATACATAACATAAACTTTAAAATGAATAATATATACTAAAAAAGAAAAAAAAAATAAAAAGAGAAGAGAGAGAGAGAAAGAAGAAAGAAGAAAGTAGACGAAGAATAAAGCATATATATATATATAAAAAAAAATATATATGAATAATAATACATAAAAAATGTATATATATAAAAAAGAAAAAGAAGAAAGAAAGAAAGAAAAAACAATCATTACAAATTATAAAAAGGCTAAATAATATTTTTCCATATCCAAATTATGTTGTATAAAATTTATCCATTTTTCCCATACCGCAAAAAATTTTTCTTGAGATTGCTCCTTTAAGAAAGCCGAAATCTTTGCCATTTCTGCCAAATACGAAACTTTATGAAACCATTCTTGTAAAGTAGGCAAAGATTCCTTCTTCCAATATTGTCCTATTAACAACCTAGCGGCTGTAATCAAATTTAACATCAATATAACCTCCTTAGCATCACAGTCAATAACAATACCTAGTAAAAATAATTGCGGAGTAAATTTTACCCTCCTTTTAAAAATTCTTTGAATATTCCACCATATCTTAATCCAAAAAGCTTTTATATGCTTACACGTCCACCAAATATGGTAATAGGTAGCATCCAAATATCCACATCTCCAGCATTTCGGCTGTAGATTAGGGTACATAATGGACATTTTCTTTGGGTCAAGGTGCCATCTATAAAACATCTTATAAAAATTCTCTCTTAAATTTTGCGCTTGTGTGAATTTAACATTTCTTATCCAAATAAGTTCCCAAGTATCCATTGAAATCGTTTCACCAATATTCTGTGCCCATTTAATCATACAATCTTTAACTAGTTCAAGTTCTGAATCTAATTCCACTAAAACCCCATAAACTCTCTTAATATGGGTTGGCCTTTGATCTCTTACTTGTTTTAAAAAAATTTCATCTTCTCTAAGCCAGCCCATTTTACAATCCATCTTCCATCTATCCACTATTTGTCTATATTGGAACCATGAATAAGTTAAGTTTTCATGTGTTAATTCTTCCAAAGATTTTAACTGCCAGTCTTGGCCATCCCATCTTAATAACTGTACGTAAGAGACCTTGTCCATATTTACCCCTTTCCTTATACCTTCTATGGCATGCCGAGGTATAGCCCATAATGGTATTTTGAAGTCACTTTTATAATACTTTCTCCACACTCTTAGCAAAGAGTTTCTTATAATATGAGACTTAAAAACCCAATCCACTTTTTTATTAAATATTAAATAGGCATGCCATCCAAAAAATAGGTCCCAGCCTTCCAAATGAAGTATTTCTGTATTTGTTAAATTCACCCAGTCGCTAATCAATGTCAATACTACAGCATCATAATACAATTTCATATTTGGTACCTTGAGTCCACCTCTCTCACGAAAATCTTGCATTATTTTAAGTTTCACCCTTGGTTTTTTCCCTGCCCAAACAAATTTATTAATACCTTTTTGCCATTCATCTAAATTACGTTCATTCTTTAAGATAGGTAACATTTGAAACAAAAAAATAAACTTTGGCAGGACATTCATTTTAATAACTGCAATTCTGCCCATAAGGGATAACTGTAAATTATTCCAGTTTTTTAAATCCTTCTGTACCTCCATCCACAGCTTTTCATAATTATTTTTATACAATTTTACATTAGAAGCAGATAATGTAACCCCCAAATATTTTACCTTATCAACAATTTCAAAGTCTGTTAAGTTAACTAGAGCCTGTTTATCACCATTAGTCATGTTTTTAGCTAATATTTTGGTCTTATTATTATTAATTTTAAAGCCAGAAACACGTCCATATTGTTGAATCAATTGTAATAATTTCACCACCGAAGAAACAGGTTGAGACAAAGTAACAACCAAGTCATCTGCAAAGGCTCTTAATTTATATTCTTTTTTATTAATTTCTATTCCTTTTATTTCTTGAGACTCCCGAATTTTAATCAACAAAATTTCCAGTGTTAAAACAAACAATAACGGAGACAACGGGCATCCCTGTCTTGTTCCTTTTTCTATTACAAAAGCCTCTGACAAACCCCCATTTACAATAATTTGAGCAGTCTGTTTTTGATATATATTGGATAATACTTGTAATATATTTTGTCCAAAATTCATCTCCTTGATTAAACACAGCATAAACTGCCAATTCACTTGATCAAAGGCTTTTTCAGCATCCAAAAATATCAGGCCTGCAGAGACTTGGTTATTCTTTTCTAAATACTCTAATAAATTAATAATTTGTCTAACGTTATTCTTCATATACCTTCCAGTTATAAAACCCGATTGATCCCTATGTATAAACTGCTGCAAGATCCCCATAAGCCTGTTAGCTAAAATTTTTGCAAAAATTTTATAATCCACATTTAAAAGAGATATAGGCCTATAATTTTTAGGCAAAGTAAGATCTTGACTATCTTTTGGAATCAATGATATAAATGCATTACGCCAGGATGGAGGGATCTCTAACCCCTGTAATAAATTATTAAACAGTTCACACAACGGTTGAGTCATCTCTTCTACTAAAGCTTTATAATAAATAGATGTCAACCCATCCGTACCCGGCGCTTTGCCCAATTTCAATTGTTTAATAGCTGTAACAATTTCTTCCTTAGTAATTAAACCGTTAATCTTTTTTTCCTGATCTTCTGTTAATTTAGGAAAGTTAACTTTGCCTAAATAATTATTTATATCTGTAATTTGAATATTAGTACCCTTATATAATTTTTGATAGTATTCTAAAAAAGATTTCTTAATCAATTCTTTCTGATAAACCAATTTACCATTATAATTTATTTTATCTATATTCCTCTGTTTCTGTTTTTTTCTTAACTGATAAGCCAACCATCTCCCTGGTTTATTAGCATTACAAAATGTATTTTGTTTCATAAATAGCAAATTAGTTGCAGCTTGATCAGCCATCAGCATGTTAAATTGTGTTTTTAACAATTTTAAAGCTCCTTTAACCTTTTCATCTAAGGGATTTGAAATTAAAAGTTTCTCTTTTAATTTAATCTCCTCTTCCAAGTCTTTCCGTTTCTGAGTCTGTTTCTGTCTATGCAAATTATTCATTTTTATCAAAATACCACGCATAAAAGCTTTACTTGCATCCCAGACCATTGACATTGATGTTCCCTTGTTCATATTTAAAGTAAAATATTCCTTTAAACATTCCTTTAATTTATGAACATTTTTTTCTTGTTTAAATAAATTCTCATTCACCCTCCAGGATCTCCTATCTTCCTTCTCTACAAACAGTTCCATCCAAACTGGACTATGATCGGACAATGTCCTAGGAAAAATTTTTACATTCTTCACCCTGTTGTATAAATCTGTTGTGATCAAAAAGAAATCAATTCTTGAGAAAGATTGGTGTCTATCTGAGAAAAACGTAAAATCCTTTTCTTCTTGATTACGTTCACGCCAATAGTCTCTCAATTCCCAATCTTCTTTCATATCAAAAAAGGCTTTAGGTAATTTAGCCTGTTTAAAAAAGGTAGAAGAGCCTTTTTTGTCCATTTGTATATCTAAGACACCATTCCAGTCTCCCATTAAAATCACAGATCTATAGTCCAACAAAGTTATTTTCTGATGTAGTAACCTATAAAATTGCTCCTGTTGCTGGTTTGGTGCATACAACCCCACAATAAGAATTTTCTTGCCATATAAACCAAGTTCAAGCATAACATATCTTCCGTAAGGATCTGATTCTAACAAGGTAGCGGATAGATTCTGTTTAACATAGATTACCACACCCCCTTTCTTCCCAGGGGCGGGAGATACAAAATGAGATCCCAAGCGAGGATTATTTAAATATTTTTGATCTTTAGCTGTAATATGAGTTTCTTGCAAGCAAATAATATCATTGTTATGTTGTTTCAAATAGTGGTAAATTTTTTTTCTCTTTTGAGGAATGTTTAATCCATTAACATTCCAAGACAGGAGCTTTGCCATCTCCCTTGGCCTTCAGCCTGGAGAAGATCCGCTCAAATTCTGCTGCTGATGAATATGTAGCAGAGCTTTTGGGTCTTGCTCCTCCCACCGGCACTGAAGCAATTTGCTGAGTAGATTCTTCAATTTCTTTTTCTTTTTCTTTTTTCTGTTGTTCTTTTTCTTTACGTTTATGTGCTGCACGGGTCATTCTCTGTTCTTTAACCTCTGGTTGAGACATCCATACCACCTGTCCAGCAGTCATCATCCCTGTACCTTCAGATTTCTGTTCCATCTCTTTGTCACTCAAGACTTTATGCATCATGGGCAAAGGAGAGCCTGCTCCCAGGACCGTTTTATAAAATTCCTTAGCTTTAGCAACTGTATTAAGTCTATAACGTGTCCCCGCATGGCTCAAAACAATGCCCATCGGAATCTCCCATCTAAATGGCATTTGTCTTGCTTTAAGTTCATTTACTAAAAAAGCAAAATCTTTTCTGCTTCTTAAAATTTTAGGTGGAATTTCCTTTAAAATAATAATATCTTGGGCAGCAATCTGAAATCTTTTATTATAAAAAGTTTGTAGAATCTGATTTCGCAAAGACTTCTTAGCAAAATATATCACCACATCTCTAGGCAAATTCCTCTGTTTTGCAATCCAAGAATTAACTCTATAAATTCTTTCCACATCCCCACGTAACTCTTCTTTATCAATATTCAAAATAACAGCCAAGTCATTAATCACCATTTCCATCAAATCTTGAGTTTTATCTTCTTTCAGACCCCTTATTCTCAAAGCATATTCCATCTGTCTATACTGGAACATAAGAATATCATCTTGTGAAGTCTCCACTTTTTTCTCCATATCTTGAAATTTATAATCCAAAAGTTCAACTGTTTCTTCAATTTCCTCTACTCTGGAGTCCAGCTTCACAACCACTGAGGCCATTCCAGATAGAGCTAGAAGTATATCATCCCTCAAAATAGCATTATTCTGTTCCTCAGAGGCATTCTTAAATAACCAGTTTCAATCTAGCCCTCTTCATTGATCTGTACATTCTAAACTAACTTAGACTTAAAACATTTTTCTGGACCTGGAAGTTATTTTTTTTTTTTATTTTGCACATGGACTTCTGCATCTAGGTCTTATGCCAATTATGAGAGTGTTGCTTCTTTTATAATTGCTTTGCCCTGAAAGCCAAGGATGATAACTTTCTAATCGTAAATTAGCCACAAGATATATGTACCCAAGCACTGTTTTTGTAATGCCAAGATTATCCTTAGTTAACTTTTCTGAGTTGCAGCAACAAAACACAGTGATGTTGCTCTTTCAAATAAAACAGTTGTGCTGATTGCTAATTCATTTAAAAAAAAAAAATCCAGAACCATCAAAAAGCATCCTCTCAAAGCATATCATTTTTTAACGTGGCATTATCTGTGCTGCCATGGCTGCATGAATCCTTGTAATCCTTGCTATTTATGATTTGGTGTAGTATTGAAATTAACAAACCACATGTATATCCAGGAAACCATGCAGCCATACCAAAAAATAGGAATGCTACACAAATGGAAGGTAAAAGCAGCCCTGCCATTCAAAACCAGAGTTGCCTATATCAGTTATACCAGTGATTCTCAATCTTTTTGTCACCATGGACCTTTTGTGGCCACAGACCACAGCCACGGACATTCAAGACTTAATTCAAGATTTAAATAATAACATTTCTTCAAGCCTTCGTGGACCCCCTGTAATGACATTGCAGCCCTCTCCAGCGATCCGCCAACCACAGATTTAGAACCACTGAGTTATACTGTTTGGTACACATCTATTATTGCTTTCTTCACTGAAATCATTTCCCTGTTATTTTTTGTTTCTGAAGAAATAGATTTGAAATATTCAGCCACATATGTGCTCCTCACTAGGCTACACATCTACTTTGATATCCTGCTCTACAACACTAGTTAAAAGTAGGCTCTGGAACACAACCAAATATTTGGTAGAATCTCACTGTTTTTATGTTTTCTGTTTTTTTTTTCTTAAGAGAAAGACTATCTAAAGTAGGTCAAATGGCGGGAATAATTTGGAACATGTGTTCTTAGGGATTTTTGTCCCCAGGCAAGCTCCTGGGAATGTTGCAGTGTTTGTGACTGAGTTGACAAATGTTTGTCCTGGCTTTAAGCACTCTGGTTCCAAGAATACACTGTTTCCATTACACCTCCACCCTAAAAATATTTCAAAATAAATTGGAATATATCTCAATTAAGCAATTTCTTGTTCTGAGCTGTCCTTCCCAGGAAGCCTTGAATAACTAATAACTACATTTAACAAATGGATTTAGACTATTTTTTCTTAGTCATTGTGCTACTTCTCTGGATGGATTTTTTTTTTTTTTGTTTGCTTGTGCTAGTGCACTTGAGTCCTCTTTTATAAATTGCCAGTAACTACCTATAAAATAGCTTCCAGCACAAACAAAAACATAAGTTGTGTATTGATGTCCTGACAAATGTGAAACTCATTTTAAGAGAGCAAAACATAATTCCTTTATATTCTGCTGTATTTGGGGATCTAGGGTTATAAACTTTTTGGATTTTCTAATTTAAAGTATAATAGAAAATCCTGCCTTATTTTAAAAAAAAGGGTTCATCATTGCAGAAGTATTTTTTTCATTTATTTAAAAGGTGTGTATTGCTGCCCATCTTGTATAATAGGAACCTCCAGATTTCTAGGAATTGTAATCCAAATTGAAGGCTGGGCACCTTGAATTAAAATGAAAAATATTTCTGAATAAAGATACAGAAGTGTACAGTTTTCCAGCAATGGATCGAAACTGAGCTCTGGCAAGACCAAGTGGTTCTGGGTTTGGGGTTCTTTGGCCCCTGGAGAATTGCCACCTTCAGTCTTGGATGGAGCGGCACTGCCCCAAACAGATCCTGTGTGTAATCTGGGGGTTCTCCTGGGCAATTGTGGCCAGGAAGGCCTTTGCACAACTGCGGATTGTGCGACAATTATGCCCTTTCCCTACTCACGGTCACTCATGCCATAGTCACCTCCCATCTTGACTATTGCAGCGTGCTCTACATGGGGCTGCCCCTGAACAGCATCGGGAAACTCCAGTTGGTGCAAAATGCAGCGAGCATGGTTTTGTGCAGACCTTTGTGTGCACATGTGTCACCTCTCCTGTGGGAGCTCTATTGGTTGCTGATTTGCTTCCGGGTAAAATTCAAGATGCTGGCTGTCACCTTTGAAGCCCTTCATGGCTTGGGACCAGGTTATCTGAGGAACCATCTCTTGCCGGTCACATCTACCTGACCCATTAGAGCAGGGAGGCAAGGAATGTTGCGGGTCCTTTCCCCTAAGGAGATGCATCTGGCGGGACCCAGAAGAAGGGCCTTCTCCGTGGTGGCTCCCTCTCTCTGGAACATCATCCCCCAGAGATTAGATTGACACTCTTTAGGAAGGCACTGAAAACATGGTTCTGCCAGTGGGCCTGGGGAACCCAGAGCAGGATGGAGCCCATCAAACGGCTAGTATGAATGTGCTGGGGTGGGTGTGGGTGGGTTATTATTTTATTATTTTTATTCTTGCTATTTTTATTCTTTTTATATGGTGTTTGAGTGGCCATGTGCAAGTAGGCGGCAATATAAATTTTCTAAATAAATAAATAAATAACCCCAGTTTTGGCTGACATTTATACTGTGATGTAGAATCCATGGCATTATGGTTAGTGTGCATCACTTGACCTTTTAGCATGAATGGGATTTGAAATTTTGCGTTTTAAGAACAGATTTAATGTGGCAACTGCATGACAAAACACAGTTTATTTGGTCAGAACTAGCATAATATACAGGTTCCCCTTGTTTTAAATTGGGGTTATGGTCCTCAAAAACCTCACATAAGGTGAGACATTGAACAAGTGGATAAAAATGGCCAATTGCAAGATATAGTATTAAAATTTTGTAACCCAAATGTGCTAATAAGACACATTTAGAGGCCTGTTCTTAAGCAGTACATCACTCCAACACGTTTTCTAGTGTATGGTGAAAACATTTTTTCCATTTTTTCTAATTGATGAATTTCTAATGCCTGAGTTAGAATGCATCACGGCAGTAGAAACAGTAATAGTAATTGCACAGTACAACAGTAAATGCATGAAGGCAGAAAAGGTTTTGATGGCAAAAAGTTTTGTCATGCTTCCAGATTTTTGGTGCAAGTTGATTATGCTGAAACAAACCTAGTGGCAGATTTTTTTTTTTTTCAATTTCTTGTTGCAAAAGAAATCCAGCAGATTTTTGAATGAAAATGCTCAGTTGCATAAAAGCAGATTCACACAAAGCAGGGAAAATGGTGACTTTCTATTAGAAGTTCTAAATGATTAATAAAGGTCTAATAAACGTAGGTTTTTAATAAAGGTCTAATAAGCGTAGGTTCAGTGAAGAAGTGTTATATCTGTCTCTCAGTTTTCCCTCAAGCTCTTTTCTGGTTTTGCAGAAGGAACGCTTTCCCCATTCCATAGTTGCAACATTTCAATAAAAGGCTACCGTACTAAAGCACTAAATCCAATTTTTTGTTATTTTCTTTTCTTACAAGGTATCTATGTCCAGGAGATGGCAGACACCAGTACAGCTAAACTCTACGCTGGATTCCTAGAAGTTGGGGATGAGATACTTGAAGTAAACGGTGCCAAGGTTGCTGGGCTGGGCCTAGCCCGGATCAATGAACTGCTGCTGTGGGCGGAAACGCTCTCCCTGAGAGTGCTGAAGCAGAGGCCTCTTCGGCAGTAGCAGAAGAGGAGACCCTCGGGAGGGAAGCTTGAAGGGGCAGTTTGCCTTGTGAACAGGGCAAGACAGTTCTGGTGCTTACTAAGCCTACCTGAGACGTGGAGTTTGCATCCTTGTCTCAGTGCTTGGATGTGGATGGAGGCACAAACCAACCCCATGGGTTATTCTGTAATGGAAGCTGGTATCTGTTGAATATTTAATTTATGCAAAGATTGGTCAAGGAATAGGAATTAGTTATCTGGCACCTCCCTATGCAAAGAATCGGGGGAAGGGGAGGAGGATCAGGTAACAATTTGTGGTTAAAGACTTCTCTTTTGACCACCAATATCCCCACAAACTCTTTACCTAAAAATTGGAGGATGCTGGATCATCTTAATTCTTTAACTTGTATTAAAGGTAAAGTACCTATAACAAGTTGGGTGTGTTCATAAAAACTTTTTTTAAAACATTCAAGCTGATAGTTTTTCTAGAAATGCAGACATTATTGACTGAATTGGAGAGCTGCTAAAGCATAAGTAATCCCTATTATGGAAATCTTATCTCCCCCCCCCTCTTTATTTACAAGGAAAGATTCTATGACTTGAGAGACTTTAAAGAAGTTAGATATCTTTACCAGAAAATCTACAGTTCCTTTACAAAGCTTAAGAGCCTTTACAGGCATCCACAAATTCTGAATCAGTTTATGTGCTACTATATACAGTATATGCCCAAACTTACTCATGCTGCAGTATTTGTAGACAATTCTATTTGTTCTATTTTAAGTGTTTTATGTTTGCAGTGAAAGCTATTTGACTTTGGATTTTTTGCTCCTTCAGCAGGCTGGAGCTGAGAATTCCTGATGTTGGCAGATTCCCATAGCTTCTTAAAAATACTGAATTTAATTTTTGGAGAAAGATTTCTCAGTTATTACCAGAGAAATTCTCCAGCTTGCCATTTTTCGAGCCAGTTTGAACTTCATATTCCTGTATCTCTCATGTTCAGCTCTTTTCAAAACTTGCTTCTCATAAAGCAGTAATCCTGGGCCTGGAATGTACCATTCTAGAATGCACATGGAGTGAAATGATCTTTGATTTGGTTGTTTGTAGAAATATTCAGGTATATCAGTTTCTAGCTGCAATCTGAAATGGTAGAGTTCACAGCCAGGTCTGTCACCACTCATCATCTTTTGTGTCTATCTTAGAGCCATCTTCTAGTCTCTATAGCTGCAAAGACCAGGTTATCTGTACCCAGAACATGATTGTGACAGGAGAGGCTTCTCTTTTTGATGTATTCAGCCCTGACCCACAACCATGGGTTGCTTTTGACAACACTGGAAAGCCTCTCTACCTTGTTTCACTGTATTTTCTGATTAAATTATTTATTAAAAGCAGTTATGAATTCTTGGCTTGCATCTATGATGGGATAGCTGATTTGTGAAATGAATGAATCATATAGGGTTATATAAAATCAGGATGGCCTACTTTAGAGGGTTTCCACCCCAACTAATTTCAAGAATGCCATGTAAACAATCAGGAAAGGGAGTGGTGACCTAATCCATTTAGCCTTGGCCTCAGCCCATTGCTCACTTCATGTCCAACTAGGCCATGGGTAGGCAACCTTGGCTCTTTTATGACTCATGGACTTCAACTCCCAGAATGGCTGGCTCAGGAATTCTGGGAGTTGAAGTCCACGAGTCATAAAAGAGCCAAGGTTGCCTGCCCCTGAACTAGGCTATGCTTTCCCCATCAGATTAATTCAAGCTGATGTGGCCTTCAACATGATTTAGAGGAAACCAAAGTATTTCTGTATTCTTCCCAAGGGAGATAAGAACTTTCAAGCCATGGCCTTTTCTATCAGCTGAGAAAAGGAAGGAATGAGTAAGAAGCAATTGCCAATGGGCAGGCAAACTCAAAATATTGTTGTGTTTGGGCAGAAAATCTAAAATACATATTTTTAAATATTCTTTATATTTCAGATAAAGCAATTTCAGTGGGAACAAAATCAGCCTCACTGAAAAAGAATTGAAACACTGTGGTTATAGTGGGAGGACTGTTGATTACAAATCCTGTAGTAGCATCCCAATATTGGATATGATTGGCTTCAGCTTACAACCATCAAGCAGATTTCTAGAAAGGAGGCCTTCATATCCTTTCTAGGTCATTATAGCTTCAAATGGTTATAAAATGACAGGTTGTAAAGTGAGGACTATCTGTAGCAGACCAGGTGTAGCAAACCAGCAGGTCAAGAACATGAAAAGCTGGATAGCACTTGGCAAAGACATGATCCACATCTACTGACTAAAAAATCTTAACAGTAGTACAAAACACTAGCGCCACAGATGAACCAGCCACTAGCAAAAACTGGACTGTTTTTTCCAGTGCTTTTTTTGAGAGAAAAAAAAAAAAGGTGCCCGAACTCACACATGTCAAGCAACCCGCCTTGCCTACCATACAAGGTAAGGCTAGCCAAAAAAGGTGCCGGAACTCCGTTCTGGGTGATCTATGAGGAAAAAAAAGCCCTGTTTTTTTTCCTTCCTCAAGGAAAAAAGAGTCCAGTTGCATTTTGAAAAAAAAAAAAAAAACACCTTTGAGAACTAGCAGCAGGCTCCCACCTGGACTTGCTAACCCAAAGAAGGACAGTGCTGATTATGAAAGACCCCACACGGCAACAGCAACAGCCAAAAACCTGCCTCTCTACAACATGGAAAGGCACTGATCACTTCTGTCTCTCTCGGTGATCCTGTAATGGTGGGAGAAAGAGGAAGGGAATATATGGACTTATCTTCATGCTGACGTTCTGAACATCATACGCATGTCAAATAAAATAACTTTTTTATAATTGTCATCTAATTGGGTCAGCAGATATGCATGGTATATTCTCTCCTTTAAAAAGCTTCCTCCCCCCCCCCCAGCTTTAATATGGATTGCAGAACTGTCTTCATTTGTTAGTGAAAAATATAATATTTGGCGCTATGTTAAAAAAAAGTGATAAATACAAGAAATAGGATAGCACTAATTTTAAATCAGATCTCTTTTGCCTTTTAAATGCCCCTCCCAAAATCTAGTATGTATATTTCTGAACAGTACAACTTCAATTCTTGGATAATATAGGCCATGTTGTGCATTATGTATACAGATATATACATATGCTTGCATAGATACTGTAGATTATGTATCTGACAGTAACCTGGCTGAGGAATTCTGGGAGTTGAAGTCCACAAGTCTTAAAGTTGCCAAGGTTGAGAACCCCTGGCCTAGGCAGCTTTTTTTCCCCACAACACTGGAATGTAAAGGGTTCCTATTTTTGTGTTCTATACATAGTATTTTATCATACATTTAATTCTTCTTTTCACGATTCTCAAAAAGTGATCAAATTTCAATCTGTGCTGACTAAGCGTGCTATGCATCCAGTTACTGTGCCTGTTGGAGCGTCTTTTCCATTTTCCCCAATGTTTTTGGAGAAACTTATTGCAACACTTCTCTTTGCATCGATTGTGGAGCTTTCTTGGCAACAGCTTCTTCTGAGATGGCTTTATGACTTCTCTTGTGAATGAATTGCACCCAATGACTGCAGGGGATCTCTGGCTCTACAGCAGTGGTTCTCAACCTTTTTAATGCCACGACCCCCAACCGGTCGTAAGTCGAGAACTACTCAACCGGTCGTAAGTCGAGGACTACTCAACTGGTGCAGCACCGTTTGCAGAATGGTACTTTTGGCGGGCTCAGCAGGGCAGAGACAACCTGGACAATTCCTATTGGCTTTTGAAAGCCAATAGAATTAGACTCTATTCAAGAGAGTCTATTCTATTGGCTTTCAAAAGCCAATAGAATAAAAGGGAGTAGCACAGCTAAGGAAAAGGGGGGAAAAATGGAGGACTGCGTTGTTTGGCGACCCCCGTGAAATGGTCGTTCGACCCCAAATGGGGTCCCGACCCACAGGTTGAGAACCACTGCTCTACAGTCTCGCCCCACTAATTGGACAGGGGTAGGCAAGAAGCTAATGCTGGCTCAGGAATTCTGGGAGTTGAAGTCCACAAGTCATAAAAGAGCCAAGGTTGCCTACCCCTGAGCTAGGAAGTTCCTTAAATAGTGTCCTTTCTCTCTTGTTGCTCCCTCTGGCAGCACCATTTGAGCTGCTGTTTCTCACATACGTCTTCTCTCTCTCTTCTTTCCCCACTTTGCCTAATTTGGCTGGCTTTTTTCAAAGCTCTTCCAGCAGGGCCCAACAGCAGGCGAACATCTTGCTGCAACTGCCAGAGGCTTCCAATAAGACAGAAGAGAGTTGTGATGCAGCCAAGAATATTGGGCTGGCAGCCAAGCCAAGAAGCCACCTGCCCAGTCCCAGTTGTGCTTTAGCTCTTCCAGCTGCCTGCCTTCCCCCCCCCCCCGCCCACCAGTAAGGTTCCTGTTCCCTTGATGAGTAGCTTTACCTTTTGTTCTTCCAATGCTAATTACTTTAGTGTGTCTGGACCGGTTGCCCACAAAGTGTGTGGAGAGAAAGCAGAGCACAGGACCGCCTTTGGCTTCTTGTGGAGCTTTTCTTCTGGGAGCAGAGCTTGTGAACTGGCACATAATTGCTTCCCACTTTTCCCTTGAATGACATTTGGCTTTTGCCAAGCGAAGCCCTCAGGAGGGCAGAGAACTACCTTTGGAGAAAGAGTGGGGGTGGAGGACAGGATTGCCATCGTAGAGTTTATTAGAGACTCCTGTGGTGGACTTAGCTATCCTATTTCCACTTCAGAGAAGGTAAATCGGTGAGCTGAAAGCTAAACAACTTGTCCAAAAACTTGATTGTAAGGCAAAGGTGACAAATAAAGTCCAAAATCTAAAACTACTCTTTAAACCCACTTTCCTTTCCAACAATTGCTGATCTCACAAATGATGGATTATTTCCCCCTTGCCCTCCAGCAGCCATCTCCCCCTCAAATTCTCTTTCTTCTTGGATGCACACATAGAAAGGGTAGGATGGGCTGACTCATACGGACACCTAGGGAGAGAGGAAAATGCACACCAACTCAAATGATGCCTTGCCTCTTTGGCATTTCAGATCTGTTGGAGTTTAACAACAAAAGCAGGAATAAGCCAGATTTTGCTGGGAAGACCCTGGATCAGTGCAAATACAGTAATTCTCTCCTTTATCACCTATTCAGGATAGGCTGGTTATCCTGTGGACTTCATGTTGCCTCGTGCCTCGCATCTATGGCCCTCCAAAGGGCTCCAAGATCACACTACCAAAATTCAGCAGCAACACGGTCAGATTTTTTTTTTTTTGCAAAGACTCTTATTTTGCAGGAACCTTTATTAATATATAGGGCCGTGCAAATAAATTGAAAGAGGTGCTTTGCAAAGCACTTGTGTGCATGAGAAGAGAAGCAGTTCTCCTTGAATCAATAAAGCAGCCCTGTCCTTTTGAAAGCTTGCTTGGGTATTTTGAAGACAATTCTGGTTATCCACGAGTGCTTTGCTGGCAGTCTCAGACATATGAACTGGTCTTTTTTATTGCAATGAGAAACACTGTTCTCCTAGCATTTTTGTGAAGTACCTTCCTCAGATGCTTTGCATAGCCTGCTCCTATGTTCAGTGGACCTAGAGATGTGAGACATAAAAAAATAAGAATAACTGCAAAATGAGTGGTTGAGGGTATTTGGAGACATGTTTTCCCATTAGTCTTGTAATCAGAAGAAAAGAGTTTCAAATGTCTTATGCCCCAGTATTTCTTCCTCTCCACAAAAACTGTCCCCCCACTCCCTCTGCTCTCCCCATAACAATCATTCTAATGTTGCTCTTTTTACAATGCCTCTTTTGTTTCTTGGTGGGCATTCCCCTTGAGATTTCTCCACAGGTCCCTGCCACGTCATTTGCATTAGAAAACAATTCAGCAGCCCAAGCAATGTTCCGCTCACTTAGCTAATTTGCAAAGCACCCGACTGTCATCACTCTGTGGGAGATGTGAACAAAGGGATTTTTGTCTTCTGGCCTGTGACCCAGTCCAGTCGCAAAGCAATAGACTTGTTTTGGTTTCCCCACACATTCTAGAGCCCTTCACTTGTAGTCACACAGGTTTCTTCACAATGTGGAACCAGATTGCCACTGCCATCAGCAAGCAGTGTTGTTCAATTTTTTAATCTAGTTTACAGACTGGAATCCATGGTGGTGTTGCATCAAAGCAGTTTAATGCTGCTTAGGTTTCTCTGAGATCAGTCAAGGTCACCTGTTGCCCTGCATGTTGCACCCAGATAGGTTATTATTATTATTTTTTTGCTACTTAGATAAGTTTAGTAAATACCTTTTTGCTGTCCATTTGCTTAGAGGGCGGATATGTAAATGAAATTATTTACAATGTCCAGATCCATGGATAACGGTGGTGAACAGGCACAAAGGCCAGATTGGTCCATTTAGGGAAGTGGTTCCTTAATGTTTTGTCATTGATTTTTTTATAGGAATATACTTCCTCTAAAAATCCAAACACCAAAGAAGAACAAATGAACAATGAAAACAGTACAATGGAACCTTGGGAAAGGTGACTTTATTAGATTATTTCACCACAAAATAATTACTCATGAATGGTGAGGCTGGCTAAGGAAAAATGACAAATGGGCGGGAAGGCCAAATGAATGCAGACTCTACTTCCAAAAAGCCTGGGAACTTTGGGTGGTCAACTATGGCTTGATAAGTGCTATTTGTCTATTGAATGTTAAGCCTTTCTAGAAGATACAAATACAGCCCTTTCTCCCCCCCCCCCCGCAATTCAGTTATCCTTTTCTCATCTCCATTCACTTTTACTCTCCATTTTATATTCCCTTCGCAAGGCAGCTGCCCAGTTTTTCTCCATATTTCTGTCATGCATATTACAACAGTTTATGCATACCAGATGGAGAAAATGCGCAGATAACAATTGTAATAATGGGGTACTTTATTTTTCAGGAAATCAATTTTACTCAGTAATGCTTTTTAAATTTTGGCCTGGCTGTACATGCTTTTGGAAGGGGGTTTCTTACAAGTATATGGGTACACATTAAAAATGTGTCCTAGGCACACATCTTTGATTGCGAGGGGAGCCTCTGGGAGCCTCTGGGATTGATTTTCTTTGTAGCTGGCAAGTCAAAATTGACAAGAAGGGGAAGGTGGAATATTGCCCAGGATTTTTCTTTGTGTTGTTTTTCTTGTGTGCCTTGGGGAGGTGGCTATCTTGAACTCAGGATTGTAATCCTTTCAGGTAATTAATATACCGTCTTGTATCAAATGAGTGCACCTTGGTTGGCATAAATTGCATTTGGGACCAGATCTGAAGAGAATCCATTTTGTGGTATAATATCCTGGTAAACTGAAGATTCAAATTCCCATTCGATGATGAAGAGGCACAAAATCTCCACCCACCGGATGCAAGAATATCTTTTAAAATAGGAAATTGATGACCTGTGCTCTAAATAATGTGACAATATCAGGATTTATTATTTATTATCTATCCCCTGAAGTGGTTGGAGCAAATGAAAAAAGCAAACTAAAAGAGATCCTAGCCTGTTTTCCAACCAGCTGCAACACGCCTGCCAGTTGAAATCACAAGAAGTCAATCTTTTAAATGTTGGAGTAACATATTTTTTTTGTTTTAATATAGCCCCTGACCCAACTGCACAGCCAGGATAGGAATCAGGGCTTAATCTTTCAAAATTGTGCTATTTATGGAGCAGCTTCTTTGCCTTCATGTCAGCATGTTTTCACCTATGCTGCATTCTCTGTCCTCACCAAAGATAACAAGGCTGTGTTTATATCTTTCACCCAGATTTTCCCACTAGAAATGTTGGCTACAGTTTAACTCTGTGAATGTTTCTTCTGCTATGTTTGAATTCACTGCTAAGACATTTAAAATGCAAAGCAGACAAATGGAAGGTTCCTCTCAACTTCTTTTGGGTGAACCTTAAGTAGCAATTAAAAGAACAAACATGTTCCCAGTGTAGTAAAGCAAATTAAAACAAACATATGCAAGCCAACACATAAGTTGCACCATCACAGCCTTAATCAGCATACTTTGATTAGCTTGCCATATAATGGATAAATACAATATGATCTACAATACTCCCAGCAAAGATATGTAGGGGAAGATCACAATACTGTTACAAAAACATTAATTAATTTGAAATTCTTTTATATGGGAGGGAGGAAGGGAAAGATTTTAGTCTCCATATTTTAGCTAACTTCTCCTTTAAAAGGAATTGAAGATAGCTCAGGCTGATGGGTATTGTCTTCCAAGATGGCTGTATTCATGATGCAATAGGCTGGTGAAACTCTTCAAGCCACTGATAACTATCTCTTTCTTATGATTCTTGGGGGTATACACGACACTGCCAGAAGAGGTCTTATATCAATTTCCATAGGCTATGATTTTATGGGCATTAAGAAGAAAGATTGGGAGCAGATAAGTGTCTTGGTGAATTCAGCTGGTCCAGTTGAGGATCAAGACATAAAAAGAAAAAACAGAATCTTGGATGTGAACAACTGGCTACATAGGTAGTGCGGCTGAGAAGGGTTTGGGTTCCATGATTATAGACGGGGCTATTAGATGACAGACTTTTAACAAGGTTATACCTCATAAAGACTGACAAGGATGTTTTCAATAAGCACCACATGGTGCTCATCATTAAGGGTGTTAAAGAGCAGCAAATGGAAGAGGATGGCAGCAGCCCAGAACCTACTATGCTGTTAAATCCATGGCCAACACCACAGGAGAGAAAGGAAAAAGTGCAAGACTGGAGTGAGAGACTTAGAAATTGGCAGGAAACTATAAATATGAAGCCAGTGTGGAATGATGAAACTTGGTGGGATGCCATGTGATTGGAAGAGTCTGGAAAAAGACAGTTTATTCAAAAGGAACAGGCTCAGTTAAAAAAAGGTGTACTGTGCGTGCAACAACTTTTGAATGTACTTTGATTGGTCCAGAACACAGTGGTGAGATTGCTGGCAACATTGCTCCTTTTGAAGTTACTGCATTGATTACCAATCAGTTTGCCCCTCCCTCCCCCCAAAAAGGGCTGAATACAACTTACAAAGCTTTAAACAGCGTGCCAACGGGCTAGTTCAAGCACTGCCATGCCAAAATTCTTTCTTTGAGCCTTCAAATGATTTAACGGTGTTCATTTTGTACCAACCCATATATAAAAAGGTTGCTTTATATATGTATGCTGTTTCATCATTTTACTCTATTGTGATCCACCCAGAGTCTTTGGACTGAGGTGGGTTGTAAAAATTATAAAAAAGCTTATTGTAAACTATCCAGATAAAAGATATGGACGAAGCTTTTGAGCCAGATGATCACATTTTCAAAGAGGCACATAATAAGGATGATAGATTTCTGGTGGACTGGATATCTGCTGGAAATCTGTGTCTATCCTTTTTTGGCACCTCATTGTCAAAACAAGGAAAGAACAGAGTTGGATGGCATCAAAAGTTAAAAATAAACGTATGTATTTATGCATGTAACCAACTGGGAGGAAAGTGAAAGTTAATGAAACTTTGGAAGAATGTTTCATTGAGTTTCACAATTATAAGGGGAAAGACTAGTGGTTAGCTTTGTGTATTGGATTTCAGAAAAGCAGATTTTAATGAAATCAGATGGAAGGTGGATCAGATTCAATGGCTGGAGATCCTGAAAGAGAAGTGTTCAGGAAAGATGGGAAATCCTGAAAAATAAGCTATGGAAAATGCAATCATGCACAATTCTTACCAGAAGGAAAAGTGGAAGACCAGTGAGGTCACATACATTTTCTAACACGCTAAAAGAAAAAGGGACTTGTATAGGAAATTAGAAGAAGGGCAGGTAACCCAAGGAGGATATAAGGCAATTGCAAAAACAGACAACAAAAACAAACTACAGGGACTATGTCAGAAAAGTTAAAATTGAATCTAAGCAAAGCTTTTAAGAAATGCCACCGACAAAGCAAAGTTTTCAGATACTCAGAAACAAAAGAGATTAAGGTTGTAGGGTTTTTGTAAGGTGAATAGGGTGAACTGGAAATAAGTAAAAGAGCAGAAAATCTTAACTTGCTGTTTACATTAGTCTTCTCTCAGGAAACAAAATTCCAAAAGGCCATCAGTGTATCACTTGTGAAAGAAGAGAGCTTCAATTTTGAAAAAAGAATATTTCACTAGTTTAAATTAATTTGGGTTTCCAGGACCAGATGAATCTGACCCACCTTCCATCCGAGTTCATCAAGAAAGTAGTGTAGGAGATCTCAGAACAGCTAACTATCATCTTTGAGATGTCCAGAAGACCTGGATAAATTCCAGTCCCAATTGTGATCATAAGTCAAAGATTATCTGTATTTAACAGAAACACAGGATTCAAGTCATATATCTCTTTCTTTTCTCCAGGCCCAATTTGGAATACTAAGTCCAGGTCTGGGCACTGCAGTATAAAAGGACATGGACAAACTAGATGCAGTGTTTCTCAACCTTGACAATTTTAAGGCATGTGGACTTCAACTCCCAGAATTCCACAGCCAGCAATGCTGGCTGTGGAATTCTGGGAGTTGAAGTCCACATGCCTTAAAATTGTCGAGAAACACTGATTACTAGAGCAACTTTAGAGGAAGGCTGTGAAGATGGTGAAGGACCTAAAACCAAATCCCAAAAAATAAGGGAGCTGCAGAAGAGATGCAAAAGCAGTATTAGGGTTATATAAATAGTTATCATATAGAAGCAGGAGACTAACACTCTCCTAACACTCTAGTAGGGAAGGCAAGACCTAATGTGCTGGAACAACAGAGGATTCAGATTAGATAACAGGGAAGAATTTCCTGACACTGAGCAACCAACCAGGAGAATAGATTGCCCAATGAAGTGGTATTATGTCATTCACTAGAGGTATTCAGAGCCTTAACAGCCACCCATTCAAATTGTTTTACTATATCTTGCTCTAAGCATGAGGTCAGTTTAGAAAACTTTGAGGTTCCACTGAACTGATTTTTATATCAGATGTATGTATATAAAAGAAAGGAGCGATTTCTTTCCCTGACAGCATCTTAAATATGTAGTAGTATCTAGCCACACTTGACCCCTCTCCCCCTGCCAAGGAAAAGTTTGTTAATACTTGGATGGAAAGAAATTCTACGGTTGCACGACAATCTGAGTAGTTGCAAAACATCCTGGAAGAAGTCAATTGTAAATGACACCTCCGTGAAGGAACCAAAACTCAATCTTGACTTTTACTTTTAGGAGCAGCTTGCAACCCTTACAGGATTGCACAAACTGGCATTTCAAACCCTTACCTGCTATGCTACACCAGCTCTTAAGGCAACTTTGCCAGGTGTAGCATTTCTATTTCCCATACGACAAGCTGAAGGAATCACACTTGTCAATGTCTTGAAAATTTCATGAGCACTTTTCTCTGCTCTATTTACATTTTCTGTCCAGCTAGGTGGGGAGACACCTAGAACATGGCAACTGAAGAGAAAAGACACCCCCACTTCTATAGCTGCTCCTGGCATCTGATCACATTTTCTTGAATCCAATTGAATGAGAAGGTAATTCTGCTTTCCTCTGTGGGATCTTCAAAGGCAGTAATGAATAGGCCACCATAATTACCAACTTAAGCCAAACAGTAGGAGAGTAGTAAATATGTTTAAGCAGCTTTGTACACCTCTCACCTTGCAAGAGAACCTCTCAGTCACAATTCAGTCTAATGGCACTGGGAACAAGCTCCTTCTGTTATAATCAAAATATAACATAAAGGCCTCACACACAAGAATGAACAGCTGCTGTCTACTGCTGCTAGTAGAGTCTTTTGATATACGAAGTAAATGAAACAATAGTGCTGTTCTAAATTAATGGTGAGAGCAGGGGAAGGGGAGGGTGGAAAACTACAGTATAAATAAGCAACTATCCATCCAGTGATTACTTAATGCATGTTAATACACCAACTGTGCCTTAACATTTCTGGGAAATCTGCACGAACATACTTTATTAAGCTGTTGGGATGTTCTTGCCTGCCCCTAGGTTCTATTGCCTGACGTACCTCTAAGGATTCACACGTTTAAGTTATCAAGCAGTCACCATTTCAGGGTTAGAGGCCACTCATATGCCTCCTTTTTAATGGAAAAAGGCATTTCCCTTGCAGATCCTTCAGCAAGTATGAAGATGTCAGCTACCTTTGCAAATAATCTGGCACATCTCTGCAGCAAAAGGGGTTGAATCACTCCTGGAGTAAAAATCCTGCAAAATCTATCACTAGGGAGTTGATGTGAAAGAGGCCAGCACACTCAAAGCCTGGAATGATGTCAGCCAGTTTAGTAGTGTTTTCTGCAAGATATATTTAAATGACCCGGCACACAATATTTCTTTCTAAAGCATGTTGTCTTTTTTCCTGTAGAATCCATTGTTCAATTCCAAACATAGAACATTGAAACAATCGTTTTCTTTGGAGTGGGTCCACGTAGGCTGTCATCTTTTAGACTCGGATGATTGGTTTGCATCTTCTGCCTGGAAGCACCTGGAGCCATGAAGCTTTGTCCTCCTGTGGAAGTGGCACGGGGTGAAGATGCTTCTTTTGGTTTCTTAAGAGCAGCACTTCTAGTCTCGCATCTCAAAATAGTCGTTTCATGGAATTTAGTTCAAAACAAAAACCCAGCTTATTCTGAAGTAGCAGCCGAGCCAGAATTGTCCAGATACACAAAGATATTCTTCATTATGGCGGTACTGAAAAGATAGCCATTCAAAGAGACTTTTGTTAGCTCAATGCTTTCCGTCTTTAGAGAAGTGTAAGGGAGTGGGGCAGAAGAGAGATCAAGTACAAGCAAGATTTCAAGTCAAAACCCACATAAGTCACACAATGATGGAGTGTCAGCACTCCCCTGAAAATATTAAGAGCTTAAGCTTTACAGAAAACGTTTGGGATTTTTTTTAAAAAAAGCATTAAAATATTCTGGTGACACATGCTGCAGAATGTTAAAAAACACACGTTTTGAACTAGGTTCAATTCTTATACTGACTAAAAGTGTGTAACATACAGATAGTCCTTGACTTATGGCTGGTCATGTAACGACCACTCAAAAGTTACAATGGCCTCGGAAAGGATGTTTTACAGCTTGTGAAGCATTTCCAGCCATCATGAAATGTTGCAATGCCTCCCTGCAGTTCCATGACCACTTTTAGGGCACACGGCAACTGGTTCACATTTACCACCAGTCGCAGTGTCCTCTGGTCATGTGACCCCAATTTGCAATGGTTTTTGTTTTGCCAGTTTCTGGCATTTTTCCATTGGGGAAAAAAATCAGGTCAGTCAGTGGTGCGTCGACTTCTGGTCGCAATGGCTTACGACCAAAATTCTGGTCCCAATTGTGGCCACAAGCCGAGGAGTAGCTTTACACCTTTAAGTAATGGTTAAGAAAGTACATTTAGATTTTAAACTCAATCCTTACAAAACATTCAAGAGATCACGTTTCAAAGCATTATTTTCCAGACAGATTTACTGCAACACATGGGTAGTTGAGAGTGAAGAATTGAAATTACGTTGAGTGGAGGGGAAATTACGGCACATAAATAAAATCCCAGGCTTTCTTAAATGAAAAAAAAACTCTCTATGGCTGCTAGGGAAGCCTGACAGCAGGGGAGTTCTTTTGGTCCTGCAAGAATCCATATAATTCTTAGCTGGCAACAAAGAGGGGGTGTTTCACTTGTTGCCATCACTTAATTTGGATATAGTATATTCTTTCAACATGCTGCAAAAAATTCTGGAGCATTGGACAGTATCACAGTATCTTTTGACTTTATTTCTCTATTAGTAGAGAAATATGCATAGACGTGTCTCAATTGGCTTTCAAAATGTCTTTAATTTTTTTTCCAAGCTGTAAATGCTATCCCATTTGCCTAGGATTAAACCAATGTTTTTCAACTTTAGCCATCTCGAGATATATGGACTTCAACTCCCAGAACTCCCCAACCACCTTGAATTCTGAGAACTGAAATCCACATATCTTAAAACTGATAAAAGTTGAGAAACAACTATTTAAACTCTGCTCAGAATACTACTTTGTTGCTCTTACTGATGTTTTTGGGAGCAGAGAAGATTAGGCAGCTACTCTTGAGATTTGCCTCAATCAACTTCTGATTACCTTGTTAGAATATGGACATCAACTAGACCTCACAGATAATTGGACTTCCTCACATGCTTCTGAACAGCAGGTCAATAAGAAATTGAAAACTGGGCCTACAACGCTCCCAGCTATTCAAGAAGACCAACGCTCCTCGTGATTTGAAGAAATCAGGCTTTCATATTGGGAAAATCAAATAGGGAGATCAGAAACTTCTCCCACTCAAAATGCTGGAAGAAACATATTTTCAATCCATGTATCTCCACCCAAAGTCAGTTTAGCAATTGCAAAACTGAAGTTCTGTTAGAAATGTAATCAGCAAAACTTCCTACAAGTGCTCCTTTCTAATTAGCCTAACTTAACACAACAATAGATCAGAACAGAAAAACAAGAACCTACAGGCTCTACGTGCTCAGATAAAAATCTTCAGATACTTAAGATATTACAGCTGTAATAACAGAAATGCAATATCTGAATCTCATTGGTGGTAGGGAACTGGGTGCAAATGAAACTCAGCTTTTGACATCAAAAGCCTTGCCAACTTTAGCATGGGGTTTCTTAATGGAAAAGGAGTCCAAATGAGACACATTAATGCTTAAAGGAACTTTGGTGGAAATCCAAAATCTCTACTCCCAGCAGAATAAGTACAAGGGAACCACAAAGAACAGCAGGCCAAGCTTACACACTTTAAAGTTAACAAAGAAATACACATTACCTTCCAAAATATTCCCTTTCTTGTTATCATGATGTCTGGACAGAACATCCCAAAATTTCATACCACATACATTTTAGGAAGAAAGTGATGATCTTGTAGAGTTCAAGTAAACCACCTTATGACAGAATCAAGGGAAATGGAGCTTTCTTTGTTAACAGGCTGTCGTGGGGAAATGTCCAAAGGTAAGATCCAGGAGAAACCATGATCCTATCTATTTATTAATCTGCAGTTAATTCCACCAAACTATCAAAATGGTAAAATAATGGCAACATTATTTTATCATAAAAGAACTAGAATACTTCCGTATTCTTTTGGAGTGAATTTTGCTACACACTTTTAAGTTCTGGAAACAATAAAGGAGTTGTGCAATTTTGTTTCCTTGTGTGTTTGTGCATCTAGAGGAGTATATATTCTCCCCAAGATGTAAACACAAGACAGAAGGAAGATGCAGATTGCCATTCCCCCCCCCCCATTCCTGCATTTAAATCTTGACATCTATCCAGCAGAAGCATCTCTTAAATTAGCAGAACTCAAATATAAGCTTCTCTTTTCAGATAACTGATAATCAAAGCCACAAAAACACAAGATTTTAGCAACCACAGTATGCCTACTGATTTTGTCTTCTACACTGCAGTAAAACTGAGATTACAGGTCTGAAAAGTAGAGTCACTACAGCTGTCTGATGTACAACACAAACATGCACATATTTTACTTATGGCCTGTATTAGCCTGCCAGGGCCAGTCTGCCTCCCTGTAGCAAAACTGAATTCCAGCCCTATGCCCAGACTTGCTAGGACTCTATTTGCCATTTCCTCTATTTTCAGGAATGCTGAGTATTGAGACTGACTTTAGTTTAGATTTAGGCCTGCAGCTTTCTGTGTATAACATTCTATTGTTCTATTTAACATTAGTTAGCATTACAACAGTGGGTGCAAACTATGTACCCTTGACATTTCCAAGTGCACAGTTCTACTCTGGAGGAAAACAAATATTCTCAGTATGAGTGGCTTTTCCTCCTTTAAAGGTCCATGATTATTTGGCAGGCTTGGCTGTGCTGTAAAAGGCCTGGGAAAGGAATCTTGTAGGTGATGGAATAATTTCTGCAAGATCTGCTTGTGAGTCGACATATATATGTATGTTCGTTTAACACTGGCAAGAGTCCTGTTATGATAAGCAGAGAAAAGGCATCTGGTGGCTCTGCGATGTGATGGGAATGACCGCACAGTGGTTTCTTCCAGTCTAAACCACCTGTCCCATAGCAGAGCATTTGTAGAGTCCAATGTTACAGCCCAGGGAATCCACTTCCAGTGTAAGTAGTATTTGTGTGTATGAATGCCCCATTTCTTCCTTGAGCAAGATAAGGAGGATATGAGAAGAAGAACCACGAGGACAGAGAGTTATGTCACTGATAGCCATCCACAGCAGAACACAGTATCAAACTCTCTTAGGGTATTTTCCGTAAGAGTTTTCTCTGGAGGACAGGAACAGCGCTAAGATGTCTGCACAAAAGGAGCCCAGAAAAGAATCCGAGCCCCAAACTATCACAGCACAAAAAACAGAATAAGCACCACCACAAGGATAACAAGGAGGATGATAATTGCACACCACTGTCTTCGATCTGCCAGTAAAAACAAAATCAAGAGGAAGAGAAATTAGCTGTATACTTGCCAGAGATGCTACTTTTTTCACCGAGAACAATGCTAGAGTTAAGTTAGGACTGGGGGGAAGGGGGGGAGAGGGAGAGACAGCAGTAAGAAAAAACATGATGTTAAGGGAGACCTTCTGCAAAACAACCCACTTAGATATCGGGACACGTCAATCAATATGGTATGCACCACAAACAACTCACTCCTTGATATATCAATTCCCTGAATCAATGGCAGCATATTGCTTTTTACCAGCATTTTTTAATTAATTGTTCTTTGTTTATTACATCATTTTATATGGCCACCCATCTCATAGATGCAACTGGGCAGCTGTCAACACATGAAAAACAATAAAAACATTATCAATAAAACCTAAAAACTTACAATGGACATCAAGAAAAAAAATCTAAAGCCAGTAGGCAAGGCTTGGGCCACCTAAACCTACGACTCTTCTGGTCTGAAGCACATGCAAGTCTTCCATGCTTTGCAAAAGTGTCAGGTGCCAAATTAATCTCTTTTTTATTATTTTAATTTTCTATCTTCTGACTTTAAGGTTGCACTTTTATTTTCTCAAACAGTACAGACTTCGCAGGTCTGAAACAAGTGCTTTGAGACATCCGACTGATGTAGAGGCTGCAGCTGCTGAAAACTGTCTTGCCTTGCATGATGGAAAAATTGACATTTTATTACATTTTTGTTAAGATTTCAGGCTACTTACCATTAGTCATATGGGATACTTTTGCAAGTTTCTTCATAACATTATCTAGCCGAGACTGGGTGCTGTCCACCTCATGAGAGAAATCATCCAACATGCTGCAAGCATAGGAACACTGCATTGATTATGTTCTGGATGGATGTTGTTTCTTCACTAGCATTTTATAGCATCGCCTAACACTGTTCCTGTATTCATTACTGATATAATGGCATACGCATGAACTGAATATTAGAAACTTGAGGTCCCTATGATGCAATGGCCTATGTGCTGAAATTTGACATAAGAAAAGTTAGGCAAGATGTTACAAAAAGTTGTTACCTAACAGAGAAGTAGATATAATTTGGAAGAGTCTTGGAGTCTATTTCCTCATGAGACTTGATTGTAGCTATCATTTCTCTTTTCTCTCTTTCAGTCATTACTTTCTCCACAATTTTCCCTTCTTCATTTATTCATTCCGTCTCTCTCACACAAAGTTCACACGCTCTTTCACTTATATATAAATTTTCTTATACCACAGCCTTCCAAATCAATTATTACAAAAAGTTCCAACTATAAGTTACATAAGACACACGTAATTATCTCCTAACAGTATTAGTAATGGTAAGGATACAAAACCCTTTCCCATTTCAGCCATCTGTCTGTTCGTTACCGTTCTACTCTTATCTTATCTATTGGGGTAATCAGCAGGTATGTTCAAAAATATTTTGTCTTCCTGATGAATAGAAGAGCAACAAGGATAGGGATAATTTCAAATGGGAAATAATTTCTTAGTTCATACTGGCATCTTCCTATCCCATAACTATTTTTATTTTCTAAAAATTCTTTATATACTTAATATCTAATTTGGAAAATAACTGACATTACAAAAATACAAATTGAGGAGTAGTATACATGTTTGTTTTCAAACATTATTTTTTCAGATGTAATAGAAAAGCAGCAATCTTGTTTTTTTAAGCTTAAAGTTAATTGGACAGGATTGGGAGAATTGTAATAATGAATTACTGAAACTCTTTAAAAAGCAAGCAAACTGATTGCTTGAGTCTATTTGTGAGAAGCAATTATCTCCAGAAATAAAAATATTATCATTTGAAATGGTAGATTCTATTAGTAAATTTCCCCTTTGTCTGCATTGGTACTTTTTATCAATGTCTACCACCCTGAATGAATAGTTTCTTTGAGTTCCATTTGTTCATTCCAAAATGTGTTTTAAGGATAAATGACTTTGCTTTTATTTTATTTTTTGTTTGTTTGTTTGTACAGATAAGGACTCATGCTGCTGATTCCGTTTCATGCAAGCAGGGTTTCAATTTGCTTAATACTCACACAGCTTGTTCATCCAACTCCCCTCCAATGCGTTGGGACATATTCTTTAGTACTCCAATACTTCCAGAGACCAGCTCCAACTGTTCATCCTGTTGATCAATGATTAACTGGAACACAGAACAGAGAGGTGGGTGAGGGGACAGGAAGAGAGGAAAGAGTTATGTAGTTCAAATTATGCATCAAAAAGATAATTGGCTTCTGACTGCAAAATGCTCTATCTTCTTGAGCATCCAGAGACTACCTTGAAGAAAAAGTTCATCTTGCCATAAAAATGACTGAAAACTTATCCTTCCCTCCTCTGAACATTTTTTCCTAAAGAAAAAAAATCCCACCTTACAGTCCTGACCAGATCTGAAAAGGAAAACTGAATTCCTTCACCCATGGTTTGTCTAGCTAGACTCTCAGTAATACTTTTTAATTTAAATGGGTATGAGTTCTTGATAAAGTGGAGAATGACACGCCAACATTCAGAGAAGGGACTTCCTTGACTCAAAGCCCAGTTCAGGGATATCTTTAACCCTGAGAATGTGTATCTATGTGTGGGAGAGGAGCATCCTCATTTCTGTGTCTTCGTACAAAGCAGAAAAGGTTCATTCATACTTGCTATCGGTACCAAATATATGTGTCTCCCTGGATTTCCCTTGTTCTTTATTTGGATACTGTGTCAGGTTGTGTATGTGGGACGAATATACAACTGGCCACTCCCAGACACTCTTTGAGAAAGAAATGCTCTTATCACCTTGAAGGCATGATGCTCACTGTCACCTCCTGACTCCCCCAATCTGAAATACAAATGCGAATGCATATGAATCTCACCTATTATCTTAAGAGCCTGTGAGATTTCTGGGTGAAAGCCTCATCTAGAAATCCTATTCTATAAGTGGCTAGTTGGAATCTTTGCACAGAGAGACAGATCCAGACTACCTGCTGCTGTGCTTGCTGATCTTCAATGAAGTGTGAATTTGCAGACTGCAGTTCTCGATCCAAGCGGCTGTATTTATCCGTCCTGGAACTCCAGCTGTGAGTTCTACTTTCTCCCAGAAGCACCTGCATAAGAATAGGAAATACAGGGTCAGTTATTGCATGTTATTGAAATTGAACCCTTGCAAGACAGAGATGCTGTTTGTCCAAAAACACGTGGATCTTTTGTCATCTCCGGATTAGATTCTAGATGGGCCGGCACTCGCTTGAAGCAGTAGACGTTATATTTGAGGGTTCTCCTGGATCCACAGCTACTGCTGGATTTGCAGGAAGAGACTAAGGCGAGGGGATCTTTGCTCAGCTTTGACTGATGCGCTGGTGGCAGTCCAACCTTGAGTGGGACGTCTTGGTGCCAGTAACTCATGCTCTCACCCCCTCTAGGTTAGACTATTGCAACATGCTTTAATGGGGATGCTTCCAAATATTATTTATAAACTGCAACTGGTGCAAAAAGTGGTGGCCCACATACTGACACGTGAGAGTAATACCTACTACAGCTGTACTGACTTTCAGTTGGCTTCTTGGCTCAATTCAAAGTGCTGCTTTTAATAACGTGAAGCGTAACATAAAACATAGATGCCTCTCTGCTATCTACAGGAGTCTCTTTCAGGGAATACTGCACATCCCAAGAAGGGATTTTTTTTAACATTCTCCCCATCTAAGAAGTTGGGAGGGGGAGGGGGAAAGAGAGAATGGAGAAACAGAAGCAATGTTTCTCTGTGCAGCCCTTTTGCTTTTGAATAACGTTTTCCAGAGAAGATTTATTAGGCACTCACTAACTTTCTTTTAGAAAGCCATTACAATAGTATTGTTTAACAGAAATTTTTGGCTTAGGGCTATCATCATCGGTTAATTGACACTTTTTAATCATTATCAATTGTATGAGGGGGGTTTGTTTGACTGTTGTATTCCATTCAGTCTCTACTAAGGGGGATGGACTATTAACACTGTAAATAAATCAACAAACAAACCCACTCTGTTATTTTAAACTGTTTATTAGCTATTTTGATTGTATTTTTTTTATTTAAAACCTCCAGAATGTATACTTGATTATGGGGCATGCAAGAATGGTAAAGCAAATGGACAAATGCAGCATATAAATCTTATGACTCAGACTGATTTCATCACATTTCCAAAATCAGATGTTTAAGACTCAGTAAGTTTCTATTTTCAATGCTGCTGCTGCTGCTGCTATAGCTCAGTTTTCAAGCAGATTATTAAGAAGCAATCTCCTTCTTTCTCTATAAAAGGAACAGTGGTAACAGAAAAAAATCATACTAGTTTGAAACTAAGTTGTTAAAGAGAAGATGAACTATAGTAATGACAAATGGCCAAGAAGAAAGCTCTGCTTATTTTAATCTACATTTACATCTTAACTTTGCTGTTTCCGAACTATGTCAGATCCAGAACAGTATGAACATACAAGATTTGACTATTAATTTTTAGAAAAGCTTATATCTGCACAGTTTATCATGTACAGGCAATACTTAAGAATAATATTCTGTTTATATAGCTTTAAAGAGCACACAAATAGATGTCTGATCACTTGAAATCCAATCAGTCTTGAGCTCTTAGTATGTCCAGGAGAGGCTCAGGGAACTGATTGGCTTACCAGCATCTCTTCTCCATAGCAAGACAAAGGTACTGCTGCTCCACAAACTCATCTTCCACCAAAGCTATGTCTATATTTGGAAATGTACGGTTTCTGTCTTCAGCAGCCCCAGCATTCACTTCTTGACGGATTATCAATGTGAGCATAACAATAATTCCCTCCCATCCATTAATCTAGGGGGAAAGCATGAACCAAGTCCGGTATGCTTTCTGGACTAAGGGAACCTTCCCTTTTAGGTGGGTACAACTAAACACCTAGTCCAGTCACAACTAACGAAGTTGGCATCCAAGATGCAAGGTAATCCAGTTATTAGTACTTACCTGCCTGTTTTTCTTTTCAGCCAGCGCTTGAACAGAAGTATTTGACATTTGATCCTTCATATCCTATTGTTTTTTTAAAAATATATATATATATATGAGTTAGCATAATTGACTAATACGGGTAGTTCAATCACCATAAAATAATTTATGTGACAAATAAAACCCAACTACATTGTCTTTTTCTTGCTTTGTTTTCTTTGGGAATGTTCCAATAACAAAAAACCTTGTAAGTATTAATTCAGGGTCAATAAGCAGATATTCATTTGCATATTTATTTCAGGAATCAAGACTAAATATAATCCACTGGAAAAGGAAATGGCGATGCAATACCAGTATTTTGCCAAGAAAACCAAATGGACATTCACGAACAGGACAATGTCAACATGATGTTGGAAGATGGGCCCTTCAGCTAGGAAACTATTTCACAAGTGCTGTGGAACAGTGGAGGGCAAGTACAAGCAGCGCCAGTGTTTATCATGTGGCTGAGTTAAAGCTGAAAGAATGCCAAACTGCTGATACGGCAAGAGGAAAAAAAAAGTTTGATGCTGCAAAGATATGTACATCACTAGTTTATGGAATGTTGTCAGGTTTACAATCAAACTAAACTTGATATTGCACAGCAAAGTCAGGATTGAATACTGACAATGTAGGAATTGGCAACTTGGAATGCAGTGCACATCAGTGTCAAATCCTTGATGAACAAAAAAAAACATAGAAAAGAAGGAGTAGCCAATTAGCTATCATTATTAGAAAAAGATATGAAACACAGTACCCAAACACAACTTCCCAAGTGACAGAATAATCTCAATTTGAATCCAAGGCAAGCTAATCAGTGTTATAATTCTAAATTTATGTTTCAGCCATAGATGCAAACAAAATATAAGTTGAACAGTTCTATATGTCTGGTAACATCTTGATAAAAAAACCCACCCAAAAGAGACATCATATTAGCTATAGGAGACTAAAATGCTGAAGTTGGAAATGAAGTAACATATGAAATAATGGGGGAATTTGGCTTTGGTGCACAAACCAAAGCCGGAAACAGAATAAAAACAAAAGATAAAATTCATAGAAAAGAGGTAATACAAATGTACAGAAAAATTCTACAAAAAGCATCTCAAAATTGATATGTCTAAAGATTTGATCATGGAACTAGAACCAGACATTCTGGTCAACAAAGTTAAATGAACCCTAAAAATTATTTCTAATGCTAAAGTTCTAGAAACCAATGAAATATTATTTTCAACATCTT
Source organism: Crotalus tigris (assembly GCF_016545835.1). Classification (NCBI taxonomy): domain Eukaryota; kingdom Metazoa; phylum Chordata; class Lepidosauria; order Squamata; family Viperidae; genus Crotalus; species Crotalus tigris. Next base: position 4,886,307 of record NW_024096554.1, on the reverse strand, counting down.
ACAACTTGATAAAGATACAGATAAAATATTACATACAGTAAGTACAGGTAGTCCTTGACTTATAACTGGTCACTTAGTGACCGATCAAAGTTATGATAGAGTCCCCAAAAAGCTCTTATGACCCAGTTCCAACAGCTGCCAACATCAGCATTTGGGGCACATGGCAACTGGCCTGCGTTTATGACCATTTTGCAGTATCATACAACAGTCATTTACAACATTCAGTAACTGTTACTAAAACACAACTTAGCCAAGAAAACAAGGAACCAACAGAAAGGAACTCAACCCTCCCCCGCATGACTCTATTTCATTCAAGGGGAAGAAAGGGGAAACACTCTCAGGCTTTTAAGATTCCGTTATTATGGCCTACTACATCAATAAAGTAAAATACTAGTATTTCTTGTGGTATCTCAATCCTGACAGGGCTTCTTGAAGACCTCATAGCCAGATTAAAAAAAAGGTTGACAAAAAGCAAGCTGGCTAGTTATTATCACTGATACCTTCTGTTTACAAGAATTCAAAGGAGCGATCACTATTAAAGACAATCTTGGAGAAATAATGTTCACTATGACATAAAGAATTAGAAATGATTGACAAATGAGCAAACTACCACAAATATGGAAACCCAGAAATAAAATACTTTTAAAAAATACTTAAAGCAGGCATCTTGAGAACTACTGTAATGCCACAGTCTAGAGACCCAATCCTCCCTAACTGGTATAAAGGCATTTTGTTTTTTGCATTTTCATGAATTCTGCCTTACAGTATTGAGGAAAGTGATGGATTGTCATTGTAGAAAACGAGAAAAATCCTGTTTTATTAAAACAGAGATAAATATTGGAAGCTATTTTTATGACCTGCCCTCAGAAACATTGCATTGCAGGACCAAAATTCTGTTTTTGTTCATGAACAGCAATTTTGTGAGATATCTTCATTTTCTGTTTAATTTCATGATGAATTAGGCTGTTTATGCTGTAACAAATAGGTAGAATTTTTTTGCACTATATCATAGCGTGGCCTCAAGAAAGCCAAGTGTCTTACCCTAACCACTTGCCGAGTGCTTGTGATGAAGGCTTTTCTCACATCTAGTTCTGTGGCATCAAGATTGAATTTCCGAGGATTTGCTTCAACAATGCGTTGAGAATAATCAGTTAAGGGATTACATTTCAAATGCAGTTTTTATTTATATATTTTCATGAAACCTTTAAAAATTAATAGTGTTAGTACACAAGGAAAAACTGTTCTATTAGCATTTTTAAAACTGCTATGCTCTTATGACTTGCTTTGTTTCCTGTTTTGTAAGATCCTGGGCTAAAACCATTATTAACAATGCTACATAATTCAATTTTGATGTCTTTTGGTGGCTAGGTGCTTCTTAGAGTTACACTATTAAAAGTATTTTCCTTTAATAAGGTTCCATTTGTGACTACAGACTGGGTAAAAGGAAAGCAACATATATATATATATTTGTTTTCTGAGGTTTTCGCGGGTATTTGTATATAGGTCTTTGGTTGTTCGGGTTTTCTCCCACGTAAAATTGGAAGTGTCTTGGCGACGTTTCGACGAAGTCCCATTCGTCATCTTCAGGCTGGTGCTTTCAGCTTCGTGCTTTGAGCAGCAATGTGTGGTCTTAGCTGTTTCTTCCTTTTAACTGCCAGTGGGGGTATGAACTGATTGGGTGGGAGCTTGGCTGTGTTCTGATTGGGTGGAGGTGTGTTCTGAATGGTTAGGGGCTTGGCTGTGCTCTGATTGGCTGGGGGAGTGTTCTGTTTGGTTGTGCTCAGGTTAGTCTGAGTTGCAGAGGGGTTTAAGATTTTGGGCTGCCTTGCTATTTTCTGGCTTCGCGTTCGTGGTCGTGCCTCCTCTTCATGGAGGGTGTCAGTTTGCTTCATGTATGGATTGGAGGGGTTTAAAGTGGCTAATGATGCAGCTGTGGTCTGGCTTCTGGTTTGTGGTCGTGCCTCGTCATCGGTGTGGCTTTGGGTTTGTTTTTTGCGTGGATGTGTGTGGTGACATCCTGTGTGGTTTTTGTGAGTGTGGGTCTGGTATCATTTTTTGTGTTAGGGAGTCGTTTGTCAATAAGGGCGGGTTTCCAAATGGCTGGTAGGCGGGAGGTATCATCTCGCTTGTTCATGCTGTGTGGGCGTTTTTCTATCTCGATGGCTTCTCTGATTATTCTGTTATTAAAATGTTCACTTTTGGCAATGGTTCTGGTATTTTTAAAGTCAATTTCATGTCCTGTGGCTTTAAGGTGTTGGACCAGGGAAGATGTTGGTTCCTCTTTTTTGACTGAGTTCTTATGTTCTTCAATGCGTGCACTTATTCTTCTGTTGGTTTGTCCGATGTATGTGGTGGGACAAGTGGTGCATGGGATTTCGTATACTCCTTGATTTTCTAATTCAATTTTATCTTTGGGGTTTCTAAGGATGGTGGATATTTTTCTGTTTGTGCAGAATGCTGTTTTGATGTTGTGTTTATGGAGGATCTTACTGATTCTGTCTGTGGTGCCTTTTATGTATGGGAGGAGGGCTTTGCCGTTTTCTTGTTCTTTGTCTTGGATTTTAGTGGGGGTTTCTTTTTGGATTAGGTTTGTAATCTTATTTCTATGGAATCCATTGGATGTTAGTACATTGGTGAGAGTGTGTAGTTCGGGTTTTAGGTGTTGTTCGTCAGCTAAGCGTTTTGTTCTGGAGATGAGTGTCTTGGCTACAGAGTTGATCTGTGCTGGGTGGTGGTGTGAGAGAGCGTGCAGATAGCAGTTTGTGTGTGTTTTCTTCTGGTAGATGGTGTGTCCTAGGGAGCCATTGGATTTCTTGTAGACTAAGACATCCAGGAAGGGAAGTTGGTTGTTAGCTTCTGTTTCCATGGTGAACTGTATTTTGGGGTGTAGGCTGTTGAGGTGTGTGAGGAAGTTGTCCAGTTTTTCTTTCCCATGTGGCCAGATTATGAAGGTGTCGTCTACGTATCTGAGCCAGAGTTTGGGTTTGTGATCCGATTTTTCTAGAGCTTGGGTTTCAAAGTGTTCCATGTAGAGGTTGGCAATGACAGGTGAGAGGGGTGATCCCATGGGTGCTCCTTCTGTTTGTTTGTATTTTTGTCCATTATAGATGAAGTATGTGTTGGATAGGCAGTGGTTGGTCAGAATCCATCACCTCACACGTAAAAAACTCATTCCAGTTTATAGAGATCATAAAGAAACAAAACTTACAGCCCAGCGACCTACTAGTGAGCTTCGATGTCATATCCCTCTTCACCCAAGTGCCTATCAAAGAAGCCTTGACAGCTATTCAAAACAAATATAACCCCCCCAAACACATCTTAGATCTGACCAACCACTGCCTATCCAACACATACTTCATCTATAATGGACAAAAATACAAACAAACAGAAGGAGCACCCATGGGATCACCCCTCTCACCTGTCATTGCCAACCTCTACATGGAACACTTTGAAACCCAAGCTCTAGAAAAATCGGATCACAAACCCAAACTCTGGCTCAGATACGTAGACGACACCTTCATAATCTGGCCACATGGGAAAGAAAAACTGGACAACTTCCTCACACACCTCAACAGCCTACACCCCAAAATACAGTTCACCATGGAAACAGAAGCTAACAACCAACTTCCCTTCCTGGATGTCTTAGTCTACAAGAAATCCAATGGCTCCCTAGGACACACCATCTACCAGAAGAAAACACACACAAACCGCTATCTGCACGCTCTCTCACACCACCACCCAGCACAGATCAACTCTGTAGCCAAGACACTCATCTCCAGAACAAAACGCTTAGCTGACGAACAACACCTAAAACCCGAACTACACACTCTCACCAATGTACTAACATCCAATGGATTCCATAGAAATAAGATTACAAACCTAATCCAAAAGAAAACCCCCACTAAAATCCAAGACAAAGAACAAGAAAACGGCAAAGCCCTCCTCCCATACATAAAAGGCACCACAGACAGAATCAGTAAGATCCTCCATAAACACAACATCAAAACAGCATTCTGCACAAACAGAAAAATATCCACCATCCTTAGAAACCCCAAAGATAAAATTGAATTAGAAAATCAAGGAGTATACGAAATCCCATGCACCACTTGTCCCACCACATACATCGGACAAACCAACAGAAGAATAAGTGCACGCATTGAAGAACATAAGAACTCAGTCAAAAAAGAGGAACCAACATCTTCCCTGGTCCAACACCTTAAAGCCACAGGACATGAAATTGACTTTAAAAATACCAGAACCATTGCCAAAAGTGAACATTTTAATAACAGAATAATCAGAGAAGCCATCGAGATAGAAAAACGCCCACACAGCATGAACAAGCGAGATGATACCTCCCGCCTACCAGCCATTTGGAAACCCGCCCTTATTGACAAACGACTCCCTAACACAAAAAATGATACCAGACCCACACTCACAAAAACCACACAGGATGTCACCACCACACATCCACGCAAAAAACAAACCCAAAGCCACACCGATGACGAGGCACGACCACAAACCAGAAGCCAGACCACAGCTGCATCATTAGCCACTTTAAACCCCTCCAATCCATACATGAAGCAAACTGACACCCTCCATGAAGAGGAGGCACGACCACGAACGCGAAGCCAAAAAATAGCAAGGCAGCCCAAAATCTTAAACCCCTCTGCAACTCAGACTAACCTGAGCACAACCAAACAGAACACTCCCCCAGCCAATCAGAGCACAGCCAAGCCCCTAACCATTCAGAACACACCTCCACCCAATCAGAACACAGCCAAGCTCCCACCCAATCAGTTCATACCCCCACTGGCAGTTAAAAGGAATAAACAGCTAAGAGCACACATTGCTGCTCAAAGCACGAAGCTGAAAGCACCAGGCTGAAGATGACGAATGGGACTTCGTCGAAACGTCGCCAAGACACTTCCAATTTTACGTGGGAGAAAACCCGAACAACCAAAGACCTATATATACATACATACATATGTATGTATATATACATACATACATATATATATATCAACTTTATACCCTGTGTAAATGTACAAAGGTATCCATTTATAAAGTGTATGTCTTATACTTTTACAAAGGACAGAAGTTATATATTTCTGGGTTCAACAACTGCTCCAAAATAAGTTGGATGAGAACTTGTAATTATTATACTGAATAATTTTATAGAAAAACCATTTGGTTGCTTGCCTAGATACTATGTGAGTTTATTTAACTATTCACACCAAGAACAAAAAGGATATTAATTGTTTCATCTAAATCTTCAAGATCCCACTCAATGCTCCTTAAATTGTTCCTTAGCTCATTTGTGGTCCAGTCAATTTCTTCTCTTGTAGCTGTTGACGGATCTTGTAGGAGTTCTGTCCATCTCTGGAACAACCCCTGAGCAGTATTAACTGCCTTCTGAACTTCCCTGGAAGTGAAAGGAGGAGGAAAATCCTCATGAGTGCTCACATAGATAAGGTGTCATCATATAAACTATAAGTATCATGATATGAGACTGTATGTTTCCAGTAAAACTTCACTTTATAGACTAGTGCAGGGGTAGGCAACCTCGGCTCTTTTATGACTCATGGACTTCAATTCCCAGAATTCCTGAGCCAGCAGTGTGTTGGAAGGATCTCATGGAAGTCCCTTCTTAGAAATAATGACACAACACACAGGAATGCCAAGAAAGAACTTGGTCAGATTAATTCAATCCTATGGAAGAAATTCTGAGGAGAACAAACAAGGAAGCAAACTCTCATCAGTTTCAATTATCTTGGTTGCAGGAAAAAGAAAGCAACAGTAAAAGATGTCTTTTTTCCCACATCAACAAAGTACAGTATAGACTTTTCTCATTCCCCCCTCCCCTTTAAAATGTCTTTGACTAGAGAGACCTTGGTAACAAATTAGAAAAAAGGCTTCTCCAGTTTATAACACAGGGCCTTTAGTTCCAAAAGGACTCATTCAAAATTAGCAAAACATTCACAGAATGCCACTTACGCAGTAGCTTATGGCTGTTATGCACATACTATAATGAATTCAGCATGCGAAATAAGGAAACAAAGTACAGTATCTTTTAGTAACAATGATAGCGCATTCAGTATGCGGCAATAACAGCATTCCACAACCAATTATAACTTGTGCAAAAGACAACTGAACAAGCAACAAATCACAAATTACTATATTTTACTGCACCATACAAATTTCCACCTGGAAAATTATATTGAAAATCAATATATCATTTCAAAATGTGGGCAGAGAAAATAGCATTTGTTAAATTAAATTTGAAGAGGCAATAAAAACATGTAAACTGTACATTTACATCATAACATTAATTTCAAGGAATTTGCTGTATGTCAACCTATATGTGAAGCACATCCTCTATCTCAGCACAAAAGGTGCTTCAAATCATAAGAGGACAGATTGCAATGCTTAGAAGACACATGATCATGCTACCAAATGTTATTGTTACTTCTTTTAATATAATCTTGCACATAAGTTTTTGATTAGCTTTTCCTCAACCTAATGTCTTTCAGAAGTCTTAGATTATAACGTTTATTATTCCCAACCGACATACTAATGATGGCTGGGGATGGTGAGGGTTGGTGTCCAACACATCTGGAGAGGATCAGGTTAAGAAAGCTTAATATAGTAATGGAAAATAAAAATAATTGAAAGGTTGATTAAAACTGAACAATATGCAATCTTCTTGCCTATCCACATATGTGCACATATTGTACTCTCTATTTAATGCATTCTGAATGTACCAATCTTTCTTTCTTACAGTAGCTTGTTTGAATGCTTCAGCTATAACAGTATTTTAAGGCAAAAATATTTAAATGCATATTTAAAGATATATGCTTTAAAGTTGTATATTTATGTATATGCCATTGAAAATGACCAGGATATAAAAGTATCTTGCTGTGCAAATGGAAAGCTCATAATCCTGGCCTAAAGACAATATTGTAGCACAATGATCAGTAACCTTCTGCTGACATGAAGCCAAACAATGTTGTAGGATAAGAACAAGACTCATACTGGAATGATGATATGGAGGCAGGACCATGATTTTCTTCCTGGGAGTTAAGGGAGATTTGGGAGGAGGTGCAGCGTTTGTTTTTAATTCTCTTAAATCATTTTGGGAGTTGAATTATATTTGTATGCATTACACATCAAAAGGTCAGGAAACCATTCTTTGATTTTTGGTAACCTTATAAGGAGAAGGCCAAGTGGTATAAAATAGGGAGTAGGAGGACATATGAAGCCCTGGTACCACCCTATTCCATAGTGTGCCATTCTGAAATATTGTCTCCAGATATAGCACTGTCATTTAACTATCTTTAATAGATATTTACTGAAACTTTCTTGCATACATCCAACCAGTTTAGGAAAATAAACTGCTACATCAAACTGAATAATTTGGTATGTCCTGGATCAGCTATTACCCAGTTTAACTGAGAGAACTCTCCTATTTAGATTGTTTTCCCCATTTCCACCATTCTTTTTCATTGTTTAAATCTTGCATTAAGGTAGTCAACGGTACCTGTACACATCTCCATGCTTCATAACGCAGACTAATAAATCAAAGAAGACAGAGCCAACCTACCACCCTCCTTAGGATTTTAGCTAGCACTGCTGCAGACAAGTTTGTGCCTGTAACTTTATCGAGGTGTTTGCCAGATAGCATGGAAAGTTGGCTTCGACAGACGAAGATTTGCTTCTACAGTACTAGCGAGCCGATCCACCGAAAAGGAAGTGACACCTTACAACTGCATGGACCATTTTTACAACATTTCCCCTACCTCTTTAACTAACCGCACGTACTGTGTACACTGTAACATGGAAGAGAAAAACCCAGCACAGCAGGAAGATTATCCTGCACGGAGGGGAACAGGAAAACCCTCCGAGAAATAAAGACAATCAATGGCTTCACGTCCAACGGGGTGCAAAGTAAAACTGGCACGATTTCAAAGAAGAGGACCGATCCTTCTTCGACTAAGACGCAGGGGAGAGGCAAGCTGGACTAGGCCGGGAATACCACCCACACCCTGGCAAGGCCTCCTCTTCCTCCACCACCGCACCGCCCTCTCCTCCTTGCTGTCCATCCACCCACCCTTTCACCACAAAGAAGGGGTCCTCCATGGACATGACGCCTGGCGCCCGTCGCTGAGCGGGCTTGGCTCGTAGTTGTCCCCCACGCCGTGCCGAGTGCTTCCAAGGCTTGCAACTCCCCGCTCGCCCCTTCCTACGGGTTAGAGCGGCGGCAGCAGCAACACCTCTCTTCGCCCGCTCGCTCCTCTCTCCACTCTCAGCGGGTTTCAGCACCCTTGGCCCTTTCAGGAGCCCCTTTCACGTGAGGAGGGAAAGCGACACTCCCTATTGGAGCAGAAGAACGTCCACCTCGCCCCACGTGATGATGTAACACGGGAGGCTCCGCCTTCCCGTCTGAGCGTGCGGTCGAATGAAAATGCGCCGGGGAAAGGAGGGGTTCGTAAGTAATCTGGGGGGGGAGGGAGGAGGAGGAGGTATTTGTTGTAATCTCAGTTCATTGGGTTTCTGTGACATGCAGGCAGGTTTTTAAAAGTTCTCTTTCCAAAAGAACTTCTAGGGCCCCAATGGCAATTCTTATATTTATTTATTGCATTAATATCCCACCTTTCCTCCTGGGCTTAGTATAAAGCATTTCTTCCAGTTTTATGTTCAGGACAACAGCCCTGTGTGGACTAAGAGAGAATCACCTAATGAGTTTCCATGACTACAAGTGAATTTGGGTTTCCTGTGTCCTAGTCTAACAATTTACCTAGCCAAATATAAAACTACTGTATCTCAAAAGGAAAAGGTAATTGGTAAGTCCTGGAATTGGACTACCATACTGGACATGCAAAATTCTGGACTACTAGTTAACAGCAGGGACTTAAAAGCACTTTTGAAAAGTACTTTTCATTTTTGTTGCCCAGTTATGGTATCTTTATAGACATTTTAAATCTCTCTTTAAATTAGTTTTATTCTTTCTATAATGTCTCTCTTTTCTGATACATAAAACCATGGTATATTTAAGCATGGTTTATTGAATAAATCACAACAGCTGATTCATGCAATTACTTTATGAACTGCAATAGCCAAATTCGCACAATACTCTCCAACATATTTTGACTTAGAATATTATGCAAACTTAGACAATATATCATTCCCAACTTTTGTTTTGTAAAGAGCTGCTGTCATTATCACATCTTATCCAACCAGAAGATATATGTATTGGATATTTACCCTCTAACTCAGGGTGATGCTTCTGAGGAAATGGATTTAAACTATGTAAGTATTTCTCAGGCTTACTTGCATTTGTGGACTATTAAATAAGAATTAAGAAAATATAGAGAGACCAAAATAACAAAATGAGTAATCCCTCCCTGCTTTTGATTTCATCTAATAATTATAATTCCATTTGTTAATATTTTCCTCCCCCTGCATTTTAAAAGGCCTTTTATCATTGCAACAGAATGCTTCTCTCCATTTATGTTTTACTTCCCCAGCAGCTACTCCTGGCTTCAAATTTTGTTTGCACAAAACAAGAGAATTTCCTATTTTTAATATATATTGTTTGTACATGTTTGTTTCACTAACCTGTAGTTTGTTTAGTTATGGTTTGTTAAATTGGATGCATTTGCCTAACACAGGGGTAGGCAACCGAAAACGCTCAAAGAGCCACTTGGACCCGTTTCCCACCGAAAACAAAACACCGGGAGCCACAAAACCCTTTTGATATCTAAAATGAAGATAACACTGCATATATCCTTTTTTACCTTTATTATAGGTGTGTGTGTGTGTGTGTGTGTGTGTGTGTGTGTATGTGTATATATATATGTATGTATGTATGTGTGTGTATATGTATGTATGTATGTGTATATTCCATAAATGGAATGAATAAAGCGCGTTCACCAGGAGAGTTTAAAGTTAAAATACTTTAATTAAAGTATTTTACTATATTAAAAGGTTGCCAAGCTTTCGTTGGGAAAACTCCCCAACATCTTCAGGGCTGAGAGACCGTTTCTAACAAGGTGATTCAAACGGGTTCCATAGACGTCTGCACGTGGTTCCTAGACTGTGCTAGCATTCTCTGCTGAACAGCTGATAGGTGGGAGGGGGAATCGGAGTAAAGATTTCTTCCGTCGTTCTCTCGAGCACTTTTGTTCACATTTCCGTCGACCTCAGGGGGTATTGTTAAAGTTATGTTCCGCCCTCTCCCGGCAGTACTGGCTCTCGTTGCAGTGGGGGGATTTAGTTTGATGTCATTGTGTATCCTACCATGGAGGCGGGGCTTCATCGGCTGCAATTTAACATCTTTCCTCTGCTGCGTGCTCCCGTATTTATCTTCGCTCGCATGTACAAGCATCAACTGGATGTGGTATTTTTCAATGTTTGAATCATCCTCCTCCATCATGGTGTCCCCCATGCTCATCTTCCCTCGTAGGTTAATATTCAAGTTAAATCCCCCCCCATTTCTGTGAGCAAAAGTCTGTTGGTATTTGGGCAGATTCCCCGCTCATGTTACTTTCCCTTTTATCAAGCGAACGGGTCATCATCACATGTTTTTTCTCCCCTCTCTGTATGGGATATCCACCTTTATTATTATTATGGGTAGTGCTAAATTTAGTGGTTCTATCCTCAAATTTCTTAAGCGCTCCAATGTCATTATTGTTGTTTTCTCCAATTAAACGGGGTGTGGTTTCCCCTTGATATTGTTGGGAGGTTTCTGGGTAGTCTATATCAGATTGTTTCTGGTAGGGAGGAGGTGTAGCTCCTGGTTTAGAATGTTGTGGATGTTGATTGTAAGGTTTGTGATATAAAGGATGATGGTTTGAGTTCCATTTTCGTAGCGCTTGTTGTGCTGGGTGCAAGTCAATGTGACGATTGATTGAGTTGTTATTCGAGAACCAGGCTTCTTTTAGCAGCCGACCTCCCTTCGTGGCATCACTGGCTATGATAAGGGTGTTATTGAAGTCAAACTGATGGCCTTGTTGTGCCATATGCATCCAAAGTTGTGAGTGTGGTTCGCCTCGTTTTATGGCCAGTTTGTGTTCGTGGAGGCGAGTTTTCAAGCGTTTGGCTGTTTCTCCCACATAGTTGCCTTCGCAGTTTTTGCAGTTGATCTTATAAACAATAGAAGATTTCTCCATGGTAGGTAGGGGGTCCTTTGGACGCATAATTTTTGATCGTAGGGTTTGGTTAGGTTTGTGAGCTACTTCTATACCATGGGGTGCTAGTAGTCTGGCTGTGGCCTCTGAGATGTTACTTATGTATGGGAGGGAGATGCGTGTTTTTTGTAGGGGGGAATCCCTTCTTCGTTGGGTGGTCTGGTGCTGGAAAGTTGTACAATGTCGTTTGATAAATTTTAATGGATAACCGTTATATATGCACGTACGGAAGAGGTGTCTCCTCTCTTCTTTCTTATATTCATCCGTGCTGCAGTGGGAGTCAACGCGTTTAAATAACGTTTTTATGCAGCTGATTTTATGGGAAACAGGATGATTACTCTGGTAATGGAGGATTCTATCCGTGTGGGTTGGTTTACGGAATACCTTCGTATGTAGGTATCCATCTGGTTGACGGTGGATGGGAACATCTAAGAAGGCAAGAGAATTGTGTCTTTCTTCCTCTACAGTAAACTTTATGTCAGAGTAGATGGAATTTAATATTCCCATAAATGTAGTTACATGTTGTCTTTTGACAATGGCAAATGTATCGTCCACGTATCGAACCCAAATTTGGGTTGGTATAAAGTCATAGCCTTATGTTCAAGCTGTTGAAGGACTACCTCAGCTATAATACTGGAGATGGGGGAGCCCATCGGGGTTCCTTTTATTTGTTCATAGATGGTACCTTGGAATGTGAAATAAGTCTGGAGACATATTTCTATCAATTTCACGAGGTCTTCCGTCTGAAGGGAATCTTGGTGATGACTTTCACTCATAGATGTCAAACGTTCTTTCAGGACAGAGATGGCTAAGTCCTGGGAAATGGAGGTGAAGAGAGAGGTGACGTCGAACGACACCATCATCTCATCATCCTCCACCCTAAGGGTCTTAATTCTAGTTAGAAATTCTTCTGCAGATCTGACCATGGTGTTACTGCCATCTACGAAGTGGTTGATGCGGGTACTAGCAATTGCTGCTCGAAGCACAAAGCTGAAAACACCAGCCTGAAGATGACGAATGGGACTTCGTCGAAACGTCGCCAAGACACTTCCAATTTTACGCGGGAGAAAACCCGAACAACCAAAGACCTACATATATATATATATATATATATATACACACACACACACACACACACACACACACACACATTAAAAATAAAAGTAAAAATATGACTCTTGGGAATATCCATACTATTAAAACAATGATCACCAAGAGAATGCTTTAAGAGAATAAAATTACATACACACAAAGGTAAAAAAAGGATATATACAGTGTTATCTTCATTTTAGATGTCAAAAGGGTCTCTCTCTCTCTTTGTCTCTCTCCCTCCCTCCCTCTCTATCTGCCCTTGGTCTGCCACTCCTCTTCCCCCACTCTCTTTCTTTCTCTCTCTCTCTTTCCTCTCTCTCTCTCGCTCCCCCTCCCTCTCTCTCTCTCTTTCTCTCTCTCTCTTTCTCCCCCCCCCATCTGCTGCTCACCTGGCAAGCTTCAAGCTGTTGTCCAACAAGCTCAGGAGTATAAAACCTCGTCTCTTTTATGACTCATGGACTTCAACTCCCAGAATTCCTGAGTCAGCCTAGCTGGGCTAGCTAACTCTCTCCTGCCCTTCCTGCTTCCTGCTTCCTGCAGAGAGCAGCAAAGGGAGGAGCTGCTTCCTGCTTCCTGCAGAGAGCAGCAAAGGGAGGAGCTCCGCCCACTAAGCTTCTCAGCTCCTCGGAGAACACTGTGAGTGCACTCTCTTTTACACACACACAGAGAGAGAGAGAGAGAGAGAGAGAAGAGAGAGAGAGAGAGAGAGAGAGAGAGGGAGAGAGAGAGAAAAGCAGGGAAGCGCAATTGCGTCTCTCTGTCTCTGTCTCTCTCTGCAAAGGCAGAGGAGGCTGAGGGGAAGGCTCAAAGAGCCGCATGCGGCTCCGGAGCCGCAGGTTGCCGACCTGTGGCCTAACACATTAAGTTATAAATTATGATTTAGAAATCAGTGTCCTGGTTCAACATTATAATAAGACTAGCCTCTTGAGCTACTTCATACCATCAAGATACTGCACACACACACACACAAACATTTTTGAGTCAGTTTTTGGCTTCTGGGCTCATTCCTGCAATTTTTTTAGCAACATTTCAGAAGTGGTTTAAGTTGCCTTCTTCCCAGGGCTGAGAAAGAGTAACTGGCTCAAGGTCACTCAGCTGGTTTTGTGTTTAAGATTGGAATAGAACTCACAATCTCCTGGATTCTAGCCTGATGCCTTTTAATCACTATATCAAACTGGCTCTCTAAATAAAATGCACTACAGGGAAAAAGAAGATTGATTGCTCTCCCTGTGAAATTATAAAAATCTGCCTTATCCAATTGTATCTCCATACTGAATCCACTCCAACCCACTGGCACAATGCAATCTGCCTCGGGGCTTCATACCTCTTTCCCATGGACAAAATACATCTAGCCTGCTAAAATTAATATTACAACATCAATGTCTCTCATCATCAATAAAAACCAAGGACCAAACTGTTACACAGTAGGATGTATCTTACTAGATGTTGTTACTCTCATTCATCAAGGAGGTCAGCATACAGCCTTGACTGTATGTCCATCTTTTACCAATGCACAGATATGCTGTCTCTTGACATCAAAGGCACTTTTCAGTCATTAAACTTGCATCAGGAGCAGTTCCACCATGCAGCACCAAGGCTGCCCCAGTTTCTTGTTCATACCAAGGAAAAATTCCCGAGACCCTCTCACTCACTTTTTTCTCTGTTCCTTCCCTGCTTAAGCAGCTTGGATTTCTGAATGAGGTTCCTACTTTTACTAGGAGGCTACACTGTCATAAAACAAAAAAAAATGGTGTCTTTGTGCCTTTTTTTTTTAAAAAAAGAACAAAAATGGTCAAAAATTACTGGACCTTCCTTCATTTTACAGGGCACTGTCTATTCCAGGGGTGTCAAACTCAATTTCATTGAGGGCCACATCAGTATTGCGGTTGCCCTCAGGGGGCCAGGTGTGTGTGGCCAGGATGAGTGCAGCCTACTGGGTAGGCGTGGATGGAGTGGGTGTGGCCTACTGGGTGGGTATGGCCAGCTCTACATCATTCGCATCAAGGGTGCCTGTGGGGGCCTGGGCAGGAGTGAGATAGATCTCACAGAAGGTGGGACCAGGGCAAGTTCCAAGGCATGATCCACTGGAAGAGCCTCACTGTTCCTCTCAGGCCATGGGGGGGTGGCTTATGGAGATAAGACTGAATGCATTTCAGCATAGATGGCCACCACAAAATTGTACATTGGCTCCTGGTTGGCCGTTCCCTCACTGTTTCCAGGATGGCTTCATGGGCCACATGAAACCACTTTGCAGGCCACATCCAGCCCACGGGCCTTGTGTTTGACATGTCTGGTCTATTCTGTTAGCTTCTTTTGTTACATTTTTGCCTGACCTATTTGCTTTTGGTGTGAATTGAAGCGGAATTCCCAAGGCCTGGGTCCCACTGTCCTCTCCCTCAGGTATTCCATTGTCACCCAGCACTAGGTTATTAACAGCAGAAAAACTGTTACTAAGGCTTTTTCCTCCCAAGTAAAGTTGAAAGAGAGGGGGACTGTCTAACTCCTTCCTCTCTTTATCTTCCAAAAACGGTCTCCTCTGTTTGGGCTTCTGCAATATGCTTTCACGGGATGACAAGACTGCAAAGATGCACCGCAATAGGATTCCTCTCATTGGTAAGAGAAACAACAAAACCCAGCAGCAGTTCAAGAAGAGCATCGTGTTCGCTGCTCTGATCTGGTTCTAAAACTTTTTTTTCCCATTACAGAAAGGACTTAGTAGGAAAGATTTGGTTGTTGACATATTACCAGAGATAATTCTTTCATCTTCTCAGAGATGTACAAACACCATGGGAGCCCACATAAGCTCATTCAATCAGACTTGATCAACCAGAGATGCTTGTTAGAAGGCTTTTGCCCTGCAAAGCAATAGCTTTTATTAGCTGAATAAAACTGATTTATTTTTTTTACATTAAGCCCCGAGGCAGCCCCTTCTCTTTGCAAGGTTGCTTCAGGCAGCAAAGATTTTCTTTGCCTTTGTGGAAAAAGGGAATTCTCCCAGCAGAGGGATAAAGATTTCACCTTGCCTAAATTATCATACTACACTACTGATGGGTGCCTTTCATGCTGATTCTGCCCTTCTCTTTACAGATCCAGAATGTATTACTACAAGAGACAATACAGAGAAAACTTTAATATTAATAATACTAGAACATTATTAGGGTCACAATACAGGTTGTAGAATAAGGAAGTTAGGCTCTTGATAAATCAGGATTAGGCTACATGCCTCTAGACACTTCCTATTTATCTCCGGTGTCCTGTAGAAACTAGGGATTCATTATTATTTTTTGGATAGATGGAAATGCCTCAGACTGACATGGATTTCAATTACCAGAAATCTTTTTGAATAACTCTTGTTATTCAAGAGGAAAAAGAACCATGGGCTCAGAGAAGTGATTGCAGGCTTTGGGGTTTGCAACAGTGAATTTGTGAAGTCAGCTCCTAAGAGAACCATTTGGTGATAGCTTCCCTGAGACTTTTGTTAAGATTCCAAATGTTCAAAATTTCAAGTTGCTTCTCAGCAGCTCAACATATCAAAAACAAATATAATAAACCATGGTTTATTTTAAATAACCACAAACCTGCAGGAGAGGAACTATAGGAACTGAAATCCAACATATCTAGATTACTAACATTGTGGTGTTATGCAGTTCATGCTGGTTTTAAGACACATTTAATTTCTGGATTCCAGTGGCTTTTATAGAGAGAAGAGGAGGATCTATTTTGGCAGCAACATCAATACATTGAAACTTTGAAACCCACTGACCAAATAACTGTAAAATCTGTGGTGCAAACCTTGAGAGAAGATTTATAAGAAGATTTTATTCTGGGCATCAATACATCACTGACACGCTTGGATACAATATTGAAGTTGTAGCTCTAGTCCAGTGATGGCAAACCTTTTAGAGACTGAGTGCCCAAACTGTAACCCAAAATCCACTTATGCATCGTCGAGTGCTGGGTGGGTGTGGCCCATTGGGCGGGCGTGGCTGCGGTAGTAACAGCAGACTGGGTGGGATTAAAAAGTTCAATCAATCAATTTGTAAGGACCCACCCCACTTTGCATCTTAAGAAGTATACTGAAGGAAGTGAGGGCCATAAAGCCCCTTTGTTCTCCCCCTTCTCTCCCTCTTATGGCAGAATCCAGAGAAGGCAGAATTGGGAGTTTCTATATTTGATAATTAAAGATGAAATATAATTGGATTCTGACATCCGGCCCCTCTTAAAATTAAGAGAGATCCACCTGAAAGAAAACAAAACAAGTATAAAATTTAGTCAGGCTTGTTAGGATACTCTGTGTGAAACTTCTTCAATAGCTTTGGGGCTCTGACATGACGTTTATGGACCCACTCGTTTTGTGAGGGAGGGAGGTGTTTCCAGGCAACTAGGTACTGAGTTGCTCCATGATATCTCCTAGAATCAAGGATTTCCTTTATTTCGAAGTGTTGTTCACCCTCCACCATGAGTGGAGGTGGGGGGGGGGAATTTTTGGCCGTAGAGGTGACTGATGCTCTCTTTTCAGCAAGCTGCAATGAAAAATTGGGTGTATTTGCCTGAGATTTTTGGGTAATTCTAATTCTACTGTTACTGGATTTATGATTCTTTTAATTGGAAAATGTCCTATATATTTTGGTCCAAGTTTTTTACAGGGCTGTAGGGACTTTAGGTATTTTGTAGATAAGTACACCATTTCTCCTATAATGAATGGTGTAGGCTCAACCCTTTTTTTATCGGCTTGTGCTTTGTATGCCTGCCTAGCTTCATCTAGTACTTTTCTAACTATTGGCCAGGTGTTTTGTAATTTTTTCATCCATTCTTTCAGTGAAGGGATCGTTGGTTCGTTTGGGGTTAACTCTGGCATGGGGTTGAAACTTTGACCAGTGGCTACTTGAAAAGGAGTGTAACCTGTGCTGGAGTGGACTGCATTATTGTAGGCAACTTCTGCAAAAGGGAGTAAGTCTGCCCACTCAGTTTGCTGGAAACTAAGAAAACATCTTAAATATTGCTTAAGTATGGAGTTCATTTTTTCAGCCCCCCCATTTCCTTGTGGGTGGTGGCTAGATGTCAGTCCCTGAGTGGTTCCTAAGAGGGACAAAAATTCCTTCCAAAATGCAGACATAAATTGCACCCCCCTGTCAAAGATGATGCGTTGGGGTGCCCCATGCAATCTGTAAATGTGCTGGATGAAAAGTTTTGCTAAGGCTTTTGCAGTGGGAATCTTTTGGCAAGGGATAAAGTGCACCTGTTTGGAAAACAAGTCCGTGACCGTCCAGACCACAGTAATCCCATTGCTTTCTGGCAATTCCACTATAAAATCCATGGCTATTTCTCTCCAGGGGGCTGAGGGACTTGCCACTGTTTGCAATAGTCCTGGCAATTTCCCTTGCAACCTCTTTGCCATGGCACATTTTGGACAACTGGCTACATAACTTTCTATGTCCTTTTTCATGGATGGCCACCAAAATTGTCGTTTAATTAAATGTAAAGTTTTTACAAATCCAAAATGCCCTGCTGATTTTGTGTCATGGCAAAGCTGCATGAAAGTGACTCTTTGAGTTGTTGGTATATATAATTTTTCCCCTACCAAAGGCAACCTGTCTTTCATTGTGCACACATTTTTGTTTTTCTGGAACCATTCATCTGTTTCCAAACTTTTTCTGAATTCAATTCCAGTTTGGCTGTCCAGTTGTGGTTTTAATTTGGCTTGGGTTCTTGTGGTTACTGGTGCTGCCAGTTGTGACTCTGCCATTATTGGTCTAGAGTCTGTGGTTCGTGCGCTGTTATATTGGGGCATGCGAGATAGTGCATCTGCCAGGAAGTTCTTTCTTCCTGGTAAATGTTTGAGCTTAAATTGGAACTGGTGAAAATGCTGGGACCAGCGGGCTTGTTTGGGATTGAGTTTCCTGGACGTTTTCAGGGCTTCCAAATTTTTGTGATCAGTCCACACCTGGAAGGGGATTTTGTTGCCTTCCAGGAACTGTCGCCACGTGAGTAATGCCCAACGTATCCCATAAGCCTCCTTCTCCCATACGGGCCAGCGCTATTCTGTTTCCGTGAGTTTCTTGGATGTATATGCACAGGGTTGCAATACTCCTTCATTGTTTTCTTGTAATAGAACAGCCCCCACTGCCACATCACTCGCATCTGCCTGTATTACGAAGGGCTTGTCCATGTCTGGGTGCCTTAGTACTGGTTCGGCAGAAAAAAGTCTCTTTAGTCTCTCAAACGCTGCTTGGCACTCCATTGTCCATGTTAGTGGCTGGCTAGGTTTTACTGAGGATGTTCCCTTCGTTTTTAGCAAGTTAGTGAGGGGCAAGGCTATCTGGGCAAATGAGGGGATGAATTGGCGGTAAAAGTTTGCAAAACCCAGGAAGCTTTGTAGTTGCTTTCTTGTGTGGGGTGGTGCCCAATTTAATACTGCTTTGACTTTCTCTGGGTCCATTTCAATGCCCTGGGGGGATATGCGATAACCTAGGTAGTCTATCCTTTCCTGGTGGAATTCGCATTTTGAGAGTTTGGCATATAGGTGGGCGGCTCGCAGCTTCTTTAAAACCGCTCTGACAAGGTTGACGTGTTCCTCTTTTGTTTCAGTAAAGATAAGAATGTCGTCCAAGTAAACAAGGACCCCCTTAAACAGGTGCTCCCTTAGAACGTCATTGATTAATTGCATAAAGACTGCAGGGCCCCCTTGTAATCCAAATGGCAAGACTTTGAATTGATAGCACCCCATGGGGCAGTTAAATGCAGTCTTCCATTCGTCCCCTTCCTTAATTCTCACGCGATAGTAAGCTTCCCTTAGGTCTAGTTTAGAAAAATTTTTCCCTTTCGATAGGTGTGACAGCATGTCTTTCATGAGGGGCAGAGGGTATAGGTTGCTTTCACTGATTGTATTCAGGGCCCTATAATCCACGCATAAGCGTAAAGAGCTATCCTTCTTCTCTCTAAAAAGGACCGGGGCAGCCACTTTAGGCTTGGCTGGCTCAATGAAACCTCTCTCTAGGTTTTTTTTTATAAATCTTTCCATTTCCTCCTTCTCCTTTGGGCTCATGGAGTATAATCTGGGCTTCGGGAGTTTTGCCCCAGGCTTGAATTCAATGGTACAGTCTGTGGGTCGGTGGGGGGGGGAGCTCATTCGCCCTCTCCTCACTGAAGACTTCAGCAAGGTCTCTATATTCCTCTGGTATTTCTGTTAATCCTTTTTCCTCTCCTATGGATGCTTTTTCTATTCTTGATTCTGGTAGCCTCCCTTGGGGTTTTAAGTCCATAGGGTCCCCCTTCGGGAATTTGATTTCTGTCGTCCTCCAATTTACCCAGGGGTTCCATTTTTTCAACCATTCCATCCCTAGAATCATTGGGCATTCCATACCTGGGGTCACCACAAACGTTATGTCCTCTTCATGTTCGCCCAGGGAGAGGTGTATTGGTAGAGTGGCTAGGGTAGCTGGCACCCCCCCTGCTATGGATCCATCTAACTGGCCAAATGAGATTGGTTGTTCCAGTCTCCTGGATGGGATGCCCAGATTCCCCACTAGTGTTGGGCTAATGAGGCAGCGGGTGCAGCCAG
Organism: Crotalus tigris; assembly: GCF_016545835.1. Taxonomy (NCBI): domain Eukaryota; kingdom Metazoa; phylum Chordata; class Lepidosauria; order Squamata; family Viperidae; genus Crotalus; species Crotalus tigris. The sequence goes on along the minus strand of NW_024096554.1, from coordinate 4,866,468 downwards.
AGTCTATTAAGGCTTTCACCTTCATAGCTTCGGGCATGGGGGGGATTAATATAGTCACTGATTTGAAGATGGGTGTGATGCATCCACTTACCAGGGGTTCGCCCTCCGAGCTGTCATCTGAGGCATCCACCGGCCCTGTGGTGTAGGCTGGAGTTCTTTCCCCTTGGTGAGCAGAGGTGGGGGGGTTCTGCAATTTCCATCATTCTCATGGCCGTTTCTTTTGGCTTAGCTGAAGACTTTCCAGATTGGTTGATTGGGGATCTGTCTGGGTTGTGCTGGGGGGCCTTTGAGCGGCATTCTACAGCTCGATGCCCTTCTCTTCCACACTTGAAACACTCCATTTGCTTCTTGGCTGTAGCCGATGATTTCACCGGTTCGTGCGTCAGCTCAGGCGGGGGGCGGCTCCATTGTTTTCCTCGGCGGTGCCTCTTCAATATGTCGATCTCTGCTTCCTCTGCCAAGACGTACCATTCCTCAAGTCGATGTGGCTCCCCTCGGGGCAGGCAAGCGTCATATAGATCATAGTTTAGTCCGTCTTTGAAATGGCTAAGGAGGATGTCTTCTGGCCAATTCAGTTTGCTGGCAATGGCCCGGAATTCTTGTGTATATTCAGCCACCGGGCGTTTGCCTTGCCTCATCGTTTTTATCCTTTCACGGGCTTTGCGATCTGCCAGGGGGTCTTCAAATCGTCTTCTCAAAGAGGACATGAAACGGTTGAAGTTACTGAGTTCTGAGGCATTGGAGTCATGCAAGTTCACCACCCAATCTGCAGCCGGTCCATCCAGGGCAGATTGCACGATCCGGATACGGGCTTTGTCGCTGGGAATGTCCTGCCCGTATTCCTCCATGTAGCTGAGGACTTGGGTTAGGAAAAACCCCAAGCGTGTTGGCTCCCCTTTGAATTTCACCTCCAACGGTGGACGTCTTGGAATGGATCGGTGCCTCCGTTGTGGGTGGTAGTGTCGTCCGTCCAGATTGCCATCTGTGGTCCGGTAGGGGGTGGGGGCTCCTGGATCAGTAGATGTCCCTGGGGTTGCAGGTTCCACGTCCCCCTCGGTGTCTCTCCCTTTGTGGCTCCAGGAGCTGGGGTGGCCGTAGGGTTCAGGATTCTCCTCTCCTAGGGAGCTGAGAGTTCTCTTCATCAGGTCAATAGCTTTCTCTAGGATCCAGTCTGAGTACGGTGCCCAGCTTCCTCCCTCTTCACTTGCGTGCAGGGATTTCTCCATCTCCTGCTTCCATTCTGGTTGCTTGGTCCCCTGTCTCAGGATCACCTTTCTTGATTCCTTTCCCCACTCACTTTTCTTTCCAACGCCCATTGACCAGCGAGGCTTGTGGTCCCGTGTCTCCACCACTTCTTCCCCTGAGGAATCTGACCTCTCGGCTCCCAACATCTGGCAAGGTTCCAACTGGGTCAGCGGCTCTCTTTCCAGGGAGTTTTCCCCCTCTCTTGCTCCAGTGTCTGACATTGTAAATTTTTTGCAAAATCCCCCGGCAAGGGTCTCCCTTCCAGGTGGATTAATTTTGCAAGTCCTGTCTAATGTAAGGACCCACCCCACTTTGCATCTTAAGAAGACAGAACTCTTGGAATAATTCTTCCAGCAGGAATCCTTTATTAAGAAGAAGTGGTTGCAGGTGTGCTAGACAGGACTTGGGGTCCAAGCCCTCCCATTCAAGGTTTTAAGGGGTTCCCCAGTAGTCCCACCCAATCAAACCCCCTTCCAGTGATAGTTTCAGGTATCACAATTCCACCCCCTTTTTTCTTTCTTCCGTCTGGATGGAGACTTCAGATAAACTACATGAAAGGCAAATACCCTTCTTTGTTATGGTAAGGTTCTTTGGTGCTAACGCTTTGAGGTTACAATACACACACATTCAGCATTCAGCTCCTTAGAAGTATACTGAAGGAAGTGAGGGCCATAAAGCCCCTTTGTTCTCCCCCTTCTCTCCCTCTTATGGCAGAATCCAGAGAAGGCAGAATTGGGAGTTTCTATATTTGATAATTAAAGATGAAATATAATTGGATTCTGACACAATTCCAACTTTGCAAGATCTTTTTTTTCCCGTGAGAAGTTAAAATTGACTGCTTGAACCTTTTTTTTTTTTTTTGCACATGGCGGCGAAGGCCTAAAGCGGAAAGGTTTTATAAAACCCAGCTGAAGGCCTAGGACTGGGGCGACGGTGCGCGTGTCCACAGAGAGGGCTCTAGTGCCGCTTCTGGCACCTGTGCCATAGGTTCGCCACCACTGCTCTAGTCCTAATAGAACGTGATATCTTAATGCAAGAGTGAACCCTTGCAGACATAATATTTTTATTCTGCTCAACTGTTAGGTGCTCTAGTAGAATATTCTGCCATCGACAGCAGCCAAGAAAAGGCCTCTGAAAAATGCAAAAAAGTAAGAAATAATGTTGCTCCCTGCTTTAGTAAACAGTGAGAGAATACTTCTACAGATAGAAGTTTCATGTTGCTATTATGAGTGTAGAACTTCAATAATTCATTTAGGATACATTGTTAAGTAGATTGATTAGATTTATGTTTCCTTGATTAATATATGGAAGAGAATGCAAAATGGCATACAAAAATTCATGTTTAAGGCTCACCCTAATAAAAATGTGTATTTTATGATAAAATATGTATTTTGTTATCTTAATGCAGTCTTTGAGTATCTTTTTTAAAACAATAAACGTTTGCAGCTAGAGGTGGAAACAAGGTGGAATGGATTTAAGAATATATGCAAATCTGACAATCATCCAGGCAAAATAGCTTCAAAAATCCAAAGCAGCTTAATCTTTTTTTAAAAAAACTTAAATTAACAGTGAATTTCATACTGTATCTTGTAGAAGATCTTTGTCCACCAAAAATAATCCAACCACATTTAAGAAGACTGGATATAATGGAGTGGCATCTTATCCATCCCAAAGCTGTTTTTTAAACTATGGCAGAGCATTGCTAATATTGCAAAACATTTACTTTACTCCATTTAAGTAGAAATGAATAAGTAACTGGGACTTTCTGGCAGGACAGATATGTGCATATGTCTCAAAGGGACAAATATTTGGGAGGGGCCAATTTAGATTAAGGAAGTAGCCCTCCATGTGAAATCCTAGAATTCTAAGCCATTTTGGCCAGTGATGGCCCTCCTCTCCATCCTCACTCTCATTGGGAGGGCTACTTAAAATTTGTTCTTACAAGACTCTTATAATCACCCTTTGTATCTTCGTAGCAGCACTTAGCCAACTTTGGTTGATCTCAGCAAGCTCAATTAGGGTCCAGTCTGAAAAGTGTGAGAAAGTGGGCTGGCCATGGCCAACCTTGAGCCCACCAAATTGAGTGTAGGTGTGACAGAGACTACTAAGAAAATATCAACATAGTGGGCTAGACAGGGAAATCAAAAAGATACCCAGAAGGTATGTCAAGCCATTTATGTATTGTGGCCAAAGTAACCATCTCAACTCAAGAGACACGACCTCCTTAATCCTGTAAGTTTGATTTGTAAGTAGATGGAACAGTATCTTTTTGGTCCATCAGTGTGGGAATTTAAATCTAGTCCTAACAGCGTAAGTACAGTATTTTGGAAGCTTTGTATATAAAGCACTCAACACATTGCTGAATAGAACTGCCCATCTTGAATTATAGTTTGCATCTACCCATTTGCATGAATTCACAGGCTTTATCTGTGAATTTTGGTTATTGAGCAGCCAGGATATGATGCTGCACAGTCCTACCAAGCCATACCCACTCCCCAATAGTTACACTCAGGGCTTTTCCAGTGTCTGATAAATATAAACTCAGAACAACAAATCATTCATGGGCAGCAGGCACACCTTTGACAATTGTAAATGGCTTTCACAAGCTGTTTCCTGTTCCCTGTTTTTTGCAGGGCTGTCTGTTTTCCCTTCCTAACAGGGAATGGTTCCCTGCAGATTTGATGTAGCCCATCTGTGAAAAGGTTTCCCTTCTCCATCATCACCTGTTCTGCAGTCACCCCCTAAAAATCAAATGGAATTGAAAATGAATACATAAAAGCCACCTCTTGTCAGCTTTCCTCCCTCTGCCAAGGAGCTGTCTTCGGAATGAGCAGCTGAGCTGCTGGAGAGATTTGTCAAATCTTTCCAGACCAGCGAGATTAACACACATGTACATCCTTTCTCACAGCCTATTCCCCCTCTCTGTGTTGCTCTGTGACCCCAGCTGAGCAAGGGTGGTAGGTGGGGCCATTTTTATGGGAAAATAGAGGCATCCAGAGAGACCTCATAGACTAAAACAAGCAACCAGAAAAAGAAGAATATGACATTACGGTAGCAGTCTGAGTCTGATTACTCGTCTCCAACATTCCCCTGGGGGTCTGTGTGTGTGATAAGCCATCTTAACCAATTGTGGTACAGAGACAAAAATAGTCTATAACCAATCATAGCCACTGTTTAAGAGCAACACTGGCACATGTGTGCCTGCAACCACAACCCTTTCGTGCACACCCTGGAAATCAAAGCAGGTTGTCGCTCTCACACAGGGGCAAGAAAGTGGGAAGGCAATGCAGCTGCCTAAGAGGCAGTTGGCCTCACAAGCAGCCATGTGACTGACTGCCTCTGTTTGAAATTTACTAAAGAATTACATCAGTCTGGGAAGGTGGGGGGGAGAAGGAAGGAGGAGGATGAAATCACAGGGGAGAGGAGAGGGATCTAGAAAAAAACATCTGTGTTCTTAAAAGGGTAATGTCACAGCCTGTTTTCTGCAATATTTATCTTCTCTTTTTATTACTTTCTCCAACTGTTTAGAGCACTTCATGTCTGTCAGATATTCAGCATAGTTCCTTCGAGATGCCAGGAGGGAATTTCAGGATCTGGACCCTGTGCAACATGGACATACATCATTGTTTGCCTATTGTCCCTTAGTCTTAGAAAACAAGGCTGATTGTTACAATGATGGGGTGAACAAGAAGCAGAAACTTACATATGTGGGGACTGTGGGAGTAACTCCTTAAAGCAGCTAAGCCTTTCTACAGGTTCTAGTGGTTGAACTTTGCATATATATGTCAAGCAGAGTTTTTGCATTTTGTTTTGTTTTTGACTGTTGGATTCCACTATTAACATTTTTTCCTATACTGTAATGCATTCTTAGGCATATTTATTAAGAAGAAAAGAATAGCAAAGCTGGAAGAGCATAGTAATTGAGCCTTTCTGTCTAACCTCTGGTGCATACGGAATCCAAATGAAAGTATCCCTGATAGATGTTTTTCCATTCTCTGTTTGAACATAACCAGTGAACTCACCTCTCTTTTCAATAATTGGACCCAATGTTTAGCTGTTCTTGTTAATTAGAAGTGTTCCTAATAGTCAACCAACATCCATCTTCTATAACTTAAAGACCATTATTCTGAGTCCTGCACAATGGAAGGAAAGAGAACAGATGTTGATCATCTGTATCATATTCTTTCAGGTACTTGGAAAGAGCTACTGTGTACCTTGTGAGTTGTCTTTTCTCAAAGCTAAAGTTAACAACTTAGCTCACTGTCTTCTTGCAAAATGTTTTCAGTCCCCTAATCATCTTCGTTGTCATTATTTGCACCTATTCATGTTTGTCTGAATTTTTATTACCATATGGAGCTCCTTGCTGGACACAACACTTGTGATGCAGTCTGACCACTATAGAATAAAGTGAAATATTCGTTCCCATGATTTGAAATCTTTTAGTGATAGTGATACTGCCTTTTCAATGTTACCTGTTACCTTTTTGCAGTGGTGGAATTCAAATATGTGAACAACCAGTTCTCTGTGTGGATGCCGCTTCCAGAAATCCGTTCTGGGCCTGGGCAACAAAAAAATAGCTACCGGTTCTGCCGAACTGGTACTAACCAGCTGAATCCCACCACTGCCTTTTTGCCATTTTCATGGAATTTGTTTCTTGATTACTAATATGCTTATTTTTATTTTTTTTTAGATACATACAGTACATATAGAAAAGCAGCTTGGATACATTTGATGTTATCCAGCATATTCTGTCATTACATTTTCCCATTAAGTTTATTTATCTTATAGACTATATTAATAGAAAAAATTCTATTCAGTTTTCTTAGTGAATTGGTTTTGTTTTTTTATAGGTAGAAAATATCATGATGGCTTATAGTATTTCCATGCTTTCTTGAGAAAGGGTCTAGCTCTGTTTAATGCAAAGAATCCAGAATCTGGTTTGGGAAAAGGATTCTTGTGCCTTAAAATAAACATTTCTCATGGCTTGTGTTTATTTTGAACTATTAAGAATGCAGACATCTGTACCAGCAACAGTTAGGGAGAAATAGTCTTTCCTAACCGATCAACAGTGCAATTCTCTACTGCCTTCCCTAAGTCATGAATCCAGTGAAACGTATTAGATTTTTATCTCACCTTTATTATTTTTATAACTAACGTAAGTAGTGAACACACCTAATACTCCTTCCTCCTTCTGTTTTCTCCACAACAACCCTGTGAAGTGGATGAAACTGAGAGAGAGAATGACTAACCTAAAGGAACCCAGCTTTCGTGACTAAAGCAAAACTAGAACTTACAGTCTTCTGCTTTCTAGCCTGGTATCCCTTTATGATTATTCTTCTGAGCGTGAGTGAAGGGATTTAAATGGAAGCTTGAAAATGAATGTTATTTTTATAAATAACTTAAGGTGGCATTTCTTCTCAGAAGTGAGTTCAAGTATGTTCTTATTTTCAAATTATGTCCAGCTTCACTACTGTTGTTTATGTACATTTGTCAAATCAGAAATAAAATCCGACTAGAAAAATAAATCAATGTTGTGGCTAAAAAAACAAGGTATGTGAGGAAATGTGGTATTGGTCAGCAAGACAAATACTGAACTCCATTTAAAGTGTAATTCTATGCTCACATATTTGGATTTAATTGCCACTGAACCTCTAGGTCAGTGATGGCGAACCTTTTAGAGACCGAGTGCCCAAAAACTGGCCCCGCCCCTGCCCCATTCCCTGCCCCGCCCCCACTGCCTTACCCTGCCTGCCCGCAGGGCCACTCACCACCTCCAGGGCCCGCTGCAAATCACCCAGGCAGTCCAGCAGTGCCATGGCAGCCACGCCCTCTGCCCGCGCCCTGCAGTATCAACTGTGTGCGTTGGGACATGAGGGCAGAGTCTTGTCTACGCTGCCTGGCTGCCATGTCCTTGGCTGAGCTGCTCTGCATGGGCCACGCTCAGGGGTGACTCTCCTCCAGGGGGTTGCTGGTGAGGAGGGGGTCACGGGCGGAGGCAAGACTGGGGCAACGGCACGTGTGCCCACAGAGAGGGCTCCGAATGCCCCCTTTGGCACCCGTGCCATAGGTTCGCCACCACTGCTCTAGGTAAATACATACAGGTTTTTTGCAATGAATTATTTGGACAGCAAGCAGATAGGTTGCACTTTATAGATGGCATTGGAATATTTATTTAATAAGAAAAAATAGTTAAATGATTTCAGTGAAACTCGACTACAGATAAAGGCAGAAATTCTTCTTAAGACCACTTTTTAAAAATAGATTAAAATCTGGCTTTTGTGAGGGAGTTTGGGTGTAAAGTCCATTAAGTCATTGACACATTGTTTGCTTTATTACTTAAACTGGGAAACTTTATCAATCTTGTTTATGAGTGGCATGCGTATTTAGTTTATAATAAAAAGGTGGATAGGGTTTTTAAGTCCCATGTTTTAAGAATTGCTTTATTGCATGTCTGGAAGAAATACTATAGATTAAATTTCAGAATACCGTTGTGGGGAATTCCTGGACACGCAATAGAGGGGATAAGGAAAGGAGTGAAAATGGATAGGATTTCTTATAAACAATTGCTTAAGTGGGAAGGGAATAATTGGCAATTAAAATCTATGGAGGAATTAATGCAAGAAAATATTATTTATTCTTGGTTCCAGTATAGGCAATTATTAGAAAGATGGAGTATAGATCAAAAAGTGGGTTTTGCTACGGAAGATGTGAATTTGATGAAACAAATTAAAGATCAAAGTAGAACTCATATAAAAAGAGTTTATAATGCTTTAGTGCAGTGGTTCTCAACCTTTCTAATGCCACGACCCCATAATACAGTTCCCCATGTTGTGGTGACCCCCAACCACTTATACATCACCGGGTACCAAGGGCGTAGCCAAAGAAAAGGGGGAAAAAATGGCGGACAGCCTTGTTTGGCGACCCCCGTGAAATGGTCATTCGACCCCAAATGGGGTCCCGACCCACAGGTTGAGAACCACTGCTTTAGTGGAATTGGATTCAGAAACAGAATTAGTTAAAGATTGTATGGTTAAATGGGCTCAGAATTTTGAAGAGACGATTTTATTAGATACATGGGAGATAATTTGGGTGAGGAATGTTAAATTTACTCAAGCTCAAAATTTACGAGAAAATTTTTATAAAATGTTTTATAGGTGGCACCTTGATCCACAAAAGTTGTCTCGTATGTATCCGAATGTACAGCCCAAATGTTGGGAGATGTGGTTGTCTGGATGCAACATACTATCATATTTGGTGGTCATGTAGAAATGTAAAGGCTTTTTGGATTAAGATTTGGTTGAACATTCAGAAGATTTTTAATAGAAGGATAAAATTTACACCACAATTATTTTTGTTAGGTATTATTGTAGACTGTGATGGTAAAGAGATTATCTTAATGTTAAATTTTATTACGGCGGCAAGGTTGCTGATTGGGCAATATTGGAAGAAGGATTCCTTGCCTACTATAGAAGAATGGTTTCTCAAAGTTTCTCATTTATCAGAAATGGCAAAAATTTCTGCTTATCTGAAAGACCATTCACAAGAGAGATATACTTCAGTGTGGAAAAGATGGGTAAATTTTGTACAGATTAAATATGGGATTAGGAAGTATTATTTAGCTTTTGAATAATTTATAGTTTAAACTTGGTATGGTTGGATTTGTAGTTTTTATGTATTGGAGTTAAAGTACTTTAAATTTTTTTGGGATGTATGTATAGTGGATTGATGTTCATTTAATTTGTATGTTTTTTTTTCTCTTTCTTTAACCCTGTATTCAGCTCTGGGAAGGAGGGGGGAGGGTTATGGGGTGGGAGGGGGGATATTTTATTGTAAAATGTTTATAAAAATTTTCAATAAAAAAAATCTTGTTTATGAGTATGTATGTATAATAGTCATGAAGTGCTTCCCTAGACAATATACAAAATTGATATGAAATTCTATTTTATCACATTGCTTCAGTATATTGATGCTGCATTTTGCCCTAACTATGCTTTGCAGACTAAATATAAGGACAGCATCATCCAGTATACATGATAATAATAGAGACAGGGCATTTTTTCTCATAGAACGCCCAGAACGGAATTCTGACACCTTTTTTGGATGGAATCTTGTAGGGTAGGCAGGGCGGGTTGTATAATGTGTGTGAGTTCCGGCACTTTTTTTTTTTTAAGAAAAAAAGCACTGAATAGAGGCATGCTGTTTTCACTGCCTAGGATCCTTGAGCTAAGCTATTCTTGTCCTGGTGATTCAGCTGAACATAGTAAAATATGTTCTTTATCACTATGGCACTTGGTTCTTTAGGGACAATAATCTCCAAACTCCACTTCTACTTCTTTAAAGAGGATTGCAATCAAGGACAAGTTAAAGCACTGATTTCTTGGTCCTTGGAACTAACATCCTACAGTACCACCACTTACAACTGCATTCAGAAACTAGTCTAGGAGTGTACAGCCTCTTCCTAAATGTAATGGAAAAGGTTGGGCACAGTAGAGGTAGTGCTTGACTTACGACCACAATTGAATCCATAATTTCTCTTGCTTAGTGAGATGTTTGTTGTGAATTTTGCTTTGGAGGCTCCATAGAAATTGGAATAACATTGGGGAGAAAATAGTCATCCAGTGCTCTGCTACTTAGCTTCCAGTAAGTGGAACATGCCTTCTATAACAACCTCCCCCCCAAGCTTAAAGTGAGGCAATCCAAAATGAAATCAAGCAAAAATAACTGAAGCAATCAGGAATCTATTGATTTCCATATATTCTTGACCTTTACTAGATATATTCTGTATTGTTAAATGCAACCAACTTTATTATTCATATGTTGCTTGTCCAAGTATTACAAAATATATTCAAAACGTTTTGAATAAGCTCTTCCCAGAATGATGCAAAACCAGTATTATTCCTCTGAATAATCTCCGCAGAAAGGAATTATTCTATTGTTACAGTGAGAGTAAAGGTTTTAAGTTGCCACTTCTTGCCACAAGGTGGCTTTAGAGCGAAAATTTGGGAGACGGGAAACCGTTGACGGTTGGACTAACAAGAAGTAACCAGCACTGTGTATCTGAAATAAAGGAATATTCCTCTAGCTTCGTAGCAAACTCTTCAGTAATCATTCTGCATTATAGTTTTGTCCTCAACCGTCCATCCACGCAGCTTTATTGGTAAACAAACTCTGGATCACGTTCGGTGTGCCTAATTGAAAAAGAAACGTGCAAATCAACGCATCAAATCTTAATTAAAGAATTCTATGCGATGGCCGCGGGATTTACGAATATTTTTGCCTTTGTCGCCAGGATAAAACTCGGAACACTCGTGTCCAGATAAACCCCGGTTTCGCCACAATTCCCCATAGCAGCGAACCGCAACGCCTAATCAAGAACCCACGAGGTTTAGCGTTGCTCTTTTAAAAACAACCAGCCAGCGCTGGAACCTTTTCCTTTGCAACCTTCCTCATTGGCCAAAGGCCGGGAATAGGAGCGCGCAAAGAGGCGCGCGCTGGAGATTCACTGGGGTTGGCGGAAACACGATTCAAGCACGGCGGGTACGGCCGGGTGTTCTGATTGGTCGGAACGCAAAGGGGCGATATAAAAATCGCGCGTCCCGAACAGGCTTGCATTTGGCGGCGGCGGCGGCGGCGGCATGCAGGCGGGTGTCTCAGTGTGGCGATGTTGTGATTTTATTCTCGCTAATTTAAGAAACGAGAAACGCCTCCGAGTTTCGCGCGTGTGTCTGAGCAACGTATATTTTAAGGGAAGGCTTCCTTCGCCTCTTCGTTGAAGTGGGTGTCCGCTGATTCCCTGTAAGTTGTCTGCAGTAAGGCGGCATGGAGTGCAAGCTGGAAGCTCACCGTATCGTCAGCATCTCACTAGGCAAGATGTACAGCGCGCGAGGTCAACGGGGCGGCGTGAAATTGCACAAAAATCTTCTCGTGTCGCTGGTCCTGCGCAGCGCCCGACAAGCCTACCTGAGTGAACTCGATTGCTCACCTTCGCCTCCTCTCGCTGCTGCTGCTTCTTCCTCGCCAGCAGCCGCTGCGCTGAATCCCCTCCGAGATGGTGGGGAAGAAGGAGGGCGCCCGCCGCTGCCCTTCTCTCCTCCTCGCGCCTTTCTGTCGCCGGCGCGGGCGATCTTCCCGTCTGATCCCCGGACTTCTGCGTGGTGCCGGAAGCTCCCGTCGTCTGCGAGGGAAGTTCCGCGGTTGCCACGCTGTTGCAGCTGCTGTTGCTCCTCTTTCGTGAGCGAAGCTGGCAAATGGCCGGCCGAGGCTCCTCCTGCGCTCTACTGCTCCCGAAAGCGGAACGCTGCTGTGCAGCCAGATGGCGGGACGGAGGAAACGTCTCCGGGGAGCTCTCCGCTGAAAAAGGTCCGCAGGGAGGAAGAGGAAGACATGGAGACGGGCAATGTGGCCAGTCTCATCAGCATCTTCGGCTCCAGTTTCTCGGGACTACTCAGCAAAAAGTCCTGCGGGGGCGAGAGGGAGGGCAGCAATCAACGAGGAAGGCGGCAAGAGAAGGAGGACGCAGGAGCGGGTAAGGCAGAGGCCGGACAAATCTGTTGCGATGGATCGGTGCTGCGGAACCTCAACCCTTGGAGTACGGCTATTGTGGCTTTCTGAACGTATACCTTCCTCCCCCACTGATCCCGGTGACACAATGTGGGGCAGCTTTGGTTCAGACACTGAGGGAGTAGGCGCTTGGGGCCCGTCCAGGTGCTGTCCTCCTCAAGGGTTGTGCGTGATGATGGGACTGGAGCAAACCCCCAGCTGCCCTTCACACTTCTTTTCTGGACGCCCTTGGTGGCCAGTGTCTCATTCTGCATGAAAGTATTTCAGCTTGTTTCCACCTGCTCAGAAGTTTCCTTTCTCTCTCCACTACCTGCAAACTTTTGGAAAGATTAGAGTAGACCTCTTGTTATCCTACCATGCAGAGCATGTTCTGTGAGTTGCAAAAATCTTCAAATGACATTTAGGACCAAAAGGGGGGGGGGAGAGTTTTCTTATCCTGCTAGGCTGTGTTGATGATGAGTGTTGCTGAGGTGTGTTAACAAATCAATGGTTTGGAGTTCTCTGGGACATTTTGTTGCTCCTGGTCTTTGTTATATAAAGGCCCTTGAAGGAAAGTGGGTCTTAATGGATGTTTTGTACAGTAAGCTCTTTCTCTGGTTGTGTTTTGTATGAAAATGTAACTGCGTGTGTGACACGTATTAAAATATTTTGACATTGTTACATTACACGTGTGTTTCTGCAGTCTCTGGGATGGGGAATTGGGCAAGGATTGGGAGCAGAGGCATAGGACAGACTTCTCCACGCCAACTGGATTGATGACAGACCCACGTATCAGAAGCGCATCCAGTTAGGAAAAGGCAATTTAGGATGAACCTCTTTTCTAAAGGATAGTTTAGGGCAGTGATGGCAACCCTTTTAGAGATGAGTGCCCAAACCGCAACCCAAAACCCACGTATTTATTGCAAAGTGCCAGGGTCGCATCAGCGTTGTGCCCTCGGGTGGAGGGAGGCTCCTCTGAGTGCTGCCTCTGGCACGCAAAAACCGGGGGGGGGGGCACAAAAATGGGCCACAGTGTTGCAAGGTGCAAAAACGGCCATCACTATGCCGCGGTGTGCCAATACAAGGTGCTGTACCACGTAAGAATGTAAAATGCTTCCTCCCTTTTCTTCCAGTCCACCAATCGACAATGGTTGGTGACCTCTGCTCTACCACCTCTACTCAAGCTTGCTAGTTGGCCACTTTGCCCTCTTTGTGCTGGGTGGGGCTCCTGCTCCGGGTGGCGGTGGTGGCCTGATGGACCTGCTGCTGGCGACAGTGGTGCGCGTGCCAACAGAGGGCTCTGAGTGTCACCTCTGGCACACATGCTATAGGTTCGCCATCACTGGTTTAGGATGAGAATTGGAAAATGATAGTCCTTGACTTACCCATTTTGCAAATCTAATGAAGGGAAAACTTAATGTGTGAATTATGTTTCAGAAGCCATAACTGAAACTGACTGAATTGCCTACCTCAGAGTGTAATGTGATAGATAAAATTTCTTTGCTGATAAGCCTTGATTATATGCAAGTAATCACTTCATATGATGGAATTATATCTGACTTTGATAGTTGCTATCTTGAATTTCTCTGTCCATGAAGAGTCTAGTACTCCAAAGTACTATTTGCAATCTTGGCAACCTGAAAATTATATGGACTTCAGCTCCCAGAATTCCCCATCCACTGCTCAAAAGCCCCTTACGAGATTGCTGTTTTAATCAGTGCCAGTTTCTCATTTATGTCAAGAGAATGGCTACCCTTTCTTGATCTGTGGCATAACATGGATGAAGGCCAGATTGGTACCATGGATGGTTTTACTCAAAGGAAAGCATAAGTATTTCCCACTTGGGATACCTGTCTGAGAGTTGCAAACTTAGAACAGCTCTTTTGACCAGACACGGGACAGGCTATCAGCATCATCTTAAATGTGGCTAATGAAGAAGCTTCGTGTTGTCTGTAAGTTGAAAGAGTGAATACTGTTCATACTAATTCTCATCTCTGCCTGAGAGATTTGACGTTTGCAAAACTACTAGGCTTCCTCATCAACATAAATTTCAAAGTAAACCCAAGGATTTCATTGTGAATTCTCACTACTTAGAAAAGTTTTACTCATCCCTGAACCATATACTTTGAAAATAGTGCTTGCTTTGAATAAGCTAGCTTTATAGAATAGGCAAAATGATTAGTTTATACTCACTCGGGAACATTTCGTTTTTATTTATTATATTTAATATTTATTACAAAGAATAAATGCAGAATTCTGAGAAATTAGGCATGCTTTCTAGAATTTTTCTTTTGAGCAGAAATACATCTGTGAGGGAAATATCCTTTTATGTAAACCTCCACCTGAAATGGTGGCCTAGACTAATAGGGTGTCTCATTGCCATGGCAACTTTTTGAAGTTATGTCAGATGTAGGTTATTCTTGGCTGTGTTTCCTTGACCCCTTCACATGTAAACTCACAAAAAAAGACAATTCAACAACTGCCTAAATAGTCTGTAAATACACTTACATTTCGCTGTAGTTGGGCACAGGGACTAGAGAGATAAGTCAAAGTGCGGACAGTAACCATTTATTGACTTTTTGCTGAGACTGAAAAGTTGGTGATTTATGGATTTTAAGGATGGATTATGGTAAGAAGAGTAATTTATCTGTATCCTTATGGTGGAGAGTGAAGAGTTATCAAATTCATTTATACTTGTGATGAAGATCGGAACCCACTTCTTTATATACTTTTCTTTTTGTTTGCACTCGTTATTCTCGATTTATCTGAATTTAATTTGCATTTGTTTTTTCTATTTTAAAAACTTTCAGTAAAAATTATGGGGAAAAAGTGCAGACAGAAGAGACTAATAAGGGTTATAAGTTAGTCATGGCCCAAGATTCAATGATTTCAATATAATCTGTGCCATTGAAATTAACTCAGATTTGAGAGAGTAATAATTTTCATTGACAGTCAAGGTAGATTAGCCCCATATACTTTTATTTTCCCTCTTCATAACTCATATCCTGAAGTTAGACACATTACTTACAAAATAACATTTTAGCTTCACTATTTTCCTTCCTAAGCTTCCTTCCCTTCTCTGCATCTTTCTATGCCAGACTGTCATTGAGGGTGTAATTAGATTGAAAAATTAATGACAACCATAAGAACCATAAGAGATTTTAAGTCTTAGAATATTGAATATGTGTAGCTGGCTGCTTATGTAATGTTTGTAAAATAATTTCTATCACTATAGAACAAAAAGTTGTAAACTATGTATCTAATTGCTGTCTTTGCTTTTAGATAGAAAAAGAAAGCGGTATAGCATCCTACAAGCTAGACTCCAGCAGTATGTGGATCGAGAACTACCAGAAGTACAGAGAATGAGGTGGCTGGATGGAGTCACTGAAGCAGTAGGTGTGAACTTAAATGGACTCCAGAAGATGGTAGAGGACAGGAAGACCTGTAGGAATGTTGTCTATGGGGTCGCGATGGGTCGGACACGACTTCGCAATTAACAACAACAACATAGCATATTTTTCATTCTAGCACGTCTATTCATGGAATACCTTAATGGAAAGAAATAATTTAATAGAAGCAAAATGTTTTCTATTTCAAATTGAGCTAATGATTTGCTTATACTCTTCCCTAACATCAGGAAAGAAAGAAAAGTTGGATGGTTGCTGCTTCCGTTAAAGGTGGAATATCATGGAAACCACGTGGGATCCCAGATCATGTCCAGAAATCTTATTCCACCATGCTAATGGACAAATTGGCTGGGAATGGTAGAGTTTGTAATCTAAAACATCTGGGCAGCAACTGTGTGGGGAAAGCTGTACTAAGATTTTGATATTGTGGAGGGTTACTTTTTTAAAAGAAGTATGATTAGGTAAATGAGTTGTTTTAATGTGCCCATTTGCCATTTTACTAGTTCTGAAACGGATGACTGAATGAAAGGACATTGTAGGTAATTTATATCTCGGGACATTTTGTGTCCCATTCTTTTTGGAGGAGAAAAGAAAACTGCTTGCAATACAATGGTTTGCTTCTAATGTTCTGCTTTTGTGTTATTGTCTTGTTTAATAGTGGTGCAGGAGAGGGTAGCTGGTTTTCTCAGGAATGCCTTATTGACTAGTTAAAAATGTTGAGATCTGGAACTTCACGCAGGCTCGCATCTGTAATATTAGTTAATCACCTCAATGAGAAGTAGGCTAAGCTGCTATAGTAACAGTTCTCAACCAGGTTTCTTATTCAGCTGTGAATATGGGGGGAGGGAGGCTAACAATAACTATGGGAAAGGTGGAGTCTCTTCTGTGGAAATGACCAAGGATATTGAGGAAATAAAAGGGTCCACCCAATTACTATGAGTAAATGTCATTCCACCAAAATAGGTTTAGCTGTTCTTGCTATAATTGACTTTCTAATTTGTATGTGTGTGTGCTGAAATCTGGGGATGTAAATTGACAAAAAAATGTCTAATATTAGTATTATTAGTGCCATTTAGCTTTAACAACTGCTTTCAGTTTAAACTTCACCTGCCTATGACAAATGGATTCCTTAGCTGTCACCCCAGGTTCATAATTCTGCTGGTTATGGATGATAGGATCTATAATATAATATGTCTGGAAAGCACCAGGATGAAAATTATCTTTGATTTGAGCATTTTCCTCCAGCTGTGGAATAAAATACTTATTTTTGTAAGGCAAAGAAGGATTTCTTAACCTGTTTTTTTCCTTTTATGCTGGACACCACCTCCAAAATATCCCTGATTGTTATGGGTGGGAATGATGTGATCCATAGTCTTCATCTAATGTTTAAGTGTCCAATCTTGGCAACTTTAAGACTTGTGGACTTCAACTCCCAGAATTTCCCAGCCAGCATGGATGGCTGGGGATTCTGGGAGTTGAAATTCACAGGTCTAAAAGCTGCCAAGGTTGGACAACCCTGATTTAAAGATTACTGATTTGGTTTAAGACCAGAATTGGGTTGTTATAAATAAACTATAAAGGAAACAGCAAACAAATCTTTAATTACAGTATGACCTAGAAATTACTTCCCCATGAGAGGTAAACAAAATCAACAGAATTGCAACTGAACAAAGAAAGTCTCTTAGAATGAGTAAAATTAAAATGACAAAAAGTAAATTATGACTATCTTCCAGGTTAATTACAACAAGCCTATTTTTCAGAAATAAGAGTGCTGTTAGGCTAAGAAAAATGTCTTCAGATTAAAAGGCCCCTGCTTATATTTCTTTAAGAAAGTTTGTGACTGAAGGCTGGAAGAACTTGGGCTGAGATATTTCTTCCATTTCAGCTTCTCTGCTATGGTGGTTTTGTGTCTGGAAGTACCCCAAGCGTCTTTGATGTCCAGAAAATCGAAAACCATTTCTGTTTAAGAGTTTCAAATCTTTGAACTAGACCTTAATTATTAACTACAAAAAGACCTGAATGCCTAATGTAGAGATAGATTAGAAATACTTTGGATGAACAAAATAAATGTGTACTAGGCACAGGGCTATGCCCAGATCTATGATCAGGTGACTGTTAAACAGGCAGATTCTGGTTAGCACTTGGGAATCCAGTAAGCCACACCTGTTTGCAAATTCAATGAGTTAGCTGCAAATATCCCTAAAGATGACAGAAGCAACTTGTTTCCATGCTGGGTATTTGTTTACTTATATCCCATCTTTATTACTTTTAAAAACAAGCCAAGGCAGCAAACATATCCAACTTATTTTCCTCCTCCTATTTTGCCCATGACAACAACCTTGTGAAGTGGGTTGGGCTGAGAATGAATGACTGAGCCAAAGTCATCCAACTGGCTTTCAAGGCTAAGGCTCATGATCTCTAGCTTTCTAGCCTGGTTCCCTAACCACTAGACCAAACTGGCTCTTTATGTTACCAACAAAAATTCATGGATGTGTTCATGTAGTAATCAAGGCCCTGGCAACTTTGAAGAGTCTTCCTTTTAAGTGTGAAGCAAGGGAAGACACCCCCCCCCCTTATACTCTTATTGTGGAAGACACTGCAACGCTTTCTGATTTTTCAAGTGGAGAAACTAGCATGGAGAGGAACTGCAGATTTTTCACAAGTGGTCCAATGGTTCTTGGGTTGCTTTTGCTGTGGTCTTCAACCTCCCTCAATCAATAGCCTGTCTTAAGAAAAAAGTTCTCCGATATCAAATTTACACATGCAGAACTTCCATGTTCTGAAGCAGTGTATCTCTAGATAGCTGTTATGAATAAACATTCCCATTTTCTCCGACAAATTTCCCCAGAGCTCAAAGCTAGAAAATGAGCAAGGAAATACACAAAATGTAGCTAACTTTATTTAGGGACAATTATTGGGAAAGACATGACCTTAGGTGACCAGCTTGGGAAAATGTAAACATTATCTATACAAATCTCTGTGGCTTATCTCAGCAGCCTGGAATGTTGTGAGTCTCTTGAAGAGAGAAAAAAAACTTCAGGGGCCTGCATTCCTTTATGCAACCTTTCTGCAGTTTACTGAAAAACAGCTGGCTGTCCACTTTAGAGGCATGAGAATGACAGTAAAGCTGTGGTGTGGGTTAAGAAGGGGGCCATATCTCTGGCTATGGTGAAATGTTAAGTTGCTGCTACTTTCAGAATCACTGGTGAGATGGAGAGTCAACTTAATGGTTGTCTGAATAGGAATCAGTTTGTGGTTTGGTTCTCTGGCCACTCTAATTGAAGAGATTAAATCTGACCTGGCAACAAAAGTTTGGGATATTCTCTATTTTGCAGTATAGTTGCTTCTCTTTGGGTTTTCAGCTAGCTTGGCACAAGAGCTTTATAGTGGTGTGCAGCAAAGAGGGAAATACCCTTCTCCAGAAATGTACAGTGTGCTACATGGGCCTGCATTAGGCCTAACGTATGCTGTACTTGGCATGTTATAAATGGGAGTTTCCCTGCCTGATATCATCCAGGCACAGTGCTAGTTAAGGATAACAGATGTTCTTAGAATCATAAAATGTAAATGGTGGACGGGACCTTGGAAGAATGCAAACCTCAACAGACTGCCATCCAGCCTTTGTTTAAAGTTTTAAACCCTTCTAAGGAATGAAAGTCCACCATTTCCCAGGGTAGTCTGTTTTGTAGCCTAATACATTTGAAGGACATCAAGTTGGAGTATTAGTATATTGTCACTTTGCTCTTTAACATCCTTTTTGTTCTTCGGAGCAGAACATTTTCTGGATAGAGAAAAAGGGAAGGTAGATTTTTAATCCCATGATGTGAAATACATTAGTATTATTTTCCATATCCATCACACTGTAATATATCAAATCCATTCCATCTTCTGAAATTGTTCAGTTAATGTCTGTGTTTGAGGTATTCCCAAAATGTCAAATGTATTTAGGTTTTAAAGGAATGTGTGCCTTTGGTAGAATAACAGCAAACTGAAGTTTAATTCACATAAAATAGAATGGTCTCTGATCGATACAGTTTTGTCCGGATTTGGTTTCAGCCCCATGGTTAGTCTTGACCTGAATGCTTAGCTTTATTCCACATGAGGTCCTACTATATTGTCCTATATAAGCCAGGTTTTAAGACCTTTAGAAAGCCTCTTACTTCTGTGTAATTATTAAGCAAAGTTCAAGGATCTTCTCAGGATTCAAGGGAAGTCTGGAACTAATGAATTCTATTAGGAGTAGATCCTTGATTTCATTAAGTAATTTATGAAAGCTGTGGTAAATGTGCTCCAAATGTTATATTTATTCTATAGTTTTTAATATTGTCTTTTTAATTTTTCTTTTATTTTGTATGTTATTATTATTAATCACCTTGAGGGCAATTTTGTACAAGAAAAATTAGGGTTAGGGAATTTTAGCTAACCAATTAACTAAAACTAACAAGAGGTAGCCCAAACACACTGGGATTTCCAGAAGTACTAGAAATCTACATATTACATCCATGGAGATACCCATCATTGAATTGACTCATTAATACTGTTTGCCTCCCTGCCAGAGGAATGCTAATTTGTGCAATTATTTTGCATTATTATCAGTGGGACACACATTTGAGTTCCCTGAGAGATCAGATAAATTCAGAATTAACTTTAAGATTTAACACCATCCTTAGCAAATCTTTAACTACTGAAGAGGAGGTGACATTTGTGATAGAACTGATCTGCCGTTTTTAAAAAAGGTATGGCTGTACTTTGAGTAGCACTCTGAAGTATAGTAATGGAAGATTTTTCCTGACCCCTGTGCTTTTCAGAATATTAGGGAGTAGCTTCCAAGTTCTGTCAACTGAACCTCTCTGTCAAAGCAAAAATATTCAATATTAGCAGCGACAATTCAGGATGTGGGAGCCTTTTCTTCTTTTACATTTGGATGCTGGATTAAGCTCCTGTAAGACAAGCAGGGCCAGTCTGTGTACCAGTCTAGGAAGGAATAATGACCTAGGATAGGATAGTAAGAAAAGAGGACCTTGCTTCTGACTGATAATCTCAGTTCTACTCCTACAATTTAGAACCCATCCACTCTGCAAAGCACTGTAATGAGAAACAGAAATCCTTGGCTGAGCAGGTCAAAATGTTTCCATCTTCCCCTCTGTCCAACCAGCTGCTGTTCATTTGCAAAAAGGCAATTTACTAAATATGGGTTTTGGAAGTAAAAACAAGTAAGGATGAAGTCCTCCACTGAATTCTCTGGGAAGGAGTGATGCTTGTTAAACTCAGCCGAACTTTTTCTGAATTGAAATCTAGGATGGAACTGTAAACAGGCTCAGATGGAAGCAGAATGAGATCATGTGCTTAAGAACCATGAAATAGTGTAGGAGTCAGGTAGAATGGAGTAGAGCAGAGAGGGTGGAAGAAAGTGCTTATTTTTCCAGGATGTTGCTTGAGAACAGAATGAGATTGACTCTGATTTTGCTACACAAGCAATCTGGATTTTGCCATAGTTCCTCTGTCTGTTCTAGTTCTATATGAACCAGATGGAGTAAACTTCTAAAAAATTGCTCAACAATGTCTGGGGTGGGTGGGTGGGTTTTTTTTTTTTTTTAGTACATGGAACATTGCACATACGGAATCCCAAAGCAAGGTTCCTCCTTTCTTTGGAGAGCATGTGCCAGATTTTAGCCTGGAAACAGCTGGATTCAGAAATGGAAAAGGGAGGAGCTCTAAAAGGGAGCCAAGTTTGATGAAAATGCATAGGAGGCATCTGTCAGCTTTAACAGCCCTGGGACTCTCCTTGCAGATGCCTGCAATGGTTATGACTTGCTCAACCCAAAAAGTGAGTTATCAGGATTTTTTCCCTAGTAGATTGTCTTTTAATCAAGGAGTATATTGCATCAAACAGCAGCTGATCATGAAAATAGTCTACTATTTAGTCATTATCAAAATCCTGTTCCACATGAGAAAAATGCATGGCAAAGACTAAATTGGAGAAGGAATTTTGATAAAGAATTAGTGTCTGAGCTCACTCTTTGTGTGAAACCCTGGCTTTTAAAACCGGTTTATAGAATTAGCCACAGATGATTAGATTCACACAAAATAGGTAGGCAAACATTTGTGGTCAGGGACTACATTTCCTTGGCTGGCTTCTAAGAAACAGAGGGATATGGACAGCTAAAGACTGATGTCATTGGAGCTGACTTTTTTCTTCAGATAAAGTAGGTGATGATTGAAAGCCTTAAACTGGAGCAGGAAAAATTGTGCCACCCAAATTGCCATTTTTTTTCACCCCATTTCAGCGCATAATCCTGTAGTATGTAGTTCCACCTTAGAAACAAATAATGCATACAAGCAAAAACCCCATTAATTGACAAGGAGCAGATAGGATCAGCCACATGGTAGGGCCAAGTAAACATTGAATTCCTGTTAAAATAGTGGAACTCCCCCCTACACACACACACACACACACACACACACACACACACACACGCTAACCTCAACACTCCCAAAACTTGCGTTGTTTTCTGTTGCACCACAAAACCTGAGCTCTTCAGATCCAATAAATAGTGAGAAATTGCATTTTCACAGTATTCCAGGTTGCACTGCTTATATCTCTGGGAAAGAAACACTTTAGCCCCTGTCCCTAATTTTAATCTTTGTGAAACAAACAGTTCTAAGACACAGCAGCATCCATCTACAGCAATGACCTGTTTGTTATTGCCAACAGTGACTATTTTAACCCTCAAGTTAATGCCACCCAGGGGTACTCCTGGCAGGTTTGTTTCCAGCTTTCAAAGTGACCCCAGATGCCAAGAAAACAATAACTCTATAGTCCCCTCCCCCCTTTTTTTGTTCAAAAGCAAAGATACTGTATTTTGGCACACAATGGCACTATGTATCCCCTGCCTTCACATGTGTGCTGGGGCCGAGTGAGGTTTTGGCTCTGTTGCCAACAGTTAATAAGGCAGCCATAAAAAAAAAAAACCCACCCAGCCATCTGCTCTTTGCAGCTATGGTTCTAGCTTGGGGAACACGTGAAGCTTCCTGGGGATTTTCCCCCCCTTCTTCATCCACACTGTACACACACACACATGCACGCTTTCTGCCAACATTGACCTCAGCTGTCATCTTTGTTTTTGGAGAGGATTAATCTTGAGCCTAAGGATAGGTTTGGACATGTCTAATGCGAAGGAAAGACTACTGAGATTGGAAGAACAATGGAGCATTTTATTGCAACTGCACAAACTGCTGTCAACAAAGGGAATATGGGTGATGAGACATAGTGTGGGCTAGAAGGCAGATGTAGCCTCCGCTCTCAGATCAGACGGTTGCAAGTAAAGCAAGGCTTGTAAGCAGATTTTTATAGTTAAATCTAGTTTTCAATAGTTAAGTATGGAAGTGTGCATGAAGGTAAGAAATTAAAGAGGAGGATATCTGAGGAAGGGGAAAGGCTGTAATTTCACCCAACTGATTCTGTGCCTGAGACAAGACTAGAATTCAGGGTCTCCCAGTTTCTAGCCTGGTGCTTTAACCCAGGGGTCCCCAATCGCCAGTCCATGGACCAGTACTGGGCCGTGGCATGCCAGAAACTGGTCTGCACAAACAAGGAAAGCCCCATCCACAGGATGCAGGCAGCACACAAAACCACGCCCCCTCCAGTCGGTGGAAAAATCTCCACGTAACTGATCCCTGGTGCCCAAAAGGTTGGGAAACCCTGCTTTAACCGACACACCAACTGGCTCTCTTGTTTGTCTGTAGGTAGCTTCATTCCCAAGCATTTTTCTCCGAGCCAAATGGCAACAGGGCCAGAATTATTCTTAGAAGAGGAAAACCACAATTCAGAGAAGGATTTAATGTTGTGGTTCTATTGGTTGTTAAATATTGGGCTATCCCAGCTTCCTTTGAAAACACTGGTGCCCATCCAGGTTTAAGAATATAATCTGTTGTAGCTAGAGCTGTCTTGTTTCATAGGCCAGGTGCTTTAATTGCCTTTTTCAACTCAGTGCCTTTTAGATGTGTTGAGACTTCAACTTCCAGAATGCCTAGCCATCATGACTGGGAATTCTGGGAGCTGAATTCCCAACACACCTGGAGGTGCATGTTAACAAAAACTGGTCCTCAGTTTCCCCTTTCTCCATCTGAAATATGTGGATAATAATCTTTGCCTGCCACAGAGTGTTTTTAAAAAGAGGATTGTAGTGTAAGTGTTGATTGGTGGAAATGCATTATATAAATTGATACTTTGAAAGATGTGTGAATTCTTCGCAAAACCCAGCAGGTGGGAGGGTCCTGTTCAGATGCTTTGCATGTTTGGAAAAGGGGACAGTGAAGTTTATGCTACTGCCTGCACCTGTAATGTCTTGTTTATCAGCACAAATATCCCTTAGTGACATCTACAAGGACAGGGTAGGACAAGTAGCCAAAGTATAACGACATAGAACATCTGCATTATATTCTCTGCAATTAATTCTTAGACCTTTGAACATTTAGGGATGTCTGTACTCATACTTAGAAATAAAAGCATGCATAAGCTTTCTGGGGCTAAGCATAATTCAAAATTCAATCTTCTTGTCTGGGGTGCATCATTCACTGCCAGAACGGGATGCTTGTCTGGAGATGAGATTCCCAAACCAGATGTTTTTGGATAGCAGAACCTTCTGTGTATACAAGAAAAGATAAGGATGTGCAAGAACTGCCATCATGGACACATCTTTTCCTCTATTCAGACAGTTTGAAACAGACCTGTCTCTCTTGCAGACCTTAGAACACTGATAATGTAGTGGGCCAATCAGTCTTTGCTCTCCAGTTGGCTAATAGAAGCCCGCAAAAAAGGGCATTTAGTCAGTGCCCTGACTTGTATATTTGCAAGACCTGAGCAACAGCTACAACAGCGGCAGCAACAATCCCCTAGCTGCACTCCATCCAGAAAAAAAATGAAATAAATTGGTACCTTGCCTCAGCCAAGGTTTTCTGTACCTTTCTGGTGCATTCATTTAACACCCACCCCCCTCTGAAAATTTGGAGCAGGGTGAAGCTGTCTGGCTCCCAAGTCCTGACGGTGTTATGATAACATGTCCACAGTTCTGCACCAGACATTGTCCCTAGTGCTTTTAATTATATCTGCAGATTGGAGGAGCAACTGAAATGGGGAAGAACGGGCAAGTTCTAAACAAAATGCACAGTTTTTTGGATTGCACAGAAATCAGAACTTATTGTAAGGGCACTTGTAGACTCTGTGGAGGTAACCCCAAAACTCCACACAAAAGGAAGGGAAATAAAAACACATGCAGCCTGGAGCTTTGCACCTGCGCTATAGAATGGAAGAAGCAAACATACAGGGGGAGAGAGAGAGAGAGAGAGAGAGAGAGAGAATGTTTTCTTTTCAATGTCAAACCAGAATTCCTCTTGGGAGGTAGAGGCTTGGAGAAAAGGGGCTGGCCATAAATTCTGCACTGCTTCACCTTTTCAAATATAACATTGTATTTCCCTGCTGCTGGAGGCCACCGGCATGGGGTCCCAGATATATGGAGCTGCTTTTGAGTCCTCACATGGAAGGACTTTGTGACTGCTGAGGTTGGCCAGAATTAGCATATATACAAGGAGCTTGATTTGATACACAAAATATGCTGGCAGTAGCTTTCTACTTGCTTCTCCAGCTTCTTACTAAGATTGCCAGCTCCCATGGCTCCTTGGAAAGTATACTTTCTACATCTGCTTCTCATGATCCCAGGCAGGAAAAAACACTCTCTTGGTTTCCAGCAATTAATGACTTGAGACCTTCAGATGTCAAAGGAACCATATCTCTAAAGGGCTTACACCATAATTGCCCTGGAGTTATCTAACACTTGCCTAGGATGCTAGGGCAAGTTTTATAATCCTAAAATTATATTCAGAAATTGTCCTGTTTCAGCTATCTTTGTTCAAATGGGGGCAAATTTATTCTTGAAGAGGTGGTAATCTGTTTCCTGCTCAAGAAATCATCACAGGTGAGATTTGCTGAAACCATGCTGTTAGAATATTGTTGGGCTGTAGTTTGTAAGAGTCCTGGAGGAATTGGGTTATTTGAACCCATTTTAGTCAGGATTCAGTGCTGGACATACTTGGTAGTAGCATTGATGGTAGTGTATTTGTACTGATACTTCTTGATCTCTTGGAGATTTTTGATACCATTAATCATGGTATCCTTCTGGACCAGCTCAGGGAGTTAGGATTAGCTCAATAGCTCTGCATACATAAAGTTGCAGTGATCTTCCTCCTTCCTCTGGGGGGCAGTTCTTTTTGAGATGGTAGGAGGAAAGAGCTTTTGGCAAGGTTATCCAGCAGCATGGAGCTGATATCCATATGCTTTTAACACCCAATTATTGTATATATCTCAGCCCAGAATGACTAAGCAATGCTGCTACTGTAGATTCTCCCTCAGATTTTGGAGACTATGAAAGTCTGGATGGGGATGAATAGGTTTAGTCTCAATCACAGCAAGACAAGGCTGTGGGTTCTGGTGCCAACAATCTTTGAAACCTTCCGTCAATAATTCTGGATGGAATGGCACTACTGCGGCTGCAAATGGTGCACAATTCAGATGTGGCTCTTGTTGGAAGAGCAAGAGCACCTGTGACTAGATGACCTTTGCACAATTCATCTTTTGTACCAATTGCAGCTATTACTGGATTGGGGGGATAGAGTTACTTATATTTTAGTCACCTTGGGCCTGGATTAGTGCAATGTGCTGCACATGGGACTGCCTTTGAAGCCCACTCAGAAGCTGTAGCTCAGTGTTTCTCAACCTTGACAATTTTAAGGCATGTGGACTTCAACTCCCAGAATTCCACAGCCAGCATTGCTGGCTGTGGAATTCTGGGAGCACTAAAGGAAAGAGCCTCTAAAGGAAAGAGCACTAAAGGAAAGAGGCGTGAGTAGTTATGGACACATCTTTCAACGCCCATGTAATATCAATTCTGAATGAGCTGCATTGGTTACTGATCAGCTTCTGGTATCATTTAAATTGCTGGTGACCCTTCAGTGACTCTGGTTATTTATGGAACCATTAGATTTCAATAGTCTCTACTCTTCTAATATGATATGACAAGGTTGGGATGTTCAGGTTCCCATCATTTAAACATTACCACTTTATGAGACCCAATGAATATGCCTTCTCTGTCATAGTGTCTCCCCTAAGAAGAACCTCTTCCTTGTAATGTTGTTGGCCTTGTCCCTGCTGGCCTTTAACAAGGCCCTGGAAATCTGATTCTTCCCCCAGGCTCTGGGCCAGGAAATTGGATGAGCTGCCTGTAGAATACCAAGTTGTGCATCTGGTTGCTGGTGCAGCATGTTTTGCATTATTAGGTTTTATTATTGCTATCCTTGTGCTGGATGCTCTTTTTAGCAGTCCAGGGTTGCTTGGTGAGTGGGTGGCCATATACAGTGATGAGAGGGGGAGAGGGAGAGAGAGAGAGAGAGAGAAATGACATGTGAAGTTGATATAAGTCCCTAATGGAAAAGTGGCCTATGATTCCACTTAAAGGAAGAAATACTTTCAGTGCCACCTCCTTATGCATCTCTCTTTATTCCTTTTCCTTGCTAGTTGTTTTTTCCCTAGTTTCCAGCTGATTGGAAGGGTCTGTATCTTCTGCACTGGAATATGAAGCAGAGCTCCTTTGCCTGAAGGGTGCAACTCAAATTCCATTTGAATTTCTAGCAGGCAAATTAATTTTCCAGTCTCTCATAGTCAGATGGATGTACAGTAGTGTGACTGGAATTCTTCCAAGAGCCTCCCAAGGCTGGGCTACAGCAGATGACTTGTCCTAGATGAGGTTTACTGGAAGAAGCCACATGTCTCTGGGACAGGCTGCTCTAATTTTATTCACCCTAAGCCAGGAGTAAGCCCCAATGACTTCAGTGGGATTTACTCTGAGTAAATGTACAGAGACTTGGATGGTGAGTTTCTTTCTGCCTGAGGCTTTTGCACTCCACAGTGGGATTTCTTCATTTAAATTATATGACAGCTCCGTAATACTTAATCCTTTTCCACTGGCTTAGGGGCCTGAGTAGCTATAGATTAAGGATGAATGCTGTATGTTAATTTCACCCTACTTAAATTTTGACGATGTGGTTAAGGCAGAACCACAGGTTAGAAACTGGGAGACTGTGAATTCTAGTCCTGCATTAGGCATAAAGCCAGTTGGGGGATCTTGGGCCAGTCATCCTCTCTCAGACCTGGAAAGCAGGCAATAACAAACCACTTCTGAAATCATGCCAAGAAAACTGCAGGGTCTTGCCCAGGCAGTCACTGAAGTCTACTGACTCAATTATAGATCTCCCACAGTATCTGTGCATTCAAGCAACTTCCAAAATAACTGACAGTAAATTGCTATTTTTTTCAAATAATACACACAGTAGTTTTCCTCTGTCGTGCTTTAACATGAAAGTAATAAAGACAGAATTACTCTTAGAAATCTTTTGATAACATCCAAACTGAATTCATGAGGACAATATATCGTATATTATTGTCATAAAGTCACCAATATAAGAGCCCAGTAATTTAGCAGGTACAACAAATAAAACTAGCAACATGGGAGTACTGATGGGGCAAATCCAGTGTGACTGATATGAATCTGAACTCTCATTCAGTGCTGAGTGTGTGTTGAAAAACAAAACAAAACAGTTTAGTGGCTTGAATGCAGTATGTATAGCAGGGGTAGTCAACCTTGGCTCTTTTATGACTCGTGGACTTCAACTCTCAGAATTCCTGAGCCACGAGTCATAAAAGAGTCAAGGTTGACTACCCCTGATGTATAGTAATGCCACTACAGAAAAAAGTTATTCTGGACAAATTAACCTGGCATGAAAGGCTCATATGCAGCCTCAGATAGCTTTGTGCACCCTTGGCCACAGCTCATCTTGGTCTTTGGTTTTCATGCGGATTTGAGAGGAAGGATGAGGTACAGCTGCTGGAAGAAACAATATTATTCCAACTGTCTCCCTCACTTGCTCTGGCTCCCTGCAGCTGTGAGCTGGGGCTAGCCTGCTGGCTGCTGCGAGAGTAGAATTTCCTGTCCACATCCCACGTGGTGCCTTGTCTTGCCCTTCCTGGCTTTTGGCTCCGGTGCTAGGCCTCAGGGACTGCTTCTTTGGTGTCATTCACCATGGTCCTCTATTTTTCCATTTCCAGTTTCCCTCGCTGGCTGCTGACAGTCTATTACCAGGGAAACCTGGGAGCCAGACTTTTGAAGCAAATCAGAGCAGGTCAGGGCATGCAGGAAGAGGAGATCATGGCCAGCCCGCCAGGCTGGCTGGGTGTGGAAAAAGGAGTTGTTGTTTTGTCTGGGTACTGTTGCCGTGGGAAGTCAACACAGGGCTGGGAGAAGTGCCAGGCATGGCCCAGAACTAAGCATCTCTCTCCAGGGCAGGGAGGAACCCAGAACCTCTCCAAATCAGCAGTGAAGCCACTAAAGCAGTGTTTCTCAACCTTGACAATTTTAAGGCATGTGGACTTCAACTCCCAGAATTCCACAGGCAGCATTGCTGGCTGTGGAATTCTGGGAGCACTAAAGGAAAGAGCCTCGAAGAGAGGAAGGATAATCAGCCTTTGTTCATTTGGGCTGCATCTTTGCAACTCAGAGCTAAAATGCTTCCTACAAAGGGAACCGAGGATTATCACCAAGTGTTGTGAGAAAATACCCTTTGAGTGACACCTCAGAAAGCCAAGCAAAGTAGCAAATATTGTTTTGTAATATGAGATGGTGGAGTCCTGAAGTGATAAATGAATTCCACCCAAAGCAGGTATAAACACTCTTCTAAATTAAAAGCCAGCTTCACCGACTATCTTTCCTGCAGATAGATGACTCACACATTAGGGGAGAAAAATTGCATCTCCCATGCTGCTGTTTGCAGGAAGGCTTTAGTGTACTGATGGATTAAAAAAATGTGACCCTCAGTTTGTGGTCTGATATAGCAACAGAGATTTTTCAGTTAAACAGTTCAGTTTGTTTATTTATGCATTGCTTACTCTCCGCAGTTAACCCCCTTTGTTCTTCTGGACTCTGGATACATATTATAGTAGGATCTCATTTTATTATGTAATGCACCCTCTACCATCAAAGCGTTCTATTGTCTCCTCATTCTTTTGCATGTAAGGACTAGGCTTAAGGATCCTTGACAAGAGAAGCAGAATTTTGAAGTAGGTTCGGAAGAGAGATTTATTTCGTTCTCCATACTTCCCCAGAGTTCCCATCCTCAATTCTTAAATCCCTTCATCCAGTCTGGCTGAACAAGGAAGAGTGAAGATGTAGGCACACCAAATGATTGGCAGGCCTTGGTCAGTGTTTTAGCAACCCTCAAAAAACATGTTACTTCAGATAGGTTTTCGAAGAGAAAGTCCTGGACTGACCATGTTTTTAGGGAAAAAAATCAAACAAAGGAACGATCTACTGCTAATTTTAAGAATAGAGAATTTTTGAGATTTTGAGCCAGACTTCAAGGGGATCTTACAAGGTAGAACCAACTGTTAGTGGATTTGCCCTTCTTAGTAACATGAGGAGTTACAATGAACGTGACTATAGACTCATCCTCATGTCTCTCTATCTACAACATGAAGACGCTCTGTGAGCCATTTTTAAAAGATATTTCAGCATGACCTTGCCTTTATCTCATTTTTAGGCCATAGCAAAAGGCTCTTATAGGCCACTTCAAGCTGCTGCAGGCAATATCATTGCTTGCTAGCTGCTGGACGTTGCCCTCCGTGGCCATTTGGCTTGGGCTTCAGGAGAGACCGAAGAGGTAGCTTCCAGAGAAGACTTTATAAAATGATGGCTGGACATTATGTGATTGTCTTATGGGTTTAGTGCTCTTCTGAAACAGCACAAGACCTTCATTTTAAATTCTGCTTTTTTACAAAACAGATTTAAATGGGAAAGAGTCAGATTCTTTCAGCTACGGGTTGCTGCTTCGAGACCAAATTATTGCATTACAGGTTTTCTGCTGCTTCTGCTGACGAAGGTTTTCACATGGCTATACTTTATCATGTTTGCTTTAAATGTAGTTTCAAGGCAGAAATGCGGCAGGGGGAAATGGGACTTTTTTGCTTACTCTTATGCCATTTTGCACACTTCAGTTTTGTACTGCTGGCTAAGAGATCAGATCTAAGCTGTTTGATCACTACTTGGCCACACCACCATTTAATTGTAGTAAACTCTTCCATTGCACATTCAATGATACTAATGTGCGGTTTCTTGTTAGTTGTTACAAACCTGAACTTCCTGCAGTCAGGATTCTGTCAGCTTCTTGAATACTACACTACAAGTCAATCTTTCTCAAACTTTTTACCTCATGAAATAATAACCCCCTTGAAATAATTTTACACATTCTAGTAGCGAGAAGTTCTCTGAGGATGGACTCCAACATGAGTCCAAAAGCTTGGAAGACTAAAACTATGGTCTCAGTGACTGGGCCAGATTAGGCTTTGAAATAATTTTCAGAACTCAGAGAACCCAACAGCTGAGTTGCAGCATGTAATGTCAGGCTCCCAAAAACCCAGAAAGACACACTGAGGTTCTTCTAAACAGTTTCTTGTAGTGTTCTTCACCTATAAACAGAAATCTTCCCAAATTAAAGCAGACTACAGGTAATTCTGAAGTTACAACAGTTCATTTAGTGACTGTTCAAAGCTATCACAGCACTGAAAAAAGTGACTTGTGACCAGGGCAGCATCCCCATTGTCACATAATCAAAATTCAGAAGCTTGATAAAATAAGTCCCAAGTTTGATAATATTCCATTTCTTCTTTTTCTTTCAGTCTCATAGTCAGTCTATCCATCTCTGTGCATTCTAATATATTTTTAATTATTTCTTCATCTGATGGTATTCCTTTAGTTTTCCATTATTGTGCAAATATAATTCTTGCCACTGTTGTGACATGCAAAATCAAATATATGCTTTGTTTGTTAGTCTTTTCTGGCATTATACCTAATAAAAAAAGTTCAGGTTTAAAATCTACATATTCTCCCAACATCTTTTGTAGCCAGGCATGTATTTTTTTCCAATAACTCTTTACTTTGTCACAAGTTCACCAAACATGATAATAAGTGCCTGACTTATGTTTACATTTCCAACATCTATTTTATCGATGGCTAGAGGAAAGAATAAAGGATTAGGAATTAAATATGTATTAGCAAATATAAACTCAGACGGCACGTTTGTTGAAAAATTATTACTGAATGTATGAAAAAAAACCAATAAAAACTTTTCCAACAAACCCCCAAAATTCAGAAGCTTGGCATCTGCCTTATTTATGATGGTTAGGTGATCACCTTTTGTGACCTTTTGACAAGCAAAGTCAATGGGAAAGCCAGATTCACTTAACAACCACATCACTAATTTAACTAATGCCGTGATTCATTTAAAAATTGTGGCAAGAAAGTCATAAAATGGAGCAAAATTCACTTAACAAATGTCTCACTTAGCAACAAAAATTGGGGGCTCTATAAACTCTGCAGTGAGCGGGAGATCAAACAAATTCCTAACCAACCTAGCTGACAACTTTGTCACCCAAAAGGTGGAGGTGGGAACTAGATATAAAGCTATACTGGACGTAATCCTTACTAATAGAGAAAAAGTGATAGAAGGAATTGAAATTGCCGTAACCTTGGGTGAAAGTGACCACGTTATATTGGAATTTAACATAATGCAAACACTAGCAATAGAAAACAATCCAACCAGTGTCTTAAACTTCAAAAGAGCTGACTTTAACAAACTCAGAGGGAAACTAGGAAAAATCCCATGGATGAAAATCCTAAAGGGAAAAACAACCCAAGAAGCATGGAAAACTCTGAAAAATGTGATCATAAAAACCCAGACTAGCACAATACCACTGAAAAAGAAAAAACAAAAAATTCAAGAAGAAATCAGCATGCCTGCACAAAGATCTCTCTGACAAACTGAAAGACAAAAAGGATAAATACAAAAAATGGAAAGAGGGGCACATAACTAAGAGTGATTATCAGCAGACAGCCAGAACATGCAAAGATGAAATCAGGAAAGCAAAGGCTCAGAATGAACAAAGACTTGCAACAGAAATCAAGGATAATAAAAAAAGTTTCTACCAACACATTAACAACAAGAAAAAAGTCAAGGAAACTGTAGGTCCACTAAAGAGAGAAGATAGCAAGGAAATAACAGACAACAGGGAGAAAGCAGAACTGCTTAACTCATACTTTGCATCAGTCTTCACACAAAAAGAAACTATAGCCCAACATACCAAAAAAAAAAAAAAAAAACCCACTGCAAAACACAAAGTAGAAACAAAAATTAAAATAAGCAAGAAAATGGTAAGAGAATACTTATCTGACCTTGACAAGTATAAATCACCAGGACCTGACAGATTACATCCCAGAGTTCTGAAGGAGCTGGCAGATGTTATCTCAGAACCATTACACCACATCTTTTATAAATCCTGGAGCACCGGGGAAGTACCTGAGGATTGGAAAAGGGCTGATGTGGCTCCCATCTTCAAGAAAGGGGAAAAAACGGACCCAGGAAACTACAGACCAATCAGTTTAACATCAATACCTGGGAAGATCCTGGAAAAGATAACCAAAAAACAGATCTGCGAACAACTAGAAGCAAACGAATTTATAACTAGTAACCAGCACAGGTTTGTTAAAAACAGGTTATGCCAAATTAATCTTATTTCATTCTTTGATAAAGTGACTAAACTAGTAGACTAGCGAAATGCTGTGGACGTAGTATACTTAGATTTCAGTAAGGTAAGCTACTCCTTGGTAAGCTAGAAAAAGATGGAATAGACAACATCACCACCAGATGGATCTGTAGCTGGCTGGCAAACCGTACTCAACGAGTAGTCCTCAGAGGCACTACATCCACATGGAGAGAAGTAAGCAGTGGGGTACCACAAGGTTCCGTCATAGGCCCAGTACTCTGCAATATCTTCATCAATGATTTAGAAGGGGAACTCATCAACTTTGCAGATGACACCAAACTGGCAGGAGTAGTCAACACCCCAGAAGACAAACTCAGGATCCAAAAAGATTTTGACAAACTTGAACAATGGGCCGTATCCAACAAAATGAGTTTCAATGTGGAGAAAAGCAAAATTTTACATTTAGGCAAGAAAAATTAAAGGTACAAGTACAGACTGGGCGAGACCTGGCTCAAAAACAGTAACTGTGAGAGGGACCTTGGAGTCCTAGTGGACGATCACTTGACTATGAGCCAGCAGTGTGCAGCAGCAACTAAAAAAGCTAATACAATCCTGGGTTGATAAACAGAGGCATAGAATCAAGAGCACACAAAGTTATTAGTACCGCTTTATAAAACCCTAGTAAGACCACACCTGAAATACTGCAGCCAATTTTGGTCACCATATCACAAAAAAGATGTTGAGAGTTTGGAAAAAATTCAGAGAAGAGCAACTAAGGCATGGAGGTCAAAATATACGAAGAACGGCTTCAGGACTTGGGTTTGGTTAGTCTAAAGAAAAAAAGAAATATGGGAGACATGATAGCAGTATTCCAGTACTTGAGGGGCTGCCACAAAGAAGAGGGGGTCACATTATTCACCAAAGCACCAGACAGAAGGACGAGAAAAAATGGTTGGAAACTGATCAAAGAGAG
This sequence comes from Crotalus tigris, assembly GCF_016545835.1. Lineage (NCBI taxonomy): Eukaryota > Metazoa > Chordata > Lepidosauria > Squamata > Viperidae > Crotalus > Crotalus tigris. The sequence continues at coordinate 4,832,663 of NW_024096554.1, read as the reverse complement.
AAGCAACCTGGAATTAAGAAGAAACTTCCTGACAGTGAGGACAATTAACCAGTGGGACAATTTGCCTCCAGAAATCGTGAGCGCTCAAATCACTGGAGAAGAGATTAGACAGCCACTTGTCTGAGATGGTATAGGTTCTCCTGCTTGAGCAGGGGGCTGGACTAGATGACCTCCAAGGTCCCTTTCAGCTCTACTCTATTCTATTCTATAGTTAAATAAACTGAAAAGCTTCATTCTAGGAACCAGCTAAAGGACAAACCAGACCTTTCTCATATATAGATAGGAACTCAGCTATTTCTTTCTTGTTGGGAAAGACAAAAAAATGTTGCCTTTCCAGCAGTGCTTGACTGCTTGGCCTGGCTTGGTGTGATAAGGGAGATGAGTGGTTAAGAAATAGGACAAACAAACAAACAAAAGATGGCTTAGCATCTCTGGGGTAAAGACAAACATGATAAAGAGGAAGAAGAGTTAAACTGAGCAGGAATCCGTGTTAGTATTTTCTCATTTGCTGAATGGTTGATGGCTATACTTGGGCGGCGGGGGGGGGGGGAGGAATCAGTAAATAAAATCAAAACCAAATTTTAGGATATGAGGAAATCATATCCTAAAGGTGTTTATAAGGTGTCAGAAATATTTTCCTCTTCTCTCTTTCTGGGTAGAGGGGAGGGGTAGAAGAGATTTTTTTTCTGCGTAATGATTGGTGATAAGATACTATCAAATCATTATTCTACCAAAGAGCATTACTGAACTGATTTGATTTAGCCGTAGCAACAGCACAAGTCTGAACATCAGAATTACAGCCTGAGTTCTTCCACACTGCAGCCCTGCAGTGCTGGTTATCCAGTAGGAGACCCAGCAGAAAACTACTCTGACTTAAAGAAGGGCTGACTGCATTTGCAGGCCTGTTCTGCCTCATTGATGACACAAAATCGAGATTCTGTCTGCATGAGAAGTGGAGAGAGAAGCAGGATAAGACCAGGGAAGAACTGACAACAGAAAACCAGTAAGTAGATCTTCTGTGATCCACAAAGTGATCATTGGGTGAGAGTGCAGGATGGAACATCAGAAATGGTCCATTTTCTTGCCCCCTACTTCTCCTATCCACAGCTGAAGAAGCAGCAGTGGGCAGGGAGGAAATCAAGAGATGCTTCTTTTGCCAAAGTGCGTAAGGGAGAATAAAAAGGCAACGTGGGTCTTCTGCTAATAGTTTTATCTTAGTTACCTATTTCTAGTATACTTACTTTCATAACAAGAACTTTCATTATAAGAAGCTCCTGCCTTCCAGATTACTCATCGACTTACAGCCGCGATTGAGCTTAAATTTTCCATTGTTAAACAAAAGAGTTTTGTGAGTTTTGCCCCATTTTCCAACCTTTCTCACCACAGTTGATAAATTACCGCGGTTGTTCACTTAGCAACATGGTTGTTAACTGAATCTGACTTGCCCATTGACTGCTTGTCAGAAGGTCGCAAAAGGTGATCACATGACCCCAGGACACTGTAATTGTCATGAATGTGAGCCAGTTGCCAAGCGTTTGAATTTTGATCACTTAACCATGGAGATGGTACATGGTTGTTAAGTGTAAAAAACTTTCATTACTTGCCTTTTTTAAGTGCCATTGTAACTTTGAACAGTCACTAAATAAAGGACTATAAATCAAGGATTACTTCTACATTGCTTTATGTTAACTGCACTATTCATTTATGCTGCAATAATCCTTGGCTCTGCTGAATTAAGAGCCAAGGGTTTTGGTTTGTGTGTGTGTCTGCGTGTGTGTGTGCGCAAGTATGTGAAGAATAACACTAGATTAAAACATTATTATCCTACTGCCTGATTTCAAGGCCATATAGCAGCGGCTGGGAATTCTATGAATTGTAGTCTAACATATCTGGAGAAATCAAGGTTGGAGAACACCTTCCTAGGGGTTTCTTCTAATACATGATGTAGTATATGATAGTTACCTATAAGCACATGGGTTTGGTACTTCCTTGTTCAAAAGTGGCATGACACTGAATGCTAGTTTGTGGGCAGAAGCTGGGGCATCAAGATGTTGCTTGTAGGCTTTTTGGAGATAGCAAGTTGTGTTGATGTGGGAAATAACACACCAGACAAATAGATGTGACCTGGAGGGGCTTTGCTTATCTTCTGATGCTTCTCCCACAGCTTTCCTAACCTGCATTCTCCAATCCTGTATTGCACTACAGTAGCAGGAAAGGAGCTAAACAAAATACGTTTTTGGAAATAGGATGGGGGAAGATACATTTTCATCTCTCCCTCAGCATCCCCAAATGTTCCTTTCATTTATTTAAGTGGAGCAGGCCCAAAGGGCTGTAAGTCATTATCCTCTTTGCCCCCAAAGGAGAGCGTCAATCATAATGCCTGTGCAAAAGGAAATATTTTAATGTTTTCCTAAAGCACAGGAAAATACCTGTATCCAGCCCTGCTTTCAACTTGATTAGATCTTCCCCCTTTTTGTCCAGGGTAGTCCCCTGTGAACATCTTTTTTTTGTTGTCAAATTGAGAAGAAAGGAATGGCAGCAGCAGTCTCAGCTCTCATTTCCCCATTTCACTGTCTTAATGGTTCCCCAAGGTGAAATTATATACAGTAGTGGCACCTCTTAGCACAAATCCATAGAGCTTTTACTCTCTGGATCATATGTTCAGGAGACAGTTCTCCCCTCTTATCCTCTCCTGTATGAACCTTCCTATTCCCAAGACAACATCACCTAAGGGCAGCAATGCTATTCCTTCAGTATCTTTCATTGTAAGAAAGGAAAGAAAAACACAGCTCCACAGAACCTCATTCCCTCTCTATTACTAGTTTTGTATGGATTCTTGCTGCTTGCCTTTCCCGGCATATGTAAGGTCAGCCTCATCACTCCTGAGCTTTCGAAGGTCCCTCGAGATCCAGTTATACCATCAGGCCTGGGGACCCCAGGGGATGGCTGAACTTGTGAGGTGGTTCTGTTATTATGAACATCCTCCGGTCTATTATTTTCTTTCATTGTTTTAGTTCTGCTTTTATAGTTCTTAATGCTCTTTTTATAATTGTTGTGTAATGGTTTTAGATCATGATTGTTTTGTTTATTTGTTTGTTTATTGTTCTATACTGTCTAAAGTCACCTTTTGTGAAATGAGCAGTCATATAAATTTGATTAATAAATAAATAAATTCAGTTTCCAACTTAGTCCTTGCACTAATATCCCTCCTTGCCCCCCAAAGCCACAGAAGCATCCCTTGATAATTCTGTCCCTAAAGTTGGAGAGTAATGCAGGGAAGATAAAGAACCAGTACAGCAAAAGGTTTAGTTCTGTGATAGAAAGGACATATTTCTTTAGGTTGCCAGAAAGGAAGGAAGGAAGGAAGGAAGGAAGGAAGGAAGGAAGGAAGGGAGGGAGGGAGGGAGGGAGGGAGGGATAGAGCAGAGGTGTCAAACTCAATTTCATTGAGGACCGCATCAGCATTGCGGTTGCCCTCGGGGGGGGGGTGGCCAGGGTAGGTGCGGCCTACTGGGTGGGCATGGATGGAGTGGGTGTGGCCTACTGGATGGGCATAGCCAGCTCTACATTGTTCACATCAAGGGTGCCTGTGGGGGCCTGGGAAGGAGTGGGACAGATCTGAGGATCTCTGACAGAAGGGGGTGGGGCCAGGGCAAGTGTCAAGGCATAGTCCATTTCTTCATTCCTCACAAAGGATGACACCTCCTCAGCATGCACCCAGGGGGTGGGGCCAATAGGGGCTGGTTCCTTGCTGTTTCTAGACGGCCTTGTAGAGCTAAGACTGAATGCGTTTCAGCATAGATGGCCACCACAAAATTGAACATTGGCTCCCGGCCGGCCTGGGCCAGGGCCAAGGCAGCGGGGGCCGTGTCCTCACTGTTTCCAGGATGGCTTCGCGGGCCACATGAAACCACTTTGCGGGCTGCATCCGGCCCCCGAGCCTTGTGTTTGACATGTCTGGGATAGAGGGAGGGAGGGAGGGAACAGATGACAGCTGGCATTTGATATCTTAAGGCTAATTCTAGATTACCTGGATTTTCAAGAATTCATTGTATTCACTTTCAAATCCATGTAGTGAAACATGTGAAAACATTTCAAAGATTGGTAGCAAAGGTCTCTTTCATGGCTTCTGTCATGCTACATTCTCCAACAATGTGTTTTGTGATTCTAATCATATTTACTCAGAATATGTTCCTCTAATTTCAGTAGGGTTTTATTTTTAGGTCATAGTCAGGAAGTCACTTTTGACATGCTCAGTGTTCGCTCTCTCTCTCTCTCTCCCTCCCTCCTGCCCCCCCTCTCTCTCACACACACATCACACATTTGCCACACCATTCCATTGCATTGGCTGAGAGTAACAGCTTTCTCTAGAGTGTGGTTTGATTCTTATGGGAAATTATCAATTTTAAGCAGAGTCACTTGAAGATAGATGTGAAGCTGAGTTCCATTCTCAGCAAAGGCAGTGGGAAACCAGCAGGCAGGCTCGCTAAGAGAAAAGAAAGCAAAGTACAACTTTCTCCAAGATGTACAGTGGAAAATTTCCACTACTATTGGCTGTGAAATGCTAACCATCAGATTCCTCTCCAGGAGTTTATCAGACTGATTAGCTGGCCATGGAGACTTGCTCACTTCTTTCTAGTGATTATGGTCTATCAGCCATCAAGTGTTTGTTAAGAGTAGCCTCTAACTCTACATGACACACTTATTACTTGAATTTTTAAAGATGATTAATTGGTTTTTCAGCAAATTGTAGAGAATAGTTCTATGATTCTATACAGATTATGGATCAGATTACAGATGATTTATTTATGATTTAAGGCAGTGCTTCTCAACCTTCCTAATGCCGCGACCCTTTAATACAGTTCCTCATCTTGTGGTGACCCCCAACCATAACATTATTTCTGTTGCTACTTCATAACTGTAATTTTGCTACTGTTATGAAATAATTGGTTCATTAGTGCAGGGCTTTTCAACCTTTTCACCGATTGTACCACTTTTAGAATATGGCAACATACCACCAGTCACCTAGCACCCGCTGCTGCCCTGCCAGGACCACCTCCGCCGCCACCTTTCTCGCACAGCCACGCTGTGTCAAGCGGGCCCCATGGCTCCCACAGCAGCTGCCGCAATGCACACTGATGGCGCATGAGGTGAGCACAAGGCAGGCGAGCACATGACTCCGCTTTTTCGGCAGGGCAGAATTAAGTGCTGCTCCCCACCTCCCACCCCTGGTCCTCTTTTACTTACAAGTAGGAGATGGTGTAGTTGCTCAGCAGGAAGGGGTGAAAAGTTCCTGCAAACTTGCCTTTGCTGCAGACAACTTGCATGTGCAACGTTTGCGGGCTGGGTCTTTTGGCGTGCTCAGCAGTGCAGAGACAGTCGTTAACAACCAGGTCTGGACAATTCCTATTGGCTTTCAAAAGCCAATAGAGTCTATTGAATAGACTCTTAATCTATTGAATAGATTAAGAGTCTATTCAATAGAATCTATTCTATTGGCTTTTGAAAGCCAATAGAATAGAGGGAGTAGCACAGCTCATGGAAAAGTTAAAAAAATCCATCAAAAAAAGGTGCCGGAATGCCATTCTGAGCATTCTATGAGAAAAAAAGCCCTGGTCTTAGGTGACCCCTGTGAAACAGTCGTTCGACCCCCAAAGGGATCGCGACCCACAGGTTGAAAACCACTGATTTAAGGCATTGTAATTTAGGGAGAATTCTTTGAACTTGAGCTTGAAAATATACTAGTATTCAGGGCAACTTACATGACTGATCATTTGGCCCCAGAGATGGTGGCCATTGTGTATGAGGTGATGTTTCTTTGAACTGGTAGATGAACAGATCCTGAGTAAAAGGGTTCTAATTACTCAGTAACAGGTTCTTAATTTATTTATAAGTCAATATAATTGACTGCAATTGTACCTTGGCATAAAGCAACAGGACCATAAAAACCAATCCAAGCTATGAACTTGGTCTTTCAGTAGTTGTTCAATTTCCATACATATCAGCCATCTTCTCTGTTTTAAGTTTTAGAATGTATATTCTCATTTGCCCCAAACCATTAAGATACTTAGAATTTGTAGGCAGAAAAGAGGCAGAGCAAAGTGTTATTTACACCGATACCAACATACTGTAGTCCAAACTCCTACATATTGTATATAGATATATAACATGGAGTTCAAGAAAGAATCTTGAGATAAGATTGTAGTAAGTAAGACTGAATATCACTTTCTGAAACAAACTTCAGATCCCAGAACATCTGAAGGCCAACTACAGATAGTCCTCAACTTAAAACCATTAGTTTACCAGCCGTTCAAGGTTGCGACAGCACTGAAGAAAGCAACTTAGGACAGATTCTTGCACTTACGACCGTTGCAGTATTCCCTATGGACACATGATCAAAATTTAAGCACCTGGCAACCAACATATATTTACAACAGTTTCGGCATCCTAGGGTCACGTGATCACAATTTGTGACCTAGCTAGTAGGCTTCCAAGAAGCAAAATTAATGGGGGAAGCTGGATTCACTTAACAATTTAAAGGTCTTTGCTCTTTGATTAGCAACTGTAGTGATTCTCTTAAAACCATGGCAGAAAAAAAGACAATAAAACTGAATGCAATTCACTTAACAACTGCAGTGGAAATTCTGATCCCAATTGTGGTCTTAAGTTGAGGACTACCCGTAAGCCATGACTTTCAGATGGCACAGCAGTCTAGAAGGACATCAAAGTCCTGGATATTGAAAACTGCTGATTGTCTATGGAGATTCTCAGTCATCGAGGTCATGATTTCCCCAAAGGTGCTTTTTCAGGAGTTGACTGAACTTCCTTGTTTTTCTTTTCATCCAAGAAGCTTCTTCAGCTCTGACTGGATAGTGGGGAATGGAAGGATTTATACTCCTTGCAAACTGCTGGTCATTTGCATTCTTTTAGAGAGTTGTTGAGGCCCTGAGGAGGTTTACTTGTGTCCTCAGAGTCACCTGAGTAGTGCAAATGTAGGTGGAGCTTTCTTGGCTGCAGGATATTTTCTGGTCTTTGTCCCGTCATTGTTGAAGATAGGTGCAGGTTGTTGAGAGCTAAGGAAGCTTCTTGGATGAGAAGTGAAACATTTTCAAAGAAAAATAAGAAAGTCCAGTTGCCTCCTGAAAAAGCAGTTTTGGGAAAACTGCTGATCTACAAGAATCAGTTGAGTTACACTCCATGCATCTAATCTTAAGATGTTTAGGAGGGCAACTAAGAAGATTTCCTTCCCAAAACTGGATTAGAAACTGGACTGGATTCAAGTAATTATTTTTTTTTAAATGACACTGCTTTCTCCAACACTTTGCTTTAAAAAAAAATCAGGTTGGAAACAATATCATGCACGTATATTTGCAAACCTAATTAAGTAGGCTGTGCCTCTTGGAGACACAATCAAACCTCTGTTATATGAAATTTCTACTGAAGAGGTTAGATAAAGGAATAGCTCCCACTTTTTAAAGCTATGCACATTTCTGTGGAGAATTATCTACTTTAGGGCAGGTGAGAGGAGCTTTCAGGCTTATATAAATTTTATTAGAACCTTAATTTCCCACAGCATAAGAGAGATGCAAAAAAAAAAAAAAAGGTTGAAATGGTATAGGGCAGGGGTAGGCAACCCTGGCTCTTTTATGGGATTTCCTGCTTATGCAGAGAGTTGGACTAAAAGATCTCCAAGGCCCTTCCAACTCCTTTCTGCTCAGGTGGGTTGATGACTTTTCAGAATGACTTTGTGGGAAAATTAGATAATTTCAGAATGTTTGGAAATCTGTGAAGTTTTCTTCCTGAGAAATTTCAGGAAGAGGCTATAGGAAGACTGAAAGCATAAATTGGACTGTTTATCCGTAATTGTTTCCTACAAAGAGCCCTTTGGTGATATGGGCTTAATGTATTATTAGCACAATGCTAATAAAACTAAACACCATGAGTGGGGGATTAAAATATCGCTGGTGCAGAATTTATGCTATATTATATTCATGGTGTATCGGCTTAATATTTGTACTTCTATTAGTTATGTTTCTGTCTGCTACATTTCAAATGGAGCATTCTTTGGGAATGCAGTTTATCTCAAAATGGCCATCCTGGATGGATGCAGCTGATGAATAAATGTCCTTTTTTTTGTCCCTCCCTTCTTATTTTGGTGTTCACATGGGGATGCAATGACACATTGTCTGGATTTGATTGATGCATGGTGATGCATCCTTGCTTTGAGGAACGGGTGGTGATGGTGGCAAAAAGCCAATTAAGGCTGGATTAGTGCAAAAGAGAAAGCTGGGAGACATTCTTGTAAAGGAGTTGAGGTCATGACAATATTCAGTGCATCATCCTACAGAGTTGCCTTGGGGGAAGGGGGAAGGAGAGACCTCAAGAGTTCCTAGGAGGCAGTGTTGTAAAAATAAATAGCACCAATAGGTAATGAGGTGAAAAGGTTACCCGCTAAAAGGTAGTGGAACATTGGTCTGCCTAATTGCGCTTTACTATTCTCTAGTGAGTAAATGGGAGGCTGTAAAATCTTGAGGTTAATGGCTCAAGCTGGGGCCTAGTGGTTTATCCTGGAAATGAGAGATCAGCATTTTATTCCCTGGGGTCAAACTTTCTCCCGATGGATATTGTGATTAACTTGATTTATTCACTCATGCAGTTTCCCTCCTTTCTACCTTTTAAATTCAGGGGTGAAGGTGGCCAACCTGGTACATAGGGATACATGCCACCCTATCTAAATTTGGCCTGGGCAATAATCCAAGAGTCATTTCACACAAGCAAATGCCACCCTCCCAACAACTAAAAGTTTCTCTCTCTCTCTCTCTCTCTCTGTGTGTGTGTGTGAGAGAGAGAGGGGGGGGGGACTTACCAAAGCTCCATGTATAATAGCTTTCCTAAAATTGTGATAAGGATAAGGTAGTGTCCTTATCACTCTGCTCTGGCTGAAGTGAACCTTCTACCTTTGTGCCAAACAATGTAAGGTCATGTTGACTGGGAGGTAAATGGGAGCTTGTTTACAGTCCAACATCAGAGGAGAGCACCGGATTGAAGAAGGCCTACTACTGGATAAAGTCTTGGACTTTCACTGAGAAGTAAAGTCTTAAACTCTTTCCTGAGCTGTGTAACAACTTTGAAGATCTTGGGCTAATTCCCATATTTCAATCTACGTTACCTCAGAGAAAAAATTGGGAAAAGAAAACGGAGAAGAGGAGCAACTCTTTCCTTCTGGAAGAATGGCAGAATCCTAATATAATCATTTTAGCACTTATTATAATACTTCTGCAGCCTGAAGATTTCCTAAACCTTATGCATTTCAGTCACTTTCTCCTACATACATCTAAGAAGAGAAGTTTATATTTGTAACAATCCCATTCCCTTGGTGAAGGGTGGCAAATGTTTTTCTTGGTCCAGGCATTTTTTCCTCAGGCCAGACTGCCTCATAGGGTTATTGAGAGTATAAAACTAGGCAAGAGAGAAATATGCATTATTATATGGACTTCTTGAAGGAAAAGCAGGAGACAAATATGAAACCCGTAAGTAAATACATTGATGCTTTCTCCTCATAATCTTATACATTTTGCTGGATTTGTGCAATATACTAAGTCGTGGATAACGGAATCATGATTTATTGAATTATGGATTAAGTTTGCAAAGCCACTATGCCATGAATTAGTTCACTATATTTTACCCTTGCCCATTGTGTAACCCCCATCTTTGTTACATCTTATATAAAAATTTCCCTTGACCAATGAAATTAGCCACTGATAAGGAGAAGATGGAGAAAACAGACAGGCTAGGGGTGTTTTTATCCTTGGACATGCTGGCAAGCATGATAATATTAGCGGTTATTGCATAATGTGATGTCATCATAATAAATGTGTGTCAATGTGTATCAGAGCTAGGATCATTTTGCAATGGCAATAACAAAGCAGTATTGGCACAAATTGGGCCCCATACAGTAAATGTTTCAGCCAAAATGGTGATCTAGTGAAAGATTTACCCAGGGGATATTTTGTTTCAAGCACTGATTTAAGATAAATAGGGATCAGAGTAAATTTATGATTTGCATCCCACAGCCCCTCCTTCTGACGATGTCAGCAGTTTTCCTTCATTTATTTATTTTATTTATTTTCCTCCTCCCTCCACTCTGCTACATGCTTGGAAACTCTACGTGTACCTGAAGCTATTTGGATTTTTGATCAGGGTTTGCAATACTGATTTATGTATAGACCAAAATTGGATGAATATGGATGAATTTATATTCTTGGCAGAAGAGAAAAGGGAAGAGAAAGCACACCAGCATGGGGACAATCATGTTTCAGTGTTTCATTTCCATATCTGTTTTGGTGAAGCCTGGCTATCCTGTCTTGATGAAACACCATCTACCAGTAGATATATTAATAAGTTCCAGTCCTATTGAGCTTGCATGATCTGCTACATATGGGACAGAGGCCTGGATCCAGACTGTGGTGGATAATTCACTGAGGTAGTGGAAGATGCTGGAAACCCTGAAAAAAGTTTTGGTCTGCCCCCTTCCTAGGATGCTGACCTTGGATCCGGCTATATCAGACAATTACTCCCCATCTCTAAGTTCTTTTTTATAGGGAAAGTGATGGAGAAGGTGGTGTTGTGGCAGCAGTAACCGCATAAGGATTCTGGAGGAAATGGATTATCTAAGCTCTTCTCAGTCAGGACAGAAACTGTATTGGTTACTCTCATCAGTGATGTATGGGGATGGGGAAGTGACACTCTACTGGTCCTGATGGAGACATTTGAACTTTGGTATTCTTGTGGACTGTCTACAAGGAGGCTTGAATAGTTTTCATTTTTCTTGAATGGATGACTCTAATCGGTACATGGCACGGGTGGGAGATTGAGTCATTGAACCTCCAAAATGAAGTGCCTCAACACTCAGTCTTTTCTTTATTTAATATGTACATGAAGATACTGGGAGAGGTAATTCAATGATTTGGGGTGTAGTCTGTCAATAAGCAGATGATACACAGTTATATAGCTCTTCCCTGAACAAATAGCCAGGGCTTTTTTTCTCATAGGACGCCCAGAATGGAGTTCGGGCACCTTTTTTGGATGGAACCTTGCAGGGTAGGCAAGGCGGGTTGTATGATGTATGTGAGTTCCGGCACCTTTTTTTAAAAGAAAAAAAGCACTGCAAATAGCAATAGCAATAGCACTTAGCCTTACATATCGCTTCATAGTGCTTTACAGCCTTCTCTAAGCAGTTCACTGAGTCAGCATATTTCCCCCAACAATCTGGGTCCTCATTTTACCAACCTCATAAGAATGGAAGATTGAGTCAACCTTGAGCCGGTCAGAATCAAACTCCTGGCAGTTGGCAGAAATATCCTGCAATACTGCATTCTAACCACTGGGTCACCATGGTAGATATATAGAAGGTTTAACTCAGTGAAGATCAAGAATGGGGATGAACAGGTTGAGATGGAACTGATTCTCTCTGGAAGGGCCTTGGAAGTGAGCATTCTTCACCAGAAGTTCCCTGCATGGACCTCTGTGCTTTCCTAGGCTTTGTGCTTATAGAGTCCTGTTGTTGGTTTGATTTGTTTTTGATTCTTTGTACTTTGATCTTCTGATCTGTTGCATATTTCTTTTAAAGAGTAGTTTTTAATCATAAGTTGTTCAGAGTCAGATGGCCTATAAAACAAACAAACAAACAGTTCCCCTTGTTGGACAGTTAATAAAGATAGTAATCAAGCCAGATACACGTGGAACTGAGTTGTTAACTGGAGTTTAACAACATATACAAATGAATTTCAGTAAGCAATTGGTTCTATTTGTGTTCAAGTGCAATCTCTTGTTCCTGTTTTTAAGTGAATGAACATGAAATAAAATCAGCACCCTCGCTATTAATATTTAGAAAACAATTTTAAACTTAGTTACTTAAGTAGGCATCCAAGGATTAGATGTGAACTATATAGGTGAATGCTCTGGTAGTTATGACTTCTGTTGGGAAGTTGATTTATTAACATTGTTATGTATGCTTCATATTACATACTCCTTTTGTAAGTTGGTTGGATGCATATTTGACTGAAAGGCCATAAAAGCATTTATAAAGAAGCAAACAAGAGATTCCAATAAATTGAGCACAGGGATGTTGATTTCAGGAATAGCCTTGTGACTTTCATAAGAAACATATCACTCTATGAATTGCAAAATTATTATGTCCTCCTGTGGTTTCCTTTTCCAGGGAAAATCTTTGGTTTTTAAAATACATTTAATGATGATAAAGCATTCTTCCTTAATTTGCATCCTTTAGATTTCCTGTTGCCATCTCTGAGGATTCATCTGTAGAAATTAAATCTCAGCCCCTTAGAATAGAGGCACATACATGAACACTAAGGCCTGATCCCCTGTCCATCTTATCAAGGTAATAGCCTTCCCCATCCAGGTGTTGTCTAGAGGTGAATCCCTGGTCATCATAACCACAATTGTGGCAAAGTGGTCCCTACCTCAAATGGTAGATGCCTGATCTGGGGAACCATGTTACTACATTTTTGACATTGTAATCTTCTTTTGCCAACATGATTTAATAGAGGTATTCCTACCTTTCTCCCCATAATTTGAACACTTTTCCTTGTGGATAAAGCATAATCTACTGCAGTGTTTCTTTACCTTGGCAACTTTTAAGATGTGTGGACATCAACTCCCAGAATTGAGGCTGACTGAGGAATTCTGGGAGTTGAAGTCCACACATCATAAACCTTGCCAAGGTTGAGAAGGTTGAGAAACGCTGCCTGAATTCAATATCCTGTTTGTGAAACTTGACCCAGTAGCTTTTACACAGTTCTTGAGGGTGAGAGGGTGATTTACCTTTTCTCCAGCATGATTGGATGGAGAACCCACAGATGGGTTGTCTTAATCTATCTGCTCCAATTAGACTAAGTCTGAAATTTAGTACCGCCCCCTCTGTGCCAACTGCACCCCAGTTTTAGACTTAGTCTCTTTGCTCTGAGACGCGTTTTTTCTTCGCTCCTGGAGCAGAAGACTGTGTGTTCCTATTTTATTTTATTCCCTTTAGCTTAGTGCTAACCATTTTTATTAATAGATTTGATAATTTAAAAAAAAAATTTTTTTTCCAGTGATCATCCCAACCTGTAGCCTAGCAGGCTGACAGGCTGACAACCTCCCTTTGGGGGGGGGGGGAAACTTTCCCTTTCTCCCTTTGAGAGCCTTTCAGCTTCACAATCAGCTTGAAAATTGGATTCCCAGAAGCAAGAGAAATCTCCTACCAGGGGCCATTCCTCTGCATCAGAGGCTCCATTCTTCTAACCAGAGCCTGGAGGCCTTAGAGGCAGGGATAAGCTTGCCAATTGACTGGGGGGCTCCGCAAGCGATGACGAGGCTCGTCAGGCCTGGAGGGAGCCTTTTCTAGGTCCCTTGGCCTCAGCAGACCGCCCCAGCAGCAGGAGAAAGTTTTTGGCACCGATCCAATTTTTGGAGCCTGGAGGCCTTACTAGGCCTCGGCCTGCCTCAGCCTCTCTCAGCTCACCTAATTGTAATCCATTCGCTGCGTTAGGAGCCCAAGCGATTCCTCGGAACGAGGGCTCATCGCAGCTTAGGCCTCAGGCCTCAAGGCCTTCTTCTTCTAACGGCCTTTTTTTTTTTGGAATCCATTCGCTGCGTTAGGAGCCCAAGCAATTCCTCGGAACGAGGGCTCATCGCAGCTTAGGCCTCAGGCCTCAAGGCCTTCTTCTAACGGCCGTTTTTTTGGCGTGAACTCTGCGGCCGCCATTTTGAATTGACTCCGGTGGCCATTTTGTGTGTGGCTGAGGACCAGACTGCCTGGAGCTCACTCCTGAAGGCAGTGTACGATCACCGGTGGCAGAGGCCTCCAGATTACCAGCATCATCTCCACAGCGGTTTGGACTGGGGAGGGCCAGCTCGCTCCCAAGGGACGCAGTGCCCACCAATCCCCTGCCCACCCCCCTCACGGGCCGAATCATCTCTGTAGGCTCCCTTGGTGAGTTACAGCGCCGAGGGGGGGGGTTTTGCCAAGGTTGAACCCAGAGCAGACTCATCATGGCAGAGAAAACCAGCGAGCCGGCCAAGAGGAAACGTCAAACAGAGACAAGTGGAAAGAACACCACCAAGTGAGCCCGGCCAAGCAGGGAGCCACAGAGGAAGGAGGAGTCCCAAAGACTGAGAGCGGCCTCCCCAGATCTGACAGGCACGATGGGAAGGTCTATTTTTGAACCCCTTTCCTCACATTGTGCCTCAGCCCCAGGGGCCTGGTCTCCCCCCAGGGGAATTTCCCAACTAGAATCAGCCACAAGGGCGGGCCCAGGGACAGGCTTGACTAGCCAGGACACCCTCAATGTGGGCCCCCAGACCACATTCACCCCCACTGCAGCAGGGCTTCACCCCCCTGAGAACCAGACTCTAATCCCGGATTACCTTCAGTCCATGATAGCTCAGGCTGTGGCTCAATTCATGGCTTCCCACGCCCAACAGCCACCCCTACAATCCAAGTATCATTCCAATCTCCAGATATCATGGATGAACCTTCATCAGATCTAGAATCAACAGGGGCTGAACCATCGGGCCTGATTATGTCAGAGGATGAAAGTATTACTTCATCTGACCCCACCCCTCCTGTCGGTCTCTTTGACCATTCACTTTTATTTCCCTGCTAATCAAGGCCTGCACAACTGCAAACCTCCCTCAAGAGCAGGAGGCCCACCTACAACATCCAAGGGTCCCCATGTTATATATACGAGCCCTCAGTCTCTCAGAATCATATCTCCTGCCCTCTCAAGCCCTGGTGCCATAGAGAAGACATTATTCAATGTTGCCCCTTCTCTGACCTCCCTATTGGAGGTCCCTGAGATTGATGAGCCATTGAACTCATTGTTTCCCAATGCTAACATTCCTGGGGATATAAATGAGGCACTTAGAGCGGAGGATAAAAAGATTGACTCCGCATTGCGTAGTTCCCATCTGGCATCAGCCTGGGCAACAAAAGCGGCAACATCCATGGCCTTCTTCGCCAGGGCTTCAGCCCTTGGGTTACGTGAGCTCCAGGACAGGATCCCTCCGGACCAGCTCAGAGCTCACCAAAATCTGGGTAAGTTAGTGGCCACGTCTCAATACCTAGCCGACGCTTCCCTGCACACGGCCAGATACACGGCCCGGACCATCGCGGCAGACATCTCCGCACGAAGGCTCCTTTGGCTCAGAAATTGGCGAGCAGACACCAAGACCAAGTGGCGTCTGGCCTCTAAACCTTACACAGGTGGACATCTCTTTGGTAAGGCACTAGAACCATACTTAACTGAAGGTAAGGACAAACGTAAAACTCTGGTTAACTCATGTCACAGAGCAGTTACAGGAGGCTGCCTTTCAACCAGCTCCATCCTGGGACTGGGCCCAGGCGGATCGTTCAGCATGCAGAAGCAGACCACAGATCCAGGCCAAGCGGCCCCTTCGAGGCCTGGGGGGCCGTTCCTCTAAACGAGGCAAGTGATCTCACAGTCTCACTTCCCATAGGAAGCCGGCTGGCCCCTTATTCCACACTTGGACAGCCATCACTACAGATGCATGGGTGTTAGACACCGTCACACAAGGTCTGAGACTAGAATTTTGTTCTCAACCACCTGACAAATTCCGCTCTTGCCCTATCCCAACGAGCAGGTCCAGGGCTGACTTTATGTCAGAGGCCATAGCTCATTTATTACAAATACGAGCAATTGAACCAGTACACAAGACCAAGAAGGACGAAGGTTTTACTCAAACCTCTTCGTCATCCCTAATACTTGGGGGGCTGGAGGGCAATCTTAGACTTGAAAGATCTAAACCTTACTTGAGGTATAAGAAGTTTAAGATGCAACCACTTCAATCAATCCTGGCCAGCATCTGGCAAGGTGACTTTCTTACCTCAATAGACCTAACTGAGACATTTTTCCTAACCACCGCAAATTCCTCAGATTCAGCTAGGCCCAACGCCACTACCAGTACAGAGCCCTACCATTTGGCCTCTCATCGACACCGAGGGTATTTACAAGGTACTGGCAGTGCTCGCAGCCCACCTTAGACAAATTCCAATCAGAATTCAATGCTATTTAGATGATATACTAATTCAGTCATCATCATTCCGAAACGCTCAGTCAGACCTCGCCCTAGCCATCAAGGTCTTTCAGGAGCACGGGTTTTCTGTTAATTTCCAGACAAGTCATACAACAACCCGGCTCCTCCATTTGGGCGCTGTTATAGACACGGACAATTGTACGGTCTACCTATCTCAGGACCGAAGGAACTCTATTCAGACTCTTGTACGTCGGATCCGAAGGGACAGAGTAGTCACATTGACCTCCCTATCACAGCTACTGGGGAAGACGGTGTCCTGCGTGCAAATTGTGCCATGGGCACGCCTCCATGCCAGAGAATTACATGGCTTCTCCTTCCATTTCACAGACTTCACACCAGCACATCCCACCAGAAGGTCCGAGTTCCACGTCGGTGTTGAACTCCCTTCAATGGTGGGACTCCCCGGCGCTGTCACGGGGAGCAGTATTAGAACCAGACAGGATTACCATTACCACAGATGCAAGCCTGTTTGGGTGGGGGCCACACCTCCACACGCACTGGGCTCAAGGTCGGTGGTCCAAACAGGACCTAAAGAACAATATAAACTGGCTGGAACTCAGAGCCATACATATGGCCCTAAAGAGATTCACCGATATAGTACAGGGCCAACATGTCCTGATTTTAACCGACAACATTACAGCCAAGGCCCACGTCAACAGACAAGGGGGGACAAGGTTCAGGCCTCTCATGCAGGAGGCCAAATTGTTGGGGTCCTGGGCGGAACTGAATCTTGCCTCCATCAGGGCGGAGCACATATCCGGAGTGACCAACCAGCAGGCGGACTCACTGAACTGAGCAACCATGGACCATTCCGAAGGGCAGCTGGATCCGAAGGTGTTCAGAGAGATCGTGGACAGGTTTGGTTCCCCAACCTTAGACCTTTTGCCTCCCCCACCAACTCACAACTTCCCAGATTCCTTTCCGGGTTCCCATCTCCATCAGCAGAGGGAACAGATGCGCTCCGCAGTCCCTGGCCCAGGGAACTGCTCTATGCCTTCCCTCCCCTGCCACGATCAGGAAGATCCTTCGCGAATGAGCAGAGGTCCTCCTGGTTGTGCCGCATTGGCTGAGACGCTCTTGGTCGCCGACCTGATGGAGCTCTCCGCATCCCCTCCATGGAGGATCCCAGCAAATCGCATCTCCCACATTCAGGGGGAACTACGCCATCCAGACCCTGACCCAGTTAACTGTCTGGCACTTGAGAGGTAGGCCTTAGGCCGAGACTCATATTCATTGAAGGTCATAGCTATGATTCAGCAATCCAGGCGACCCTCGACAAATAGAATATACGATGCCACGTGGAGAGGCTCCTGTAATTGGTGTTTAGTTCGAAAAATTGACCTTTTGGCGGTTTCAATGCCAGTTATCTTGGAGTTCGTAAGGGATGGTCTAGACCACAGGTCGGCAACCTGCAGCTCCGGAGCCGCATGCGGCTCTTTGAGCCTTCCTCTGTGGCTCCCAGCCTCCTCTGCCTTTGCAGAGAGAGACAGAGACAGAGAGAGGCAATTGTGCTTCCCTGCTTCCCCCCCTCTCTCTCTCTCTCTCTCTCTCTCTCTGTGTATAAAAGAGAGTGCACTCACAGTGTTCTCCGAGGAGCTGAAAAGCTTACTGGGCGGAGCTCCTCCCTTTGCTGCGTCTCTGCAGGAAGCAGGAAGGGCAGGAGAGAGCTAGCTAGCCCAGCTAGGCTGCCTCAGGAATTCTGGGAGTTGAAGTCCATGAGTCATAAAAGAGACGAGGTTGCTTACCCCTGAGCTTGTTGGACAACAGCTTGAAACTTGCCAGGTGAACAGCAGATAGGAGGGGGGGGAGAAAGAGAGAGAGAGAGAGAGAGAGAGAGAGAGAGAGAGAGAGAGAGAGGGAGAAGAGGAGTGGCAGACCAAGGGCAGATAGAGAGGGAGAGAGAGAGAGAGACAGAGAGAGAGAGACCCTTTTGACATCTAAAATGAAGATAACACTGCATATATCCTTTTTTTAACCTGTGTGTGTATGTAATTTTATTCTCTTAAAGCATTCTCTTGGTGATCATTGTTTTAATAGTATGGATATTCCCAAGAGTCATATTTTTACTTTTATTTTTAATGTGTGTGTGTGTGTGTGTATACACACACACACACACACACACACACACACGCACACACACCTATAATAAAGGTAAAAAAGGATATATGCAGTGTTATCTTCATTTTAGATATCAGAAGGGTTTTGCGGCTCCCGGTGTTTTGTTTTTGGTGGGAAATGGGTCCAAGTGGCTCTTTGAGTGTTTTGGGTTGCCTACCCCTGGTCTAGACAAAGGGCTTTCCACAAGCACCATCTGCAGGCAGGTAGCATCACTTGCCACAGTTATTTCCTGCGGCAATGAATCCTTAACACATCACCCTATGATACGCTCCTTCTTAAAAGGAGCTAACAATGTCAGACCATCAACTGTACATAGATACCCCTCGTGGGATCTTCATCAGGTTTATAGGCTCTTGTTTTGCACCCTTTGAACTATTGACACTGGTTTGTTCAAACAGTTATCGATGAAGGTAGCATTTCTTGTTGCTGTAACTTCAGCCAGAAGGATCTCTGAACTGGCTGCTCTTCAGTGAGGAAGGACCTGTGTACTTTCCATAAGGACAGGGTAACCCTTAGGCTAGGCCCCTCCTTCGTGCCTAAGGTCAAGTCCTTGTATCATAGATCTCAGGAAATGGTTTTGCCGGACTTCTGTCCTAACCCATCTAATGACATAGAGGTTCAGTGGAACAAATTGGATGTGCGCAGGGCTTATATTGTTATATACAGAGAACCTCATCTGTCCACAGAACAGAGGCTCTGTTTGTGTCCTATCACCCTTCATCACTAGGTCAGAAGGTTTCTTCAACCACAATACGCAGGTGGATTAGAGTTTGTATTTCTCTGGCATACCAGTCTCAGTCACTGCAAGCTCCTAGGCATTTCACAGCCCATTCCACCCGGGCGCAGCTGCTACAGCTGCCTGGTCTAATCAGGCCTCCATAGAGGGAATTTGTAGAACAACAACATGGGCATCGCCCTCTTCCCTTGTCCGTCACTACAAGATGGATATATATATGCCTCTTCTACGGCTTCATTTGACCGCAAGGTTCTAGAACATACATTAACGTTGGATGGGACCCAGGCCCAATCTAATTCCCCACCCTAGGGACACAGGGCTTTGGTATGTCCCATCCGTGGGTTCTCCATCCAATCATGCTGGAGAAAGGGGCGTTGTCTTACCTGAACGCTTTTTCTCAGCATGATGATGGAGAATCCACTCCCTCCCATTAGGTCAGTTGGCCTGGTTCCCATATTGATCAGACGCGTCGGACTAAAGTCTGAGTATTGCCTTAGCCTAAAACTGGGGTGCAGTTGGCACAGAGGGGATGGTACTAAATTTCAGACTTAGTCTAATTGGAGCAGATAGATTAAGACAACCCATCCGTGGATTCTCCATCATCATGCTGAGAAAAGGCGTTCAGGTAAGACAACGCCCCTTTCTCCCCTCTTCTAGAAGCTGGTATTCAGAAATCCTTTGTGAACAGTGCAAGTAATAATAGCTAAAACTGCCATATTTTGTTCCTGATTTAACTAAAGCTGGATGTCAACACTAACATCGGAATTGTGCATTGTACCCAAGGGAGGGGAATTAATAATAATAATAATAATAGTAGTGGTAATAATAATAATAATAATAATAATAAAGTTGGAAGGGACCTTGGAGGTCATCGAGTCCAACCCCCTGCTCAGGCAGGAAACCCTACACCATTTCGGACAAATGAATGTCCAGTCTCTTCTTACAAACTTCCAGTGTTGGAACATTCACCACTTCTGGAGGCAGGTTGTTCCACTGGTTAATTGTTCTAACTGTCAGGAAGTTTCTCCTTAGTTCTAGGTTGCTTCTCTCCTTGATTAGTTTCCATCCGTTGCTTCTTGTCCTGCCTTCAGTGCCTTGGGAAATAGCTTGATTCCCTCTTCTTTGTGGCAGCCCCTGAGATATTGGAACACTGCTATCATGTCCCCCCTTGTCCTTCTCTTCGTTAAACTAGACATACCCAATTCCAGCAACCGTTCCTTATATGTTTTAGCCTCCAGTCCCCTAATCATCTTTGTTGCTCTTCTCTGTACTCTTTCTAGAGTCTCAACATCTTTTTTACATCGTGGTGACCAAAACTGGATGCAGTATTCCAAGTGTGGCCTTACCAAGGCATTGTAAAGTGGTATTAATACTTCACGTGATCTTGATTCTATCCCTCTGTTAATGCAGCCCAGCACTATGTTGGCCTTTTTGGCAGCTGCAGCACACTGCTGGCTCATATTTAGGTGATTGTCCACTAGGACTCTGAGGTCCCTCTCACAGTTACTACTATTGAGCAAGGTACCCCCTATACTATACCTGTACATTTGGTTTTTCTTGCCTAAATGTAGAACCTTACTTTTTTCACCATTGAATTTCATTTTGTTAGATAGCGCCCAAAGTGTTCAAGTCTGTCCAGTTCCTCCTGTATCTTAAGCCTGTCTTCTGGAGTGTTGGCTATTCTTGCCAGCTTGGTGTCATCCGCAAATTTGATGAGTTCCCCATCTATCCCCTCGTCCAAATCGTGATGAATATGTTGAAGAGCACTGGGCGTAGAACAGAGCCCTGGAGCACCCCACTGCACACTTCCCTCCATGTGGATGCAGTTCCATTGAGGACCACATGCTGAGTACGGCTGGTCAGCCAGCTACGAATCCATCTGGTGGTGATGCTGTCTAACCCACATTTTTCTATCTTATCAAGTAGTAGGTTGTGATCTACTTTATCAAATGCCTTACTGAAGTCCAAGTAAATTATATCCACAGCATTCCTCTGATCCACTAATTTTGTCACTTAGTCAAAGAATGCAATAAGGTTTGTCTGGCATGATCTGTTTTTGACAATCCCATGTTGGCTTTTAGTAGTGATTTTGTTTGCCTCTAGGTGTTCACTGATTCATTGTTTGATTATCTTTTCCAGAATCTTCCCAGGTATTGAGGTCATGCTGGTAGGTCTGTAATTTCCTGGATCCATTCCCCCCCCCCTTTTTTGAAGATGGGAACTACATCAGCTCTTTTCCAGTCCTCTGGTAGTTCCCAGTGCTCCAAGATCTTTGAAAAATATAGTTCAGTGGTTCTGAGATCACATCTGCCAGTTCCTTGAGAACCTTGGGGTGTAATCCTTGGGGTGTAATCCTGGTGATTTGAACTTGTCTAGGCTGGACAGGTGCTCACTTATCATTTTCTTGCCTATCTTAACTTGTGTTTCTATACTGTTTTTTATTTTTGATAGGTTGGTCTGTTTTTTCCCTTTGGGTAAAGACAGATGCAAAAAATGAGTTAAATAGTTCTGCTTTCTCCCTATTGCTTGTCACCTTCTTGTCACTTTCACCCACTAATGGACCAATCGTTTCCTTCAGTTTTTTCTTGTTTTTTACATGTTGAAAGAAGCTTTTTTTGTTATTTTTGACGTTGGTCGCAAGCCTTAGTTCATTATGAACCTTAGCTTTCCTCACTTCATCTTTGCAGGCTCGGGCTATTTGTTGATATTCTGATTTAGTTATGTGCCCCTCTTTCCACTTTCTATACTTGTCCTTTTTATCTTTCAATTTATCAGAGAGTTCTTTATGCAGCCATGCTGGTTTTTTTTGAAAGTTGTTATTTTTCCTCTTTGTTGGTATTGTGCTAGACTGGGCTTCTATTATCTCGCTTTTCAAAATTTCCCAAGCTTCTTGAGTTGTTTTCCCCTGGAGGATTCTCATCCATAGAATCCTTCCCAAGCCTTCTCTAAATTTATTGAAATTAGCTCTCTTGAAGTCCAAGACTCTAGTTTGACTATGTTCTATTGCTTGTGCTTCCATAATGTTGAATTCCAATATTGCATGATCACTACCTCCCAAGGTTCCTGTGGCTTTAATACCTTCTATCATTTCATTTCTGTTAATGAGGATTAGATCCAAAATGGCTAATCCCGTAGTTCCCTTCTCTACTTTTTGGGAGACAAAGTTGTCTGCTAGGTTTGTCAGGAATCTGTTTGATCTTCCACTTGGTGCAGAGTTTGTCTCCCAGTTGATGTCAGGGTAGTTAAAGTCCCCCATTACTGTTGTGATTTGCTTCCTACATACCTTAGTTAGCTGACTAGCAAAAAGTTCATCTATTTCCTCTGTTTGGTTCCAACAGATGAAACTCTTCAAAAGAACTTCGAGACATTGTTTACCTTAAAGAATCTTTTATTCGAGAAACATAGTATCGGCACTACATAGTTGAAACCAAAAACTAAATTCCCCTCCCCTGGGCACAGTGTAACAAAGCACAATTTCCTCCTCCAATAAACGGTCATAAATCACATTCCCCGATTAGCTTGAAGCACTGGCTTTCTCCCCAGCTCTCCAGCCCACCAAAACTCTATCAACTCAGGGCCCAATAACCTTGGGTTCCCATGGCTGAGTTATTATTGTTATGACTAGCTGGATACTTATCCACATTCCCCCTCCCAGATCAACTAACTCTAAAAACAATAGAGGAAAAATGGCTGCATTTCCATCTGTTGTCATAGCAAGAACATCCGATGTTAGCAGCGTTGACATTGAGATCCTCAGATATTAGATTGCACAGGTTGTATTCCTTACCAAATGTTAGCCTGGTATAAAGATTCTTTTTCTGTCTTGTGCAATAGTCTGGATATTATGTCTGCAGATAACCATCCATATGCAGCACATGTTACATGGAAGTAAGACAATTGATTAAGTTTTATATGAGTAAGCAAGCAATAATGATAAGACTTTTCCTCTAATTGAGAAGGAAGGAGAAGAAAAAGAATTCTGATGAAGCTCAAAACATTATTTGAGGGGTACTTCAAGTCAGTGTTGACTCCTGATGATTGCCTCTCTGCATTTTTTTTAAATAATTTTTTATTTTTTCAAACTCTCCCCCATACATATACCATAATACTCATCAGATATTAACATACATTCCCTCCACACTCACATACAGATACTTTTAACAAAATGAAATAAATACATACACATAACTTTGGTGTTGCTCACCCATTTCCCCTTTCACCGTATCCACACTCCTTCTTTACCTTCTTTCTCCCTTTCTTCTCTTCCCTATTTCCCTCTTCTTCCTCTCCTCTCCTTCACCACTCTCCTCCCCTTTCCTCTTCCTCCAACCTTCCTACTTCCTTCTCCCCTCCTTTACTCTTTTCTCTCTCCTCTCCTTTCTTCACCCCTCTTCAGATACAATTCAGGGGTAATGTTCGAGCAACTCCTCTCTCCAAATTTCCCTATCTGTATTATATACAATAAGATTAATACTTCTATTTATCTAATCTTCTCGGTATATACTTCTATAAACATTTATACAGCCTGCAGTTATTCAATACTGTGTCGCCTGGGTCTCCCTCCTTATCTGCTCCTTCTTCTTCCATCTAAATTGATGTTAACTATCTTTTAACTGTATTCTCTTTTCAGCCAATCATAAAAAGTTCCCCAAATTTCATAGTAGTCTGACTCTGTCTTATCTTTAATTGTCATTGTTAGTCTATTCATTTCTGCACATTCCAATATTTTCCCAATCACTCTCCCTCTGGGGGGGCTTTCAGTGCTTTCCAATTTTGTGCAAACACAATCCTAGTTGCCGTAATTACATGAATAATTAAATATGTTTTTTCTTTATTGTATTTCTCTGATAGAATACCCAACAGGAATATTTCTGGTCTTACTTCTATATGTTGTTGTATCATCTTTTCTATCCATGTTCTAATTATATTCCAATAAGTTTTAGCTTCTACACATGTCCACCACATATGGTAGAAGGAACCTGGTATCTGATGACATTTCCAACATTTCATAGCCCTGTCCTTAAACATTTTAGCTAATCTTTCAGGAGACATGTGCCATCTGTAAAACATTTTGTACATATTTTCTTTATACGCAGTCACCATTGTCAATTTATAGTTTCTTTCCCATAATTGCTGCCATCTATCTAATTCAATTGTGTATCCAAAATTCCTTGTCCATTTTATCGTTGTCTCTTTCACTTGTTCCTTCTCTAACTCCATACATATGTAGTAGATAACTGTACATTTTTTAATCCATTTTTCTTCCGTTCCTGTGAGTATTTCATCTAACTCTGTTGTCCCCAAATTAACACCATCTATTTTAACATCTTTTTCATATCTAGATTGTATTTGCGTTCTCATGTACCAATCCATCTTTATTCCTTGTTCCTCTAATTGTTGTTTGGTTTTCAACTCTCCCATATCTGTTAATAAGTCTTTATATCTTATAATGTTTCCCATGTTAAACATATTGGGGTGTATTAATGCCTCCATAGTTGAGAGCCAATTTGGAATCTTCAAATAATAATTTCTCTTTACTTTCTCCCAGACAACAAATAAAGAATTCCTTATTTAGTGTCTCTGGAAATAGTTATGTATTCTGTTTTTTCCATACCATATGAAAGCATGCCATCCCAACTGTAAATCATGTCCCTCTAATGTCAATAATCTTGTATTCCTCGACTTCCGGTGGATCTGCGCGCGCGATGGCGGCTACTTTGTAGCCAAGTGTTTGAATCACTATGAACAGCGGACATCAGCTGTTCAGCGGTTCAAAAACCCCCTCCCGGGCAAAGGGGGGGATAGAGAGGTGTCTGAATAGTGGTAGAACCTCTTATGCACCCCCAAAGTTTTTTTGGGGGGTGTGTGAAAAGAGTGCTCCCACGGAGTTCAGACTGTCTCCGCTTCCCAGCTGCTTTTGTCCCTAGGGACAAAACAAGCCGCTGCAACCACCTCCGCGATTAAAGTTAACTGGTGAGGTTTTTTTAGAAGCGGACAGAGCTGAGTAGAGGATTTAGTTTTTGCTTTCTTGGATTTTATTTGGATTTTAAGTTCGAAGATTTTATTTTTACTTTTATATTCCCTCTTTTTATTTTTTTTTCCTTTGTTGAAAGGGAAAGTAAAATGGCGATCGGCAAGCCTTTCGGTGTTTTTTTTTCGGAAGGTAGATGGCGACCGGCAGGCTTTTGGGGGTTTCTTTTTTCCCTTTCCCTTTTCCTTTTTTTTGTTTTTTTTAATGATTGGAATGGAGTGTTAGTATTATTATTTTTGTACTTTTTTGGTTTGTTTTTTGTACTGTTTGTATTTTTAAAAAAATGGAATGAATTTTTTCTATTTAATTATTCTTTTTTCTTTCTCTCTTTTCTTTTTTTTGAACTCCTTTTTTTTATTATAATGATCTCCTCTTGAAGGATTTTTTTTTTTGATTTTATGGAGTCAATTTCTTTTTTCCCTTTGTTTAATTTTTGCAATTTCTAAGAAGGAGTAAAGATTTTTTAAGATGGCTTCAAAGCGTCCAGTAATCCCTACAGCTTCTAAAGTGGCTTCTTCTTCGGTGTCATCATCAGCGCAACAACCTAAATTAATAGCCTCATCTTCTTCTTTGCCACAGTCAACAATGGTGAAGGATTTGCAAGATATGATGGGAGATGTTATACTTCAAATTAGGGGAGAAATGAAAGAGATTCTAGAGGAAAACAATAAGACTTTGAGGCAAGAGATAGTTTTGGCTTTAAAAGGAGTTGCCTCTGTTCTTGAAAAGTTGAATTCTCGCGTAGAAGAAGTAGTAGAAAAAGTGGAATTGATGGAGGAAAAATTTGAAAGTATGGAAAAAGAGATGAAAAATTTTCAAGATGAGATTCTTATGCTTCAATATAAACAAATGGAATATGCTTTAAGAATCAGAGGTTTGGGTGAGTCTGTGCAAGGAGATCTGAGAGAGATGGTTGCAAAGGACTTTGCTGTGATTTTGAATAGAGAAAAAGAGGAAATACTTAGTGAAATTGAACAGACATTTAGAGTTAACTCTGTGGTGGCAGAGCAAAAGAATTTGCCAAGAGATGTGGTAATTTACTTTGGGAAAAGATCCCTGCGCAATGAAATTATACAAGTTTTTTATAAGAAGAGGTTTCAAATTGCTTCACAAAATGTTATAATCTTAAAGGAGATCCCATCTAAAATTTTAAGAAGAAGAAAGGAGTTTGCTTTTTTAGCAGACGAACTTAAAAAGAGACAAATTTTGTTTAGATGGGATGTTCCGATTGGAATGGTGGTGAATTACCTGGGGATACGTTATAGTCTTAATACTGTTTCTAAAGCAAAAGACTTTTATACTTCGGTCCTGGGGGTATGTTCATCGCCACCTATCACGTTTAAAGCTTTGGAAGATAAAAAGGCAGAATTGCAATCTGAAGTGCTTACACTTATGAAAATTGGGAAACTTCAGTTTGAGGGGCCTCAACAAGTAGAGATGGAGGAGCAGAAGACA
Source organism: Crotalus tigris (assembly GCF_016545835.1). NCBI lineage: Eukaryota > Metazoa > Chordata > Lepidosauria > Squamata > Viperidae > Crotalus > Crotalus tigris. The sequence goes on along the minus strand of NW_024096554.1, from coordinate 4,806,207 downwards.
ACCGGTGTAACATACAATTGTAAAGAAAAGGATCAACAGAAGAAGGTCAAGGAAGTTTCACAAGTATTGGTTCCTGAATCTGCGGGAGAAGTAGGATTTATAAACTCTTTGGAGCAACCTTTAAGGGCAGAATTGCAGTGTGAAGAGCCTATATTAATTAAAAATGGGAAATTTCAGTTTGAGGGGCCTCAACAAGTCGAGATGAAAGAGCAGAGGACAATTTGTGCAACATATAAACGTAAAGAGAAAGACCAACAGAAGAAGGAGGTTAAGGAAGCCTCACAAGTATTGGTTCCTGAGTTTGTGGGAGAACCAGGACTTACAAATTTTTGGGAGCTACCTTTAAGGGCAGATTTTAAAGTACTTCTTTCGAGATTTATGGACAAGAGAGACTGATAAGGATTGTACTTACAGTGGATGGAACTGGCTATTGGAGAGAAGATTATGGAGATCGAATGAAAATTTTAGATAAGAAGTTTAAGTTTCAGTATTTAGTTTAAGTATTTAGAAGACTATTGAGATTGCGGGAGAACTAAGATTTACAAACTTTTTGGAATTACCTTTAAGAGGTTTATGGATAAGAGAAGGAATGTGTTTACTGTGGAGGAATTTGTTATTGGTAAAGATTTAAACAGGTATAAGGGAATTTTAATGTTTTAAGTTATGTTTATGGGATCTATTATTATTAGTACTTTTTAGAGAAGCTAATTTGTCTAATTAAACGTATTTAGATTTGTTTAGGATTTATATGTTTTTTAAGTTTTTTCTTTTCTTGATAGGAGAGAAGATTATGGAGATTGAACAAAAATTTTAGATAAGAAGTTTAAATATAAGTATTTAGTTTAACTATTCAAAAGAGTATCCAGTCTTAATGGTATAATGAATGTTTATATGCTTATTTTTGTGCTCTAGAGTAAAGAAAGAGGGAGATTAGATCTTATATTGTAGGTATGGATATTTAAAGAAAGTAATGTTTAAATTTGTGTTTTGGGGATTCTATATAGAATGATGGATAATAATATAAGTACAATACTAGAAAATGTTTAAAGTATATTATAATGTGTGTTTAATGTTTGCAACTATTTGTTTTAGAGAAGATAATTTGTTTAATTTAAGGTATTTAGATTTGTTTAGGATTTATATGTGTTTTAAGTTTTTTTCTATTTTTTATTTTCTTTGAAAATTTTAATTAAGCCTGTACTCAGCTCTGGGAAGGTTGAGGGAGGGTATGGGAGGTTTGGGGAAGATGGGGGAGGGTACGGGAGGGTGGGGGTTTGGGGAAAGGATTTGTTTTGTAAAATTTAAAAAATTTCAATAAAAAAAAATAATCTTGTATTCCTCAGTAAGATCCATTCTCTCATCCATGATAATGCTGCAGCCTGATAGTACAATTCCCAATTAGGTAGACCAAACCCATCTCTCAATCTTGTATCTTGTAACATTTTTAGTTTAATTCTTGCCTTTTTTCCCTGCCAAATATATTTCAAGATTATTTTATTAAGCCCTTCAAAATATTTCTTTTCTAATCTTATTGGTATTGTTGTAAACAAGAACAATAATCGTGGTAATATATTCATTTTGATTATCACAATCCTTCCCATTAATGATAGTTGTACATTTTTCCGTTTATCCAAATCTACTTCAATTTGTCTTTTCAATTTATGATAATTATCCTCTTTAATTGTTGTGCATCTTGCTGTCAGGTGGATCCCTAAATATTTAACCTTCTTTACAATTTGTATATCTAATTTTCCCACCAGTTCTTTTTTTTTGTTTTTCAGTAATATTTTTCACTAACATTTTGGTTTTATCTTTATTAATTTTCAACCCAGCTACCTCACCATATTTTTCTATTTGTTCTATTAATACAGGTCCTGTCTCTAATGGTTCCTCCAAAATAAATACTAAATTGTCTGCGAATGCTTGTAGCTTATATTCTTCCCTCTTAATTTTCATCCCTTTTATGTCATTATTCTGTCTTATACGTCTATTTAATACTTCTAATGTCAGAACAAACAACAGTGGAGATAGGGGACAGCCCTGTCTTGTTCCCTTCATAATGTTGATCTTCTCAGTCATATCTCCATTTATCATTACTTTGGCTGATTGCTTATTATAAATTGTTCTGATTACGTTTATAAATTTCTCCCCACAATCTATAGTCTGTAATTGGCTTATCATGAATTGCCAGTTCACATTGTCTAATGCCTTCTGAGCATCCAGGAACAACAATGCCATCTGTTTCTCGGGATGTGTTTCATAATATTCTAGTGTATTCAATATAATTCGCATATTGTCTCTAATCTGTCTTTTGGGTAAGAAGCCATTTTGATCCGATTGTATAAATTCATTTAAAAACTTTTTAAGTCTTTCCGCCATTATTGATGCAAATATTTTGTAGTCCACATTCAGTAGGAAAATCGGCCTATAGTTCTTTATTTTCTGTGTTTCCGTTTCTTCCGTTTCTTCCTTTGGTATGAGAGTAATAAGATCTTCGGACCACGAATCTGGTGTCTTAGCTTCAGAAAGAAGTTTATTATAAAGTTCCAACATTACATTACCTAGTACTTCCTGCAATGTCTTATATAGCTCTGCTGGTAGTCCATCCGGTCCTGGTGTTTTACCATTTTTTTGTCTGTTGATTGCTTCTATTAATTCCATCATTGTTATTTCCCCTTCTAATAGCTTTTTAAATTTCTCCGGCATTTTAGGTATCTCTGTTTCTTCCAAAAAATGTTTTATCCTATCACCTGAAACTGTTTGTTGCTTGTATAGGTTCTCATAATATTCCCAGATTATTTTTTTCTTTTCTTCATTTCGATGTTGTAAAATCCCCTCAGCATCTTCCAATTGTTTAATCCATCTCTTCTCTTTCTCCTTTTTAATTTTATATGTCAACCATCTCCCTGGTTTGTTTGCATCCTCGAAAAAGGAGGAGGAGTGAATGTCTCGGTGGCAGGACGTATTCCTTGGGGGCTCCCTAAGAATCGTCACTTTCCAGCTGTTTGGGGAGGTCTGCCTAGTCCTAGACAGACCAGAGCTGTCCTGTAGGGTCAGTGAAGAAGGGAAGGATAGTTTGGCAACACAGGAGAGTTCGCAATCTCCTGAAGAGCTGAACGGAAGCTTCCCAGACCAGCAGCTGTCAGACAGCCATTGCGAGCTGTCACAAGCCGGGAGTTTGCTTCCAAGAATCAGAAAGAAAATTGGAGAATCGCCTGGGTGAGCTGATCAAGAGATTGTTAAAAGGAGGAAAACTTTCTCTCTTAAATGCTGGAAATGCTGAGGGGTGGAATTAGAAGAATTTGAAGCCGTGGAGAAAAGGGGGGGGGGGCAGACCCTTAAGCTGCTCCTGTTCCTCCTCTGGAATTTCAGTGGCAAAAAAACAGAAGGCAATAAATCAATAAATCAATGTAAAGACTGTGGAATTTAAAAAGCCTACTGAAAACAATTGGACTAATAGAACTATTTGAGAGTAAACAACTGTAAAAGTAAACTGTTTGCTTTTTTCCTTTAAGTGGGTTGCTTCTTTTTCTTCTGCTTCCTTCTTCAACATCTGCTGGGCTCACTGATAAGAAGTGAGACATTAATTGCATTTAACACAGAAACTGTTTCTTGTTTCGGAGACTGGTGGATTGCTTTATGGAGGTTTTATTTTCAATCTCCTTCTTTTTTCGGATTAAGGCATGAAGAGCCTGAAATAAAGAAGTCTAAATTGTATTTTTTCCTGCCTTTGGACGTTTGAGGTGGGATTTTTCTCCTATTTTTGTTTCTTTCCTCCTCTTCTTGGAACATTTTGGGATCATAATAGCACACTGACATTTGGATTATAATCATTGGATAAGATGAAGAAGATCACAACACATTTAACAACAGCCCCCTCAACACTACAGAGTCCGGTGGTGCAGAAAACATTGGACTCTACAATACAACAAGATCAATTTAATATGGAACTAAAAAATATGATACAGGCATTACATACAGACTTCAAGGAAGGGTTAGGTAAATTAGAAGAGGAATTAAAAGAGGTCAAAGAATTGATGGGGAAAAGTGAACAAAGACTGCAACAAGTGGAAGGGAAAATTGAATTAATGGATAAGAGAGTAGAGGAGATGGACAATCGACTGACATTAACAGATAGGAACCAGGAAAAAACAATTATCTCTCTAGAGATGGATAGAGCTGATTATTACTTAAGATTCCAAAATGTTGAAGAAGAAAAGGGAGAGAATTTAGTGGACGTGATGGCTGAAATATTAGCAGACGCACTAGAGGAAAGCAAGGAAAAGATAATTAATGATATAGATGAGATATTTAGAATACATACTAGATATGCAACGAGGAATAAGCTTCCTAGAGAGGTCCATATAAGGTTTACTAAAAAAGCATTAAGGGCAGATATATTACAGAAACTGAGAAATGTCACAATAAAATATAAAGGAAGAGAGATAGTGATATTAAAGCAGATTCCAAGAAGAGTGAGAGACTTGAGAAAGGAATATCAATATTTGACAAAAGTCTTAATTGAGAAAGGGATAAATTTTAGATGGTTAATACCAGAAGGAGTAATGGTAAACTGGCAAGAACAGAGACACAGACTAGACACATTAGAGAAAGCAGAGCTTTTTTATGATCACTACTTTGGACAGCAAGAAGAAGAAAGGCTGAGAAGGGAAAGAGGAATTAGATATCAAGGAGATCAGATAGAGAAACAACAGAGTGAGTATAGTAAAGAACAGGAGGAAAGGGCATTGGTAGAAGGAGTAAGGACAAAAGAGGCAAAAGAGCAAAGAGAGATGAGAGTGATGAGATCAGCTAAAACCTTAAATAAATAATCATGGAAGAAGAGATAAAAATAATCTCGATAAATATAAATGGATTAAATTCGACCATAAAAAGGAAAAGAACACTAAATAAATTAGGAAAACTAAAAATGGACATAATTTGTTTACAAGAAGTTCATATTAGGAAACAACATAAAAATTTATTAGAATATCCAAAATTGGGAGAATTATACACCTCACTTGCGGACCAGAGTAAAAGAGGTGTGGCATTATATATTCAGAAAACAATACAAACTAAATTGATATATTCAGATGAAGAAGGACGAATCTTAATGGTAGAAGTAATTATGAACTGTAAAAAATCATTATTGGTAGCAATTTATGCTCCAAATGAAAATCAAGAGAATTTTTATCTAAAATTACATAAGAAAATAATAGAACTGGAATATGAAAACGTATGTATGATTGGAGATTTTAATGCTATTGTAAAGCCTGAGTTGGATTATAATACAACAACAACAAAAAAATAAGACTCTAAGAAGAACACTTCCTAAATCCTTCTATAATATGGTAGATGAATTAAATATACTTGATGCTTGGAGAGAGAAATATCCGGCAAAGAAACAATATACGTTCTATTCTAACAGACACCTGTCCTGGTCGAGAATTGATATGACATGGATGTCAACGGATTTATTTACAAATATACAAAATATAGCCATAGAAACAAGCACATGGGCGGATCACAACCCAGTGACAATCATATGGAAAGGCCCAAAAAAAGAGAACAAGATGGACATTAAACCAAACTATATTGAATGAAAAGGATCTTCAGCAATACATGAAAAAAGAAATACTTTTCTTTTTTAAGGAAAACAAAAAAGAAGATACTTCACTTCAAAATGTTTGGGATACGGCGAAAGCATACATGAGAGGTCTTGCTATCACTTATTTGGGGAAAAAGAACAAACAGAAAAGACAAAATAAGGGAAAACTGGAGGAAGGATATAAGATACTTGAGAAAGAATTACAGAAAGATACAGAAAACAAAAAGATTAAAAATTTAATGGAACTGAACAAACATAAAATGAACTTACTAGAAAATGAAGAAGTGGCAATGAAAATAAAGGCAGCTAAACAAACCTTTTTTGAACATGCCTCTCTGCATTTTTATTAGCAAGATTTTAGTGGTGGTTTGCCCTTGCCTGCTTCCTTGAGTTGAGAGAGAGTGTGACTGGCCCAAGGTCAGCGAATTAGCTTCATGCCTAAGGAAGGACTAGAATTCACCATCTCCCCATTTCTAATCTGGTGCCTTCACCACTACATTTTCTCTTATTTTCTTTGTACGTTGCTTCCATTCTAAATTTATTACACACATATATTGTCAACAATATACATGTTACATTTTCATAACCATATTATCCTTACACACACACACACACAAACACACACACAAACACACACACCACATATACACCATGCTCTAAGGTGTATACAGTCATATTCTGACTCTAAAGAATGCAACAATGTGGTCTTTACATACTGCCTAATTGCCTTATCCATGGCAAGTAACTTATCTCAAAACTTGACTGAGAGATGGATAAATTATTGTGGGGAATTTTCTACCCCAAAATATACTTCCAGTAAAATTTCCAGCCCAAGAATGACATCCTGGACTGCAGTTGCACACAGCATCACCCAGTATGTTTATGCTGGATATAGTTGACCCACTTTGTTCTCAGATCAGCTCTCTCTGCCTGACCTGGAAACAGTCCAAAATAACTACGCCCGGTAGGCATAGATCGAATGATGCAATTCTAGAATCCCTGTGTAAACTCCCACATCCTATGCAGACACAATGCAGATGTGGTCTTTCTCTCTCTATCTCTCTGTGTGTGTCTGCGCAGATGCAGGATTTAATTATATTAGTTCAAAGGTTGTATTTATTCCAAACTGAAGCAAAAGCATCCTTCAGTGCTGTGCCTCTGTTAGGCAGGGGGAGAGAGAGAAAGAAAAAAAGGGGCTGAGGTGGGGAAAAAAGGGAGTCTTGACTAACTTCTAGTGTTGGATGTTGGCATTGCTGGCTTCAGTCTTCCCCATTTCTTCATGTGATCCCCCAACAGATTGCCATAGAAGGAATTTGATTTGCAGCAGAGAAAAAGTCAATTGCCTCTGAATCAAAATTTTTTACTTTGACATTTCTTTTTACCTATCCTTGAAATTACTTCATGTTAAGATGCTGCTACTCTGTTTGAAAACATATCTTCAGTTGTGCTTTTTTTTATAAAGGGATCTTGATACATATTCCAGAGTAAGTTGTAACTTAAAGACCTTCTTACATAGACACAGCATTTCATAATTCTCCATTTGTCTTCCTCCACATTATTTTCCTGTTTGTTATAAACCCTCCCGACTTGTAGCACTCCACCCAGCCTTTTGTTAGATAGAAACAAAGGACAAAGAAGGACAAAATCATTAGAAAATATCCCAGCTCCAAAGTCAAAGCGGACTAGCAAACATTTCTAAGATATTACGAGCATTTCGCAAAATCTATAGGATCTTCTCTACAATTTTTAGTTAATCATTCCCCAAGTTAAAGTTTGCCTTCCAGTTTTTTCCACTGAGTTGCTCTGTCTGTTCCCAGCATCCTGCAGTGCAGGAAACTCAGCACCCTGTGATGGAGAGGACCCCCTCCAAAGTAAAATCTACTAGCACCTCCTTGCATTCCAACTGAGATACAATCTTTCTCAGATGTCTCATATTTCTAATTAAACACTGCCATATTTGGTGCTAACAAATTCAAAAGACAACACAGAAATCCTCTAAAGATAATGAAGATCTCTATGTGTTAGCTGAAGTTTATTGACAACCAGTTTCTTAGCAATATTTCCCAAGTCCCAGATTTTGAAACGATGCCATTTAAGAGTATTTTGCAATTATTCCTTTGGTTCTGGTCCTGCATTTCTTTTTTTTTTTTGGTATATGTGGGTGTAATTTTATTAGTAATTACAATTAAAATGATATACCCTAATACAAACTAAAAAAAAAGAAAATGCAGAAAAGAAAAAATAGGAAGAAATATAAAAAAGAAAGAAAAACAACAATACAGTAAAGAAAAAGAAAAGAGATATATAAAGAAATAACTCCCCCCTTCATTTCAAGCAATTTTAGTAACTTATTTAGTAACTTATCTCCTTCTCAAATAATCTTTTCTTCCATAGAGGTGGTGGTAGCTCAGTGGCCTAATACCTCTGGAGATGGTCTCAGCTCTGGCGGTTTGAGCTCTAGCTCTGCAGGGCAGCGTGAGCTCCTGTCACTCGCCTTAGCTTCTGTCTACCTAACAGTTTGACAGCATGTTCTATGCAAGTAGATAAGTAGCATGTTCTATGCAAGTAGACTTTGGTGGGGAGACAAGCTGATGCTCTGTGCAGGCAGTCAGATTCCTGACGGCTCTGAACCTTCCCAGCTGTGGCGCCTGCTTGCGAGGCAGTTCTGGAAAGGGAGGGAGCCTTGGGTGATGCTGAAGGAAAAGCCGCTCAGCTTTTTCTCCAGTGCAAAACTAGCTTACCCTCCTGTGGGCTCACCTTGAGAAGCGCACAAGTGTGTCTTATAACAGAGCTGATACCTTGGCAAGCCAAACTACTACTTAGCAATAGCATTGTGGTCTCCTTGCTACTGTAACAAGGACATATGCTAACAACAATAACAACAACAGCAACAACAACAACAATCTCTTCTTCCCATAAAGCCTCATCATTCAGTCTTGTTCAGCAAAAGTCCATTACCAGAAATAGCAACTTATTTATTTTAACCTTAGTCAAATAAACTAACTTTATATTTCCTCCTTTTACTGGGATTTTGAGTCTATTTATTGATTAGATTTTTATCCTGCTTTTATTATTTTTATAAATAACTCAAAGCAGTGAACAAACGAAGTCATGGAAGCTGATTTCTTTTCATCTTTTTCTTTATCACTTCTCACAAAATTCTTCAAAGCTTTAACAAGTCTCTTTTGTAAATCCAATATAGGGAATTATCCACCCCCCCTTTGGTTAATATTGTCAGGTGTGAAAGAACAGGGCCACATGTTGAGCTCCAATTAAACTGATTTATTGCTTATGCTTATGCATAGGAATCTAGTCAGCTAATGGTTAGCACTATTTTGGCACTAGATAAAGGTTAAGGCAGGGGCCTGCAACCTTGACCACTTTAAGACTTGTGGACTTCAGGTCCCAGAATTGATCAGCCAGCTAAAGTCAAGGTTGCAGACCCCTGGGTTAATGGAATTCAAGAGGGGTTGGATTTAATCTGTTTGTGGTAACACAGAGATTCTAGGCTGATTTCTCCTTTTACTCTACTTCCAAACTCCATTCCTTCCATGCCATTCCTTCTTCTACAATGACATGGTGGATTAGTCTTTAATTGGCATTTTTTAACCAGGTGAAATTGAAATTTTTGTCCCTTTCCCCTTCTAATCTATGCATCAGAAAAACTCATTAAGATTGTGGTATTTGCTCTTTTCTTTTTACTAATCCAGAAGGGATAAAGAAACAGAATCCCCTAATCAGAAATGTGGTCAGGTCGTCACTGTGGCCTCAGTGCAGGACGGAGATGAAACCCACAAAGGGATTTCCTCAGCCCATTTAATTTCTAGCTGGTTTACACAGAGGCATCTAGATGCAGTGCAGAAATGCCCATTGTGTTAGCAACAGCAACAACACTTCGACTAAAGCACCCAGCAATCGGACTTGCCTCCAGGTTTCCCAGAATGCTCAGCCTGGCAGTGCCAGCAGGGAATTCTGGAAGATAAAGTCCCTGCATCTGAAACGGGGCTGAGCTGAGGAAAGCTGTACTTTGCTGTACATTTCCTTTGTTGCAGCTTGCCTGGAAAATGCAAAGCCACAAAAGGGCTCCCGGAGAGTGAAGAACAGCAGCCATCTCTGCCTTACATTCTTGAAATGCATTGTGGAAAATCCAGCTCGATTTTACCTTTAAAAAGAGCCAGGCGGAGGGAGGGGGTGGGGTGGAGGGTGGGGGGTGGGGGGGGTGGAAGCCACCTGCCTCTGCGCTTCATAAGTTACACACTGCTGCCCTCTACAGGTGCTTTCCTTTGGATATTTACTAAACCCATATTAAATTCATTGCTTTTCTTCAAGTGGGGAGAGAGGTCATCTGAAAGAACATGCCTAGGAGCCTGCTGCTTATTGACTGGCCAGTTTTCTGTGCCATTTTGCAGTCCTGGGAATAAAGAAGGGTTATTTATTTATTTAGAGTAGGGCAATATTAGAATTGGCCAGGAGATTACAATGTTAGTTCATACGATAGCAGTTATTTGCCTGCAGGAGAGCGCTAGTCTGCTTAGTTCCCGCTCATGCACTTATCCATGATGCACCACAGGGGGCAAACTTGCTCTGCACCGGAAAATAGTGGTTAAAGAGAGGCTGATGGAGTTTTAACTAGTTAGAAGGTGAATGAAGGGAGAGCAAGCTAAAGGAGGGACATACAGAATGTAGAACAATAGAGTTGGAAGGGACCTTGGAGGTCTTGTAGTCCAACCCCCTGCTCAAGCAGGAGACCCTATACTGTTTTGAACAAATGGCTGTCCAGTCTCTTCTTAAACACGTCCAGTGATGGAGGCAAGTCGTTCCACTGAGCGATTGTTCTCACTGTCAGGAATTGTCTGGGTTACTAGGAAGACTGCAATGGAATTAAAGCAGGAGTGCAAAATACACAGCCAGGAGACCACATATGGTCCAAGAGCATTCCTTTTTGACTCTCCAGAGTCTCCTCAGAATGGGTGGGACAAAAACCTGGGACTGTTTTTGCATTTAGGGAGAATTTGTGGATTTAAAGAGGCTAAATGGGGGCATTAAGCCTTTTCACTCCTTAAAAGTCTTTGAAAATTCTCTCACTATCCTTGCTAGGCATCCAAAGTCCATGGATGTGCTATAACAAACCCAAAGTGACTTTTCCATCCCTACTGCCCTCTGGCCTGGCTGAACATTAGAGAGTCTAGGGCAGGGGTAGGCAACCTTGGCTCTTTTATGACTCGTGGACTTCAACTCCCAGAATTCCTGAGCCAACCATGCTGACTCAGGAATTCTGGAAGTCCACGAGTCATAAAAGAGCCAAGGTTGCCTACCCCTGGTCTAGGGACTGGAGCTCTGACTGCTTTGAAAGATTGAAAAAGGCACAGAGACACAGCTTACAGATTAGGTCTCTGGGACTTTATCAAAAAGTATCAAAACTCTCCAAGTTTAATAACATACCAATATGGAAACTGCATGCTGACCACACAGAATGTAAAAATGGCACAGTCTAAGAAATCTTAGCGGGCTATTATGAAACACATAGAAGCCAGAATTGTAAAATGGAGGAAATAGTATTGTTTTATAAAAACCTTTCAATTAACAGAAAATGCCAACAACTCTAAAAATCTTCTCCTATTAGTATTGTCCTTGGCTATGATTGGTTACGATTTCAGGTATAACCTATGGTCCTGGTTTTTGGCCTACTACTTCCCATCCAGGTATTAACCAGGCCGGCCCCTGCTTTGTTTCAGAGCCCATACAAGGTCAGCCTCGTTCTGAGTTTCCATTTCCAATGCCAGGCCATATGATACCCACTAAAGCAAACAGGAGAGGTAGTAATTCCACCAGGCCTTTTAGCTTTGTGTGCTTTATTTTTCTGGAATTCCCTCTACCACTTGAAACTAATTCAGGAGGAATTAGTTATACTTGCTTCAAAGAGCTATAGCTAAGGGCCTTATTTGGGCACCTCTTGAAAAAATGAGGTGGTCTGATTTATTCCAATAGTTCCAAACCCTCCCGAAGGCATAACTAATTCCTACAGGACAGATAACCTCTCCCACATTGGGTGACATGATAGCAGTGTTCCAATAGAGGGAGTCAAGCTATTCTCCAAAGGACCTGAAGGCAGGACAAGAAGCAACAGATGGAAATTAAGCAAAGAGAGAAGCAACCTAGAACTAAGGAGAAACTTCCTGACAGTTCTTCTTCTTCTTGTGCCATATCCGTTATCAGACGTTGTCAATCATGTTGGCAATCCTGACAGTTAGAACAATTAATCAGTGGAACAACCTGCCTCCAGAAGTTGTGAATGCTCCAACACTGGAAGTTTTAAAGAAGAGACTGGACAGCCATTTGTCTGAAATAGTATAGAGTTTCCTGCCTGAGCAGGGGATTGGACTAGATGACCTCCAAGATCCCTTCCATCATCATCATCATCATCATCATCACCATCATTATCATCATCATCATCATTACTATTACATCCTTGGCAGAGACACTATCAGTCAATGAATCTTGGGTGTAGAGTGAAAATGAACAGAGTGAAGAATGAGCACCAGTAAGATGTTGCTTGCTGGCTTGCAAAGAATGTGTGTCTTTAGGTTGAAGTTTTTTCCAGATGTATCTGCTAGGGATGGTGATGTTGCAAAAATGTTGAAATGGAATGGAGCTTCCATTGCAATGGCATGACACTATTTTCATCATTTGGAGCAAAGGAATGGATTCTGAGGGCACTTCTGCTTTTGTGGAAGGAGACTGTTCCTTTGTCCATGAATATTTCCTCACCTCTGTTGGTTTCCTGTCTATGAAAACTGTTGTGGGGCAGAGAATCCACATTACAACTCAATCAGTAATAGAAGGTCTAATATAAATCTTTTATTAATGATATTTTAAGTTTCCTTCAAGCTTAACCTGGTAGGCTTAGCTGGGATCAGCTTCACTGCCTCTTGATTCACTTCTGAACCAACTACTTGCTTACATCTACTTGCTTACATCTTCAGAGGAGGCTCTACTATGTAGCACTGCCTGAGGCATTACAAGTAGAAAAGGGAATATTCTGTGAAATATTTTCAAAGCAATGGAGTCGTCTTTCTGAAGAAATTTGGTGTCTATCTTCCTTCTCCACTTCTAAGCTTCAGGACACATCTCTGTTGTCTATTGATGGTCCTTGAACTCTTTGACATTTGGAATGTTCTTTGGTTGGGGCAATCTTTTTTTTTTAACTTTAACTGTTCTGTTTCATTTTTTTAAAGACATGCTATTTTACATTGGCCTGTTCAACTGATTGCTCTCATGTTATTAGCATTATTAGTGAATTTATTTGCAACTTCTGAACTATGGCAATTATCTATGGTGAGAAACTTCACTTGGAACTGAAACATTGTGCCACGATGGTTTACATGCACAATTAAGCCAGCCTGCGCATGACTATGCCAGCAGCTGAAATCAGTTTCTTGGAGATACTTTCAAAGCAAAGAAACTTTGCTTTCCCCTGTCTGGATTAGTGCAGGCAATTCCAGTGGTTCTTGACTTATGACTACAATTGAGCCCAAAATTTCTGTTGCTAAGTGAGAAGTTGTTAAGTCAATTTTGCCCCATTTTATGATCTTTCTTGCCACTGTTATTAAGTGAATCACTGCACTTGTTAAGTTAGCAACGCAGTTGTCAACTGAATCTGGCTTCCCCACTGACTTGATCACAAAAGGCGATCCCTTGATCCTGGGGACACTGCAACCATCCTAAATATGAACCAGTTGCCCAGCATCTGAATTTTCACTATGTGAAAAATGGTCGTAAGTATTAAAACCGGTAATAAGTAATTTTTCTCAGTGCCACTGTAATTTTAATGGTCACTAAGCGAGCTGTTGTAAGTTGGGTACTACCTGTAGTTCTTTCTTTCTTTCGGTCATGGATGTAGCTGAGACATCCATCTTTGACACTTGCTGCATATTTTGGCCAATTCTCCAACCCTGGATGGGTTTTCTTTTCATTGCTTGGATTTGGCAATTCAAGTCTGTCATCCCCAAAGCGAATAGCAATCTGTTCAATTTATTGTGGTTTTTTTGGGACCGGTGAAGATGCCGAAGTGCTCTAGACAAAACCTGGGAGTGCCATGTATGAATTTCCCACCAATATCCAGCTTCAGAACTTGTCAAGATGGAAGATGTAAAGAAGGTATATTTTGTCAGCTAATCTTTTGAGGCTTCTGTGCAAGAAGGGCGAGGGGAGATTTTACAAGGGAAGGGCTTGTTTTGTCTCTTTGCATTGCACTGTTTTTACTCTGAAGTTTAGACAGGTTTAATCTGGAGGTCTGAAGAGTTCTCCACATGAGCAGCACTGTTGCTGTTTGTTTGCTTGTTTTGATGATATGGTTAAAAGTGTTAACTTGATAGCTAATTATATTTCTCCTCTCAGCCAGAGACAAATGTTTAATTATAAAATTGCTATCTTTTAACCTTTGAACAGAACATTTGGGAAAATATTGCCTTGCTTAAATTATACGAAAGTGAGCATAATTTATGGCAAACAGAAGGCTATTTTCTTTTAAGTAATCAGTTTAGACAGTCACGTCTTCCCGGAAAGTATCTAGTGTTCCAAACAATGTTGTCCCAAGGCTTGCATTTGGCACCCCAAGGACAAGGTCAGCCACAAAATGGTTGCTTGTACTGGGTGGGTCCAATAGCAAAATAGCCATAGACCTGAAAGCAAAAAAACAATAGCTGGGCTGCAATCACTCACCAATTCGTTTTCAAAGATTGCTTAAAATACAGGCTAGGTTGGGGCTTGGCCTTATGTGCAAAATGTGGGAGCTTGGAGTGAATTTTCAATTGGTTGCTACAGGTAGTCCTTGACTTATAACAGTCTGTTTAGTGACTGTTCAAAGTTACAACGAACGGACCTGAAAAAAAGAGACTTATGACCATTTTTCAGTTTTTATAACTGTTATAGCATCCCCATGGTCATGTGATCAAAATTCAGACACTTGCCAACTGGTTCGTGCAATCACCTTTTGCGACCTTCTGCCAAGCAAAGTCAATGGGGAAGCCAGATTCACTTAACAACCGTGTCACTAATTTAACAACTGCAGTGATTCATTTAACAACTGTGGCAAGAAAGTCATGAAATGGGGGCAAAATTCACTTAAGAAATGTCTCACTTAGCAACAAAAATTGGAGGCTCTGTTGTGGCCGTAAGCCAATTATATTGAAATGAACTGAAAAACTTCATTCTAGGAACCAGCTAAAGGACAAACCAGACCTCTCTCATACAATAGATAGGAAGACAGATACATTGATAATGGAAGCTGCCAGCTCTGTAGGGCTTACCCTAAGTGGATGTGAGGGATGTGGGGAGAAAGGAACCAAATGTGCATGGTGATGTCATGATGCAAACTCTGTACTGAAAGATGGCCCCAAAATAGAGAACAGCTAAGCGTAGTTGCTTACAACTACTGCTGCAACCTAAAGCATCTAAAACAGTGGTTCTTTTTAATGCTGCGACCCCAACCGGTCGTAAGTCGAGGACTAAACCAGTCGTAAGTCGAGGACTAAACCGGTCATAAGTCAAGGACTACCCAACTAGTCATAAGTCAAGGACTTTCCCTGCCTGGGAGCACCGCGCATGCATGGTGCCGCCCCTTGCGCCGGCCGAGGCATAGCTGGCAAGCGGCAGAGATGGAGCAGGCCGACCACTGGCTGGGCCACCAGCTGGCCCAGACCAAGGGAGGTAAGGCACCCGCCGGAAAAGGGGAAAAAAATGGCGGACAGCCTTGCTTGGCGACCCCCATGAAATGGTCGATCGATCCCAAATGGGGTCGCGACCCATAGGTTGAGAACCGCTGATCTAAAATATACTGATACGTTGATAGGGAAATTTGTTTTCGAATGGATGCTATTATTAATATAAATATCTTCCAATGTGCTTTCTGCATTTCCCTCTGATCTCATTGTTTATAGTTCCATCATCCAATCAGGAGTTTTAGGAATGGTCCAGTCATGTGTATTTCCAATTGAGGATAGGACTTTGTATGTCACAATGAGGTCAGGAGTGCACGCATCAATCAATTTGTTGGTCTTTAAAGTGCCACATGGCTCTTTGCTGCATTTGGTCTATCTGCATTTTTTTTCCTAGACCAGGGATCTGCAACCTTGACAACTTTAAGACTTGTGGACTTTAGCTCCCAGAATTCCTCAGCCAGCCAGAAACCTGCCCCACCTCTCAACATATTTCCAGAAGAATAAAATAATAGTTCTACAGGGTAGATAGCTTCCAGTCTTTCTACTTTCATTGTAGCTTTACATCATACAGAACAGCGTACAAAAATCCATAACTTAAACCAGAGCATTAAGCCTCACTGCAATCCTAGTAAACATATTACAACAGTGTTTATTTTTAAACCCTAGAAATCTAAGATTCTCCAGATGTTGGAGAAGCCCCAAGTAATCTGTACATGGTCACAATAATGAAGTTGCATTGTAACCACATTTTGATGAGCATAAGTTCTCTGAACCACCATTGGAGGCTTAGCAGGGGATCGTTAATTAGAATGTTAAAGTTTCTTCAATGATAGATGGACCTTGTAACATTTAATTATAGTTTAGCTTTATCTCTGGATAGAGATTTCCAAACTCAGAGACTTATTTTAGAGGTCTGCTTGGCAGAAAGAGTGCATTTTGTATATAGCCAAAGCTGTTTTTAATCTATTTTGGCACTGTTCTTTCTTATACTGCTTGAGTAATATTCAGAAGCCTGCAGCTACATGAGGAGACACAACCTATTGGACCTCTTATGCTACAATTAGCTCTAGACTTGAGAAGAAATGTTGCAGTGTCCTGGGACTAGCTAGGCAAAGTCTGGTTGTTGCTAGGACATTCTTTTAGAGGTGGCCTAGCCAGATTGGAGCCGGCTTACGTGGTTTCTGAACCATCCAGGACAGGAGCCTTGCCTAGCCAGGGACAAAACTGGCTCCTGATAGCAAAGCTTCTGTTCTACCATTCAGTACGGCATGCTCAGCCCCAGCTTCCTTTGCATTCACATCTTCCCATCATCAGAGAGTTAGTAGTTCAAGATCAAAAGAGCAAGGAGTCTACTGCGGGAAGAGAGGGCAACAATTTACCTTGTGTTGCTTGACATAAAAAACTTTCATGTGGTGCAAAGTTTTCCCTTAGATCAGGGGTCTCCAAACTTGGCGATGTTAAGACTTGTGCACTTCCATTCCCCAGCCAGCTGAGAAACTCTGGGAGTTGAAGTCTATAAGTCTTAAAGTTGCCAAGTTTGGAGACCCCCTGCCTTAGACTAAGGCATATGTTTCACCTGATGCTCCCTTCCATAGTCTTATCTATCTCCCCCTTATCTACTGTGTAGCAGATCTGATATCAGATTACAGTAATGGAAGAGAGGGGAAGGTCACCTCTCAATGTAGGGAAAAACAGGCTGGAAGAAGTACAGTTCCTTTTTGAATGTGCAGGGTTTAAAGACAGTGGAAGAAGGGACTCTTTCAGTGGGATATGATAGTACATATGATACTGAATATGATACACCTGGAGAGCACTTGGTTGCAAAAACCTACGTTGCAAAGGCCATGGGCAACTCTGATGCCAGCTTCTGTTTATATAAAGTTCCTTCCCGTTTGGCCTAAGGTTTTTTTTTTTTTACTTTTCAGGGTCTCATTTCTCTCTGGGGTCACTGGTATGTCCAAAAATGTACCTTCTAAACAAGAACAAAATGCAACCAGTTTTGATTCAGTTAAGGAGTGGTGTCATATAGAGAACAGATTGTTAGAACAAGAGTATGCCCGAATATTTCCTTTTTGTCTGCCAAATATGGGAAAAGAGTGGCTGCAAGTGAGACAGGGAAGTAAAAAAAAAACCTAAAACAGAAGAAGCCAATGATAAATGGTTTCTTTGTTTGTTGCTAAGATAACTGTATCGATGTATTCAGGATCTTCCTTAGTCTTAATGGTAATTCTCAGTCAGACCACCAGATGGAGCTTCAGCCCTTGTTCCAGCTGTTTGACTTCAGAATACAGTGTAATATCTAAACCTTGATTTCAGTTTATTCTATTGTTCTAGCAGCTAGTTCATGGAATAGTTTCTGAGGCTGTCTAGTACTTCAGTAAATATGTCTGAATATAAGGAAATGCTTTGTTTGCTCCTTTGTGTCTCTCACAAGTCTGCTTTTAAACAGTCTGGGCTTTCTACTAAAACACATGCTCCTTCTCTAAATGGACTAAAGCCACACATTCCTAGTACTCGTTCTAATGTGCTTTTCTATTATTTTCTTGTCATAAGACATAGTAACTTTCAATAGGCCTTAACAGTGAACTCTGTAGATGGCCAAAGCTTGTCCTGTATATTGGGACTCTCTACTTTCTAATTGCAATGGACACTCCATCAGAGTCTTTATCATTGGCTCTCACTAATTTTGAGATTCTCCCTCTAGGAATCTCTCTGCTCTTTTCTTTGCATTATTATTTAGGAACTGGGACACTGGACATGTGACATGTGAATGCCGCAGAAGGGGCAAAGCTGTAGCATCTTATCTCAGTTTTATTCTCTTAATGTTTGACATTTGGTAAGGAGATACATTTTGGTCTACCTGGGAAACGACTATCACAGTCCCACCCAAACAGACCTGTCTTCAAATGTGAGATTGTTTTGGACCCACAGTCAAGACAGCCTTTTTCTGACAAACACATTCTAAGGCTTCATTGCCATCTATCTACATTTGAGCTAGTTCTAAGTTTGGCTTTAAATGTGCATTGCACAAGGTACAGTATTTAGATTTAGGAACCAGTTCTTATAGCAATCCTTTTTTCTTTTCCAGACATTCGCTGGCTCACTGTGTACTTTAACTTGTCCTTCCAGGCAAACATTTTTTTCTATAATAGTTATCAATTTCTATTCTTGACATATTCTTTTAGGGTCCAGAAATAGGCATATAGTTAGGGTTGCATGTAAAAAAAGAGGAGTCCCTGGAGATTTTACTTGCTAATCATTGCCGACTTAGGGGTTCATCTGCGTTTCAAGGCCATTGAGCCAATGCTGTCCAAAGACATTTCCACAGTCATGTGGCCACCATGATATCACAGAGTGCTGTTCCCTTCCCACCAAAATGGTACCTATTTATCTAGGACGGGAGCGCCCCCTGTGGTGTGGAGCTTGGGACTTGAACCTGGGCTGTCAGCTTTCCAGCTGGCAAGGCAAGCATCTTATTCTCTGAGCCATCATGCTGCCCCAGGATTACATACATGAGAGCTAAATTTAATTTACAGAAATTCCAGCTGAATTGTATGGAACAAACTTTATTTCAGTCAGAGAGAAAGTTGAAAAGAAAGTTGTTTGATGAGTGGGATGGCTTGTTTGAAACATTTATTCATTCTCTCGCCAATTAGGAAAGCTCTGAGTGCAGTTCAGTTTTTTTTAAAAGTTCCTCCATTTATACTCTTAAACAGCCTTTCCCAAGGGATTATAATTCCTAAGAGTTGTGCTCCCAACATATCTGGAACACACTAAGTTACTGACTTCTAAAAAGGCAGAAATGAAAATGAAAATAAAGAACTGTGTTATTACCACATTCTTGGGGTTATAAAGGTATTTGTCTCTCCTGCTCTCCTTTCTATACTCTGATTAAATGGTTGATAGAGAACAGAAGAAGTCTGATGGAGGTGACGAGTATATCCTTAATTTTCTCCAATATAAGCAATCAGTTCTCCAAAACAAAGGAAAAACTCTCACACCTGAAAGATTGAAATCTAGCCACCACTATGATCATACGATCATAGGGGTCTCCCTGCATCCTTTGTCCCTGAAGGGTACCGCGATATAACTTTAGAGAGAGAGGTTAAAATGTAATTGTACTTATAACTTCTGTGAAGAAGCCTTTGTATCTTTTTTAAACCTTTCTTTTCTGAGCTACTTAGCTTTAAATTCATCGGGTTGTTTAGCTTTCTTTGGATGCCAAGTGGGCAGAAAAGACCAAATGCTTAGGGGACCTAGAATATGTTTATCATGGAAAATCTATGATCTGTAATTTAGCTACCTGATCTTATCCCCAGATCTTTTTTTCTCAGGGAGTGAGATAAGATTATATTTAATTTAGAGAGCCAGTTAACCATTTAGAGTCCCCCTTAACCATTGGCTAAGGCATCAGGCTAGAAACTGGAAGGCCATGAATTTTAGTCTTACCTTTGATATAAACCAGGGGTAGGCAACCTTGGCTCTTTTATGACTCGTGGACTTCAACTCCCAGAATTCCTGAGCCAGCCAGTATAAACCATCTGGGTGAACTTGAGCCAGATGCTTTCTCTCAATCCTAAGAAAGAGACAATACCAAACCACTTTTTGCCAAGTAAACTGCAGGGCAATCTCTGAGAATTCGCTACAATTGAATGAAAGAAGAAGAAAAAATTAATTTAGCAGCTCTTTTTCGCCTTCCAATGTGAGAAGTGGATTTTTTTAAAAAAAATTGTTTTGTTTTGTTTTATATGCATCTTCAGAATAATATATTTTGCTAATTGTCTCTTCTGTCTCCAATTTCTGTCCCCCCTCCTTATCAACTGTGCCCTGTGTACCCAGAGACATGAATTAATTTTAATTATTGAAATTGGGTTGTCTCTTCTGATCAATAAATTAACCTTTGCCATTATGGAAGTAATAAAAGAAAAGCCTCCGGTCTGCCTGAATTGAGTGAAACAATTTTCTCACTGTCTTGTTCAAAAGGTGAAGCAATCTTACTCTGACACCTCCTGGTATTTCTTTTCATTGAAAGCCCCCAAAAGAAGGACCTGTTGTTTTTCTACGTTCCACCACCGATGTATAGATGAGTCAATGACGATCTTCAGATTATAGGGAGAATGGAATTATGATGTAACTTTAGAGGAAGAGATTAAAACATACTTGTACTTATATCTGCTGTGAAGATTATCAAAAGCTACTTCTTTGCCGCTTTCTCCCCCCTTTCTTTTCTATTTTTCTTCAGCTTCCCCCCCCTTTTCTTGCCTTTTTGCTTTCTCTTGGATCTCTTTTTCTTTTTTCTTCCTTACTTCCTCAGTTTGCATTGCTTTTTATCTTCTTTTTAAGCTTCAATAAAAATATATTAAAATATATATTCATGGTTAAGCTGATAATTTTAGGTGTCAAAATGCACAAAAAATTTGGTTCACCTTATCTGGATGGGCTTATCTGTGAGCAAATACAATAATGCTTTTTAAAAGTATCTGTATTTCATATATTTAGCTATCTCCATCTCTATCTCTATCTCTATTTCTATCTCTCTGTCTCTGTCTCTGTCTCTGTCTCTATCTCTACCTCTACCTCTATCTCTACCTCTACCTCTACCTCTACCTCTACCTCTACCTCTATCTACCTCCATCTCCATCTCCATCTCCATCTCTATCTCTATCTCTATCCGTCTCCATCTCCGTCTCCGTCTCCATCTCTGTCTCTTGTCTCTATCTCTCCACATATAAGTCCATTTGTGGGTAGCAGACCCTTGAATTTTTAACCCAAACACCATGAACAATGTGGGTCAGCTTATCTATGAATGGTGCAGATTTCATGGTATTTTGGTTAAAAATTCAAGGGTAAATGTACTTATATGTAAGTAGATTCAGTACAGTATGATCTTTTTATGGATATTTTAATCCTGTATAAAATGGTTGGATTGCACCAGAGTTTCAAGAAGCCTTATAAAGGAACTAAATGAATAAAAACAGGGTGCAGACTTGTACTTGAGATCAATAAAATCTCAGTAGGAACAGCTTGTCTAAAAATATGATTGCAGAAAAAAGATCTGTGTAGAAAGAAGGACCTACCACAGGAAAGCTCCTGTCCATAACTGTATTATTGGCAGGGTTTATAAGAGAAGCCAATCCTTTATTTATACTGGCTTAAAGTAATTAGGATGTTAGAGGAAAACACTAGTAGCTTGAATTTCACAGAAACAAACTCTGGTAGAGTATATAAAACAATGAACTCCAGACATTTTTCAAGCAATTATTTTATGCAAATGTAGCATCTAAGCAGTTTTGAGGGCAGACTCATGCAGAAGGTATTGCAGTAATTCAGTTTGAATCCAGTAAAGGTAAAGGCATCAGGAAGTCTACAGACATTTATATATATAATCATCCATCTGTGGTGCTTTTCAGCTGTCAAACTGATATGAAATATTTTATGTTGATTAGTTTAGATTGGATTAGATTCAATGCTCTGGAGTACATATGTACTGTTGTGACTCATAATGACCAAGATGTTGTAGCAGGTTCATATTTACCCAGGAAATAGATTTCTTAGAGAAAGTTAGATTCTCTATGAAATTCATGGGAAAACTACACCAACAAATGAACTGGTTTAGTCCTACCCTGGCCCCCATCTTCCTCACTGTCTAGGAATTTTGGATTTGTAGCCCAATGTTTCTGGAAGGCCTCAGATTGGAAAAAGGTGTAACTTTCTAAGCCTACCCCTTGTAAGCCTTTGTTTTCCACTTGCGGTGCCTCCTCTGCTTTCTACTCATGGTGCTGTCACTTCAATACATGCTAATAAAACAACCATACCATGGAAGAGTTAAATCCCTGCCTTCTAAAGATTAGTAACAGTAAAATCAATGTGATCAGCCAAGTTGGCCTTTTTTAAAGGCATTGTCTGAGGCTGCAGGGGACAGCTGAAATTTTAGAAAGAAAGGCGAGGGGTTAGCATTGGAAAGAGAAAGAGAGAAACTAAATCATGCTCCGGAGGTTTTCCTGGCCAGCCAGATATAATAAGATCCAAAATGTGACCTTTAATGTCAATGTGTTGACTCTAGCCTGCTGTGACAGATGAAACAATTTCACTATACTGTCTGGCATCAGTCATCTTAGATAAAAAGGAGAGAATGAGGGTAGAATGCCTCAGTGAGTGGAAAAGAAGGGAAGCTTTAAAAAAGTAAAAAAATGTGGCTTTGTATCAGAGGAGAAATATGGATAAAACTTTAGCCTAGGAAAGGATCCACAGGTATCAGGAGAACTTTGTATCCTCAACTTTCAAGTTAAATTTTTTTGATCAGTTTAGTGGGCAACTTTATGCAGCTTCCCTTGTGAACAGAATGTGGTGTCTGGAAACATCCTGGAATGGGACCAATTGAGGAGAGACATGAAAGGGGAAAAAGGGAGGGAAAGTAATATTAACAGATAATAGAAAAAGAGGAAGAAGTTAGGACTGAAGTTGATAAAATATTTCTAAAGGCTACAGGTAGTTTTTTGTTCATGTGATCATGGAGATGCTGCAATGGTCATAAGTGTGAAAAATGGCCATAAGTCACTTTTTCAGTGATGTACTAAACAAATGGTAGTAAGTCCTTGATTTAGAATTAAGAATAGAATAGAGCTGGAAGGGACCTTGGAGGTCTTCTAGTCTAGCCCCCTGCTTAAGCAGGAGAACCTACACTATCTCAGGTGATTGTCTAGTCTTTTCTTAAAGATCTCCAGTGACGGGCACCCATGATTTCTGAAGGCAAGCTGTTCCACTGGTTGATTGTCCTCACTGTCAGGAAGTTTCTCCTTAAATCCAGGTTGCTTCTCTTCTTGATCAGTTTTCAATCATTGTTTCTTGTCCTCCCTGGTGCTCTGGCAAGCAACCTGACTCCTTCTGTCTTGTGGCAGCCCCTCAGATACTGGAATACTGCTATCAAGTCTCCCCTATTTCTTCTTTTCTTTAGACTAGCCAAACCCAAGTCCCACAACAGTTCTTCATATGTTTTAGCCTCCAGGTCTTTGATCATCTTAGTTGCTCTTCTCTGAATTTTTTCTAAACTCTCAACATCTTTTTTGTGACACGGTGACCAAAATTGGCTGCAGTATTCCAGGTGTGGCCTCTCAATTTCTGGCAAATAGATGGGGAAGAAATGGAGGTAGTGACAGATTTTATTTTTTCTGGGCTCCAAGATCACCTCAGATGGGGACTGCAGCCAAGAAATTAAAAGACGCTTGGTCCTGGGGAGGAAAGCTATGGCAAATCTAGACAGCATACTAAAAAGCAGAGACATCACCCTGCCAACAAAAGTGCGTATAGTCCAGGCCATGGTTTTCCCAGTTGCAATGTATGGCTGTGAAAGTTGGACCATAAGAAAGGCTGAGCGCCAAAGAATTGAGGCCTTTGAACTGTGGTGTTGGAGAAGACTCCTGCGAGTCCCTTGGACTGCAAGGCGTTCAAACCGGTCAGTCCTAGAAGAGATCAACCCCGACTGCTCTTTAGAAGGCCAGATCCTGAAGTTGAAACTCAAATACTTTGGCCACCTAATGAGAAGGAAGAACTCACTGGAGAAGGGCCTAATGCTGGGAAAGATTGAGGGCAATAGAAGAAGGGGACAACAGAGAATGAGATGGCTGGATGGAGTCACTGAAGCAGTAGGTGTGAACTTAAATGGACTCCAGAAGATGGTAGAGGACAGGAAGTCCTGGAGGAACGTTGTCCATGGGGTCGCGATGGGTCGGACACGACTTCGCAATTAACTACAACAACAACAACTAGTACTTCATGTGATCTTGATTCTGTGCCTCTGTTTATACAATCCAGGATTGTATTATTATTGAATCATTTTTGTTTAGTGACCAATCAAAATTACAACAGCACTGAAAAAAGTGACCTATGACCGTTTTTTTCACACTTAGGACCATCACAGCATCCCCAATGGTCACGTGATCAAAATTTGGACTCTTGGCAACTGGTATGTATTTATGATGGTTGCAGTGTCCCAATTTTCTGACGAACAATGTCAATCTGGGAAGTCAGATTCACTTAACAATTGTTTAAGTAACAACTGCAGTGATTTACTTAATTGTCATGAAATGGGCAAAACTCACTTAACAACTGTCTTGCTTAGCAATGGAAATTTTGGGGCTCAATTGTGGTTGTATGTTGGGGTCTACTAGTACTCCAAAATGACATCCATTCAAATAAACTCTCTAGACTTGGTCCTCTAGAAGGCAGTGATGTTTTAAAATTTGTCTTCCACTTTGAAGGCTAGAAACTTATCTTTTTTTAGCTAGAAACTGAAGCTCTGTAAAACTGTTAATGTTCAGGCTGGAAGCTGATGGGAAAGGACATGGATTTGACTGCAATTAAAGAGTGAATAGTTTCTTTTTCCCACTCCTACTGCATTGCAGATCCAGTCTGGAGTTCACATAAATCTCTCCACTGCTTTGCTCTGTCCCACTTGGTTTGTTCTGTATTCTACATAGCTCCTTCATGGAGGAGATAATTAGCACCTGAGCTTGCTCAGTCAGTACTGCAGCCAAGTAAATGGGGGAAAGAAAAAGAAAGGATGGACTGGCTGCCACGTGCAACTGGATGGCATATGAGACTACGAGAGAAGAAAGCCAAGTAAATACTTCCTAAGGATCATAATTACAGCTTGCCCAGCAAGGAGTTCCCTACAGCTCAGTGGGGCACCTGCCCTTCATGTCAGAAAAAAGGCAGAGAAGAAGCAGCAAAACATACATACATTTCAGAACCTCTCAAAATATTAGTGAACTTAAAACAGCTTTTAAAAGTACTAAGATGGTGGGGGGCGGAGAGGGAACTACAGTTTTTTGTAATTGATTTGCAAAATTGATATCCATTTACCCAGAGGTGAGGCCAAGTTTAAAATACTAGAATGTAAAAGCTTGGAGTTGAATTAGGATAAAACTTAAAAAAGAAAATATTTGAAGTAGTTTTCCTCTACTCCAATGGAAAAACTGTCAGCTGATATCTGTTTAAGTTCGTGTATATATGTGAAAAATGTTAATTGCATTTTCTTTTCAGTGAGTTAAATATTTACACAAGTCATTCTGTAAAACCATTTTTTCCCCAGCCAATTACTGCAAAACTCCTAGCTTTAAGATTACCCAATTAATACTAATGATGCCAGCATTGCTAGTCAACATTGTTTACATGTGTTGCATGCAGACAATTTCAGATTCAGTCTTTAAAGTTGCTCAGTAGGGCTGGATATGATTTTATAATATTTTAGTACTGGTCCTTATTAGCAAAGGTGAACAACTAATGGGCAGTGTTTGTGTAAAATAGTTTCCTCTGTTTCTTGGAAAAATAAGAACTTGTCTCAATTTCCCATGAAAAGGAAGAATATACTTAGAACATGGTTTCAATATCACAGGCTCAATACAGTGATGGCTCAAATAACATGCTGTTGAACTGTTGGGTTCTTTGGGTTTCTCCAAGCTTACTTTTCTTCTGGTAAACATTTCCTTACCCACTAGATAACATCATCAGTGCATGGAGGAATGAAGTTTGCTGGTTGTTTATATATAGCAGCTTTTGCTTTCAGCCTTGACTAAGGCGTAGTGTCTTCTTTGATTGCTCTTGTTCATCTTAATTGTTTTTTGGCATTCTCTGTGTTATTGTCTGGGCCAATATTATAGTTACCAACTAATTACATTGTAGTTAGCCTTAGAAGCATTATTCATTATTACCGGTAACCAATGAAAGCCAAGAAAACCAATTATTCCTTTGATTGAACAGATACAGAAATAGAACCATTTCAAGGCAGAATAATGGCCTAAAGACTCTTAAAGAATGATTGAGCCATCACAACACTCCTAACAGACAAAGGACAAACTACAGTCATCATAGACAGAATATAATACATCCAAAAAACAAAAGAACTACTGGATGACAAGGAAAACACAAACCCAATGAATAAACCATGTATTTATTCATGCAGGTATGCCCGGCTCTCTGGGCATATCG
Source organism: Crotalus tigris (assembly GCF_016545835.1). Taxonomy (NCBI): domain Eukaryota; kingdom Metazoa; phylum Chordata; class Lepidosauria; order Squamata; family Viperidae; genus Crotalus; species Crotalus tigris. The sequence continues at coordinate 4,779,894 of NW_024096554.1, read as the reverse complement.
TTTTGGGTATCTTCATAAATAAAAAATAATTTAAAAATTGAAATAAAATCCAAAAGATGGTGACATGCAGAGGAAGAAACAGCCAACTCTCTCCTCCGGCTCATGAAGATAAAAATAGACAAAAGCCTTCCCCGCCCAACATCATTTGAACCCAAGGCTTGGGAAAGAGGCATGCTTTTAATGTTCATTTAAAAGCAGACAATGTTGGACAAATCTTTGGGGAAAAGGAATGCTGTTCCAAAAGGCAAATGCTGTGATAGACAGGGCCCTTCCCCTAATTCTTACTACATGTCATTGTTCAACAGATGAGACCAGGAGAAAGAGAAAGCTTGGTGGCCATATAGGATGAGATTAGATAGGATCATACTTGAGTGGTCTCTTTATGCCCATAGTCCCTGGTACTCCCCATGGTACTCCCCATGGGAGTTGAGAGAGCTAAAGAGGGTTATGAGATGTCTAGCGTACCACTGGCAAATGATGAGAATATGCTTGAACACAAGCCAGAGCCATTATTAGAGTCTATTTCCTGGCACTAGTGGTGAAATGTATTTCTGTAGCCCTACTTTGGGTGACCTGGTCCCTCCTCAGAGGGAATAATACTGGGTCTCAGTATTCCTCCAGATAACTTTACAGGATTTTGCCCCAGTAGCCTCTACTGGCTTTGCCCAAAGTTGGAGTCAGTTGCAGACTTGATCAGATGAGCAGAAGTCACAGGAGACTGGCAGCTCCTAAATTAATTAGTTCTTACACCATTTAGGGATTTAAAGGTGAAAGCTAGTACCCTGAATTATACTCCAAAATCAAATGAGAACCAGTTTATGAAACGTGGGCAATGGTCACGGTGTGACCCGCTCATCAATATTCATGCCTCTGTGTTCACATGAGCTGTAGCTTCTGAATGGTTTTCAAGGCCAATGCAGTAGAGTGTATTGGATTAGTCAACTGTGAGGTGATCAAGGCATGAGTGACTGTAAAAAACATCTAGTTCAGAAAAGGGCGCAGTTGCACTTGTGCAAAGTTCCTACTGGCTACACCTGCTACCCGTATTTCAAGCAGGAGCTGTGAGTTCAGTTTATACACTAGATCCAAACAGAAGAATGTGATTCTTCTGAAGACCAGAGATGGGATATCCCCAACACCAGAGGCTCAAACACCCACAACACTCAGCCTGAGGTTCTTCCTCTCTATTCAAAAGCTCAATGCCTCCATACTGATAATACTTTAACCCCAATAAACTATTTTTAAAAAGGAAATAACCAAATGTCAAGGATGGGGGCAAACAGCACTACATCCATCACATATTCTTAACCAATACCTATTGAAGCGGGAAGTGGCATCAAGTACACAGGAACAATTAAAGAACAATCAATACCACATTCAAACAGCAATCAAGAAAGAAATAATGTCCCAGTCAAGACAGATAGCACAAGCAAACACACACACACACACACACACACACACACACACACACACACACCAGCAAATTTCACTCTCCCATGCATTTGCGATATTATCTAAGCAAGCTTGAAGAACACCAAGAACCTAAGAAAAACACTTGCTTTTGGACAAGATATAGAATTTGTCACTATCAATTAATACTGCACGCCCATGATTTTATAATTGCATCATTGTGACATGAAATGCTGAAGTAACAAAACAGGCACCAGGTATACATTTTTCTGAAGTGCTGAGTTACTGTATTGGCTTACAGGTCTCCTTTTAGTAAGCTATGCATGCGTTCTATCAATGGGTACCTATATTAAATGGACAAAGTCCAGATTCTACTTTATGAGAAGCAGAAAATGAAAATTGTGTATAATTCAAATAAATGTATAATTTAAATAAAGGACAAATCCACACAAATGACTCAAAGCTTGCTTCAGAAACATCATTTTGATTGAAACAAGTGTACCAACTATATGTCATTTATATAGATCTGAAAATTTGAGTAAAATATATAGTGAAAACTGGCAGTCTTTCTTGATCAACTTCTCTGATTAAAAATGATGCTACTTACACTGACCACAATGCAGGGCAGATACAGATAGTCCTTATGACCACAATTAAGCCCAAAATTTATGTTCCTAAGCAAGATAATTGTTGAGAGAGTTTTGCTCCATTTTATGATCTTTCTTGCCACAGTTGTTATGTGAATTAGTGCAGTTGTTAAATCAGTAACATGATTGTTAAGTGACTTTGACTTCCCCATTGATTTGCTGGTCAGAAGGTCACAAAAGATGACCATATGATCCTGGGACACTGCAATTGTCATAAATGTGAGATAGTTGTCAAGTGTCTGAATTTTGATCATGGGGGTACTGTAACGGTCATAAGTATGAAAAATGGTTATGTCACTTTTTTCACTGCTGCTGTAACTTCAAACGGTTATTTCATGAACGTTTGTAAGTAAAAGAATATATGTGAAAAACAAAGAACTGATTGCACCTCTTCAAACAGAGATGTATCCTGGCAGCCCCATTATTTAATTTTTAATTGTCCTTACCCTTGCTAGAATCAAATTCCATTTTCCATCTCTACCTCGTAACCCAATTTTAATATTACTATATGCCAGTGCTGATGCCATCTTTTCTGTATTCCAAGCAGGGATGCGATGAAACCTCCATATACTAGCATCAGAATTTAACCATACAAAACCTAAGGAGATTGCATTTACTAATCTCCAAAGTGGGTACAGTATGTACATATTTTGACAGTAAAATTGAGCTGGTCATGCATGTACTCTTGAAATGCTCTATTTCACCTTGGAGGACAAAGTTAATTTCTTATCTAATGATAAATTATCAGGATTGGTCCCAAAAGACAATTACCTTTCCTATTAAATGAGCCAAACCATGAAATCTGTAGCAAAGTGGCTAAATTCTCTCGTATTGCACTAGCAGTGAGAAAGATAATGGATCTGAAAATAATGCAAGTATGGTTAGGGTATTGCTGTGAATAGGATTTTTAATCCCAGATGCTTTCCTTCCTTCCTTCCTTCCTTCCTTCCTTCCTTCCTTCCTTCCTTCCTTCCTTCCTTCCTTCCTTCCTTCCTTCCTCCCTCCCTCCCTCCCTCCCTCCCTCCCTCCCTCCTCCCCCATAACTGTAAATTGTCTAATAATTTAACACAAACACCCAGATGTTTAGGTAATAGTCTTATATTTCAAATAAAAAAATCAAATTTTACTCCATCAATTCCTCCTCTTTTAGGTGTGGGTACTGAAGCTGAAAGTTCTGGAATCATTTTAATTATCCTCTAAACACAGGATTATGTTGATTCACATCTGTTGTAAATCTGCTGTGTGACATCTGCTTATGCTAAGTGTCTTTGATGGGAATAAGCATAGAAGAAGCCTAGCTCAGGCAAGGTCCTTGGTTGCCATAGCAGCTCCCTGAAAAGCTAGGAGAGTTTCGGGCCTACCCCCCCTCCCCCACATCCCCAGCCCAAAGCAGAGTAATAGGGCAAGAGATAAGAGACAAGCTGATATGGCTTTCCAAAATAGATTCTGCATAATTCCTAGTCAGTTTCCCAAGAAGATAGTGATCTGTCTTAGCTAGACATTCCTGCTTCTTAAAGTGAAAGGGGACAAGTTTTAGGGAGGGCCCCACTTTCTTAGAAATAGGGTTGAAGGGGTATTAGAACAAACAAACAAAAAATGTCCCACCCATTTCTTTCTTCAGCGGGTGGGACACTTTTGGTTAAATGCATGTGAGACACTCTTTTTTGTTCTAACCCAGTGATGGCAAACCTTTTAGAGACTGAGTGCCCAAACTGTAACCCAAAACCCACTTATGCATCATCGGGTGCCGGGTGGGTGTGGCCCATTGGGTGGGCGTGGCTGCAGTGGTAACGGCAGACTGGGTGGGACTAAAACGTTCAATCAATCAATTCCAACTTTGCAAGATCTTTTTTTCCCGCAAGAAATTGAAATTGACTGATTGATTGAACCTTTTTTTTTTTTTGTACACGACAGTGGAGGCCTAAAGCAAAAAGGTTTTATAAAACCCAGCTGAAGGCCTAGGACTGGGGCGATGGTGCGCGTGCCCACAGAGAGGGCTCTGAGTGCCGCCTCTGGCACCCATGCCATAGGTTCGCCACCACTGTTCTAACCCCTTCTTTTTCAGTCTCTCTCTCTCTCCTTGCATTGTATTTACCCCAACTCAGTTGACTACAAGTAGTCCTTGACTTACAACAGTTTGTTTAGTGGCCAAAGTTACAATGGCACTGAGAAAAGTGACATGGCATAGGTGTGACCTATAACAGTTGCAGCAACCTCACGGTCATATGATCAAAATTAACTTGGCAACTGACTCATATTTATGATGGTTGCAGCTTCCTGGGGTCATGTGATCACCATTTGCAACCTTCTGACAAGTAAAGCTAATGGGGAATCCAGATGTACTTAACAGACGTGTTACTAACTTAACAACTGCACCAATTCACCAGTGTGGCAAGAAAGGTCGTAAAATGGGGCAAAATTCACTTATCAAATGTTTTGCTTAGGAACAGAAATTTTGGGCTCAATTGTGGTCATAAGTCGAGGACTACCTGTAAAGGAAATGATAGATAGCTCTAACCAAAGGTCTGCCGTAAAAGTGTTGAAATTAGGTGGCATTAAATTAATCTGAGGGATTCATGTGGCATAGAAGCAAGGAAATCCAAGCTCAGTCCTATAGTTATGCTAAACTACTTGCCGTCCTTCACCTCTCTTCCTTTCTCACACTATTAGCAGCAGCAACAATAGAAAAGAACCATAAAGTAAATTAAGAGAGCATGAGCACTTTGGAAAAGACAAATCTCAGGCTGTTTTGTAACAGGTTGGGCCATTAGGATCATGCCAATCTGAAAATATTCGTAGCTGTGATAAAGTCTTTCCTGTGCTCCCTATGTATTACTGCCTTTGGAAAATGAGTCCCAGCTTCCCACAGGGTATTTATAAGTGTACAGCTTGTTCGTATGATTTAAAAGTAAAAAGAGTGAATAATTTCGATTGGACATCTTACGGTACAGTATATTATTCTTAACAGGTGACAATGAAACTTACAAGAGGCAGTGTATTACTTATCTACTTAATTTATTTATTTAGTTTTTCTACTGGATTGCTTCTCTTGGCTCATGGTGATTTACAATATTACGGAATAAGTCCATCAGTCACATGGATGCAACACGGCAATAGATTACACAAGCAGTCAGGTCTGCCATTTGTATTCAAAGCCTGACAAACAGGATTGTTATGTATTAAGCAATTCAAAGGATCTGTTATAAATAAACGGTTAACTGATTGCTTTATTTGAATGATAGACTGTCTGTCTGTATAACTTTAAGCCTGTTGTTTTAGGTGCGAATGAGTACTTTAAACTGATTGGCTGCCGCCTAGTGGTGGTCCGTATAAATATAAGTCAGGCAGCTGCTAGAGCAGTGTTTCTCAACCTCAACAATTTTATGATTTGTGGACTTCAAGTCCCAGAATTCCTCAGCCGGCATGCTGGCTGGAGAATTCTGGGAGTTGAAGTCCACACATCTTAAAATTACTGAGGTTGAGAAACACTGTGCTAGAGCTTGCTTCTGTGAGAACCTAATAAAGAGCTGTTAATTCAACCTCGTGTCTTCAATGCCTTGCTGTTCCCACTACACAATAAGGATGACCTTCACAGGTTGGCAAAATGCAAGCAAAGTGGGGACTCCTCTAACCTTCAATTAACAGTGAGAACAATTAACCAGTGGAACGGCTTGCATTCAGAAGTTTTTGGTGCTCCATCACTAGAGACTTTTAAGAAGAGATTAGACAACCATCTGTCTGCAATGCTATTGGGTCTACTGCTTGAGTAGGGATAAGACTAGAAGACCTCCTAGGTCCCTTCCAACTCTGTTATTTTTTTTTTTATTGAAAATTTTTATAAGTTTTTACAAAAAACAGAAAAAAATATAACAATACAAAAACAAAAAACAACATATACAAAAAACTAGACATAACATAACAAAACTCCCCTTCCCCATCCCCCCCCAGAACACCCCCCCTTCCCCCCCGAGCTTCCCAGAGCAGAATATAGGCTTAATTAAAAAAGAATTTAAAAAATTATATATAAAAAAGAGAAAAAAAAATAACACTGAAATATATATATATGTATATAGAAATAAAAATTATGAAAAAGCAATGTGATATTTTTTTATATCCAATTTAAATTGTATAAATTCTATCCATTTATCCCAAACAGCAAGAAATTTCTCTTGCGTTTGTTCCTTTAAGAAAGCCGAAATCTTTGCCATTTCCGCCAAATAAGACACTTTAAGGAACCATTCCTGCATTGTAGGCAAAGATTCCTTCTTCCAGTATTGTCCTACTAACAGCCTTGCAGCTGTAATCAAATTTAACATCAATATAACCTCCTTTGTATCACAATCAGTAACTATGCCTAGCAAAAATAATTGTGGAGTAAATTTTACCCTCCTTCTAAAAATTCTCTGAATATTCCACCATATCTTAATCCAAAATGATTTATCTCTCTGCACGACCACCAAATGTGGTAATAGGTGGCATCGAAGCAACCACATCTCCAACATTTAGGCTGTAAGTCCGGGTACATGAAAGACATTTTTTGTGGGTCAAGGTGCCATCTATAAAACATTTTATAAAAATTCTCCCTTAAATTCTGTGCCTGTGTAAATTTGACATTTCTTACCCAAATGGTTTCCTGTCAGAATCCAATTATATTTCATCTTTAATCATCAAATATAGAAAACCCCAATTCTGCCTTCTCTGGATTCTGCCATAAGAGGGAGAGAAGGGGGAGAACAAAGGGGTTTTATGGCCCTCACTTCCTTCAGTACACTTCAAAGAGCTGAATGTTGTTTATTGTAACCAAAGCGTTAGCATACCAAAGAAGGGTATTTGCCTTTCATGTAGTTATCTGAAGTCTCTATCCAGACGGAAGAAAGAAGAAAGGGGGTGGAATTGTGATACTTGAAACTATCACTGGAAGGGGGGTTGATTGGATGGGACTACTGGGGAACCCCTTAAAACCTTGAATGGGAGAGCTTGAACCCCAAGTCCTGTCTAGCACGCCTGCAACCATTTTCTCTTAATAAAGGATTCCTGTTGGAAGAATTATTCCAAGAGTTCTGTCTTCTTAAGATGCATAGTGGGGTGGGTCCTTACATTAGACAGGACTTGCAGAATTAATCCACCTGGAAGGGAGACCCTTGCCGGGGGATTTTGCAAAAATTTACCATGTCAGACAATGGAGCACGAGAGGGGGAAAACTCCCTGGAAAGAGAGTCGCTGACCCAGTTGGAACCTTGCCAGATGTTGGGATCCGAGAGGCCAGATTCCTCAGGAGAAGAAGTGGTGGAGACACAGGACCACAAGCCTCGCTGGTCGATGGACGTTGGAAAGAAAAGTGAGTGGAGAAAGGAATTAAGAAAGGTGACCCTGAGACAGGGGACCAAGCAACCACAATGGAAGCAGGAGATGGAGAAATCCCTGCACGCAAGTGAAGAGGGAGGAAGCTGGGCACCGTACTCAGACTGGATCCTAGAGAAAGCTATTGACCTGATGAAGAGAACTCTCAGCTCCCTAGGAGAGGAGAATCCTGAGCCCTACGGCCGCCCCAGCTCCTGGAGCCGCAAAGGGAGAGACACCGAGGGGGACGTGGAACCCGCAACCCCGGGGACATCTACTGATCCAGTAGCCCCCACCCCCTACCGGACCACAGATGGCAATCTGGACGGAAGACACTACCATCCACAACGGAGGTACCGATCCATTCCAAGACGTCCACCGTTGGAGGTGAAATTCAAAGGGGAGCCAACACGCTTGGGGTTTTTCCTAACCCAAGTCCTCAGCTACATGGAATATGGGCAGGACATTCCCAGCGACAAAGCCCGCATCCGGATCGTGCAATCTGCCCTGGATGGACCAGCTGCGGATTGGGTAGTGAACTTGCATGACTCCAATGCCCCAGAACTCAGTAACTTCAACCGTTTCATGTCCTCTTTGAGAAGACGATTTGAAGACCCCCTGGCTGATCGCAAAGCCCGTGAAAGAATAACAACGATGAGGCAAGGCAAACGCCCAATGGCTGAGTATACACAAGAATTCCGGGCCATTGCCAGCAAACTGAATTGGCCAGAAGACATCCTCCTTGGCCATTTCAAAGACGGATTAACTATGATCTATATGATGCTTGCCTGCCCCGAGGGGACCCACATCGACTTGAGGAATGGTACGTCTTGGCAGAGGAAGCAGAGATCGACATATTGAAGAGGCACCACCGAGGAAAACAATGGAGCCGCCCCCCGCCTGAGCTGACACACTAACCGGTGAAATCATCGAATACAGCCAAGAAGCAAATGGGGTGTTTCAAGTGCGGAAGAGAAGGGCATCGAGCTGTAGAATGCCGCTCAAAGGCCCCCCAGCACAACCCAGACAGACCCCCAATCAACAAACCCGGAAAGTATTCAGCTAAGCCAAAAGAAACAGCCATGAGAATGATGGAAATTGCAGAAACCCCCACCTCTGCTCACCAAGGGGAAAGAACTGCAGCCTACACCACAGGACCGGTGGATGCCTCAGATGACAGCTCGGAGGGCGAACCCCTGGTAAGTGGATGCATCATACCCATCTTCCAAACAGTGACTATATTAATCCCCCCCATGCCCGAAGCTGTGAAGGTGAAAGCCTTAATAGACTCTGGCTGCACCTGCTGCCTCATTAGCCCAACACTAGTGGGGAACCTGGGCATCCCATCCAGGAGACTGGAACAACCAATCTCATTTGGCCAGCTAGATGGATCCATAGCAGGGGGGGTGCCAGCTACCCTAGCCACTCTGCCAATACACCTCTCCCTGGGCAACCATGAAGAGGACTTAACGTTTGTGGTGACCCCAGGTATGGAATGCCCAATGATTCTAGGGATGGAATGGTTGAAAAAATGGAACCCCTGGGTAAATTGGAGGATGACAGAAATCAAATTCCCGAAGGGGGACCCTATGGACTTAAAACCCCAAGGGAGGCTACCAGAATCAAGAATAGAAAAAGCATCCATAGGAGAGGAAAAAAGATTAACAGAAATACCAGAGGAATATAGGGACCTTGCTGAAGTCTTCAGTGAGGAGAGGGCGAATGAGCTTCCCCCCCACCGACCCACAGACTGTACCATTGAATTCAAGCCTGGGGCAAAACTCCCGAAGCCCAGATTATACTCCATGAGCCCAAAGGAGAAGGAGGAAATGGAAAGATTTATAAAAAAAACCTGGAGAGAGGTTTCATTGAGCCAGCCAAGCCTAAAGTGGCTGCCCCGGTCCTTTTTAGAGAGAAGAAGGATGGCTCTTTACGTTTATGCGTGGATTATAGGGCCCTGAATACAATCAGTGAAAGCAACCTATACCCGCTGCCCCTCATGAAAGACATGCTGTCACACCTATCGAAAGGGAAAATTTTTTCTAAACTAGACCTAAGGGAAGCTTACTATTGCGTGAGAATCAAGGAAGGGGACGAATGGAAGACTGCATTTAACTGCCCCATGGGGTGCTATCAATTCAAAGTCTTGCCATTTGGATTACAAGGGGGCCTGCAGTCTTTATGCAATTAATCAATGACGTTCTAAGGGAGCACCTGTTTAAGGGGGTCCTTGTTTACTTGGACGACATTCTTATCTTTACCGAAACAAAAGAAGAACACGTCAAACTTGTCAGAGCGGTTTTAAAGAAGCTGCGAGCCGCTCACCTATATGCCAAACTCTCAAAATGCGAATTCCACCAGGAAAGGATAGACTACCTAGGTTATCGCATATCCCCACAGGGCATTGAAATGGACCCAGAGAAGGTCAAAGCAGTATTAGATTGGGCGCCACCCCACACAAGAAAGCAACTACAAAGTTTCCTGGGTTTTGCAAACTTTTACCGCCAATTCATCCCCTCATTTGCCCAGATAGCCCTGCCCCTCACTAACTTACTAAAAACGAAGGGAGCATCCTCAGTAAAACCTAGCCAGCCACTAACATGGACAATGGAGTGCCAAGCAGCGTTTGAGAGACTAAAGAGACTTTTTTCTGCCGAACCAGTACTAAGCACCCAGATATGGACAAGCCCTTCATAATACAGGCAGATGCAAGTGATGTGGCAGTGGGGGCTGTGCTATTACAAGAAAATAATGATGCAGTATTGCAACCCTGTGCATATACATCCAAGAAACTCACGGAAACAGAACAGCGCTGGCCCATATGGGAGAAGGAGGCTTATGGGATACGTTGGGCATTACTCACGTGGCGACAGTTCCTGGAAGGCAACAAAATCCCCTTCCAGGTGTGGACAGATCACAAAAATTTAGAAGCCCTGAAAACGTCCAGGAAACTCAATCCCAAACAAGCCCGCTGGTCTCAGCATTTTCACCAGTTCCAGTTTAAGCTCAAACATTTACCAGGGAGAAAGAACTTCCTGGCAGATGCTCTATCTCGCATGCCTCAATATAACAGCGCACGAACCACAGACTCTAGACCAATAATGGCAGAGTCACAACTGGCAGCACCAGTAACCACAAGAACCCAAGCCAAATTAAAACCACAACTGGACAGCCAAACTGGAATTGAATTCAGAAAAAGTTTAGAAACAGATGAATGGTTCCAGAAACACAAAAATGTGTGCACAATGAGAGACGGGTTGCCTTGGGTAGGGGAAAAGTTATATATACCAACAACTCAAAGAGTCACGTTCATGCAGCTTTGCCATGACACAAAATCAGCAGGGCATTTTGGATTTGTAAAAACTTTACATTTAATTAAACGGCAATTTTGGTGGCCATCCATGAAAAAGGACATTGAAAGTTATATAGCCAGTTGTCCAAAATGTGCCACGGCAAAGAGGTTGCAAGGGAAAGTGCCAGGACTATTGCAAACAGTGGCAAGTCCCTCAGCCCCCTGGAGAGAAATAGCCATGGATTTTATAGTGGAATTGCCAGAAAGCAATGGGAATACTGTGGTCTGGACGGTCACGGACTTGTTTTCCAAACAGGTGCACTTTATCCCTTGCCAAAAGATTCCCACTGCAAAAGCCTTAGCAAAACTTTTCATCCAACACATTTACAGATTGCATGGGGCACCCCAACGCATCATCTCTGACAGGGGGGTGCAATTTACGTCTGCATTTTGGAAGGAATTTTTATCCCTCTTAGGAACCACTCAGGGACTGACATCTAGCCACCACCCTCAAGGAAATGGATCGGCTGAAAAAATGAACTCCGTACTTAAGCAATATTTAAGATGTTTTCTTAGTTTCCAGCAGACCGAGTGGGCGGACTTACTCCCTTTTGCAGAAGTTGCCTACAATAATGCAGTCCACTCCAGCACAGGTTACACTCCTTTTCAAATAGCCACCGGTCAAAGTTTCAACCCCATGCCAGAATTAACCCCAAACGAACCAACGATCCCTTCGCTGAAATAATGGATGGAAAAACTACAAAACACCTGGCCAATAGTTAGAAAAGCACTAGATGAAGCTAGGCAGGCATACAAAGCACAAGCCGATAAAAAAAGGGTTGAGCCTACACCATTCATTATAGGAGAAATGGTGTACTTATCTACAAAATACCTAAAGTCCCTACAGCCCTGTAAAAAACTTGGACCAAAATATATAGGACCTTTTCCAATTAAAAGAATCATAAATCCAGTAACAGTAGAATTAGAATTACCCAAAAATCTCAGGCAAATACACCCAATTTTTCATTGCAGCTTGCTGAAAAGAGAGCATCAGTCACCTCTACGGCCAAAAATCCCCCCCCACCACCTCCAGTCATGGTGGAGGGTGAACAACACTTCGAAATAAAAGAAATCCTTGATTCTAGGAGATATCATGGAGCAACTCAGTACCTAGTTGCCTGGAAACACCTCCCTCCCTCACAAAACGAGTGGGTCCATAAACGTCATGTCAGAGCCCCGAAGCTATTGAAGAAGTTTCACACAGAGTATCCTAACAAGCCTGACTAAGTGCTATACCTGTTTTGTTTTCTTTCAGGTGGATCTCTCTTATTTGTAAGAGGGGCCGGATGTCAGAATCCAATTATATTGCATCTTTAATCATCAAATATAGAAAACCCCAATTCTGCCTTCTCTGGATTCTGCCATAAGAGGGAGAGAAGGGGGAGAACAAAGGGGTTTTATGGCCCTCACTTCCTTCAGTACACTTCAAAGAGCTGAATGTTGTTTATTGTAACCAAAGCGTTAGCATACCAAAGAAGGGTATTTGCCTTTCATGTAGTTATCTGAAGTCTCCATCCAGACGGAAGAAAGAAGAAAGGGGGTGGAATTGTGATACTTGAAACTATCACTGGAAGGGGGGTTGATTGGGTGGGACTACTGGGGAACCCCTTAAAACCTTGAATGGGAGAGCTTGAACCCCAAGTCCTGTCTAGCATGCCTGCAACCATTTTCTCTTAATAAAGGATTCCTGTTGGAAGAATTATTCCAAGAGTTCTGTCTTCTTAAGATGCAAAGTGGGGTGGGTCCTTACATTTCCCATGTATCCAATGGGACTGATTCACCAAAGTTTTGGGCCCATCTAATCATACAATCTTTAATTAATTCCGTTTCTGAGTCCAATTCAACTAGCACCCCATAAATTCTCTTAATATGGGCTTGTCTTTGATCCTTCACTTGCTTAATAAGATTTTCATCTTCTCTAAGAAAACCCACCTTGCAATCCACCTTCCATCTGTCTGCTAATTGCCTGTATTGAAACCAAGAATAAATATTATTTTCTTGTGCTAACTCCTTCCGTAATTTTAATTGCCAATTTTGTCCATCCCATCTGAGTAGCTGTCTGTAAGACACCATGTCCATTTTAACACCTCTTTTTATTCCTTCTATCGCATGCCAAGGTATAGCCCATAATGGTACTTTAAAATCACTTTTATAATATTTTCTCCAAATCCTAAGTAAAGAAGTTCTTATAATGTGAGATTTAAAAGCCCAATCCACTTTTTTATTGAATATTAAATAGGCATGCCACCCAAAAAGTAAGTCCCATCCCTCTAGATGGAGTATCTCAAGATTTGTCAAATTTACCCAGTCACTAATTAGTGTTAAAACCACCGCATCATAATATAATTTCAAATTCGGTACCTTGAGTCCACCTCTCTCACGGAAGTCTTGCATAATTTTAAACTTAACCCTTGGCTTTTTCCCTGCCCAAATAAATTTATTAACACCCTTCTGCCATTCACTTAGATTAGTCTCATTCTTCAAAATCGGTAACATTTGAAACAAAAAAAGAAACTTGGGTAGAATATTCATTTTTATCACTGCAATTCTTCCCATGAGAGATAATTGCAGCTTCTCCCAATTCTTCAAGTCTTTCTGTACACTAACCCACAACCTGTCATAATTATTTTTAAATAATTTTGCATTAGAAACAGATAGCATCACCCCCAAATATTTTACCTTATTAACAATTTCAAAACCCGTCAAGTTAGCCAAAGTCTGCTTCTCCTGAATAGTCATATTTTTAGGTAGGATTTTAGTCTTGTTAACATTAATCCTAAAACCCGAAACCAAACCATATTGATGAATTAACTGTAATAACTTTACTGCAGAACTAATAGGTTGCGACAAAGTAACCACCAAGTCGTCTGCAAAGGCTCTTAACTTATATTCTTTTTTATTAACTTCTATTCCTTTAATTTCCTGCGAGTCTCGAATTTTGATCAACAATATTTCCAATGTTAAGACAAACAACAACGGTGATAGTGGACATCCCTGCCTAGTACCTTTTTCTATTGTAAATACCTCTGACAAACCTCCATTAACAATAAGTTGTGCCGTTTTTTTTTTTATTAAAAGTTTTTTAAGTTTTACAAAAAAAGGAAAAAACAAAACAATACAAAGACAAAAAACATATACAAAGAAAAAACTAAACATTACACAACAAACCCTCCCTCCCCCAACCTCCCCCAAACACCCCCCCTCCCCCCGAGCTTCCCAGAGCAGAATATAGGCTTAATTAAAAAACAATTAGAAAAATTATATTTTAAAATATATATGTATATATATAAGAATAAAAATTAAGAAAAAGCTATATAATATTTTTAATATCCATTTTAAACTGTATAAATTTTATCCATTTATCCCAAACAGCAAGAAATTTCTCTTGCGTTTGTTGCTTTAAAAAAGCCGAAATCTTTGCCATTTCCGCCAAATAGGACACTTTAAGAAACCATTCCTGCAGTGTAGGCAAAGATTCCTTCTTCCAATATTGTCCAACTAACAGCCTCGTGGCTGTAATCAAATTTACCATCAATATAACCTCCTTTGTATCACAATCAATAACTATACCCAACAAAAATAATTGCGGAGTAAATTTTACCCTCCTTTTAAAAATTCTCTGGATATTCCACCATATCTTAATCCAAAATGCTTTTATCTCTCTACACGACCACCAAATATGATAATAAGTAGCATCCATACACCCACATCTCCAACATTTAGGTTGTAGGTCAGGGTACATAAAAGACATTTTTTGTGGATCAAGGTGCCATCTATAAAACATTTTATAGAAATTCTCCCTTAAATTCTGTGCTTGTGTAAATTTGACATTTCTCACCCAGATAGTTTCCCAGGTGTCCAATGGAACTGGCTCACCAAAGTTCTGCGCCCATCTAATCATACAATCTTTAATTAGTTCCGTTTCTGAGTCCAATTCAACTAAAACCCCATAAATTCTCTTAATGTGGGTTTGTCTTTGATCCTTCACTTGCTTAATAAAATTTTCATCTTCTCTAAGAAAGCCCACCTTGCAATCCACCTTCCATCTATCAGCTAGTTGCCTGTATTGGAACCAAGAGTAAATAATATTTTCTTGTGCTAACTCTTCCCGTGATTTTAACTGCCAGTTTTGTCCATCCCACCTAAGTAACTGTCTATAAGACACCATGTCCATTTTAGCACCTCTTTTTATTCCTTCTATCGCATGCCAAGGTATAGCCCATAATGGTACTTTAAAATCACTTTATAATATTTTCTCCAAGTCCTAAGTAAAGAAATTCTTAAAATATGAGATTTAAAAACCCAATCCATCTTTTTGTTAAATATTAAATAGGCATGCCACCCAAAAAGTAAATCCCATCCCTCAAGATAAAGTATCTCCGGATTTGTCAAATTTACCCAACCACTAATTAGTGTTAAAACCACCGCATCATAATATAGTTTCAAATTCGGTACCTTGAGTCCACCCCTCTCACGGAAGTCTTGCATAATTTTAAACTTAACCCTTGGCTTTTTCCCTGCCCAAATAAATTTATTAAGACATTTCTGCCATTCATTTAGATTAATCTCATTCTTCAAAATCGGTAACATTTGAAACAAAAAGAGAAACTTGGGTAGAATATTCATTTTTATCACTGCAATTCTTCCCATGAGGGATAATTGCAACTTCTCCCAATTCTTCAAATCATTCTGTACCCTAACCCACAACCTTTCATAGTTATTTTTAAATAGTTTTGCATTAGAAACAGATAGCATCACCCCCAAATATTTAACCTTATTAACAATTTCAAAACCCGTCGAGTTAGCCAGAGTCTGCTTCTCCTGACTAGTCATATTTTTAGGTAGAATTTTAGTCTTATTAACATTAATCTTAAAACCCGAGACCAAACCATAATAATGAATCAACTGTAATAGCTTTACTGCAGAATGAATAGGTTGCGACAAAGTAACAACCAAGTCATCCGCAAAGGCTCTTAACTTATATTCTTTTTTGTTGACTTCTATTCCTTTAATTTCCTGCGACTCTCGAATTTTAATCAACAATATTTCCAATGTTAAAACAAACAACAGTGGTGACACCCCTGCCTAGTACCTTTCTCTATTGTAAAAACCTCTGACAGACCTCCATTAACAATAAGTTGCGCCGTTTGTTTTTGATATATTACCGTAAGAGCTTGTAATATCTTTTCACCAAAATTCATCTCTTCCATTACTCTTAACATGAAATGCCAATTCAATTGATCGAATGCTTTTTCGGTATCCAAAAATATCAGCCCTGCAGAGACTTGGTTGTTCTTATCTAAATATTCTAATACATTAATGATTTGTCTAACATTATTTTCCATATACCTTCCAGTTATAAACCCAGATTGATCTTTATGCACAAGGTAAGGCACAACCCTCATAAACCTGTTTACCAAAATTTTAACAAATATCTTATAATCCACATTTAAAAGAGATATGGGCCTGTAATTCTTTGGTAAAGTAAGATCTTGATCCTCCTTTGGAATCAATGATATAAAAGCACTACGCCATGAAGGAGGGATCTCTGAACCCTGTAAAATACCATTAAAAAGATCACCTAATGGTTGGATCATCTCCTCCATTAAAGCTTTATAATAAACAGCTGTTAACCCATCCGTACCTGGTGCTTTCCCTGATTTCAATTGTTGGATTGCTGACGCAATTTCCTCCTTAGTAATTATCCCATTAATTTCATGTTTCTGATCCTCTGTCAATCTAGGGAAATTAACCTCACTTAAATATTTATTTATATCTAAAATTTGCACATTAGTAGATTTATATAACTTTTGATAATAGTCCAAAAAGGATTTCTTGATCCATTCCTTCTGAGAAACTAATTTACCCTTATAGTTTATTTTCTCTATTATTCTCTGTCTCTGTTTCTTTCTTAATTGATAAGCCAACCATCTCCCTGGCTTATTAGCATTACAAAATGTATTTTGTTTCATAAACAACAAATTAGTTGCAGCTTGATCTGCTAACAACATATTAAATTGTGACCTTAGTAACTTTATAGATTCTTTAATACTTTCATCAGAAGGATTTAAAATCAAGGACTTTTCTTTTAATTTAATTTCATCTTCCAATTCTTTACGTTTCTGAGTCTGCTTTCGCTTATAACAATTATTCATTTTTATCAAAACACCACGCATAAATGCTTTACCTGCATCCCATACCATTGAGATTGAAGTCCCCTTATACATATTCAAAACAAAATAATCCTTTAAACACTCCTTTAACTTTTGAACATTCTTCTCTTGTCTAAACAAATTTTCATTCACTCTCCAGGATCTTCTCTCCTCTTTTTCTTGAGTCAACTCCAGCCAAACTGGACTATGATCCGTCAACGATCTAGGAAAAATCTTTACATTCTTTACTCTATTATACAAGTCCGTTGTAATAAAAAAAAATCAATTCTTGAAAAGGATTGGTGTCTATCAGAAAAAAAAGTGAAATATCTCTCCTCTTGGTTACATTCCCGCCAATAGTCCCTTAATTCCCAGTCCTCCTTCATATCAAAAAAGGCTTTAGGTAATTTTGCTTGTTTAAAAAAAGGAGAAAAACCTTTCTTATCCCTTTGTATATCTAAGACACCATTCCAGTCACCCATTAATACCACGGATCAATAGTCCAGCAATGTTATTTTTTGATGTAACAACTTATAAAATTGTTCCTGTTGCTGATTTGGTGCATAAAGTCCCACTATAAGTACTTTCTTACCATATAAACCAAGTTCAATCATCACATATCTTCCCTGGGGATCTGATTCCACCAGACAAGCTGGTAGATTTTGTTTAACATAAATAACAACTCCCCCCTTTTTCCCAGGAGCAGAAGATACAAAGTGAGATCCCAAATGAGCATTAACTAAATATTTCTGATCCTTAAGTAAAATATGAGTTTCCTGTAAGCAAATAACATCATTGTTATGTTGCTTCAAATAGTAAAAGATTTTTTTCCTTTTCTGTGGAGAATTCAATCCATTAACATTCCAGGTCAGAAACTTTGCCATCACTCTTGGTCCGCAGCCTGGAGAAGACACCTTCGAGATCTGCCATTGCTGCATGTGTTGCATAACTCTTGGGTCTTGCTCCTCCCACCGGCGATGATGCACTTTCAGAAAAAGTTTCTTTAGCCTCTTTCTTATGTTGCTCCTTCTCTTTACGTCTATAAGCTGCACGAGTCATTCTCTGCTCTTTAACCTCCGTTTGGCGTTGCCATTCAGCTTGCAGCATCCCAGCAGAAACCAAACCTAATGCCTCAGATTGCTGCTCCGCCTCTTTACCACTCAAAGATTTCTGAACAGGTAAAATTGAGCCTGCACCCAGGACCGTATTATAAAAGTCTCTAGCTTTATCAACCGTATTCAATCTGTAACGTGTCCCCGCATGGCTCAAAACAATACCCATCGGGATTTCCCATCTAAATGGCATCAATCTAGCTTTAAGCTCATTAGCTAGGAAGGCAAAATCTTTCCTGCTTCTTAGAATTTTTGATGGGATTTCCTTTAAGATGATGACATCTTGGGCAGCAATCTGGAATCTTTTATTATAAAAAGCCTGTATAATCTCATTACGCAGAGACTTCTTTGTAAAATAAATCACCACATCTCTAGGCAAATTCTTCTGCTTAGCAATCCAAGAGTTAAGTCTATAGATTTTTTCCACTTCTCTGCGTAATTCTCCTTTATCCATATTCAAAACCACAGCTAAATCAGTAAGGACCACCTCCATCAAATCTTGATTCATATCTTCCTTGAGGCCTCTGATCCTCAAGGCATACTCCATCTGTCTGTACTGAAACATCAAAATATCTTCTTGTGAAGTCTCCACCTTCCTTTCCACCTTATCACCAAAAGAATCAACTTTATCTTCAACTTCCTCCAGTCTTGCATCCAGCTTCACCACCACTGTAGCCAGGCCTGAGACTGCTGCAAGTATATCTTGTCGCAAAATGTTGTTATTATCTTCCATTTGATCCTTTATCCCACTTATCTCTTCTTTAAAGTCAGATTTAATGTCTGATTTAATCTGTATAGCAAATTGCTTCATTTCCTCTCTCATTTGAGCTACAGCATCTCCCATTATGCCTCTAGCCTCTTGTGCTGAAAATCCTGGCAAAGGAGGGGAGGGTGGTGGCTGAGCCGGTGGTGCATGTTTAGATTGTTGTTGTGGTTGTGCAGTAGAGGTTATAGGAGAAGAAACCACCTTGGATGTTGTAGAAGGCAGCTGTCTCTTTGAAGCCATTTTAAATAACCCAGTTCTCACTTCCCTTTCCCCCAAGAAAAAAAAGGAGGGGGAGAGAGAGAAAAAAAGTTTTTTTTTCTTTTAAAAGAGACAGCAAAGGCACTATAATCCTTAGAAATCCAGAGAGAAAAATAAAAAAAAAAGTCAAAAAAAGGAATTCAATACCAAAAGCAAAAGCA
Source organism: Crotalus tigris (assembly GCF_016545835.1). Classification (NCBI taxonomy): domain Eukaryota; kingdom Metazoa; phylum Chordata; class Lepidosauria; order Squamata; family Viperidae; genus Crotalus; species Crotalus tigris. The sequence continues at coordinate 4,760,696 of NW_024096554.1, read as the reverse complement.
AAATAGTCCTTAAAGAAAAAAAAATGAGACAAAAGACAAGGAAAAATAACTCCGACACTTTCAAAGCGCCATCTTAATTCCTTTCTCCATACTAAAGTCCGTTGTAATAAAAAAAAAGTCAATTCTTGAGAAGGATTGGTGTCTATCTGAGAAGAAGGTAAAGTCTCTCTCCTCTTGATTACATTCCCGCCAATAATCCCTTAGTTCCCAATCCTCCTTCATATCAAAAAAAGCTTTAGGTAGTTTTGCCTGTTTAAAAAGATGAGAAGAACCTTTCTTATCCCTTTGTATATCTAAGACACCATTCCAATCACCCATTAATACCACGGATCTATAGTCCAGTAAAGTTATTTTTTGATATAGCAATCTATAAAATTGTTCCTGTTGCTGATTTGGTGCATAAAGTCCCACTATGAGTATTTTCTTACCATACAAACCAAGTTCAATCATCACATATCTTCCTTGGGGATCTGATTCTACCAGACAAGCTGGTAAGTTTTGCTTCACATAGATAACCACTCCCCCCTTTTTCCCAGGAGCAGAAGATACAAAGTGAAATCCCAGACGGGCATTAACTAGGTATTTCTGATCTTTAAGTAAAATATGAGTTTCCTGTAGACAAATAACATCATTGTTATGTTGCTTCAAATAGTAAAAGATTTTCTTTCTTTTCTGTGGAGAATTCAATCCGTTAACATTCCAGATCAGGAACTTTGCCATCTCCCTTGGCCAGGAGCCTGGAGAAGACTCCCTGGAGATCTGCCATTCCTGCATGTGTTGCAGAACTCTTGGGTCTTGCTCCTCCCACCGGCGATGAAACACTTTCGGAAGAAGATTCTTTAGCCTCTCTCTTGCGTTGCTCCTTCTCCTTACGTCTATAAGCTGCACGGGTCATTCTCTGCTCTTTGACCTCCGTTTGACGTTGCCATTCAGCTTGCAGCATCCCATCAGAAACCAGACCTAGTGCTTCAGATTGCTGCTCCAACTCTTTGCCACTCAGGGATTTCTGAACAGGTGGAGCTGAGCCTGCACCCAGGCCCGTGTTATAGAACTCTTTGGCTTTATCAACCATATTCAACCTATAACGCATCCCCGCATGGCTCAGAACAATACCCATCGGGATCTCCCATCTAAATGGCATCAATCTGACTTTAAGCTCATTAGCTAGAAAAGCAAAATCTTTCCTGCTTCTTAAAATTTTTGATGGGATTTCCTTTAAAATGATGATATCTTGGGCAGCAATCTGGAATCTCTTATTATAAAAAGCTTGTATAATTTCATTACGCAGAGACTTCTTTGTAAAATAAATCATCACATCTCTAGGCAAATTCTTCTGCTTGGCAATCCAAGAGTTAACTCTGTAAATTTTTTCCACTTCTCTGCGTAATTCTCCTTTATCCATATTCAGAGCAACAGCTAAGTCAGTAAGCACCACCTCCATCAGGTCTTGATTCATATCTTCCTTATAAAATAATAACTCTGTTATTTTGTTAGCATGGGGGCCACCACTGAGAAGCTGTCTCTGGGTTCCTTCTCCTTAAACTTTACACAGGGTAGAGACCTTCAGCAGCCCTCCTTTGGATGAGTTCTCTGAGTGGGCTGATTCTGACCAGGAAAGATGATCCTGCAAGTTCAAGGGTGTGAAGTCATGTGATATTTTAGAGGCTAAATGCTGGACCCTGAATCGATCCTGGAAGTGTATCTGTATCAATGCAGTGACCTCACCACAGGTCTAATGCCAATCTTTCCTGTTAGCCTTATGAACCAATTGCAGCTCCTCAGTTATTTTCCATGGCAGCCACTTGTAAAGCATGCTGCAATACAGGTAGACCTCAGCTGATGGCCACCACTGAGGTTGGAATTTCCATTGCTAAGTAAGGTGGTTGTTAAGTGACTTCACCTGACTTTATGACCTTTCTTATCATGGTTGTTAAGTGTATCACAGCAGTTGTTTGTTTATTTATTTGTAAAATTTATTGGCCAACCATCTTAGCTCAAGGTAACTGGGCAGTTTACATGAATCATGTGGCGGTTAATTAGAATATGGCTTACCCCATTGACTTTGCTTGTCAGAAGCCAGCTGGGAAGGTTGCAAAAGGCTATCACGTGACCTTGGGATGCTACTAATGGTCATAAATGCGTGCTGGTTACCAAGCGTCTAAGTTTTGATCAGGTGACTGTGGGGATGCTGCAATGGTCATAAGCGCAAGGACTGATTATAAGTCTTTTTTTTTTCAGTGTCATTGTAACTTTGAACAGTTGCTAAACAAATGATGGTAAGTTGAGGACTTCCTGTAATGTATATGCAAGGTGTTGAGAGCACAAGTCACCATGTGCTTGTTCCTCCTAAAGGAAACCTTCATACTGGCCTTTCTCCTTCAAAATTCAGTGGCAGGTTACATGGCATTGTGGTCACAAAAGGGGACAAGTAGTGAGTTCTTCCTTTCAGTGGGAGCTTGCCTGACCCACAAAGATAGAAGGGCTGTGTCCAAACTGTCTTCAAAGTGTTCCCTTGGGGGCAGGATCTGAGTTAACCAGCATAATTTTCTAAGTCTCACACAGTCATGAGGACATAGGAAAAGCAAAGATTTTTTTTTCCATGTGGACTCTTCTTGATGCATCGAGAGAAAGTCCAAGAAAAATAAATTTAGTGCAAACCTATATACATTCTGATTTGAAAACAGCAGTAATGGAGTGTTTGATAGCTTTCTCTGCCTCTCCTTTTTCTTAAAGAACTCAGAGGATTTTTCCTCCTTGTTTCAGAAAATTACAAAATAGATTATCTGAAAAGAGAAATGTAATTAGAAGCTGAACAAAACAGCTCATCAATAATTCTGTTCCTCTTAATTTCAGGATAAGAACAAAGCAAAATGACTAGTCATACAAATGCTGGACCACCTGGAGGGGATGTATTAATTTAGCCATTTCATATGTCCATTTGTACTTCCTGCCCCCCCCCCCAAAACCATGGTCCTTGTTATGCAGAGCTGATGCTAAGCCTTGAAATCTATTCTGTTGCCAAGAATTTCCTTTTAAATTTGTGTGATGCTTTGGGTATAATTTCATAAACCAAGTGTTGAAAGAAAAATCTTCATTAGGGTCCAGTCCAAGCTGGGAATAAACAAAATGGAGACTACTTTAGAAAGAAAGTTGTAGTTTATTGAAGAGCAGAACCATAAGACATGTGGCTCTGGAGCAGCTGATTACATGTTGCTGGGAGTGTTGGGATGTTATACCTTCTTGGGCTTTTGTGTTGGAGTTGTTCTGTTCCTGTGCTTTGTATTTCCTGTGTCATGTACTTTGACCTGAGTCTGAGTGTGCCCTTTTTGTATTCTAATGATGGTAGGTTAATCCTATTATGTCCTAAAGGTCATGTCCCGCTTTCCTGTGGCTGGGGCTGATGGCTATGTCCTGTGTTATATAGGTGAGGGGTTGCTGGTTCTAATCTTATCACTCTGCTATTGTAAGCTATCAGTTTTGCTCCAAGGGATTTCAAAAGATCCTGTCTTGAATGGGTTTCTGCAGGCAGTATATGCTCATGAATGGGACCTCAGACTTTCTGAATGAGATTATCAAATCTGAATTTCTACAGACCTGGCCTCTGCCTAGTTTCTGCTTGGGGCTATTAAGAAAAACTGGGCCTGTTTTTCTGCCTTTAAGATCCTTTGGGAAATAAAATATTCTGCCTTTTTAATATTCCCCCAAATATTTCTTTCTCTGGGGGGGGGGTCTTCCTACACAAGCATTCTGTCATCTTTTGAATTTATTCAAGCCACAACTCTTGTCAATGTCTCTTACAGCTTTCCATAAGGCCCAGCAGAGATATTCATTCTGCAACCTCCAGAATTTCCAGCCAGCATTGATTGCAACATCAAGAATATCATAACTAGAAGGCTTTAGGTTGGGGACAGATGGTTAGCAAAATATTTATTTTCTCCTCTTAAAGTAAAGGTTAAAAATGAGGAAGAAGGGAAGTGCAAAAGGCACAAGATAGTCCTTTTCCAAAATACAGAATGCATAAATAATAGAGCCAATGAATGCCTACAGATTGAGTTCTGGAATGCAAAACTACTGTTGACCTGTCTGATAATTTAACGGGAAAAGTGTTACCAAAAATTATGTAGGTTAGTGAGGGCTCTTTTTTAATGAGCGGCTGCCTGTGGTACAATTTTTGTAGGTGAGATTGTTCTTCTATGAAAGCCAAAAATCAGGAGGAGTTCGTTATAGGCAGTCCTTGTCTTGAGCCCAAAATTTCTGTTGCTGAGACATTTGACAAGTGAATTTTGCCCTTTCTTGCCACAGTTGTTAAGTGAATCACTGCAGTTGTTAAGTTAGTAAGACAGTCGTTAAGTGAATTTGGCTTCCCCATTGATTTTGCTTATCAGAATTTTGTTTGTCACAAAAGATGATTATATGACTTCTAGACACTGCAACCATCATAAATCTGAGTCAGTGGCCAAGCATCTGAATTTTGATCACATGGCCCTGGGAACGCTGCAACAGTCGTTAAGTGTGGAAAACAGTCATAAATCACTTTTTTCAGTGCTGTTGTAACTTCAAACGGTCACTAAATGAACTGTTGTAAGTTGAGGACTATTACCTTTTCAGACTAACACATTTTATTAAAAGATTTACATGTTTATAATATCTTTCCATTAAAAGGGATAAATTTGAATGATCTATGTGTGCATCAACAGAGACAGAGATTGTTATGTCCTGAGCCTTGCAAGCGGGCTCGGGGCGTTGCAGGCGGTCCCGGGCAGGTGCAAGCTGCCCAGAACCAGACAGGCTGTCGCCAGTGCTTGTGCGCATGCACATGTGCTGGCGCGCGAAAAGTAACACATTGACCCTGGAAAGTCCTATAAAAGGAGGCTGCGAGTTGTGGGCTTTTGCCGCCATATTCCAATGTAAGCTGAACTGAAGAATAAAGGTTTCCTGAGAACTACAACTGCTTCTCGTGCCTTACCATTTTGCGATGGACTCAACACTGGCGACGAAGGTGGGATTGCCTTACATCGGAAAAGAGAAGATGTAAGCTTACCCGAGTGAGTCCGGAGCGGCAGGAACGGCGTTGACTCGGCAGCTACTCGCCAATCCAGCATGCATTCGGGGGTAGGCTGGCTGATAGACCCTTCCTGATACGAAATGGCGAAGATTGGAAGACTTTTGGAATTTGACGTCTCACATCCAGAGAGGTGGGAGTCCTACACAGCCAGGGTGGAAAACTACCTCAAGGTGAACCAGGTGAGGGAAGAGAGCTTGAAGGCTGCCACCCTGCTGTGCGTCTGCGGTCAAGACGCATTCGAAATTGCGGAGAACCTCGCAGCACCTGTTCCTTTAGAGTCTGTCAGCTACGCAGATCTAAAGAAGTTATTGAAGGAGCACTTCCAACCTAAGATGTCCGTCATCGCATGGCGCCACACCTTCGAACAGAGGGATCAACGACCCGGAGAATCGGCCAAGGAGTACATCGCCGCACTGAGGAAAGCCGCCAAACATTGCGAGTTCAAGGACCTCGAAGAACGACTGAGAGACAGATTTGTATGCGGGCTAAGGCATCGAGAGTTGCAACAGAGACTTTTCGCCAAGGAAGACTTGTCATTCCAAGATGCCTTGAGAGAGGTCACCGCAGAAGAGGCAGCGGGCGGCGCCATCAAGAACATGCGGCCGATCAGAAACAGTCCAGATGCTGCATCTGTGCACCAGGAAGAAGTCCAAAGAAACTCCGAGGAGGATCCGGACAAGGAAGTGGACCGTCTCCACCCCACAAAGGAAGGAAAACCAAGAGGAAGCTCTTCAGCTCTCCCCAAGTGCATCGGTTGTGGAGGTCGCCACAAGAGAACCGACTGCAAGTTCCGCTCCGCTATCTGCAGGGCGTGCGGAAAACAAGGACACATTGCAGCTGTGTGCCTGGGCCGTCAGAAGGTACAACCTCAGGAAGAATTGCGCCTGAAAGGTACCAGGGTCCCAGCCAGAATAGGGTGGGGTTTTGCGCTTCGCGAAGAAGCATCTACAGGACAGGCACACACAAGCCCATTAAGAAAAAGCTGTCACTTAAAGTGAAGCTACAAGGGGTTCCATTAACTATGGAACTGGACACGGGGTCTGCACTTTCGATCATTTCTATGCACACTTTTAGGAAGATCTGTTCCGGTAGTGGAACTCAGGCCAAGCTGAGGCCTTCTGATATTGTGTTAACAGACTTTCAAAACTCCAGAGTGTGTGTTAAGGGGGAGGCCACCCTTAACGTACAGTATAAGGATTTTGAAGGTCCACTAGACATATTAGTAGTAGGGGGTGAACGAACGAGTCTCATAGGACTCGATTGGTTTGAGGCCTTGGGAATACACGTCACAGGGCTCAACAGCCTACAAACACTCGACCTACAGGAAGTCTGCAAAGAATTTGCAGATGTTTTCAGCCCCCAGCTGGGCACGTTCAAAGGACCTCCTGTGTCCTTAAAGCTAGACCCCACCGTCACTCCCATTAGAATTAAAGCAAGAAGGGTCCCTTTTGCTTTAAAGAGTAAAATTGACACTGAATTGGATAAACTGATCCAACAGGGAATTCTAGAACCAGTTGACTCCAGTCCATGGGAGACCCCCATTGTCACGCCTCTTAAGGCAAATGGGGACATTCGCATCTGTGCTGATTACAAATGCACTCTAAATAAGGCATTGCAGCAACATGCCTATCCTCTTCCTGTTTCCCTGGCCTCCCTCAAGGGGGGCCGCGTTTTTGCAAAGCTTGACCTAGCTCAAGCATATCAACAGCTGCCTGTTGATGATGACGCTGCTATAGCTCAGACTATTGTGACCCACAGAGGGGCTTTCAAGGTAAAGAGACTTCAATTTGGAGTAAATGTCGCTCCTGGGATTTTCCAAAGCGTAATGGAAAACACACTACGGGGTATACCAGGGGTTTGCCCCTATTTTGATGATGTCTTAATTGCAGGAGACTCCACACACATTCTAGCTGAAAGGCTAAGGGCTGTCCTATTAAGGTTCAGGAAAACGGGACTCAAACTCAAGAAGGACAAATGTAAAATTGGGGTGCCTTCTACTGAGTTTCTGGGGTTCAAAATTGATGCTGCTGGGATTCATCCTGCTGAATCCAAACTAAAAGCCATTATGCAAGCCCCTAGGCCAAAGTCTAAGGCCGAACTACAGGCTTTTCTGGGCCTTCTGAATTTCTACAATTCCTTTCTTCCACACAAGGCTAGTGTAGCTGAGCCTCTTCACAGGCTATTAGGTAAACAGGCAGTATGGCAGTGGTCACAAACTCATGAGGCTAGTTTCAATGAGGTCAAGGCCTTGCTCACTTTTAACAGTGTACTTGCTCACTTCAATGAGTCCCTTCCTGTGTGCATCACTTGTGATGTTTCCCCTTATGGGGTGGGTGCTGTACTGAGCCACCTCAGGGCTGATGGAACTCAGGTTCCTGTTGCATATTACTCCAGAACATTGTCTTCAGCTGAGCGCACTTATGCTCAAATAGACAGGGAGGCCTTAGCTGTTGTTGCTGGAATTAAAAAATTCCATGATTTTTTATATGGTAGGCATTTCACGGTCTTCACTGACCATAAGCCTTTGTTGGGACTGTTTACCACACGTAAACAAACTCCCCAAATCATCTCCCCCAGGATGCTGAGGTGGTCTATCTTCTTGTCTGCATATGATTTTTCCCTACTTCACAAGCCTGGGAAGGAAATGGGCCATGCTGATGGCCTCAGTAGATTACCCCTGCCGGTAATAGAGGCTGACCCTGCGCCAGCCATCAATACTCTCTCCATTCAAGCCTTGCCCGAGTCCCCCCTGAGCACCAAGGATGTAGCCGCTGAATCAGGCACAGATCACACACTTTCACGTGTCCTTTCCTGGGTTTTGTCTGGATGGCCTGAGCACTGTCCTAGTCCTGAGTTTCAGAGTTTCTGGTCTAAAAGGAACGAGTTGTCCACCTCTCAGGGTTGTCTGCTTTGGGGAAGCAGAGTTGTCATTCCTACCTCAATGAGGACTAGGGTCCTAGATTCCCTCCATGAGAGTCATCCTGGCATTGTACGCATGAAGGCTCTTGCACACAGCCACTTGTGGTGGCCAGGTGTAGACAAAGACATAGAAGCTAAGGTGCATGCTTGCCACCTTTGTCAACGCTCACGCTCTGAAATGCCCCAAGCCCCTGTGCATAGATGGGAGGAAACACAGTCTCCATGGTCTAGGGTGCACATTGACTACGCTGGGCCCTTTCAGGGTCAATTCTTCTTGGTCCTCGTTGACAGCCATTCAAAATGGCTTGAGGTTGTACCTGTCTCTTCCACCACCACTGCAAAGACTATTCAGGTACTGAGGGGGATTTTTGCTGCACACGGGCTCCCAGACGCCATTGTGTCTGACAACGGCCCTCAATTCACCTCCTCTGAATTCCAAGCTTTCTTGCAGGCTAACATGATTCATCATGCCACCTCTGCACCCTTCCACCCGTCCACCAACGGTATGGCTGAACGCATGGTGCGCATCACCAAGGACGCCTTGAAGAAACTCACCTACGGAGACTGGCATCACAGGTTGGCTGACTTCCTCCTTTCTTATCGCACCACACCGTCCACTTCTACAGGGAGAAGCCCAGCTGAACTTCGTTGGGGGCGCAAACTGACTACCAAGCTTGACCGGTTGCATCCGGACAGACTGCCTCCTTCTGTCTCACACCCCAGGGCACTAGGCAACTACTTATGGGTGCCCCGGTTTGGACTTGTAATTACGGGCCTGGTCATACATGGGTCCCCGCATCTATATCCAGGGTCACAGGTCCTTTATCCTATGAGGTATCCCTGGACAACGGTCGTGTCCTGCGTCGGCACATTGACCAACTTCGCCCTAGACGGGACCTTCCCGCTGAGACTCCTGGGTCTTTTCCAGGGGGGAGGGGGAGCCCTTTGGGCAAAGGGAGGGGCATGGAATGATGCCCATTATCAATGGGGAAGCCACAATCAGCCCATCCCGAGATTCCGCAATTGCTCCCAACAGGAAGTCAGGGAGCCCAACTAGAACCTAGGCATCAATGCCTACTCCAGCCAGGGAGTCACCCCGGGGGCATGATCACTTCTCACCCGCATCACCCAGTACTCCAGTCAGAGAGAATACCCGGGAGCATCCCAGCAATCCATTCCCTGCAAGAAAGCTGGCACACACTCCTCCTAGTTGGCCTGACTTCAACCCTATCCCTAGAAGGGGGCAAACACATAGGGAGGTGGTCAAGGAACCAAATCCTGACTACAACACCTCTGACTACACTCAGGGGACAACTGAGTTTAGGGACAGTACTGAAACCCACACAAGCCCGGACACAGAACGGGATTCAGGGGATAGACAGCCTCCTGACAGGTCTTGGATGGACCTAGGAGGTTCTACAGAAACGCCCAACAGTGACAGTCACTTAGAAGGGCCAGAGAGCCTACAGCTAGGCGGGACAACCAGGTCACACACTGGAAGAAGCCCTGGCCTGACGAGCCCGGTGGGCAAGCAAGCAGGCCAGGCATTGGAGCACAGTCCTTGGGAGTCACCAAGGCATAACAAGGGGAACAGACACACATCCCCCCTCAGTCAGGGGATACCTGTCAGACACCCAGAGCTTAGGAGGTCACAGAGAGCAAGGAAATCTCCTAAGTACTTAGAGGATTACATAACACTATTGGCTAAACAGAGCCAGTAGAAGGGTAGAAACACTGAGGCAATGGAAACAGGGGAACTCCGAACATGGAGGGGAGCAGAGCATTGTACTAAGAGTGGGTTGTGTATTATTGGCATTGGTCGTAGTTTTAGCCCGGGGGAAAGGGGTGTTATGTCCTGAGCCTTGCAAGCGGGCTCGGGGCGTTGCAGGCGGTCCCGGGCAGGTGCAAGCTGCCCGGGACCAGACAGGCTGTCACCAGTGCTTGTGCGCATGCGCAAGTGCTGGCGCGCGAAAAGTAACACATTGACCCGGGAAAGTCCTATAAAAGGAGGCTGCGAGTTGTGGGCTTTTGCCACCATATTCCAATGTAAGCTGAACTGAAGAATAAAGGTTTCCTGAGAACTACAACTGCTTCTCATGTCTTACCATTTCGCGACGGACTCAACAGAGATCATATATGTGTTCATGCATACCGGCATAAAGCCCACCTCAAAGACTGATTGTATCATTCTGTTATTCTCCGGGTGATGCCTTTTCGCAAAGCTTACATGGTACTTCAACAAAACCTTCAGCCTTTGCAGAGAGCAAACCTAAACTGTTATTAAAATCAGTAGCAGTGAACATTAGCACCAATGCCTCATTTAAAACTTACATTATAATTCAACTTCCCTAATTTTATACATTTGCAGTTGGTTTCCAGAAGCACTGCTTTCTTTGCATCTGGTGGTAAACATTGATCATTTACCAGTGGATTAGAAACCAGCCTCTGTCTTACTCCAGAAAGAGCAGTGAGCTATTTTGCATATCCCGTGACATATCATTGAGCAGATGTATGGCTTCCCCAATGAATTGCTTTGGCAAGTTTTTGCTATTCTATCTCCAAATAAAGATGTTATAACTCCATATGACTACAATACTTAGGGCAAAAACAGATATAATGCTTGATGATCTTTCTGAAGTAAAGTACTGTGGCAGACAGTTGAAATTATTAACTTCATGCCTTTTACAATAAGGTAACCAACTGTCCTCCTTTAGGACAGTCCTCCTTTTGTAAGTTCTGTCCTTCAAAAAATGTCCTCCTTCATGTCCTCCTTTCTGATATTTGAAGACTAATTTGCAGGGCTTTTTTTCCCCTCATAGAATGCTCAGAACGGGCTCCAGCACCTTTTTTTGATGGGTTTTTTTTTCAACTTTTGCATGAGCTGTGCTACTCCCACTATTGGCTTTTGAAAGCCAATAGGAATTGCTGCTGAGCGCACCAAAACACCCGACTGGCAAACTTTGCACATGCAAGTTGTCTGTATTATTGTTGCAATGAATAAAATGTTTCTTTTATTTACAATATTTTTTTCTTCAATTTATTTGTGTCCTCCTTTTCATTGTAAAAAAGTTGGTCACCTTATTTACAACCTCTCTCTAAAATAAGAGGGAAAAATAGCAAGCACCATCTTGGGTGCATTGAGAAACAGAAATATTTTACCAACTATATTTGGGGTGGAGGTCAGAAGCTGAGGGAAGGGAGACTTAATATGTTGCTATGGTAAACATGTGCTGTTTGGAAGGAGGAACCCCTTCCACAGTTTATTGGGTAAATATAGCTGATCTTCTTGTGGACATAATATTCTATTCAGGAGCCCAAATCTGAATGACAAGAGAAAAGGAAAATAAACCAGCCGTGGGCAAATAATCAAGAAAAAGCTTGATGCAGAAAAAGATTTGTTTTACCAGTACATGATGTCTGTATGAAAACTCACATTTCCTGGATTGGAATCTATCAACCTTGGGGAGTTCTGTTTATGATTGCTATAGTTTTATTTTAAAAATAAGGGATTTGTGGCACAATACTGGGGAAAAAAATTACCGCAAAGCAGCTGTTGGAAAGAATTTTATTTCACAGATTATTGCAAAGCCTATAAAGTTTTCTTGCTATAAATAAAGAAGAGCTTAGTCACATTTTCCTTATTCCTTAGTCCCAATTTCTTGGAGGGTGAAGGATGTTCCATCTAGACTCTGATGATAATAAACAAAAGTATAAAAATGTCAAGACAAGTTTGACCCCTGCTGATTAAAGGCACAAAAACATATATTTTTTTCTGTTACTTACAGTAGATACATGGTTTGCAATTGTTTTCTTGATGATTGTAATTAAATGGGTGAACTGATTGTTTCAAAATAGTGTTATATTTCATTTGACAATGGATGATTAACTGCTTCAGTTTTTACTGGTCAACATTGATTTGCTTTGTTCATAGCTCTTAAATTTAGTTTGTCTCTCACTATTTAAATTTAATTAGTTTTTCTACCCATCAAGTTGACAAAGTTTCCCCCCCCCCTTCAAATAAAAGACAGTAGAATCAGCAGAAGGCTTATTTGACATGAGCTGGTAAAGTTCTTCAGCTTTGTTCAGGCTTATTGGCCAAGAGCATAGCAGCTTCGGAGAATTTGTTCAGTATCGACTGTAGATCACTGTTTTTATGCACCAGGAATGCATAGTCATCAGCAAAGAGCGTTTTTGAATGATTATGGAGGCACCTTGTCCATGCATTCAAGCAGCAAAGATCAGAGAGAGAACCATCATTGGTATTTCCAATTGGATACATCATTGTTTAAAGACCGTGTCCTGTCATTCCATTGTGGAGTAATTGAATCACTTCATAAATTTCCTTGGGCATCCATAACATCTCAGGATGGTCCAGAGAGCTTCCCTGTTTACTGTGACAAATTTTATGTATTTATTTATTAAACAAATTTATATGGCCATCCAATTCATACATAGGTGACTCCAGGTGGGTCGCATTTTTTTTAAAAAATCCACCATATAATAAAAACCCATACTCCCCCCCCCTCACTCATGCCTCAATGAAAGCAGAGTAAAGAAAATTGTTCTCCTGGACTTACCTCATGGCAAATATATCTGCTGTACTCTTATGTCTGACAGGTTGCTTTTGTCATGTTCAGCACACCAAATGCCTGAGAAGAAGAGGACATCCCTCCTTGCATCAGTGAAACAGGGAGGGCCCACCTTTCAAAGGTGGAGCATGAAGCAACCTAATACTCAGGGGCAACCTGATGGAGGAGGTGTCAGAATTTGGCATTCTTTACTATGCTAAATGGTTAGCTATTCAGAGCCATCCTCTGCACAATGACACACATTACTTCTTCTGAGTTTGGACCATCTGTTGCTTGCTATATGTTTCAACCACTGTGTGGGCATTTTGCTCGGCTAGAAAGCAGATGCCTAACTGGTTGCTTAGTATTGCCAAAGATGGGAGGACACCTGGATGATGCCTATACAAATACTGTTCTTCAGCTTCTTCCTTGGTTGATCCATGTGATGCAACGATTGCGGTCAAAATGGCATAGGTCTTCAAATACTACTTTTTTTCAGGTCCTAAATGATCTAGCGAACCTATGGCATGCGTGCCAGAGGCGGCACTTGGAGCCCTCTCTGTGGGCACACGTGCCGTTGCCCCAGCCTTGCCTCCTCCTGTGCCCCCCTCCTCACCAGCAGACCCCCTGGCGGAGAGTCGCCCCCAAGCGTGGCCCACACAGAACAGCGCAGCCAAGGACATGGCAGCCAGGCAGCGTAGACAAGACTCTGCCCTCACACCCCATAGTGCACAGTTGGAGTTAATCTGTTTGTGACAAACCAGAATAAAGCAGATCTCTTGTTTGGATCAGAACATGGGATGAAAAAGTATTGACAATTTTAAGCATTGATGACTCTGAGAAAAAGAAATGGCCATCTTAGTCTCCCAATTTAATTCTTTAATTCTTTGTCAGAAAAAGAAATTTGTATATATATATATATATATATATATATATATATATATATATATATATGTAGGTAGGTATTTGGTTGTTCGGGTTTTCTCCCGTGTAAAATTGGAAGTGTCTTGGCGACGTTTCGACGAAGTCTCATTCGTCATCTTCAGGCTGAAGATGACGAATGAGACTTCGTCGAAACGTTGCCAAGACACTTCCAATATGACGCGGGAGAAAACCCGAATAACCAAAGACCTACATACAAACACCCGCGAAAATCTCAGAATATATATATATATATATATATATTTATTTTTAAAATATATTTATATATATAGTCCAAATCTTTTCTATTTCTTTAACCATATTCAAACAAATGTTTCTTTTTTAAGTATTCTCTTTGGTAGGTCCCATCATATATTTTCTTGATTTCCACTTTAGTCTTTTTCCTTTGCCCAGTATTTTTCTTGATCAATGTGTTTTGCTGAGTGGAAAGATTTTTCCATATGTTCAGAAATGTTATTGTAGATATAAAAAGTAAATTAGATGAAGTGTCTTTGTACAGGGCTTCTGCCTTTCCATGTTTGTTGAAAATCTTTTTTTTTTTCTTTCTCTCTGCTTCTCTTATCATTTTGTTTCTCTCCAATGTTCCTGACATCTCTACAATCTATTTTATCCAATCTGTTTTCTTGTCCTCAGATTTATTTTGTAGCCTTATTAAATCATGTTTCCTTGTTTTGTTAAGTTCCATCTTTAAGTCTCTATTCTCAATTTTGTAATCCACTTATCTGTTTTATCTGCTCCTTCTCTGTTGTTGTTTTATGGGAATTTTTTTGTTGCAGAATTAACTTGGAAATAGTTTGATTTATATTTTCAAAATTATTTTGAATTTCTTTGTGGTTTAATATCATTGTTGTTTGAATTAGTTGCAGTATATTATATATCTTCTCCTGTGGAATATTTATGTTTTCTTGATATGTTCTTTCTACATATCTCTGATCCATGATGGCCAAGAATTTGAGTTTTTCTCTTCTTTTCTTTTCTCTGCAAATAGCTTTAGAGTCCTGGTTAAATGGATAATTGTAATCCAAATAGTTCAAAAAAGATTTTTGTAAAAGCTATTCTTTGTTGTTAAAGCTTTGAAGGTCACAGACACAGATTAGCTTTTCCCAGGTTTTGCCAAGTCTTATATGAAAACCACAGTCTTAATATTTTTTAAAATCATAGTCTTCATCCACCACTAGATGTTAGCATCTATTTATATTTCAATTTCCAAAATGAACAATCGTCTTTAGAATGAGAGTTTTAACCATTCAACAATATTAGATTTATCCAGATTTAAGTTTTAAATTTCAAGTTTTATATTTATTTCACTTTCATATATTTTGATCCTCCATAAAAAGATTAATTCGCCATTTCCGTTAGTATAAGAGCGGGGCGGAAATCCCCCTCCTTCCCTTTCGGAGGTATTTTGCTTCTTGGGGATCTTTTCCAGGAAATTAAATATAGAATAGAAAAGAGAAGATCAAATTCCTCACCCAGTTTCAAACACACTGTTCACAGTTGTGCTGGTTAGTACTTTTGGACTTCGGTTGCAAGTAGCTTGAGCTTGGACGATGAAGTATGGCCAGTCTTTCTCCTGTCAGGTTAGAAGACTTTCCCCAAGTTTAACAGAATGACTGCCATCGTTCCAGAGTTGCTGCGGCATCCTTCTTTACCTCCTCTCCAGGGTGACTTAGACCCATTTAAGGTCCCCTGGCAGAGCAAAATTAGCCACAGGGATGTGGAGAATCCGCAAGGCCGTGACTGGTTGCTACCTTGCAAAACTGGAAGTCTGAAGTCCATGCATCTTAAAGTTGCCTAGATTGGGAACCCTTGGCTTGGAGCATGTGTGCAGTCAGCCTCTTTTTTAAAACAGAAAAAGGAAGAGCTCTTTTTAGTGTGTGCCTCAGTGTCTCTAGAAGCCGCAGTGCTATCAGTGCCGATATACACAGACAAAAGTAACCGACACATCGATTCCCCCAATTTAGACAACAGGTCTATTTGGGGGAGGGGAGGGGTTGGAGGAGGGAAAGGTCCTTTAAACTCAAAAGGGAGAAGATTTGAAAAGCAAGGAATAGGAGGGGTTGGGGAATTCTTTTTATCTTTCTTTTTTTCTTCAAATTAGTACCCTTATCCACCCCCTGATAATAATGCAAAACTGAAATGAAAAAACAGAAACAAAAATAAAATGGGATTCCAGAGAGGCAGGCAGGTAGAATCTTAACCATCAGTAAATACCACTTTCCTGCAGAAATCTTGGCCTAGTTCTGAGTCCAACATGTTTCACAATAATTTCTTCCTCTCTAGTTTGTTCCAACACCAATTAGATCCAGAATTGCCCCCTCATTCTACAATATAATTGTTTACTGCCTACTGTTTTGCTCCCAAATGCTATCCAGATCAGTCTCCTGCAACCAATTTATAACAGGAAAAACATGACCAACTACTCATTTGGTGCTGATCCAGACAGGAATAATCAAAAGATAACTTCCCCATTACACATCCAGTTACAGCAGCTCCAACAGAAAGTAACACCTGAAACATTGCTGTACCTGGAATGACTGGTTTACATTGCCCCTTCTCCACCAAAACATGAAACAAAACACATGAAGGAGAAGAGCAGGAAGTGCTGGTAGGCGGAGTTAACCATGTCATCAGTGTAGAATCTTTGTGTTCCCATAGGTGCTCCAAGTCCTACCCTTCCTGAATTCTGTTGACCCTCATCTGGCACCAATGTAGTGTTCAAGTGACCAGATTCTTGTGTATAGGCTTGAATAAATCTTCTATGCTGCAATCTTAGAAATGGTGCCTGATGGCACACTTTTGTATTGGAACGCTGACTACCCAAAACCAGCTTAGCCACTTACAGAACCACTTGGGTACATCTCTAGAAGCTGGTTAAGAGCAATGCTCTCCTTTCACGTGCTCAGGGAAACAATGTATTGTGTAGAAAATCCATATGGTTTCCTTTCTGATTCATTAACTTAAAGAAATGAGTCCCTATCTCTCTTGCAATACATAAAAGATTGTAAATGAGAAATATAAGCACATAGGGGAAAGTATTATTTATTCAGCCATCATAGAGCTTTTCTTCACATATTATATTGTTATTATATTGTTATAAAACATATAAATGTATATATTTATACGTATACATTCTATTGTACATATATAATATATCTGTATAATATAACATGCTAGTTGGCTTGTGCTAGTGGGGGATCAGTGCAATGGAGGTGATTGATAGAGTAATAACAGATCCCACCTTCCCACCCACCCCTCTGCCCCCCCTCCCCATGTGTCTTTGGTTTTCAGGTTTGATTTTAACATTTTTGTTTTAACTAAGATGTAACTGTAAGCCGCCAAGAGTTACCCTATGTTAAGATGGATGGCCAATACATCTTATAACTAACTAACTAACACTATCATACACTATATTATATTATGCATATATTATATCATACTATTATATCACACTTCTAATACTTATCTAGTTCCTACAGAAGGCTAGGGCGAGTCAATTTCTATAAGGCTATTGAAGTAAACAAATCTACCTCTCTCTCTTTTTGTGAGGTATGCCCTGAACTAAAACATTATTTATTCTGTACTATTTCGTTGCACATAGTGACTTCCCCTGGAGCTGTCTACATTTCAAGAAAATACCCTCTTTATGCAGTGTGCCTGTCAGCCGAGAGATATTTCTATGGATATGGCTTCACAAGAGAATATTGTTGCTATTTATTAAATCTTCTTGTTATTTTTTCACACTAAAAATGTTGCCCACAGGACAGAAGGATCAAAGTCAAAGGACTGGGGGAAGAGTTGTTACATAGTTCTTAAACTGAACCTTAGAGGAATGGGAGAATTTAACAACATGTACAGTATATGTTGTTGGAAATATATGTGTATTTACAGTATGTGACTGTAGAGATGTTTGAGTAGAAGCATAGATTTGCAGGGCTCCCTGGGTTAGAATATAAGAATGTAAGATGGAGTATATAGACAATGAGGCAGGTGAGTAAGTATGCATGAACATAGTGGATGGCCCAAGAAAAAATAATGGTCAATTATAATCCTGCAAAGATCAACTTTGCTGAAAAAAGTAGGGCACTCCATAGGTAACAAAGTACATTTCATAGGTTCAAGATCCTTGGACAGCTCTTGTTTCCCCCCCTATTCCCCACATTCATTTTTTGTGGTTTTTCCTTACTTCTCTCACTCATTCTTTGAAGGCATTTCTCCTCAAAATTCTGTCAGATTTTGTCATGGATCATGATCCATATCTACCCCATTCCTATCAAGGCATTTAGTTTTATGCATAACTAACTAATTTCCTTGTTTACTCTGCTTAATTCTGAAAGCTGGACTCCCCTAAGTTTTTAAGAAATTCACAATATTGATTTTAAAGAGGACTGAAGACTAGGAATAGTATCATTCGAAGGAAGTGATTGGTCATCTTATTATGAGATGGGCAGGATGTGCAATGGTTACTAAGACAGGCAAAATTCATCTGGAGAAATATACAGTAGAACAGTAGGAGGCCATGACCAAGACAACCATTGACTGAATTCAATGGCACGCTAGTTTTGCCCTCCAGAAAACATTGAAGGCAATGACTCATGTCCTTATCATTTGTCATACTAAATAATTCTGCAGGAGGCTGACCTTGAAGATGACCTACAAATTGCCACCAGCACAGAACACAGTAGCCTGCTTACTAACTGGGGTTAACAGGTTCGTTAGAGTAACATGCATTCATGGGAGCATCATTGATTTCCTGGAAGAACTACAGTTTTATGTTTTTAGCATTGTAAGCTAAACTCAGAGCCTGGTGAGTATGTGACATACAAACTGTGAAATAAGTAAATAATGCACAAGATTGGTACACAATTTGGGGATATGGATAGTTGGGGTTTATTGAGAGAAAAAAATGGAAACTGTGCCACTTTAAATACATTGGTTTCTGAAAATGTATCTTTGAAGAATGCCTAGAATAGACCTTTGCTCCTTGTTGAATCCCATTTCCTTTGAAAGTTATTTAGCATTTTTGTTTGGTATGTACCCATATCTGAAAACAATGAAACATCCATTTTTCCTGCACACCAACCCTATGAGGTAAGTTGGGCTGAGACAGAATGACTAGCCCAAAGCCACCAAAGAGTGAGGTTAGACTAGGGCCTGGATCCCCAATGCTATACTAGCTGTGGTAATTTGTAACGTTTAACAGTAGTCATGTATCCACATGAACTGTTGTATCTTCAACAACAGATTTGCCAAAACTGCAAGTACCTTTAAGCCCAGTAGCATTTTGATCAAGATAAAAAAGAGATCTAATAGTAATCTGTTTGAAAGCAGAATGGCGAGCAGTTCAAAACCCTTCCAGCACTCTCATCTTTGAACCCATTAGTATCCTACTTTCAATAATTATTTCATTTTGAACATTGAAATGGTGGATGAGGAAAGAATTAAACATGCTTCTAAGTATCATCATTTCTCCATTTTAAACTTTTCCTTCTTTGAAGACATGTTTGCTTAAGAAAAGTGTATGGGCACAATAACAATATCAGCAAGTAGTGCATAGTTAGCCACTTAGGCATGATTAATTGTTGCTTCCTTGTTTCCATTGTTTGTTCACAGACATGCCTTGTTTGGCCCCTTCTAAGGTCACATATCCACAAACACCTCTTATTCTGGTGGGCACAAACAGAATCAATATTTGTGTTATTAACAGTCATAGAATTTGTCTCTCTGTGAGCATTACAGCTGCTGCATTTCTTTTTTACCTTTCCTTCAGCCCTCTTATGACAAATACCATAAGTGGGGAAATAATAAGGAGGCATTTGCCTTGTGTGGGTTTTAATGGAAACTGGAAAACTATTAACTAAGAGACATATAACTCTGCCACTCTATAAATGTAAGCAACTGAATGTAAATTAAAGGTGTCAAAGTATACTTTTCACACTGATTTTTTTTCCCAAAAAAATCTTCCAAAATGCTTATTAAGCCCAAAGTTTGATACAGAAAATCAATAAACGTTTGGATTTCACAGAACCCTTTAGAGAGTAAAGAAATGTGATACTGAAAAACTCATTGCTTCCTTCCATCATGGTTCCATTAAACAGGTTACTTGGGTTCCATAAAAATCTATAACAAAATGAAATTCAATGGTGAAAAAAGCAAGGTTCTACATTTAGGCAAGAAAAACCAAATGCACAAGTACAGCATAGGTGGCACCATGCTCAATAGTAGTAATTGTGAGAGGGACCTCGGAGTCCTAGTAGACAATCACCTAAATATGAGCCAGCAGTGTGCTGCAGCTGCCAAAAAGGCCAACACAGTGCTAGGCTGCATTAACAGAGGGATAGAATCAAGATCACGTGAAGTATTAATACCACTCTTACAATGCCTTGGTAAGGCCACACTTGGAATACTGCATCCAGTTTTGGTCACCAAGATGTAAAAAAGATGTTGAGACTCTAGAAAGAGTACAGAGAAGAGCAACAAAGATGATTAGGGGACTGGAGGCTAAAACATATAAGGAACCGTTGCTAGAATTGGGTATGTCTAGTTTAACGAAGAGAAGGACAAGGGGGGACATGATAGCAGTATTCCAATATCTCAGGGGCTGCCATAAAGAAGAGGGAATCAAGCTATTTTCCAAAGCTCTTGAAGGCAGGACAAGAAGCAACGGTGGAAACTAATCAAGGAGAGAAGCAACCTAGAACTAAGGAGAAACTTCCTGACAGTGAGAACAATTAATCAGTGGAACAGCCTGCCTCCAGAAACAGTAAATGCTCCAACACTGGAAGTTTTTAAGAAGAGACTGGACAGCCATTTGTCTGAAATGGTGTAGGGTTTCCTGCCTGAGCAGGGGGTTGGACTAGATGACCTCCAAGGTCCCTTCCAACTTTATTACCACTATTCCCTAGAAATGATTTGTGTTTTCTAACACTGTCTTCTCCCTTCTTTCCCTCAAAATTCTGTGTCTAGAAATAGATACCTCTAACTGTTTGAATAATCATCTAAAACTTGAAAGTCCAATGTGGGAAGATTCTTGACTTTTTTTAAAAAATTGATGGATCAGATTTATATTGTAGATTTCCACACAAAACGAGTGGTCAAAGAAACCAACAACAATACAAGAAAAGTAAGATAACAAATGAAAAATGAAAATCAAACCCTCTCCTAATATAACAACAACAACAAACATTTCAAATATTCAAATAACTATTATTTATATTGTGCTTAATATAAATTGCCACTTCTAGAAACGGGAAATATGGGACTGATTAAAATTTGTCAGTTTCAAAGGCATTAACTAATAGTACTTAGATCTACTCTTTTCAGGAATCAGTTATCAGTAGTTGAATATATAAATAGTTTTCTGTGAAGATAACTATTTATATAGTTATTTATATGTGGGTTGGAAGAGAAGGAGACGTTTGCTGCTAGTGCTCTTGCTGTTTTAATACTTTCTGGTTCTAATGTGGTACTTAAATACAGAATGGTAAAGAAAATATTAAAAGAGTGCCACAAGAATGTAAATCATGCAACTTTCATGTTTGTGTGTATGTGTGTGTACTTTCACTCACTCTTGACTCCTGGCCACTGTCTGAATTAGACCTTGCATTTTTTTTGGCAACATTTTCACAGGTAGTTTGCTATTTTGTTCTTTGTGTTTGGATGAGAGAAAATGACAGACTCAAAGCCAACCAAGTTGGCTTCATACCCAAGATATAATTAAAACTTCCAGTATCCCACTAACTCATCAAACTATAAGCTTGTGCTCTAATAAATATATTAGCCTTTGTCAAAATGGTGTTCTTTTGGTAGTGTTTCTTAATTTAATTGGAAGCTGGGGAACATACTTGCTGAAAGATTAAATATGAAAATAGATTAAGCCCAACAAGAACCATGGGTTAGTAAACAGCTGATGAAGCATGAATTCTCAGTTCTAGAGTGAGTCTGGAATTCTGCAGCAAATTGTGGAGACATATGGTTCAATTTTTCCATTGCTCAGATACTGACACACTGGTTCTACTTTTAAAATATGTACCCTAAATTGTGGATAAGCCAACTACTATCATTTGCAGCATGGAAGACATACTTGAATTAAGTAATTTGTGCCAGAATAATAATTGCTACTCCATTATCTAGTTTCTTTGTATTTTCTCTTTTATACTTTAGTGTTCAACTTTTAAAAACTAGAATGCCTAGCCAAGTATTTAAAGATCCCCTTCTTAACTTTGGCTATTAGACAGTGTTGACACTCATTTTGCAATTGGTGGTCACTTGTCAATTAAAGACCACTGGTTTAGTGCCATCTTCCCAGCCTTTTAGTTTCTCTATTTGCTTAAGTTACACAGCCACAAAATTCCCAAATAGACCACCTAAGAGACGTCTTAGGACCTGCAAGCTGTAGTCCAAAGAACACCAGACTGGGGAAGTTTGAAGCAATGAAGACCTGGCTCTGACAGTTTTTCAAGGTAAACACAGTAAAGAAAAGAGGCATAGCAAGGATTCCAGGAATGCTACTTTATTGTTAGAAACTATAATAACAGAATCTTGAAAACCTGTCAAAGTTCCTCTGTGTCCCATCTTATACAAAACAAAATAAAAATCTTTCATTTTCTTTCTCATAGTTTTTTCTTTTGCAGGACTGAGTAATTTTTTTTTATAAAACCCTCCCTAAATGGTTTGCTCAATGTTTCCTTATTTCCAAGGCTACATCTACCTTCTTTCACAGTGAAATGACAACTCTTTTGGACTTCAGATTCCTGTCAGAATTTTTTTCTGAGCTAATATGGGGTTTTTTTTTGATAATATTTTATTAGTTGTCTAACTTTACATTTAGGTATTTAAAAAGCAATGTTGTGGCTGGGTTAATCAATAATTCAATAACGTACAAAAATATTTAGTACAAATCTCAAGACAACATCAAATATTTCCTCTCGTTTTCCCTTAATATCTTCTTCTTCTTGTTAGTTGCGAAGTCGTGTCCGACCCATCATGACTCCATGGACAATGTTCCTCCAGGTCTTCCTATCCTCTACCATCTTCTGGAGTCCATTTAAGCTCACGCCTACTGCTTCAGTGCTCCATCCAGCCACCTCCCTTAAATCTACCATCTCGTATTCAAGCTAATACAGTTCTTATTATATCAACCAAGTAAAAACATCCTTATCACATTTATCAATACATTTTTAGTTTATACATATCTTAATTGCTTTTATGTTCAATCTTTATAGACAATCAATGTCCTGTTATTGGTTTTTTCTCAATTTTTAATTTCCCATCAATATTCCAATTTAATATTTGATATTTATAATTTCCAGGCTTTAGGTAACCAAAGTTTCCCATCTCAATACATAACAGAATCTAATATTCAAAATACACATCTTATTTATTTGAATATAGTCTTGTTCTATTTTCTGAAAGTTATCTATTTCCCATCATATTAAATCATCTAATTAATAATGCAGTATCCCCTTCAATAAATCAAAACCATTATATATATTGTCTGGGTTAATCAATAAATCAAACATATTCATATTTTTTTCTTTTCGGTCTAATTTTTAAATATTAAACAAATAGAATCCTTATTTTCAGCTGTTTTCCAAATATTTTAAATTAAATGACCAAAATTCCCCTTATCTCAGCTTCTCCCTTTAACCCTCTAATTAGTAATATGAAATCCCCTCTAATAAATCAAAACCCCAATTTTCTTCAGCCTTATTCTGGATTTCTTCCTTTGCCAACTAGCCTTCCATCTCAATGCTTTTAAATCATCAAATAGATCTCCCTCTATTATTATATGTATTATTTGAAATAAGAGACACCATTTAGTTGCCATTTTTTTGGAAGGGCTAGCCCATTTGTATTCATTAGATCATTTCTCTACTATTCCAATTTTCCATGATTGTCCTGATACGTTTATCTTTCATTCAATCTGTTCTTCTTCTTTCTCCTCAAATTTCTTTTGATTTATATAAAAAAGTCTTTTCCATTTTCAGTGTTGTCACTCCCTTTTCTGGATTTTTCATTAACTGTATTTGTTGGTCAATTGAGTCCTCTGTCTCAGTATTTGATTGTTTCACTTCTTCTATTATCTTCTGCTTTGTTAGTTCTTTGGTTGTAGTCAACATTTGGGTTTGTATATCTAAGCTGGCATCTTGTTCTTTTATATTGCATCTTATTTTGTCACAAGCTGAAAGAATGGTTTCATGTATTGCTTTCAACATGAAAAGGATCTTTTCCTGGCCTTCATCCATATTTATTTATTTATTTATTTATTTATTTAGTTATTTATTTATTAATGAGACTTATATACCGCTTTAAGTGCAAGCACTCTCTAAGCGGTGTACACCAGTAAGCAATATATATATATATATATATATATATATATATATATACATTGCCCCCAACAATCTGGGTCCTCATTTTACCTACCTTGGAAGGATGGAAGGCTGAGTCAACCTTGAGCTGGTGAGATTTGAACCGCTGACCTGCTGAACACAGTCAGCTAAAGTGGCCTGCAGTACTGCACTCTAACTGCTCTCTTAATAGTTTATTAAGTTGAGGATTTGAAAATCAGGCGTTAAAAATTATAACTAGGTATGGGATCTCTATTTCACATATTATAGGTGGTCTTTATAGTAGAAGTTGTCAAGTAAGATTTTATAGTCCAGGGTATTCCATCATCTTCTGTAATAACAAATGTTTCTTATATAAAAAAATAGGAAAGTAATTCTTCACATATAGCTCTGAAAGTCAGTAAAGGTTTACATTCATAGTTCAAACAAGCCAATTATGCTGCCCACAAATACTCTTTATAGCTGAATTTCTCATAGGTGGTATCTATCAAGGTCGAAAGAGTTTTATCTAACGTCTGGGCTTCAAGCCAAGTCTCTTTTAGGCAATAACAAGTTGTAGTACCAAACACTGCCACAAGATGTCATCGATGCCATTTAACGTTTTTTAAGTCCAAAATTTTTATAATCCTTTCTCCAGTTTTATTTCTGTTTTGTAGATTAAAACAAAAGCCTCCAGTAAAAATAATCAAACTTTTGGTCCCCAGATTTCAGAAACATATAAATCCAATTAGATTAAAATTGTTCTTATAGTGCTTTAACTCCCCTAGGTAGTCAGTCACTATTGTTCTTAGAGGGTGGGGTAGAAATTCCCTTCCCTCTCTCCTCACAGGGGGAAAAAATACTTCTGGCAGCTTTCACAGGAAAAGAAAATACTTTAAAGAGAAGATCAGATCTCATCCAGTGTCATCCGCATTGCTTTAGAAGTGCTTGATGGTAAGTTTGATTTCGGCTGTCAGCAGCTTAGTGACGAGCCATATTGCTATGGCTGGTCTTTCCTCCACCGATTTGGAGGGCTGCCCCAGATCAAACAGAAGGGCTGCCACCCTCCCACAATCAAGTGGAGGTCTCCTCCTTGCTCATCGCCCCTACATGGCGACTTTTGACCCTTTCCAGGGTCCCTCAGGAGAACGAAATTGTACGCGGAAGACGGAGCTCGTCTTTCAGCATCTGCAGCGGTTGTGATGGCAAACTGGAAGTCAGCTAATAGTTTTTTTTGTGTGTGTGCCATTAGCTGTAATGATAGAGCTGCTATTCTGCCTTTCAGCCAAGCTTTTGAATTGCCTGGAAATGTAAGAAGAAGAAGAAGGCTACATCAGCTTCCCAGTGTGATTTCTCTCAGTATTGTGGACCACAATTTCCACCGTGTTCTACTCAGAATGGGATGATTGTAATTATAGGCCTGCATTGGGCTACAGGTAGTCCTAGACTTATGACCATTCATTTAGTGACTGTTCAGAATCACAGCAGCACTGAAATAAGTGACTTATGACCAATCCTCACACTTATGACCATTGCAACATCTCCATGGTCACATGATCATAATTAGTGCTCTTGGCTGTCGGCATGTACTTATGATGTTTCCAAATTTCAGGGGTCATGCAATCACCTTCCCAGCTGGCGTCCAACTAGCAAAGTCAAAGTGAGGCCAAACTTAAACCCCATGTGATTTGCTTAATGACCCAGGCAAAAAAAGTCATTAAATCAGATGTATTACCTGATGACTCACTTAAGAATCACATTTCTTAATGATGAAGTTCTGGTCCTAATTGTAGTCATAAATCAGGGACTACTTGTATAGATATTCTGATCAAACCGAAGAATAGCAGCAATTGTCTCCAGAAAATGGAATGAAGAGAGAACTTGAAGAATATATAAAATTCACAGTCCTTGGACTTTTCACAATGATACAGTTAATTCTGAACACTGTATTTGCCCAACAGGAGCCGATTATGGCTTTTATGGTTCTTAAATAGGTGGTATGTTTTTTTAAAGTAAACCCTGAGATCCCCAATTAAAACATTAAAGGGAAAAGCTCTAGAAATTTCTGTCAGATGCTGAAGTAAAAGTTCAGTAGCAGAAATGTTTAAAAAAATCATTGGCTCTTTGCCCCCTTTTCTAACTGATCTCATGTGTGCAATAGCTATATTGTGGGTAAGAGAGATAGCCTTGAAGGTGTTTTAATATTTTCAATAGCACTTTAATAAGAAGGAAAATAGTAGGGGGAAATGGTTGCATAGCTTTTATATTAACAGAAGCAAAATTACTTTATTAATGTTGCTATTTCTAATATTAAGTTGGCTGGTCTTGCTTTCTTGGTTGCTATTTTTTTTTTTTAATTCTAGTCTTCCATCTATTTTCTCAGATCTCAGCTCCTCAGCTCTATTTTTTTTTAAATTTAGAATTTGCTTTGCTCCTTTTTTTTGCAGGCTGTAGCTGCTATGGCAATCATAAAAACAAACAAACCTGGCCTTCTTGCATCTATATAGCTGACACAGATAAAATCAGAAATTGTAGTGGCCTCAGTGCATAGAACTATAGAACATAGCAAACAGTTATACAACTTACAAAGGCTGTTGATGTTTCACTGAACCCAGTATGATACACTTGGTCTGCCCAGGCTGATAACAGTATCTTTCTAAGCAGGGAAGGCTGTAATTGTAAAAGTTGTTTTACAAATGAGATTAACCTCACATTTTTTCTTGACAATTTGTCTCTTTAGGCATTTGTTCCTTACATGATTTTCTTCCAATATGATTGGTGCTTCCACAACTGTTAGAGATGTGAGGAAACAGTCACCGCCCCCCCTTTTTAAGAAGTTGAAGGAATTTGATGACCTTGATATTAATCCATCACCCTTGAAATGATGGGTCTAAATGTCCTACAAAACTTATAAAAGTGGAAAATTGCTTTAAAGAATGTGACACTCTGTTGTGAGCATCGTTAATAAAAACAAAAATACTGTTTTGTGTATATTGGATACCTCTAAAATGTGCATTTATTTAGCGTATGGCATACAGTGTGAGAGAAATCTACAAACTAGACACAATGCAGTTGTGGCAGCCTTGATCGCTCGTTCATCCTACTCAGTGCTTGTGCCCCTATCCTTGGTGCAACTCAGGGGGCCAACTAGCTTTATGCCAATTAACTAGCTGTACTCAGGTTGCAGCTCCTCCAGATTCCTCTTGCCTTACCTTGCCTCGTGTCACGATGCTTTGCATCCAGCCAGTCCAGTGCTGGCCTCTACTCTCTGCACACATGAACACAGCTGGGTTTTTCCCACCAAAGTGGTACCCATTTATCTACTTGTAATATTTCATGCTTTGGAACTCCTGGGTAGGCAGATGCTAGGGACTGAGCAACAGTTCGGCGGGATCAAAAATGTGCACCTGAAGTGTGTTGCAATTGCCTTGTTGGAAAAGCAAATTTGGGACATTTGTCAAATGATCTCAGTTTGTTCTGTTGCTGCCACATTTTGAGCTGAAATTTACAGGATAGTATAAAGTGTAAGTGTTATGTCCTGAGCCTGTGCAAGCAGGCTCGGGGCATTGCAAACGGTCCCGGGCAGGTGCAAGTTGCCCGGGACCAGACAGGCTGTCGCCAGTACTTGTGCGCATGCGCAAGTGCTGGCGCGCCAAAAGTTGCAGATTGACCCGGGAATGGCCTATATAAGAGGCCAGGAGTTTTGGGCGTTGTCGGCATCTTGTACCTTGTATGCTGAACTGAATAAAGAAGTTCCTGAGAACTACAACTGCTTCTCGAGTCTTGCCATTTCGCGAAGGACGCAATGCTGGCGACGAAGGTGGGATGCCTTACATCAACGAAAAGAAGGTGTAAGCTTACCCGAGTGAGTCCTGAGTGGCAGGAACGGCGTTGACTCGGCAGCTACCCGCCAATCCAGCGTGCATTCAGGGGTAGGCTGGCTGATAGACCCTTCCTTTCTACAAAATGGCAAAAATTGGAAGGCTTTCGGAATTCGACGTCTCACATCCAGAGAGGTGGGAGTCCTACGTAGCCAGGGTGGAAAACTATCTCAAGGTAAATCAAGTAAGGGAAGATAGTTTAAAGGCTGCCACCCTGCTGTGCATTTTTGGTCAAGACGCATTCGAAATCGCTGAGAACATTGCAGCACCTGTTCCTCTAGAGTCTGTCAGCTACGCAGATCTAAAAAAGCTACTGAAGGAGCACTTCCAGCCCAAGATGTCCGTCATCGCGTGGCGCCACACCTTCGAACAGAGGGATCAACGACCCGGAGAATCGGCCAAGGAGTACATCGCCGCGCTGAGGAAAGCCGCCAAACATTGTGAGTTCAAGGACCTCGAAGAACGACTGAGAGACAGATTTGTATGCGGACTAAGGCATAGAGAGATACAGCAGAGACTTTTTGCCAAAGAGGACTTGTCATTCCAAGATGCCTTGAGAGAGGTCACCGCAGAAGAAGCAGCGGGTGGCGCCATCAAGAACATGCGGCCGATCAGAAGCAGTCCAGATGCTGCATCCGTGCACCAGGAAGAAGTCCAAAGGAACTCTGAGGAGGATCCTGACGATGAAGTGGACCGTCTCCACCCCACGAAGGAAGGAAAACAGAAAGGAAGCTCTTCAGCTCTCCCCAAGTGCCTCGGTTGTGGAGGTCGCCACAAGAGAACCGACTGCAAGTTCCGCTCCGCTATCTGCAGGGCATGCGGAAAACAAGGACACATTGCAGCTGTGTGCCTGGGCCATCAGAAGGTACAAACTCGAGAAGAATTGCACCTGAAAGGTACCAGGGTTCCCAGCCAAAACAGGGTGGGGTTTTGCGCTTCGCGAAGAAGCATCTATAGGACAGGCACACACAAGCCCATTAAGAAAAAGCTGTCACTTAAGGTGAAGCTACAAGGGGTTCCATTGGCTATGGAACTAGATACGGGGTCTGCACTTTCGATCATTTCCATGCAAACGTTTAGGAAGATTTGTTCTGGTAGTAGAACTCAGGCCAAGCTGAGGCCTTCTGACATTGTGTTAACAGACTTTCAAAACTCCAGAGTGTGTGTTAAGGGGGAGGCCACCCTTAACGTACAGTATAAGGATTTTGAAGGTCCACTAGATCTAATAGTAGTAGGGGGTGAACGAACGAGTCTCATAGGACTCGATTGGTTTGAGGCCTTGGGAATACACGTCACAGGGCTCAATAGTCTGCAAACACTTGACCTACAAGAAGTCTGCAAAGAATTTGCAGATGTTTTCAGCCCCCAGCTGGGCACATACAAAGGACCCCCCGTGTCACTAAAGCTAGACCCCACTGTCACTCCCATTAGAATTAAAGCAAGAAGGGTCCCTTTTGCTTTAAAAGGTAAAATTGACACTGAGTTGGACAAACTGATTCAGCAAGGAGTTCTAGAACCTGTTGACTCCAGTCCCTGGGAAACCCCCATTGTCACGCCTCTCAAGGCAAATGGGGACATTCGCATCTATGCTGATTACAAATGCATTCTGAATAAGGCATTGCAGCAACATGCCTATCCTGTTCCTGTGGTCAGTCATATTCTGGCCTCCCTCAAGGGGGGGCGTGTTTTTGCAAAGCTTGACCTAGCTCAGGCGTATCAACAGCTGCCTGTTGATGACGATGCTGCTGTAGCTCAGACCATTGTGACCCACAGAGGGGCTTTCAAGGTGAAGAGGCTACAATTTGGAGTAAATGTCGCTCCTGGAATTTTCCAAAGCGTAATGGAAAACACACTACGGGGTAGACCAGGGGTTTGCCCCTATTTTGATGATGTCTTAATTGCAGGAGATTCTACACACAATTTAGCTGAGAGATTAAGGGCTGTCCTGTTAAGGTTCAGGAAAACGGGCCTCAAGCTTAAGAAGGACAAATGTAAAATTGGGGTGCCTTCTACTGATTTTCTGGGATTCAAAATTGATGCTACTGGGATTCACTCTGCTGAATCCAAACTGAAAGCTATTATGCAGGCTCCTAGGCCAAAGTCTAAGGCCAAACTACAGGCTTTCCTGGGCCTTCTGAATTTCTACAATTCTTTTCTTCCACACAAGGCTAGTGTAGCTGAGCCTCTTCACAGGCTATTGGACAAACAGGCAGTGTGGCAGTGGTCACAGAAACATGAAGCAAGTTTCAATGAGGTCAAGGCCTTACTCACTTCTAACAGTGTACTTGCACATTTCAATGAATCCCTTCCTGTGTGCATCGCTTGTGATGCTTCTCCTTATGGGGTAGGAGCTGTCCTTAGCCACCTCAGGGCAGATGGAACTCAGGTTCCTGTTGCATACTACTCCAGGACCTTGTCTTCTGCTGAGCGTAATTATGCTCAAATAGACAGGGAGGCTTTAGCTGTTGTTGCTGGAATTAAAAAAATCCATGATTTTTTATATGGCAGGCATTTCACGGTCTTCACTGACCATAAGCCTTTGTTGGGACTGTTTACCACACGTAAGCAAACTCCCCAAATCATCTCCCCCAGAATGCTAAGATGGTCTATCTTTCTTTCTGCCTATGATTTCTCCCTAGTTCATAAACCAGGGAAGGAAATGGGCCATGCTGATGGCCTCAGTAGGTTACCCCTGCCGGTAATAGAAGCTGACCCTGCACCAGCTATCAATCTTCTCCCCATTCAGGCCTTGCCCAAGTCTCCTTTGAATGCCAGAGATGTAGCCACGGAATCAGGCACAGATCACACACTTTCACGTGTCCTTTCTTGGGTTTTATCTGGATGGCCAGAGAGCTGTCCTGGCACTGAGTTTCAGAGTTTCTGGTCTAAAAGGAACGAGTTGTCCACGTTCCAGGGTTGTCTGCTTTGGGGAAGCAGAGTTGTCATTCCTACCTCAATGAGGACTAGGGTCTTAGGTTCCCTCCACGAGGGTCATCCTGGCATTGTACGCATGAAGGCGCTCGCGCGCAGCCATTTGTGGTGGCCTAGGTTAGATAGTGACATTGAAGCTAAGGTGCACGCATGCCAACTTTGCCAACGCTCACGCCCCAAAATGCCCCAAGCTCCTGTACATAGATGGGAGGAAACACAGTCTCCATGGTGTAGGGTGCACATTGACTACGCTGGGCCCTTTCAGGATCAATTCTTCTTGGTCCTAGTTGACAGCCATTCAAAATGGCTTGAGGTTGTACCTGTATCTTCCACCACCGCTGCAAAGACTATTCAAGTACTGAGGGGGATTTTTGCTGCACACGGGCTTCCAGACGTCCTCGTGTCTGACAACGGCCCTCAATTCACTTCTTCCGAATTCCAAGCTTTCTTACAGGCTAACATGATTCATCATGCCACCTCTGCACCTTTCCACCCATCCACCAAAGGTATGGCTGAACGCATGGTTCGCATCACCAAGGACGCCTTGAAGAAAATTACCTACGGAGACTGGCATCACAGGTTGGCTGACTTCCTCCTTTCTTATCGCACCACACCGTCCTCTTCTACAGGGAGAAGCCCAGCTGAACTTGGTTGGGGGCGCAAACTGACTACCAAGCTTGACCGGTTGCATCTGGACAGACTGCCTCCTTCTGTTTCACACCCCAGGGCACTAGGCAACTACTTGTGGGTGCCCCGGTTTGGACTCGTAATTACGGGCCTGGTCATACATGGGTCCCTGATGCTATATCCAGGGTCACAGGTCCTCTGTCTTACGAGGTGTCCCTGGACAACGGTCGTGTCCTGCATCGACACATCGACCAACTTCGCCCTAGACAGGACCTTCCCGCTGAGACTCCTGAGTCTTTTCCAGGGGGGAGGGGGATCCCCTTGGGCAAAGGGAAGGGCATGGGCTGCTGCCCATTATCAATGAGGAAGCTACAAACAGCTCATCTCAAGATTCCGCAAGTGCTCCCAACAGGAATTCATGGAGCCCAACTAGAACCCAGGCATCAGTGCCTACTCCAGCCAGGGAGTCACCCCGGGGGCATAATCACTACTCACCCGCATCACTCAGTACTCCAGTCAGGGAGAATACCCGGGAGCATCCCAACAAACCATACCCTGCATGAGAGCTGGCACACACTCCTTCTAGTTGGCCCGACACTACCCCTGTCCCTAGAAGGGGGCAAACACACAGGGAGGTGGTCGAGGAACCAAATCCCGACTACAACACCTCTGATTTCACTCAGGGGACAACTGAGTTTTGGGACAGTACTGAAAACCCCACAAGCCTGGGTACAGAACGGGAATCAGGGGACAGACAACCTCCTGACAGGTTTTGGACGGACCTCGGAGGTTCCACAGAAACGCCCAACAGTGACAGTCACTTAAAGGGGCCAGAGAGCCTGCAGCTAGGCAGGACAACCAGGTCAAACAAAGAAAGAAGCCCTGGCCTGACGAGCCCGGTGGGCAAGCAAGCAGGCCAGGCATTGGAGCACAGTCCTTGGGAACCTCCAGGGTGTAATAGGGAGGACAGATACGCATCACCCCTCAGTCAAGGGGTACTTGGCAGGTACCCAGAAGTTAGGGGGTCACAGAGAGCCAGGAAATCTCCTAAGTATCTAGAAGATTTTGTAACTCCATTGGCAACACAGAGTTAACAGAGGGAACAGAACACTTAGACTAATGGAAGCAAAAGTAATACCTGGCATTGGGTAGTATGGCACTACACTCGCAATGGGTTATGTGTTACTATGGCATGGTTAATAGTTTTAACCTGGGGGGAAGGGGTGTTATGTCCTGAGCCTGTGCAAGCAGGCTCGGGGCATTGCAAACGGTCCCGGGCAGCTGCAAGATGCCCGGGACCAGACAGGCTGTCGCCAGTACTTGTGCGTATGCGCAAGTGCTGGTGCGCCAAAAGTTGCAGATTGACCTGGGAATGGCCTATATAAGAGGCCAGGAGTTTTGGGCGTTGTCGACGTCTTGTACCTTGTATGCTGAACTGAATAAAGAAGTTCCTGAGAACTACAACTGCTTCTCGAGTCTTGCCATTTCGCGAAGGACGCAACAGTAAGTATCACTTTAGTTGATATTAAATAACAGCTAGTTTGATCAGGTGTCAGGCAGCAGTGACTTGGTGGTGAAGAGGGAGGGCAATAAGTCCTTATGCAAAAATGCCCACTTTTACAAAACAGACTCATGTAAACATTGGGCTAATTTTGAAAATAAAACAGTTCCCCACTCTTTTTTTATTTAAACAAAATAAAACATGTTTCTATTACATTATCATTTGTATGCCTATAAACACATCATGACATTGAACAACTCAGCAATAGCACAAAACCCAATTAAATAACAAAACACTTTTAAAAATTGTTTCTATCTCATTTTTTTTTCATTTTTCCATCCCTTTTATAGATGTACTCAGCCTTTGGACAGCTAAGAAGCCCTTCCTTCCTTCCTTCCTTCCTTCCTTCCTTCCTTCCTTCCTTCCTTCCTTCCTTCCTTCCTTCCTTCCTTCCTATTACAATTTACAAGTGATACACAAAAGATTAAAACATCCTTCTAATTAAAAACAACTAAAATAAATAATACATAAAACATGATGTCAATATATACATCAGTGGATGATTCTAAGTTCTAAATGCTCTTCAAAAGTGTTCAATCTTTAGCATGTTTCCTCAGTACAATCAGGAAGGGGGTCAATCTGATTTACCATGCAAAGCTCTTCCAAAGGGCTGGTCCTGCTACTGCTGCCTTCTGACTTCAGCAGTGATAGTGAGGACCATCAGTTGCTACTGAGAAAATATGGCAAGACTGTTCATCTGGCTCCAGTTATATCTAGAGATTCTGCTAGCCCAGAACCACAACTTTAACAACGTTGAGTAATTGTATCATCAGATTTCATGCACTTTTGTCACAGCTGCCAAGGGGAAATCTTGATATTGGTTGCCTCCTACAAGGGAGTTAGCCACCATAAAAAAAAAAGATTGTTGGATGGCAGCCCAGTTATGCAATAAAAAAGAAATGGCATAACTCCAAACATGAAAATATTCCCATGTTTGATCAGATTCACATTTTATCTTCATTCATTGTTGCTTAAAGTGTCACTTTTGCCCCTTCATCTCTTGGTGGTCCTTGCTAAACTATGGTCCACCAGGAATGAGAGACTGCTCAGGGGCTCTGATGTCAGGTGACTAGGTTGCATCCTCTTGCCAATGGCTTACTTACAGTAGCTTGACTTATTCACTCTCATTTGATGAAACTGCCTGCCATATTACCAAGAAGTTCCTCAAGGGCCCACCGGAAACCATTTGGATCCATTACATGTCTGGAAAAGACCCTGTGGAATTTTCCAATTGCCCTGTGAGGATTCTGGGGAGCAGTCGGTCTCTCTGACCAGGGTCAAATCTGATTAAGCAAAGGAATGAAGAAAGGAAGGAATTAATCCTGTCTTATAGCCACTGTTTAAGGCAAAAACGAGATCCAACTTGTGAACCAGAGGTTATCTTCACAAGCCCATGATTGCCATGGAGGTCATGAACTCTTGGCTTTTCCTGAACCCATCCAGCTCCCCAATAGCAGTGTGTGTGTGTGTGTGTGTGTGTGTGTGTGTGTGTGGGTTCTACTAGTAGCCAAGTAATAAATCCCAGAAGTTCAAGAAGGATACTGCTGGGCAGTAGATAGTTAGATGCTAGCAGGATCCCTAGCTTGTCCCTACAGTCTATCTTCATGCATAGAACCTCATAGGAGCAGAGTTCTTGATTAAAAATAAGTGATCCCTGAAGATAAATGCAAAGCCAATGCTAATTTCCTATTAAATAATGGACATTCACAGAAGAGTATGAGAAATATTTTTTCATTGATGAGTTGTTTAGCAGTTGTAAAATAAAAGGCCCTTTTTTAAAAAAAAAGTATGTGTTAATTGGCTCACTAATGGGAAAATGGTATTTGCATTTTATTTTCTTCTGCTTTCTTTGTTGAAAATTAGTACTGTCAATTTACTGTTGTTTTAGGGTAACAAACCCCCCCCCCATAGCTGATTAACTGAAAGTTGCACCCAGTCTCTGTCTTGTTTTTATTTTAAAAAGTAAGGACATTTACAATCAATCATTAGAACTGCTTTCATGTCTTCCCACTATTTATGTACTATTTATTATATTTGTATTCTTAACAATGAGAGTTCAACGCAACTTAGTTGTTCTGTTTTAGAACAGTGCTGGGCAATATTTTAACCTGATATTATAGCAAGGGAAGCAACTTATTATTTAATTTCTGGAGAAAAATCTTTTTAAAATAATTCAGAGCATCATAAGGTTGGAAGGGTTACTGAAGGTCTTCTACTCCAACCTCCAGTCCAGGGGAGTAATTGTCAGCTGTTTCAGGCAAATTATTGTCCAATCTTTGTTTAAAAGCCTCTGGTGATAAAGCACCCATGAAGGCATGCTGTTCATTGCTTAATACCTTCCACAGTCAGGAAATCTTAATTCTTTCCACGTTTGGATCTCTCTGTGTAAAAAAATCTATCCATTGGTCCTATTCTTGGGATGTAGGGAGAATACTCTGACTGTCAATTATTAGAAAATCATTATTAGGTCTCCACACATCCTTTTCTTCTTCATGCTACCCATAGCTCCTTTAACCACGCTCATAAAATTTAGTCTTCAACCCCATCACTATCACCCAGCCATGTGATTTTTCCTTTGGTATGTATGTCTAGAAAAGAGATTCCATTTCCATTTTTCCATGTAAGTGGCTACCAAGATACTAAACATAACCAAATGTGTTGGAGTCCAGCAACTCCACACAAGGCATAATAAGATCCATCATCATTAAATAATTCTGACACAAAATGATTCAGAAGCCCATAAAAGACTGATTACAACAAAAGGAAAAGGCCAACAAGGGACAGAAGAATATTCAGTGAGATTCACTGCCCAAACTGGGCCAAGATCCTTGGTAGAAAAAAAAGAAAGAAAATAAGTATAGGTAAAGATAGTATCTCCTAGAAGCTGAGCACAACTGATAGTGATTATACGGACATATTGGTTACTTTTTGGGACAGTAGTTCAGATATGATTTCCATCACCTTTTCCCAGGATGCTTTTAAAAACTTCCCTAGACCGGCTTTCAGATGTTTGGTGGCTGTATGCCAGTTGGGAATCAGCCTTGCAGTCCCAATGGTAGATGGGTCGGACACGACTTTGCAACTAACAACAACAAAAGTAGTTGAATGGGCGATGGTCATATGAGGTGGAACGAAGGGGCTTTCATCTCTTTCAACATGCTTTCCTGTGTTTGTTGAGGACCTCAAACACCAACCCAGCTGCTTGATTAGTTCTATGATTCCAAAATGATACTGAAAATTGGCACAGAGTGGACTTGGGTTTTCAACTAAATTTGACCCGGCTAAATGAAGCTGCTAATGTTGCAGATTAGTTCTCAGAAGTGAGAACACTTAACAGCAGTGTTATCAGTAGGAGAATGCTATTTTTTCTTTTAATAATTAAACTGTGAAGAAGTTTAAAGTAACGGTATTAATGTAGAATTTGGGATGCAGTGTGATTGAACCTACTGTGACTGTTTTATATATTCTCTACATGCTGAACTTGGGAGAAAGAATCCCTGGCATTGATGTTATAATTATAAAGTTTTATCAATTTTAAATTTCAGACGGACTCTCTAAAATCTGTTTCAGGGAAAGCCTCTTTTCTAGGAACAGAGACTCTGCTTCTTAATACAGATCAGCTTCAGTTCATTTAAACAGGCTTGTCAGGGAATTTTGGCCAAGTCCTGGCAAAGTTTCTACGCTTGATTTTGTACAATGCTAATACAGGTAGTCCTCGACTTATGACCACAACTGAGCCTAGAATTTATGTTGCCAAGTGAGAAATTTGTTAAGTGAGTTTTGCCCCGTTTTATGACTTTTCTTGCCGCATTTGTAACGTGAATCACTGCAGTTGTTAAATTAGTACAAATTGGAATCATAGAACTAATCAAGCAGCTGGGTTGGTGTTTGAGGTCCTCAACAAACACAGGAAAGCATGTTGAAAGAGATGAAAGCCCCTTCGTTCCACCTCATATGACCATCGCCCATTCAACTACTTTTGTTGTTGTTAGTTGCAAAGTTGTGTCCGACCCATCTACCATTGGGACTGCTAGGCTGATTCCCAACTGGCATACAGCCACCAAACATCTGAAAGCCGGTCTAGGGAAGTTTTTAAAAGCATTAAGTGGCCATTAAGTGAATCTGGCTTCCCCATTGACTTTGCTTGTCAGAAGGTCGCAAAAGGTGATCCCATGACCCCGGGACACTACAACTGTCATAAATGTGAACCAGCTATCAAGCATCCAAATGTAAATCACGTGACCATGAGGATGCTGCAAGGGTCATAAGTGTGAAAAATGGTCATTTTTTTTCAGTGCTGTTGTAATTTTGAGCAGTCACTAAATGAAGTGCTGTAAGTTGAGGACTACCTGAAGACTTTCCCCCAAGGCACTTTAATACTAGCAGAATTTCCACCTCCCAATCCTACACAGAGTAACTGAAAGTAACCCAGCATCACTTTCATTATTTGCCCATGTCCGTCTCTGTAGTTGTGAATATGTTGCTTGTAGAGAACTCAGTATTGCAAGCCCATCAGAGCCCATCTTTTCTTCCTTTAGCTAGCCAATAAGATAGTTCAAAAGACTCCAATCAGTCAGCTGTGTCCCACCCTAAAACTATTATGAGAAGCAATAACATTCCCTTCCACCTTCAATGATAATATTTTGCAATTTTGCAACTAGATGCTTTTTCACAATAGTAGGGACCATAACTGTATGTGGGTCATCCCATTGCAGGGAAGGTGCTAAGGAGGGCAGTTTCCTAATGATGTATCCAGTAAGTGATATTGAAAGCTCCAGGAAAAGGTTGCTAAACCTCCCTGGCCTTGAGTAGGAGAAGGGAGAGAGCAGTGGCTGACTTGAGGTCAGGAAACAAGGCAAAACAAGATTTTTTGACCTCCTACCATAGCAACGGACTTTCTTCACAAAGCTTGAAACTGAATTTCAAAGAAAAATGGAATCCAGCACTACTGTAATAGAACTAGAGGTAAATAGACATACCTCCTAGAAACCAATGTTGTGAGAATAAACGGATCAAAGGCAGATCCTGAAGTGGTACAAAGTGTCCTCAATTTGTCACAGCTTGCCCAGAGCAAGAAAATATATATCGGTCTTGAAACTGATATCTACACTCAGGAATGGCAGAGCAAGACTTAAGGACACTGCTTAGACAGACAATGGTCTTTTGTTGCATATAGCAAGGAATCCTTAATTCATAAAGAAGTTCAGAAAATGCAAGACTTAGAAATTAATCTATATTTATATCAGATCATTTAGAGCAGTGATGGCGAAACTTTTAGAGACCGAATGCCCAAATTGCAACCCAAAACCCATTTATTTATTGCCATGTGCCATGGGCGTGGCCTACTGGGTGGGTGTGGCTGTGGTAGTCATGGCTGACTGGGTGGGTGTGGTCACACTGGGTGTGGCCACCTCGATGATGCTTGTGGAGAGTGACACCTGTGGGGGCCGGGCAAGGTTGGGGGAGATCAGGGGGTCTCTGGTGAGTGGGGCGGTGGGCTGGAGGCTCGTCCTGCAGGATGAGGCGAGGCGAGGCGGGGCAGGTGTGCCAATTGCTATGAGGCAAGGCAAGGCGAGGCAGGGCCAGAGCAGCTGCTGCCTGAACACCATCGGCCCCCACACACAGAGGCCAGCAAGCGCTTGGGGGCCGGTGGGATCTGGCATGCGCCCACCCTTTGCCACTGCTGCCCCACATCATCCTGCGTGCTCCTCCGGGCTGTGTATGTGGGACAATGTGGAGTGGCAGAGGGTGGGTGTGCGCCACAGCTCACCTTCCCTGCCATTGAGTCCACCAGCGCGAGGATGGCGACACAGCTTCGCTTCCAAATCTGCTGCTGGCTGGGCTTGGTGATGCAGGTATCATTGCCACTGCCTCCTGCTTCCCTGTATGATTGGTTGGTCAAGGGGCTCGGAGCCGCAGCAGGAGCAGCAGCCACTGCCCACATCAGAGCCACCATATAGACAGGGCCCACACCAGTTGAGGGCTCCTTTCCGGCTGTCCTGGGGCCATCTCTGCCCACACCGATGGGGCTGCACTGCGGAAAGGAGATGGCAGCTCTTATTCCCCCCTGCCGGCAGCCCCCCCAGCCCACTGCCCGGTGCCCCTTCTATGCAATCCT
This sequence comes from Crotalus tigris, assembly GCF_016545835.1. Taxonomy (NCBI): domain Eukaryota; kingdom Metazoa; phylum Chordata; class Lepidosauria; order Squamata; family Viperidae; genus Crotalus; species Crotalus tigris. Next base: position 4,721,756 of record NW_024096554.1, on the reverse strand, counting down.
ACGTGACCGCAGTATGGATGAGAGACTTGGCCGATGGGGGGGTGGCTTTCCTCTGTGGAGGTGTCCTGGCCCTCCCACCCCCCAGCCAGGACCTGATGACTCCCCATTCTCTTGCACCCACCCCAGCTGACACCCCCCCCGAGCAGCCCAGCCTGACCAAGACAGAGGGAAGGCAAGGCAGAGAACCAGTTGTTAAATGATTTGAAACCGACCAAAGGCTTCCAAAAGCCGCTCACTCACTCTCCTGCCAAAACTGGTCCTTTTATAGGTTCCCTCACCCTGCCCAGCTCTCGCAACTGTTCCTGGACTCCGCATGCATGGAGAGGGGGAGGGGAGGAGCCTGGCCCAGCATCCCCCTGTCTGTGGCAATGGCGCACATGCCTGCAGGGACGGCTCTGCATATCGCCTGTGGCACATGTGCCATAGTTCGCGACCATGGATTTAGAGGATTTAAATCCTATGTTTCTTGCTCCCATCTTTACACAGTAACACTGTTGGCCATCATTTCTTGCTTTGGATGTGGAAGGCATGGTGTTTTGATACTGGTTCTATCTGTACTCTTTGATCTAGCCATGTCACCTTTATCCCTCACATACTTGGCCTTGAGCATTGGCCATTCTGTTCATGTTTTGCAAAGAACTTCCAGAAGATGTTTTTAACAACAATTAGAAATTGATGGATAGCTTGTGAGCTGAGCTTTCTGTGGTAAGTTGAAAAGACAAAAGAAAGAAACAAAAACACCCAAAGCAAAAGGTACATTTAGTGGTGGGTCATTTTTTTTTGAATAAAGGTTTCCTTTTCTTTAATTGTTTCCCTTCCACTGATTCCACTGAGGGAAATAATTTTACAGTACTAGAGCTTGTGTAATATTTTCTCTCAGGGGCTGTCAAGGAACAGGGAGACAATATTTAGTGAACTCTCAGCCTTGTTTGGTATCTCTCCTTCTGTCATTTCCAACACTGGAGCTCTCACAGGAGAAGCAGACTACTGTGGACTTTTTTTGTATATCTTATGATTCTGGAAAAATATCACATCCTATTTTCAGAGACAGGGATAAACACAGGTTACACATAGCTCTTAGGATGCCCAATCCAGGACTATTTTAAACATCAACCTGCCCTTTCCCCTGGCTCTTTTCTTATTGCCCTCTCCTTTCTGTCGAAATCTATAGTAGAAGCTCATTAGAGCAGGGATTTATCTAGCTAATATTGTATTATTATGCACAGTTTGGTTTATAATAAGACTTCCATCTCAGTAATACTGTTATTAATATTATTAATATTTTATTCCATTTTGCTACTAAGATATGTTCCAAGATGGTGACAAAAATAATTAAAAGTATGAATAGAAGATACAATATTATTTAAAATATACTTTTAAATAATACAGTGCAACCATTTGAAATATAAATTCTACAAGAAGAAGGCTCATTATAACCAATTATAATATTAATAACTTACTTAGACACACTGTGCTTATAAAATGATTTAATTGAACTACGATATGTTGCTGCTGCTTTTGTGTTATTTGCTGTTAATTTGTGTAAGAAATACATAACAGAAAAGCAGGCAATGTATTTGTGATGAATACATAAATACATAATTATGGTTTATACTACTTTAGTATAAACTATATGAGGATGTGGGGTTTTTATTCAGTAACATCAAATGAAATAGAAATGACTATATTCTACAGATGTTTATGAGTACAATACATTTATGAGTCATGAAAGAGCCACAAAATTCTCTATTCTTTTGAAGGACAACAACAACAAAAAAGCTTGTTCATAAAAGGTTACAATCAAGCAACATAATTAAATTAGAAAGAGAGTCAGGTGTGCCAGCAGAAACATAGAAAGGAACAGACAATCCGTGACTCATTGGGTCATGCAGGATCCAATCTGAGTTGGTCACCGGGACCAAATGTTTATTCTTCCAAGCTTTCAGGCTCGTGCTGGGAGCTATGAAGAAAGTAAATCAATGTTGACCAGTAAAAACTGAAGCAGTTAATCATCATCAGGGAATTTCTCTGTCTTTCTCTCATTGGGTCATCCTTTCAGACCTATTTCCTTATCTTAACAGAGAAACAGAATGACCACAGATGGTTTGCTATTGTTTTGGTTTTATAATTAAAGACAAAAACATGATTTTTTTATTAAAAAGATGCATGTCAGCTTCCCCACTGACTTGTGAGAAATTGTCAGGCAGTATTGGACATGAGGACTATGACTATGGCTGAACTGTGGCAGCATGGTGGCGCTGAAGCAGCAGCAGTGTGTCAATGTTGAAATAGCAACAACTCCCCCAAATTCCATTCCCAGGGGAGTAATGGGTCCTGCTATTTGTAAGCTAGCCCATTTGAGGTACCTTGGTTGAAAAACTTGTCCTGTGATGCACTGTTTAGCCCAGCTGAAGGCTACAAACAATCATACAGACACGAGAGTTTTAGTAATATGTAGATGCAAGTGAAATGGTGATTGTTATGTCCTGAGCCTGTGAAGGCAGACTGGCTGTTGACAGCACTCGCGCGCATGCGCAGAGTGCAAGCGCGCCAAATGTTGCAATTTGGCCCGGGGATCACCTATAAAAGGGGCAGGGAAACTTGGGCGTTGTCAGCGTCTTGTAACCAGTATGCTGAACAGAAATAAAGAGGTTCCTGAGCACTACAACTGCTTCTCGCGTCATTGCCATTTCGCTGAGGACTTAACACTGGCGACGAAGGTGGGATGCCCTACAACGGCTGCAGACAAGTTGTAAGCTTACCCTAGAGTCCTGAGCAGTAGGAAACGGCGTTAACTCAGCAGCTGCCCGCCAATTCAGCAAACATTGGAGGTAGGCTGGCTGATAGACCCTTCCTGTACTACAAAAATGGCAAAAATTGGAAGACTTTCAGAATTCGACGTCTCGCATCCGGAAAGATGGGAGTCCTACGTAGCCAGGGTAGAAAACTATCTTAAAGTCAATCAAGTAAGAGAAGATAGTCTAAAAGCCACCACCCTGCTGTGCGTTTGTGGTCAAGACGCATTCGAAATCGCTGAAAACATAGCAGCACCTGCACCTCTAGAATCTGTTAACTACACAGATCTCAAAAAACTACTAAAGGAACACTTCCAGCCCAAGTTGTCCTTCATCGCTTGGCGCCACACCTTCGAACAGAGGGATCAGCTGCTCGGAGAATTAGCCAAAGAGTACATTGCTGCGTTGAGAAAAGCCGCTAAACACTGCGAGTTCAAAGATCTAGAAGAACGGCTGAGAGACAGATTTGTATGCGGACTGAGACATAGAGAATTGCAGCAGAGACTTTTCGCTAAAGAAGACTTATCATTCCAAGATGCCTTGAGAGAGGTTACTGCAGAAGAGGCAGCAGGTGGCGCCATCAAGAACATGAGGCCGATCAGAAGTACTCCAGAAGCTGTGTCCGTGCACCAGGAAGGAGTCCAAAGGAACCCAGAGGAGGATCCTGACGATGAAGTAGACCGTCTCTACCCCACAAAAGAAGGGAAGCAGAAGGAAAACTCTTCAGCTGTCCCCAAGTGCCTCGGTTGTGGAGGTCGTCACAAGAGGACCGACTGCAGATTTCGCTTCGCAGATGTAGAGCATGCAGAAAACAGGGCCACATTGCAGCTGTGTGTCTGGGCCATCAGAAGGTACAAACTCGAGAAGAATTGCGCCTGAAAGGTACCAGGGTCCCCAGCCAAAACCGGAAGGGTTTCTGTGCTTCACGAAGAAGCATTTATAGGACAGGCACACACAAGCCCATTAAGAAAAAGCTGTCACTTAAAGTGAACTTACAAGGGCTTCCATTAGCTATGGAACTGGATACGGGGTCTGCACTTTCAATCATTTCCATGCACACGTTCAGGAAGATTTGTTCTGGCAGCGGATTTCAGGCCAAACTGAGGCCTTCCGACATTGTGTTAACAGACTTTCAAAACTCCAGAGTGTGTGTTAAGGGGGAGGCCACCCTTAACGTGCAGTACAAGGATTTTGAAGGTCCATTAGATGTAATAGTAGTAGGGGGTGAGCGAACGAGTCTCATGGGACTCGATTGGTTTGAGGCCTTGGGAATACACGTCACAGGGCTCAATAGCTTGCAAACAGTAGATTTACAGGAAGTCTGCAAAGAATTTGCAGATGTTTTCAGCCCACAGCTGGGCACGTACAAAGGACCCCCTGTGTCATTAAAACTAGACCCCACTGTCACCCCTATTAGAATTAAAGCAAGAAGGGTTCCTTTTGCTTTGAAAGGTAAAATTGACACTGAATTGGACAAATTAATTCAGCAAGGAGTCTTAGAACCTGTCGACTCCAGTCCTTGGGAGACCCCCATTGTCACGCCTCTTAAGGCAAATGGGGACATTCGCATCTGTTCAGATTACAAATGCACTCTGAATAAGGCATTGCAGCAACATGCCTATCCTGTCCCCGTGGTCAGTCATATTCTGGCCTCCCTCAAGGGGGGCGCGTTTTTGCAAAGCTTGACCTAGCTCAGGGGTATCAACAGTTGCCTGTTGATGATGCTGCTGCTGTAGCTCAAACCATTGTGATCCACAGGGGGGTATTCAAGGTAAAGAGGTTACAATTTGGAGTAAATGTTGCTCCTGGAATTTTCCAAAGCATAATGGAAAACACACTACGGGGTATACCAGGGGTTTGCCCCTATTTTGATGATGTCTTAATTGCTGGAGACTCTACACACAACTTAGCTGAGAGACTAAGGGCTGTCCTGCTGAGGTTCAGGGAAACAGGCCTCAAACTCAAGAAGGACAAATGTAAAATTGGGGTGCCTTCTACAGATTTTCTGGGATTCAAAATTGATGCTACTGGGATTCACCCTGCTGAGTCCAAATTAAACGCTATTATGCATGGTCCTAGGCCAAAGTCCAAGGCCGAACTACAGGCCTTCCTGGGCCTTTTGAACTTTTACAACTCCTTCCTTCAAACAAGGCTAGTGTAGCCGAACCTCTTCATAGGCTCCTGGACAAACAGGCAGTGTGGCAGTGGTCACAGAAACATGAAGCAAGTTTCAATGAAGTTAAGGCCTTACTCACTTCTAACAGTGTGCTTGCACATTTCAATGAATCCCTTCCTGTGTGCATCTCTTGTGATGCTTCTCCTTATGGGGTGGGAGCCGTACTAAGCCACCTCAGACCTGATGGAACTCAGGTTCCTGTTGCATATTACTCCAGGACCTTGTCTTCTGCAGAGCAAAATTATGCTCAAATTGACAGGGAGGCTTTAGCTGTTGTTGCTGGAATCAAAAAATTCCATGATTTCCTATATGGAAAGCATTTCACGGTCTTCACTGACCATAAGCCTTTGTTGGGGCTGTTTACCACACATAAACAAACACCCCAAATCATCTCCCCCAGAATGCTGAGATGGTCTATCTTTCTGTCTGCCTATGATTTTTCCTTAATTCACAAACCTGGGAAACAAATGGGCCATGCTGATGGCCTCAGTAGATTACCCCTGCCAGTAGTAGAGGCTGACCCTGCACCAACTATCAATATCCTCTCAATTCAAGCCTTGCCTGAGTCCCCTTTAGGTGCCAGGGATGTGGCTGCTGAATCAGCCACAGATCTCACACTTTCTTGTGTCCTATCTTGGGTTTTATCTGGATGGCCAGAGAGCTGTCCAGGCACTGAGTTTCAGAGTTTCTGGTCAAAAAGGAACGAGTTATCCACTGTCCAGGGTTGTCTGCTTTGGGGGAACAGAGTTGTCATTCCTACCTCAATGAGGACTAGGGTCTTAGGTTCCCTCCACGAGGGTCATCCTGGCATTGTACGTATGAAGGCGCTTGCGCGCAGCCATTTGTGGTGGCCTTGGTTAGACAGAGTCATTGAAGCTAAGGTGCATGCATGCCACTTTTGTCAACGCTCACGCCCTGAAATGCCCCAAGCTCCTGTACATAGATGGGAGGAAACATAGTCTCCATGGTCTAGGGTGCACATTGACTACGCTGGGCCCTTTCAGGATCAATTCTTCTTGGTCTTGGTTGATAGCCATTCAAAATGGCTTGAGGTTGTACCTGTCTCTTCCACCACCACTGCAAAGACTATTCAAGTACCGAGGGAAATTTTTGCTGCACACAGGCTTCCTGATGTCCTCGTATCTGACAATGGCCCGCAATTCACTTCTTCTGAATTCAAAGCTTTCTTACACGCCAACATGATTCATCATGCCACCTCTGCGCCCTTCCACCCATCCACCAAAGGTATGGCTGAACGCATGGTTCGCATCACCAAGGATGCTTTGAAGAAACTAACCTATGGAGACTGGCATCACAGGTTGGCTGACTTCCTCCTTTCTTATCGCACTACACCTTCCACTTCTACCGGGAGGAGCCCAGCTGAACTTCGTTGGGGGCGCAAACTGACTACCAAGCTTGACTGGTTGCACCCGGACAGACTACCTTCTACAACCACACACCCCAGGGCACCTAGACAACTGCTAGTGGGTGCCCCGGTTTGGACTCGTAACTACGGGCCTGGTCATTTATGGATCCCTGCCACTGTGTCCTTTGTCCTACGAGGTTTCCCTGGACGACGGTCGTGTCCTGCGACGACACATCGATCACATACGCACAAGACGGTACCTTCCCACTGAGACTCCTGGTTCTTTTCCAGGGGGGGAGGGGGACCCCTATGGGCAAAGGGAAGGGTGTGGGCTGCAGCCTATCATTAACGAGGGAACCACAGACAGCTCATTCCAAAATTCCGCGAGTGCTCCAAACAGGAATTCATGGAGTCCAACTAGAACTCAGGCACCAGTGCCTACTCCAGCCAGGGAGTCACCCCGGGGGCATAATCACTACACACCAGCATCATTCAGTACTCCAGTCAGGGAGGATATCCGGGAGCATCCAAACAACCCACACCCTGCAAGAGAGCTGGCACACATTCCGTCTAGTTGGCCTAACACTGCCACTGTTCCTAGAAGGGGGCAAGCACACAGGGAGGTGGTCGAGGAACCGAATCCCGATTACAACACCTCTGGCATCACTCAGGGGACAACTGAGTTTTGGGACAGTACTGAAACCCTAGTAAGCCCGGTTACAGAATGGGAACATGAGGGAAGACAGCCTCTGGATAGGTCTAGGACAGACCTGGGAGGTTCTACAGAGTTGCCCAACAGTGGCAGTCACTTAGGAGGGCCAGAGAGCCTGCAACCAGGCAGGACAACCAGGTCAAACAGAGAAAGAAGCCCTGGCCTGACGAGCCCGGTGGGTAAGCAAGCAGGCCAGGCATTGAAGCACAGTCCTTGGGAATCACCAGGGCCAAGCAAGGGGAACAAGCATACAGCACCCCTCAGTCAAGGGGTACTTGGAAGGTACCCAGAAATCAGGAGGTCACAGAGAGTTAAAAGATCTCCTAAGTATTTAGAAGATTTTGTAACCCTACTGGCAAAACAGAGTTAACAGAGAGTATTCCTGTACATGTAGGAAAAGAATGGGACACTAGGGAACAATAGAAGCAAAGAGATAATTGGTACGAAAGCTAGTTTGGGTATCACACTCGTATTGGGTTGCATATTATTATTTGTATGATTATAGTCTTAGCCGGGGGGGGGGAAGGAGTGTTATGTCTGAGCCTGTGAAGGCAGGCTCGGGGCATTGCAACGGTCCCGGGCAGGTGCAAGCTGCCCGGGACCAGACTGGCTGTCGCCAGCACTCGCGCATGTGCAGAGTGCAAGCGCGCCAAATGTTGCAATTTGGCCCGGGGATCGCCTATAAAAGGGGCAGGGAAACTTGGGCATTGTCGGCGTCTTGTAACCAGTATGCTGAACAGAAATAAAGAGGTTCCTGAGAACTACAACTGCTTCTCGCGTCATTGCCATTTCGCTGAGGACTTAACAGTGATACTTTAGAAGCATGTGTGATAAAATAAGAAGAGAGGGTCAAGAATGAATGGATGCTGAATGAACGCAGACTGAATGCAAAAGTGAGTGAGAAACTGCAAAAGAGCTACATTGAAATGATTTGTCCGCCAAATGAGAGAAGCCAAATGAATGAAGACTGAAGTGAAAAACAAATGAGCCGAGGTAGCGCAGCAGTTAAGAGTGCAGTACTGCAGGCCACTTTAGCTGACTGTGTTCAGCAGGTCAGCGGTTCAAATCTCACCGACTCAGCCTTCCATCCTTCCGGGGTAGGTAAAATGAGGACCCAGATTGTTGGGGGCAATGTAAATATATATATACATTGCTTACTGGTGTACACCGCTTAGAGAGGCTTGCACTTAAAGTGGTATATAAATCTCATAAATAAATAAATAAATAAATAAATGCATGAAAGAAGAGTGAATGAGTCAAAAGAAGGGAAAGACTGAAAACATGGTTGGGTGCAGAAGCTAGAGTGGGAGAAAAAGACATCTGAGAAGATGGCAACAGTAAAAAAAAAAAAAAATCCAGATGGAGGAGTCCATGAAATTATCAGGTATTGAGCCTGACTCAAGGAATCTTTACATTATCAAGAAACTGACTGAAGAATACACACCTTTGTTTTTATTACTATAATCCTGATTGTAATGTAGCCTTTCAAGTACCTCCTATCTAACAATTGTAAAGTTCATTTAATGAATCCTTCTCCCCCCCCCCAGAATTCTTGGCTTTTCAGATTGTGGACTTTAAATTTGGAACTCTGTAGTAAATGCAGTTAATTTTGCTTTCTTGCTTTTTAACAACCTCTTTTTGTTGTTAGCAAACAAGGCTGATTTCTCCTCCCTTCTAGCTTTCTGTCCCTATTTTCCAATTGTATTTATAGTTTCTCCATATTTAATTTTTAGTCATGTAATCATCCATCTCTCAGGAAAAAGCAACCCTTTCCCTCTCGGCGTTTTGCTTAGAATTTATACACCTCTGATATAGATTTTAATGAGTATGTGTTCCACTGTTTCAGTTTGTCCTTCCTGTATTGGGGGCAAAGAGGGTGTACTTGCTGCTTTTGAGAAAGATAATCCTCATTTTAGTTTTGCTTTAATGCAACTTTGCTATCCCCAATTTCCATCATTTTCAATGCAACTTCCATCATCTTCAGATGTCATGGACGTTCATGCTAAGTACTACTGTTTAAGATCTTTGCTCTTAACATCTTATTAATGTTAATTTCCACTCTTCCAAACAGGAGTGTTTGTCTGTTGGTCAACGTGAAATTCAGCTCTTAGCCCAGGTCAACCTTCTCCAATATCTGGTGCCCTCCAGATATATTAGAATTATAAAACTCAGATTCCCAGCATTGCAGGTAACAACTGTACTGCCTAAGCATTCTGTAAGTGGTTCTTCTAACACATCAAGTTGTAAGCAGGAGGGACTCATGGCTGGATGGCAAATCAATTAGTATCTTCTTATTGTTCATTTTTGCTGTGTACTGGACTGTAAAAGAAGTAAAGAAAAAAAAAGTCAGAGGAAGCTCATATAAACCTTCAAACAATTAGACATAAAGTCATTGGTAAAGGAAGAAACAATCTGATCTGATCTAACTTGTGGACTTAATATGGTCTGGATTGCTCTGGAAGTACAGTAATATGATCTTTTTTGATGCCATGATCCAGAGTGAGATTGTAATATTTTCTTGTCTGCATAGTGATCAATAAAAAAGTAAAACAAAAAATTCACTCACATTGCATATACTCTATTATGATGGAATCCAAAGCATCTTAGATAGCCATTTTGGATTACATCTTCATGCTATTTAGGAAGGCAAACAGGTTGTTATTGTTGAATTGTTAAAAGGGAAAAATGCTCAGCCTCAGTATTTATTCAATTACCAAATATTCACATTTATTAAATATACCGTTTAATAAAATTCAATTACAACCCACGCAGTTTTCTCTACCAATCTCTGAATATTTTCTGTTCTGTTACTGATATTGGGTTCATTTTGCTATCTCCCCTCAATAAGGGGTTTTTTTTTGTTATTTGCGGTATTAATCCTTAGTAGTATCTCTTAAAAGAGTCAGAAAAAGCAAAATGAAGTATGCTATCTGAACTGTAAATGATGACAACAAATGGATACAAAAAACTCTTTACTGTTATCTAAAGATCATCTTTCCGAATAAAGATGTTGAAATGGTAGATAAATTCTGCTTTTTAGGACCAACCATCAACACTAAAGGAATAAGCAGTAAAAAAAAATACACTGCAGGCTGGCTCTTGATAAAGTAGCCATGAAGGCCCTGGAAAATATATTCAAATGTTGTAGTGTGTTTATATTTGCAAGGATAAGAACTGTGCAAGCCATGGTGTTCCTGTGACACTGTATGGAAGTGGATTTTAAAGAAGCAGGGCAGGATGAGTATTGATGCCTTTCAACTTTGGTATTGGAGAAGAGTCCTGAGAATACCATGGAAAATCAAGAAAACCAATGGATCACCAAGCAAATCAATTCAGAGTTCTTACTCAAAGCAGAAATAACCAGGCTCAAATTATCATATTTCAGACACATTAGGTGAAGATCCAATTCTCTGGAAAAGGCTCTAATTTTCGGAAAAAAAGAAAAGAGAAAGAAAGAAAGAAAGAAAATAGAAAGAAGAAAGAAAGAAAGAAAAAAGAAAGAAAAAGAAAGAAAGAAAGAAAGAAAGAAAGAAAGAAAGAAAGAAAAGGAAGGAAGGAAGGAAAGAAAGAAAGAAGGAAGGGAGGGAGGGAGGACAACCATCAGCAAGATGGATGGGCTAAGTTATGGTGAAAACTGGTCTCTAGGGGTCAAAAATGACTTATAGCAAATACTGATCACCAAATACCCAAATTGAGGTATGTTAGCCCTTCAGATTTGATACTCTATCTACCACCTTCTATTCAAAATCTTATTTTCTGTTATTGTAACATAACCCAAAGGGGGAAAATACTAAAATGGAGTTTTTTCACTGGTACCACTGCAATGTGTGACATAGTGTGTAGTCTCACATTCCTTAATGGTTACATGTAGATTTGTAAACTAAAAATTCTTGAAAGAACATGTCCACATGATATTATGCTCTCATTCCTAACCCATAGTGAAGGGGATTTACGTTTCTCTGTTCCAATTTAAAAGGAGTGTGATGCAATTTTGAACTTGATGTTTTGTCATGTAAACAGCCTATGATGCTTCATTGAAGATATAATTAATGATGTGATGAAGAATTAGGATCTGACCAGACCCTATTGGCCACTTTAGCATGGCTCTCATGTCCACCTGACATTTTTGATTTGGACTTCAGTGGGATTTGATACCTGGCTTCCACAGAGGTATTTGACCATGTAATGCAGTGGTTCTCAACGTTTGTGTGACGGCGACCCCTGACACACAAACGTTCTGCGCATGTGCGGCGTGGCGCGGTCCCCATGCGCGGCGCGCATGTGCGGCGCCGCCCCCTGAGGGGAGAAAATGGCGGATCGCCTTCTTTGGCGACCCCCCAAAAATGGTCGATCGACCCCAAATGGGGTCGCGACCCATAGGTTGAGAACCGCTGATGTAATGCATGACAGATGCTTCCTGAGGTTCTTGCCAGAAGTTAAGCAGCACCTTGAGTTTTGGGAAAAAATCAGAAGTAATATTTTATTGATAGAGTGCTAGTTCTTGGATATGTGTATTTGCACCTGTGTTTAGGGAGAGCATGGAGAAAGAAATGGCCTGGTTCCTCTTTCTTCCATGCCTTCAGCTACCTTAGATATGGAAAAGAAGCCTATTATGAAATTGTTTAGAGAGAGAGGGCAAAATTGATTAGGCTTTGGAAATTAATAAGATGTTGGCTGAAGATTGTTCTGGCCTGATCTCAGTTAAACAAAATATTAATTATGCCCCCATCTCTTGCTCCTGCCACCAATCCATCTCTTGCTCCTTTGCACTGGGCAAGATGAAGATGAATTGCAAACTGGTGCCCCATGTAGATCTTAAAAAAAAAGTTTTTCTGAAAGAAAAACTTGGAACATGTCCACATAAAACATTTGCACAAAACCAAAGCAAGTGTTGAGGAGATAGAATACAGTAAATTATTTATATCTGCCTGCCTGCCCCCCCCCCACTCCATCCAACCTGTACTTACTACAGTGTAGTATCTATCAGAAATACTTTTCTTCCAATCTTGTTTCTGGCTCTTCCCTTAGATTTTATTGCTTAAAAAGGTGAATACTGTGAAACAGGGCTTTTTTTTCTCGTAGAACACTCAGAACGGAGTTCCGGCACCTTTTTTGGATGGAACCTTGTAGGGTAGGCAAGGCACATGTGTAATTCCGGCATTTTTTTTTTTTTTTTTTTTTTAGAAAAAAAGCACTGCTGTGAAAACCTTGATGCATCCATTTCACCTCTGGCTAATTGCAAGAGAATTTCCAGGAGAACCCAAAGCACCACTGTATCCAGTGCTAGAACTTTTGCACAAGATTATGATAATGATGTTGTTCTCAGTAGAGCACTAAAAATGCTGTCAGTTAGTATTTGGAGGGCAACAACACAGCAATTCCCAAAGTGCCAAAGTCGATATAAGCCCACCTTAAAGACAGTGGATGTGTATCTCCCCACCTACCAAAGACATGTAAATAGCAATTGATGGTGAGAGAGCCTGATTAACATGGGGACCATGGTGGGTTGGGAAGCTCTTGCTGAAACTCCAGTGAAAAACACTCATGAGTTTGTTTTTTTGTCACAGAGAAGGCTCCTGTAACACATTTATCTTTGATAAATTCACTTTTGTTTCTCCCCTTGCTATAATTTCCTGTTTAATTACATGCTGCAATCATCAGCCCGCCATTCTTTTTTCATTCCTAACCTTTCCCACTGTTTGGTGGTCACATTTTGTGTATTGGGTTTGCAAGTCCATAGTTTTAATGATGTGGAGAAGTAACATGTTGGTGTCAGGTCCCCTTAGAGGAAGCCAGGTTTGCTTGCTGAACCTGCTTGCCAATCTTCCCTCCCTCCCCCCACTTTCACTTTCTTTTGAAAGTGCCAGTAGAAAGTTGATATAATCTAGTAATGTTTGGATCGGAGGAGTGTGCAGAGGCAAAAGCCATGCTCTCAGTAGCGAAACCCAAGATTCAATTCCCCTTGCCACTTTTGGTAACCATAGTAACAGCCAAAACATTGGTTTGTCTTTGAAAAATGCTGGAAATAAATAAACAAAAGCAGATTAAAAAAAAATAAATGTGAATGAGATTTGGATGCTTTGATAGATTATGTACAACATGGTTGGGATGGACAACAGAGAATCTTTTCAGGGCTGGGTGAGAGAAAGGGTCTGTGAGAATAGAAAGGCTGGGAAGAGGCAAAGAGAGAAATTCATGTACTGTAGGTTCAAAAGTTTCTGCCAAAATAGAGAAAGAGATGAAACACTGATATTTCTTTTTAAAACATAATAGCCAGAAGTGCAGATGAAAGTTTGAACCCTCTTTTTCTCCTCCACCCCAGATTATGCATCTGTCTCAGCTGGGAAGATGGGATGCAACAGGAGACCCATGCTGCAGAGCCTGTCACAACTGGACACGAAGGAAATGAAGCAGCTGCACCAACCGTTAACCTCCGGTTCCTGCTGAAATCCCAACTCTTGCACAATAATGAAATGAGGATGTAAAAAAACCCCAAATCCTATCCCTTGTTTCATTTGGCTGCCTTTCCTTCTGTGCATGTTTCTCTGTTTTGTTTCTTAGATCTCTCTTCAGGCCTTATCTTTCCCCCTTGTGAAGTTGAAATTTCAAACAATGCCTTACAGCAGGGGTCCCCACCCTGGGGCCATTGACTGGTACCAGGCCGCGGCATGCCAGCAACTGGTCTGCCTAAACAAGCAAAGTCCCATCTGTGGGATGCAGGCAGCACACAAAACCACACACTCTCTGGTCCGCGGAAAAACTTTTCTCCATGGAACCAGTCCCTGGTACCCAAAAGGTTGGGGACCTTTGCCTTACAGAGCCAGTTTTCATCGAATGTGGACTCAGATGTTCTGAGGTATAAGTATTAAAAGATGTGCATGTGAAATAGAGGTGCTTCTAATAAGTTGGAAGATGATTCTAATAGGTAGAGAAATAAAGTGACAGACATGTACCTGTATTAGATATGTATGTTTATTTATGATATGCCCCATTTTGAAATCTTACATGCACAACAAAAGCCAAAATAACAGATATTAAACAAAATAAAACAGGATAACAGAACAATTCCAAAGGAGAACAAGATTTTAATTACATCAGTAAGTTACCCTTTCATTGATCACTTAACTCTAAAAAGCAGCTGAAACAGCTATGCAATATTAAATACCTGGGAAAAGAGATATTGACTGACTGAAGATTACATTATTATATAGTTACTTGAATATATGAGTGTTTTAGCAGTATATAAATTATTTACGATTCTCTCTTTCCCCCTCCCTCTCCCTCTCTCCCTCTCTCTCTCTGTTTGTGTGTACACAATCAGGTTCAACAAATAATCTATAGTATATACTACTAAAACTCTCATTGTATTTACCTGTTTGTCTGTCTGTATCCTCAAGGTAGCACAAATAATGCATTATACTGTAAAGGTTTTGAATCAAAGTATGTAAAATCTGCTAACTTAAAAGAATGCATATAAATCTGGGACCCATTAAATCTGGGACTTGTCCAATGATATTCAACTGTAGGGGGTGGTGCTCATCTCTGTTTCTTAGCTAAGGGAATCAGCGTCGTCCAAAGACGTTTCCATGGTCATGTTTCCAGCTTGACTATAGCCAAGTGCACAGAATGCTGATACTTTTCTACCAGAGTGGTGCCTATTTATCTACTCGCGTTTGCAGGGTTTCAAACTGATAAGTGCACAGAAACTGGAGCAAGTAATGGGAGCTCATTTTATGGCACATCCCCATGGCTATGGTTTCTAATGATTTCTGCCAGCTTCCCACAAAGTCAATGGGGAAGCCAGTAGAAATTTGAAAATCACTTCCATTCCCACTGCTTTTTTGCCTATCTGTGGTCATTCTGTTTATCTGTTTAGTAAGTAAATATTGATTTATTATTGAAGTTACTTTGCCACTAAAATTATTTCTCTATTTATGATGTGTACTGTTCATAAATAATTACAGGACTGTCCAGCATTTGGGTTAAAGATATGTGGCCATGGCCTATGGGGCCTGACTTTTGGTTTGTCCTGCATTTTAGGGCACAAATGAAGGAGTAATCTCGTAAAGATATTGGACCTAAACTATTTAGAGATAATGAAAACCCTGTTTAATATTAGATTGGTGTTGTGGAAATAAATTTTGGAAGCTTGGAATATTGGAGAAGAAACTAAAAACATTTTTCTGATTCTAGCCTATTAGATCCTGGTAGTGGTGATGATTAGCACTTAACTCCTGTCGGGGTTATTTTTCCTTATTCTTCCCCAACACTATTATTATTATTATTTTTCCATGGAATAATACAGAATGATTCAATTTTTAAAACTGGTGAAAAAGTTACATTGGATGCAAGGTAAGGAAGGCTTTTTATTCCATGCTCATTGTCAGGAACTGGAGAAAAGAGAAGAAAGTTTCTTGGTTTGAATTGGCTCATTTGATCAATACATTTTCTTCACAAAATCATTCCCTGGATTGGGGAGGCAATTCTGGAAAGTAATTTGTCCTATGCTTTTGATACTTTCTAGATCGGGGGTGTCAAACTCAATTTCATTGAGGGCCGCATCAGCATTATGGTTGCCCTCAAAGGGCTAGTTGCTGTCCCCTTCTCTCCTTCAGGTTTGCCCCACAAAAGTATCTCCTATTCTATCCCTTTCTCTCCCTCAGGCTTGCCCAACCAATATGTCTCCTCTCCTCCCTATTGCCTTCTCTCCCCCCTTGCTCGTCCTTCATCCCACCAAAACCCCTCGTTTTATATCCTCTTCTCCTCCATGCGTTCACTCACTGCCTGGCTGGCCTTTTCACGCAGTGCTTATCAGCTGGAGCTGTATGCGCTGATTCTGGGATCCCCACCAAGCCCTGGCAGCCCCACAGCTCCAGGTGACTCTTCCCCAAAGACTGCAATGGCTGCTGGCCACACTCGAGGCTGCTGGAAGCCCCTATCATCTGGAGCCACATGCACCAATCCCGGGGCCTCAGCAGACCCCAGCAATACTGCAGCTCAAGCTGACTCTCCCCCAGGCCTCTCTGGTGCTGCTGCTGCTTCAGCTCACCTCCCCACTACATACTCAATCACCTCCTCCTACTAGTTTGTTTGAGGGCCAGATCTAAACACATCATGGTCAGATCTGGCCCGGGGTCTTTGAGTTTGATATGTCTGTTCTAGATATATAAAACTATAATTGCCCCATTCTTCCAGATCTTTTTAAATTAATCTCACATCATTACCAGCTAAGGCTCAGAAAACCTAATGTAAACCAAGAATGGAATTCTCTATGGTCAAAATAGTTTCTAGAACAGTGTTTCTCAATCTCAGCAACTTTAACATATATGGATTTCAACTCACAAAATATTGGGTGGGAAATTTTGGGAATTGAGATCCATCGATCTTAAAAGCTGCTGAGGTTGAGAAACACTGATCTAGAAAGTGGTTTAGGAGCCTTGCAATTTTATAATCAATTTGTTGACACGTAGAGTGTGGTTTGGAATCATGTAAGTGCTTCATTACTAGAGGCTTTTTTTTTTAATTGAAAATTTTTATTTTTTAACATACAAACATTATAAAAATACAATAAAATTATAAAGTAAAATAAATTCATAAGCAACCACTTTTACCCCCCCTTACCCTCCCACCCACCCCCAACCCCCCTCCCTTCAC
Organism: Crotalus tigris; assembly: GCF_016545835.1. Lineage (NCBI taxonomy): Eukaryota > Metazoa > Chordata > Lepidosauria > Squamata > Viperidae > Crotalus > Crotalus tigris. The sequence goes on along the minus strand of NW_024096554.1, from coordinate 4,705,053 downwards.
TTCCCAGAGCAGAATACAGGGTTAATAATAACAAAATTTATTTAAGAAGAGATTGGACAGCCATTTGTCTGGTATGGTAGAGGATCTCCTGCTTGAGCATGGAGTTGGAAAAGAAGACTCCAAGGTCTCTTTCAGTTCTAATGTTCTGTTACTTATTTAAGTAAGGGAGATACAATAGGTCAGAGTTACCTTTAATGGCTGAGGCCAAAATAAAAACTGAATTTGATTTATATTGAATTAAAAATACATGCAATTAATTCAATGTAGCAAATATGATTATTTCCCATATATTTCATAGGTTTTTCTTTTGACTGTTTTAAACATTTTTTTCTCTATATCTGCAATTACCCCAGCCCAACACTTTCAGGATGTGTAGCTCTGATGTAAATGAAGCTGTCGGGCTTTGCTGTAAGGGATGCAAAAGTGGGGTGGTGCATCAATGTCTGAAATAAAATGCAAGAGACAGGAACCAACTCAGTGGGAGACACCTAAAATCATAGAGTCATAGAATCATCAGGCTAGAAGGGATCTTCTAGTCCAACCTCCTGCCCAAGGCAGGAGCCCTTCTACCATCCCAAACAAATGGCTATCCAATTTTTTCTTGAAAAGCTCCAGCGATGCTAAGATGCTAATTTTCTGATAAGGATGTCTAATTAGGATTTCTCATCTCTGATTCACAGGTGACCATGGATGCATGGGTGGAGGTACAGACAATTTGGAGGAGATCTGGGGAATGTGTGTGTGTGTGTGTGTGTGTGTGTAATATTGAATGCAATGAAAAAGCTGATGGTTTTGTGGGGGAAAAATCACTAGGTAATAATTTATAAAGCTGTTGAAAGTAATTGCTTCAACAAATGATTGCAGTGCAGTTCCCTCAGTTATATTCTTGGGGAAGCAGTCTTCCTCCATGAGGGCCCTTTATACCCCAGGCATATCTTCACCAACATATTGTTTGGAGAACAGACCAAAACTGTCCCACAAAATTGCCCAGGTCAGCTTAGTTTCCAAAAAGAGAAACTAATATACACAATACAAATATTTGACTGCTATTTGTTTGTGTGTGTGTGTACTTACTAGCAATAATATACTGCCTTTTTTCCACATGTGTTTTCAAGATGCTTAACAATTCATTAAACAATCTCAATAATCATTAGTACCCATACATATTAAATATATATTCTGAAACAAAGATTTAACCTTAAGGAACGGAAATTATATACTGGTATTACAGCTTGGAATCATTTTTCTTTCCCAAACACTCAAATTTCTAGAGGAAGCAGCCTGCTCCTTTCCAGACTTTGTTTTTTAATGATAGTAGGGAGGTAGGATTAAAGTTTTGAATGTGATGACTGCAGAGGTAATAATGAGGTATATGCAAATGCTTTAAGTACCGTTATGAATTAAGCACTGTAGAAAGAGTGCTTGAGAAGCCTAATACCCCATGTATGTTTGAGTATACAGCCATGCGTTCTCCACTGCCTCTTCCCCTTTCCCCTTTTCTCAACTGGATGTCAGAGAGCTGGTTTCCATGGCTACCAAATGGAGTCCATGTGCTGAATTATTAAACCAGGCCTGCTCTTTGGAGCCATTGCCACTGGTAACAAACTCAAGTTAGGCAGTGCAGCTTGTAGAGTAAAAGCTTTTGCCAAACTGCTGGGAAACAGTTGCTCTCTCTTAAACTGTTTCAAACAGTTTGAGAGAGAGCAACTGTTTCCCAGCAGTTTGAAGAAAAATGTGGATGTGCCAGTACCATGGCAGCCTTTTCAACTGGGGTTGCCAAATGACTCATGTTATATTGGAGAGCATAAAGTAATGAAGATTGCATTTTAAAAATGGCTACATTCCAAATCAGCCTTCCACACAGAAACTTTCCAGGAATGTTAAAGGTGTAATTTCTAGGATTCCCCAATTGACAAGCTAGCTGGGGAATGGTGGGAATTGCAATTTCAATGCATCTGGAATGTGCTGGATTGGCTAAGGCTGCCCCAGATTAATAGATTTCAATCTATTTAGATTAGATCTGCTTGAACACATATAACTCTTTCCCCTTACATCTATGTAGTGATGACGTCAATAATATGAGTTCTCTTGGGTTACAAGTAGGGCGTTCCATCTTGACCTGACAACTGATGCTCTAAAACAGCTTTGCTCACTTGGCATCACTAGATGTAATGGATTCCAGCTCACACATTTTTGGGGTCCCCGAATGATGAGACCTTCAGGGAGAAGGTTTCAGGCTAGGGAAAGCTTCTCTAGATTATGCTTGGCACATACATATTCTGCCAGACTCAGTTCTGATTCTGAGAATCAGGTGGGTGAGACATTACCTGTGGATTCTAAACTGTTTGAATCCAAAACACATAATAGTTATTGAAACATAATAGTCATTAAAATTAAATCTAAACCTGAAAGATTCTGCTGCATAATTGAACTCTGCTAACAAGACATCTCATCTTAGTTTGTAATTACAGGTAGTTCTCGACTACAACCATACTTTTAGTGACCATTTGAGGTTACAACAGCACTGAAAAAAGTGACTTACAGCCAGTCTTTGCGGCATCCCCATGGTCACCTGATCAGAATTTGGGCGCTTGGAAACCAGCATGTATTTACAATGATAGCAGCATCCCAGGGTCATGTGATCACCATTCACAACCTTCCCAGCTGGCTTCAGACAAGGAACATTAATGGGAGAAACTGGATTCATTTAATGACTGCATGCAGTTCTAGTCCCAGTTGTGATCATAAGTTGAGAATCATTTATGCAAAACCACAGTTTTACACATATAAATAAAATAAATCTGAAGAGAAAGACAGTTGTAATTTATTGTTAATGAATTTAATATTATTGGTTGGCAAAGGATTGTTTTTAAGCTGTTTGCATGACATGGTGCTTTTGCATAAGTCTCATAATGATCCTGTTTGCTTGTCTAGGCACATTGCCGCTTTAAATGCAGCTTTAGTTATGTTTGAGGTGAAAAATTGGTAACTCAGTCCACTTTTACTTTAAATGAAGTATTGACTAGTACACATTCAATGAAATGACAGGACACAGAGAAAATTTGTTAGGTTTTCATTAAATCACATCTGAAAATGGATTGTGGGAATAGACAGCAAGCATTCAGACTATTAGTTAATGGATTGTATCCTATTTCTGAAAATAAAATCCATTTCATTTCATTTCCCCTCTCCTTACCACTTTCTACAGAGGGACGATCGAGAGCATTCTGTCATACAGCATCACAGTCTGGTTTGGAAGCATCACTGCTTCCGATAGGAAGGCAGTGCAGAGAGTGGTGAGGATGGCTGAAAAGATTATTGGCAGTTTGCTCCCTTCCATCCAGGACATAGCATATAAACGTTGCTTGAGCAGGGTCCGCAAGATTGTCCGGGACACTACACATCCTCTTCATGACCTGTTTTCTTTGTTACCTTCTGGTAAGAGGCTTTGTGGTATCTGAAGCAGAACATCCAGATTCAATCACAGTTTTGTTCCATACAGTATTAACCTTGTGAACATTAAAGCTTCCTCCTTCCACTATGTATTCAAGATGGACAGTGATTAATATTTATATGTTACTTATATGTAAGGGTGTAGATCTAGACATATGTTGTATATAGTGTGTTTAAATGTGTGTTATGTATGTGTACACTTTGAGAGCAAGAAACTAAATTTAATTTTTAATGTGTGCCATTGTGCCCACAGTAAAAAATGACAATAAAGGTTGTCTGTCTATCTATCATCTTCTTTCTTTCTTTCTTTCTTTCTTTCTTTCTTTCTTTCTTTCTTTCTTTCTTTCCTTCCTTCCTTCCTTCCTTCCTTCCTTCCTTCCTTCCTTCCTTCCTTCCTTCCTTCTTTCTTTCTTTCTTTCTTTCTTTCTTTCTTTCTTTCTTTCTTTCTTTCTTTCTTTCTATCATTTATAATTTAGATCTGTTTCCATCCTTAGAGACAAAGCACAGTTTGGTTTTGGTACAAAACAGGTATAGAAAGCAACAGTTTTTATATTAACAAAACATGAGATAATTTGAGATAATAAACTTAATTTCAGAGCAAGTGTCAACAGAAGCCAGCTCTTTATCTATTAGCTTGAAGGCTAACCCTTTAGAAAATAAAGTCCAAAGTGATATAAAATTAACTCCCTCTCGAAGAGCAGACCTTGTTATCAAAAAGCTAAATTTAGCATTCTTGAAAACAAACTAGCCACATTCATTCTAATAAGAATTCCAAAATTAGAGCAATCTTTTCTAAGCCAACCTAAAGACCTTAAAAAAATTGTGTGTAAACTTTTGAGATTTACAGATTTTTTTTATTCAGAAACAAAGCAAAAAGTGGAGAGAGAAAAGGTGGCTAGAATTGAAACCATGAGTATTTAAAGTCTTAAAATGGAAAATAAGAATGAGGTATATTTGACTTTGCTGTCATGTTTTAAAGTTTTCTTTCTTTCTGTGTGTCTCTGTGTCCCTGGGAGTGTGGTGGCACATCTGTTATACAGTGGGCACATGTGCTGATTGCCCTCACATAAGCTCTGCACATATATATGAAGGCATTTTTAAAAAACTGGATTAAATCCTCAGTGCTCTCTGCTTCATCGGTGACTAAATACTGGTCAGCTTGTTCCTGGAATTTTTCTTACTTCTTGGGGAAGTAAAATAACATGATTCTGTCTTAATATGTATTTTGGAATGTCCTCTGTCTTTCTAAGAGGAGAAAAAAAAATCTATCGGGTAAGATAGGCTATATTCAGGTTAGAGAAGCATCAATTATTATTATCGCCCAAATAGCAAAATAACAATATCATGACTAGTGTTCATGAACTTGTGTTACATTAGCATATTTTAGTATTTTCCATCACTGTCTGTATTGTTAACTTTTGAGAAATTTTATCAGTAAAATGAGAAAAATATTTGCAAATCATAAATAACCTTGAAAATATTTCATTTTAGGCATTTTAGCTATTAGCTATATACGAGGCATTTCCTATCCCCAACTTTCTAGATATGTTGCGATTGCAACATAATGGGAATTTGGGATCTATTGTTTCAATATATATAGTGGGCATTAGATGAGGAAAGGCTGTGCTATGGACTGCTGTGGGTATGTGAACTTTTAAAATATGATAATTGAGAAATAGAACCAAGTCAGAAGTACTATCATTCACTGTTTCTTTTTTTAAAAAACTAGTTTAGTAACATGAGAAACCTGAAATATGTATTTTTAAGAAGGCAAATCTTAGCCGTGGTACTGTTGTAAGAGAAGAAAGGATTCTAATTGTACAGTCTGACTCATGCTGCCATGTACATGGTTCTTAGGTTAGTGCCTTGTGGCTTAGACATTTTCTACGTGGACAAGTTTGGTTTTAAAAACTGTGACTTATAGTGAGGTGTCAACTTGCTTACATTGTAAGACCTACTTCCAGGCATGCATACATAGGACTCTACTATAAATATCTATTTTTTAGACTCACATAGTCACGTAGACTCCTATGCATGCCTGCTTGGTAAGGATGTCTTCTAAGTAAACTATTTAGGTCAGAGGAATGTAGTTTTTGAAAAAAAACGTAAGGACTTTACCAGAGTGACATGTCCTGGGAGTATTTTGTCCCATTTTGTGTGAGGATTACAGGAATTGAAATGAGTGAAATGGGTGCTTTAATCATCTGCAAATTGTACGGTATCAGTTTGAGCTATTAAACCTTCTCAGAAATACCCAGAAACCCCAATGTCTTGAGGAGTCTCTCAAGCCTGTGAAAGCGAAGTTGGTGGGCTATACGCAGTCCCTAGGGCACATTTTTTTACACCTCGCCTAGAATTCATCAAAATGATAATAAGATATTAATAATAGAGTGCAGGGATAGAGGTAGAACCCCTGAACCCCCTCTGGATTTGTTTCTAGAGGGGGTGAAAGGAGTGTTCCCTCGGAGCTCCTGCTGATCTCCGCCTCCCAGCTGTTTTTGCTTCCTAGGAAGCAAAAGAAACCGCCGCTTCTATCTCCGTGTTTATAGCATTCTGGTGAGTAATTTTTAAACGGACGGAGCAGTTTAAAGGATTTTTTGTTATAATTTAGGTGTTTATTTTTTTTATTTTTTGATTTCTACTATTATTCCTCCTTTTTTTGTTATATTAGTGAAAGGATTTAAGATGGCGCTTTGAAAGTGTCGGAGTTTTTTTTTCCTTTCTCTTTTGTTTTACTTTCCCTTTTTAAGGACTGGTTTTTGCTTTTACTTTTGCTTTTGGCTTAGAATTTTTTCTTTTGAATTGTTTGCTCTTTTATTTTTTATTCTTTGGATTTACTCTGGACTTTCAAGGACTATAGTTTGTCTCTTTTTAAAAATTTTTTTTCTTTTTTTTCCCTCCTCCCTTCCTGGCTGGAGGGGAAAGGGAAGTGACAATTGTGCTTTTTAAAATGGCTTCAAAGAGGCAGCAGCCTTCCTCAATACCCAAGGTTATTTCTTCTCCTATAACTTCCACTGCACAGCTACAACAACAATCTAAACATGTACCACCGGCTCAGCCACCACCCTCCCCTCCTCTATCTGGACTTTCAGCACAAGAGGTTAGAGGCATAATGGGAGAGATTGTAGTTCAAATGAGAGAGGAAATGAATCAATTTGTCTCACAGATTAAATCAGAAATTAAATCTGATCTCAAAGAAGAGATAACGGGGATAAAGACTAAATTGCAAGAAAACAATAATGAATTACGACAAGATATACTGGCAGCTGTTTCAGGTTTGGCTACTGTGGTGGTTAAGCTCGATGCAAGGCTTGAGGAAGTGGAAGACAAAGTTGACTCTTTGGATGACAAAATTCAAGATGTGGAAAGGAAGGTGGACTCCTCACAAGAAGATATTTTGATGTTTCAGTACAGACAAATGGAGTATGCCCTGAGGATCAGAGGCCTCAAGGAAGATGTGAATCAAGATCTGGTGGAGGTGGTCCTTACTGATCTGGCGCTGGCCTTGGATATGGATAAAGGAGAATTACAGAGAGAAGTGGAAAAAATTTATAGGCTCAACTCCTGGATTGCTAAGCAGAAGAACTTGCCTAGAGATGTGGTGATTTATTTTACAAAGAAGTCCCTGCGGAATGAGATTATACAAGCTTTTTACAATAAAAGATTTCAGATTGCTGCCCAAGATGTCATCATTCTAAAGGAAATCCATCCAAAATTTTAAGAAGCAGGAAAGACTTTGCTTTTTTAACCAATGAGCTTAAAGCTAGATCGATGCCATTTAGATGGGAAATTCCGATGGGTATTGTTTTGAGCCATGCTGGGACACGCTACAGATTGAACACAGTTGACAAAGCTAGAGACTTTTATACTTCGGTCCTGGGTGCAGGCTCAACCTCATCTGGTCAGAAATCTCTGAGTGGCAAGGAAGTTGAGCAGCAATCTGAGGCATTAGATTTGGTTTCCGCTGGGATGATAGAAGCTGTAAAGCAACGCCAGACGGAGGTTAAAGAGCAGAGGATGACCCGTGCAGCCTATAAGCGTAAAGAGAAGGAGCAACGTAAAAATGAGCCTAAAGAGAGTTCTCCTGGAAGTGCATCACCGCCGGTGGGAGGAGCAAGACCCAAGAGTTATGCAACACACGCAGCTCTTTCAGAGTTTGATGGTGTCTTCTCCAGGCTGCGTGCCAAGGGAGATGGCAAAGTTTTTGACCTGGAATGTTAATGGATTGAATTCTCCTCAGAAACGCAAAAAAATCTTTTATTATTTGAAGCAACATACTAATGATGTTATTTGCTTACAGGAAACTCATATTTTACTTAAAGATCAGAAATATTTAGTTAATGCTCGTTTGGGATCTCATTTTATATCTTCTGCTCCTGGGAAGAAAGGGGGAGTTGTTATATATGTTAAACAAAACCTACCAGCTTGTCTGGTAGAATCAGATCCCCAGGGGAGATATGTGATGATTGAACTTGGTATTTATGGTAAGAAAATACTTATAGTTGGACTTTACGCTCCAAATCAACAACAGGAACAATTTTATAAGCAGTTACATCAAAAAATAACATTGCTTGATTATAGATCAGTGGTATTAATGGGTGATTGGAATGGTGTCTTAGATACACAAAGGGACAAGAAAGGTTCCTCTCCTTTTCTTAAACAAGCAAGGCTACCTAAAGCCTTTTTTGATATGAAAGAAGACTGGGAATTAAGGGATTATTGGCGGGAACGTAACCAAGAGGAGAGAGACTTTACTTTTTTTTCTGATAGACACCAATCTTTTTCAAGAATTGACTTTTTCTTGATTACCACGGACTTGTATAATAAAGTAAAGAATGTAAAGATTTTTCCTAGATCACTGACGGATCATAGTCCAGTTTGGATGGAGCTGATTCAAGAGAAAGAGGAAAGAAGATCCTGGAGAGTTAATGAAAATTTGTTTAGACAAGAGAAGAATGTTCAAAAATTAAAGGAGTGTTTAAAGGACTATTTTGCTTTGAATATGTACAAGGGGACTTCAATGTCAATGGTATGGGATGCAGGTAAAGCATTTATGCGCGGTGTTTTGATAAAAATGAATAATTTTTATAAGCGAAATCAGATTCAGAAACGTAGAGAACTTGAAGATGAAATTAAATTAAAAGAAAGGGCTTTGATTCTAAATCCTTCTGATGAAAGTACTAAAGAATCTGTAAAGTTATTAAGGTCACAATTTAATATGTTGATAGCAGATCAAGCTGCAACCAACTTATTATTTATGAAACAAAATACATTTTGTAATGCTAATAAGCCGGGGAGATGGTTGGCTTATCAATTAAGAAAGAAACAGAGACAGAGAATAATAGAGAAAATAAATTACAAGGGTAAACTAGTTTCTCAGAAGGAATTAATTAAAAAATCTTTTTTGGATTATTATCAAAACTTATATAAATCTACTAATGTACAATTGTTAGATATAAATAAATATTTAGCTGAGGCAAGTTTTCCTAAACTGACTGAGGATCAGAAATATGAAATTAATGGCTTAATTACTAAGGAGGAAATTGCCTCAGCAATTCAACAATTGAAATTAGGGAAAGCACCGGGTACGGATGGGTTAACAGCTGTTTATTATAAAGCTTTAATGGAGGAGATGATCCAACCATTAAATGATCTTTTTAATGGTATCTTACAGGGTTTAGAGATTCCTCCTTCATGGCGTAGTGCCTTTATATCATTGATTCCAAAGGAGGATCAAGATCTTACTTTACCAAAAAATTATAGGCCTATATCTCTTTTAAACGTGGATTATAAGATATTTGTAAAAATTTTGGTAAATAGGCTTATGAGGGTGGTGCATCATCTTGTGCATAAAGATCAATCAGGGTTTATAACAGGAAGGTATATGAAAAACAATGTTAGACAAATTATTAATCTATTAGAATACTTAGATAAGAACAACCAAGTTCCTGCAGGGCTCATATTTTTAGATGCTGAAAAAGCATTTGACCAATTGAATTGGCATTTTATGCTAAGAGTAATGGAAGAAATGAATTTTGGTGAAAACATATTACAAGCCCTTAAGGTAATATATCAAAAACAAACAGCACAACTTATTGTTAATGGAGGTCTTTCGGAGGTTTTCACAATAGAGAAAGGTACTAGACAGGGGTGTCCTTTATCGCCATTGTTGTTTGTTTTAACATTGGAAATATTATTGATCAAAATTCGAGAGTCTCAGGAAATTAAAGGAATATATGTTAATAAAAAAGAATATAAGTTAAGAGCTTTTGCGGATGACTTGGTTGTTACTTTGTCGCAACCTGATTATTCTGTAGTAAACTTATTACAGTTGATTCATCATTATGGCTTGGTCTCGGGTTTTAAGATTAATGTAAATAAGACCAAAATTTTACCTAAAAATATGTCTAGTCAGGAGAAGCAGATTTTGACTAACCTGACGGGTTTTGAGATTGTTAATAAGGTAAAATATTTGGGGGTGATGTTGTCTGTTTCTAATGTAAAATTATTTAAAAATAATTATGAAAGGTTGTGGGTCAGGGTACAGAAGGACTTGAAGAACTGGGAAAAGTTGCAATTATCCCTCATGGGAAGAATTGCAGTGATAAAAATGAATATTTTACCCAAGTTTCTTTTTCTGTTTCAAATGTTACCAATTTTGAAAAATGAGATTAATTTAAATGAGTGGCAGAAGGGTCTTAATAAATTTATCTGGGCAGGGAAAAAGCCAAGGGTTAAGTTTAAAATTATGCAAGACTTCCGTGAGAGGGGTGGACTTAAGGTACCAAATTTGAAATTATATTATGATGCGGTGGTTTTAACACTAATCAGTGATTGGGTAAATTTGACAAATTCTGAGATACTTTATCTAGAGGGATGGGATTTACTTTATGGGTGGCATGCCTATTTAATATTCAATAAAAAAATGGATTGGGCTTTTAAATCTCATATCTTAAGAATTTCTTTACTTAGGATTTGGAGAAAATATTATAAAAGTGATTTCAAAGTACCATTATGGGCTATACCTTGGCATGCGATAGAAGCAATAAAAAGAGGGGTTAAAATGGATATGGTGCCTTACAGACAGTTACTTAAATGGGATGGACAAAACTGGCAATTAAAATCACGGGAAGAGTTAGCACAAGAAAACTTTATTTATTCTTGGTTCCAATATAGGCAATTATTAGACAGATGGAAGATGGATTGTAAGGTGGGTTTTCTTAGAGAAGATGAAAATCTTATCAAGCAAGTGAAGGACTCAAGACAAACCCACATTAAGAGAGTTTATGCGGTTTTAGTTGAATTGGATTCAGAAACGGAACTAATTAAAGATTGTATGATAAGATGGGCGCAGAATTTTGGTGAGCCAGTCTCATTGGACACCTGGGAAAATATTTGGGTGAGAAATGTCAAATTTACACAAGCACAGAACTTAAGGGAGAATTTTTATAAAATGTTTTATAGATGGCACCTTGATCCACAAAAAATGTCTTATATGTACCCTGACGTGCAACCCAAATGTTGGAGATGTGGTTATAAGGAGGCTTCCTATTATCATATTTGGTGGTCATGCAGAGAGATAAAAGCATTTTGGATCAAAATATGGTGGAATATCCAGAGAATTTTTAGAAGGAGGGTAAAATTTACTCCGCAATTATTTTTGTTAGGTATTGTTACAGATTGTGATACAAAAGAGGTTGTTTTGATGTTAAATTTGATTACAGCCGCTAGGCTGTTAGTAGGACAATACTGGAAGAAGGAATCTTTGCCTACATTGCAGGAATGGTTTCTTAAAGTAGCTTATCTGGCGGAAATGGCAAAGATTTCGGCTTTCTTAAAGCAACAAACGCAAGAGAAGTTTCTTGCTGTTTGGGATAAATGGATAAAATTTATACAATTTAGATTGGGTATACAAAAATATTATATAGTTTTTTCATAAGTTTTATTTTCATATATATTATAGATAATCTTTTTATATATATAAATATAAAGTTCTTAATTTAATTTTTATTTTTACTTCTTAAGCCTATATTCTGCTCTGGGAAGCTCAGGGGGGGGGGAAGGGAGGGGGGGGTTTTGGGAGGGGTGGGGTTTTTTTTTTCTTTTTTTTATATATATGTATTGTTTAGTTTTATTTTTTTTTGTATATGTTGTCTCTTGTTTTGTATTCTTTTTTCTTTTTTGTAAAATTTATAAAACTTTTAATAATAATAAAAAAAAGATATTAATAATAAATAAATAGCTTAAGTGCAGTAGGAGCTCACGTGGTTAAGACACTGGTTGGAGGTTAGCAAGCCCATGTTTGAGCCCCAGGTACTGCTGTGTGGCGAGATGAGTTCCCGACATTTACTCCAGCTCCTTGAGGGGAACACGAAAGAGCCCTCATGGGTGTCCCCCCGGCAATGGTGATGTCACCGGCTAAACCTTTCTATCTTAAACATAAATGGGTGCGCAGGTCCAGGGAGCTTGTGTGTTTTACATTTTTAAAAAATGGTGTGTGTGTATCTCTCTCTCTCTCTCTCTCTCTCTCTCTCTCTCTCTCTCTCTCTCTCTGTGTGTGTGTGTGTGTGTGTGTGTGTGTAGTCAGTTAGCTTAAACAATGGCTTACACACCATTTTTCTTTTGCTAGCAATTGAAAATGGACTTGGAGATTAGCTATTGAATTATCAGGAGCAGCATTTTGAAGAGAATCTGAAGGCAACAAAAAAGGGAGTTTATGGCCAACCCTCAGTGATTTTTTTCTATTATGCTCTCTTGTTCCTTCTTTGGCAAAAAGATGGTAGACTCAACAGAATGCTTTCCATTGAGCTCAAGATCCAGGGGTGGTGCAAGAAGAATGCTTCTCGTAAATACAGACACAGAGTAAAGCACACAACAAATATGGATTTTTTTTGGATGGAGGATACTCTTGACTTTCTAAATATGGAGAGATTTTCTTCCCTATATTAGTCTGTCAGCCTCTTCCACTTGTTTTGAATTAAAGGACATAAAAATTGTTAAGAGCTGCCAAAGCTGGTGACCTACCTCACACCATGAGAGTTTAAGTGACTGTAATGAACACAATTTTCTGAACAGTTTGTGTTTGTTTAAGTGGGGTGTTTCCAGATAGAAGGCTCCATTATGTTTCTAACATAAGCCACGCATGGCATTACAACTTGACAAAGCATCTAGGGAATGCCTGGCTGACCAGTGTATTAGTCCTGATATAATCTTTCCAGAATAATTTCATTTAGTGATATTTTTCCATGTTTTAAGAGAATGTCTACACACAAACTCATCATTGTTGTTAGTTGTGAAGTCATGTCCGACCCACTGCAACCCCGTGGACAATGTTCCTCCAGGACCTCTTGTCCTCTACCATCTTCTGAAGTCCATTTAAGCTCATGCCTACTGCTTCAGGGACTCCATCCATCATACTATTCCCTTTTAGGGTAAGCAACATTATGCAAAGGCAGGGGAGTGAGAAAGAATGAGTAAAATAAATGAATGTAGAAATTCAAGCAAAGAAAAAGAAACAGTTAGTTTGACCTCTCTGCATACCTTTCTATATTTTCCAACTATTCTTTCTTCTGCCGTGTCCATTCGGTGGTTCATATATTGCTTTTAGTTCTTAAATGTCTGATCGTCATCTTGTCATCTCTTAGTGACTACATAGATAGATTTTTCTCTGTGGCAGTGTGTTCCCACCTGGTCCTTCAGGTCTTCCAACTGCAGCTGTAATTGAGTCCATCTGCCTTGTTCCTAGTTGTCCTCTTCTCTTTTCTTCCATCTTTCTAGCATTATAGCCTTCTCCAGAAGGCTAGCCTTTGCATAAGGTATCCAAATTACAGGATAATTTAGGCCTGGTCATTTATGCTTTGAATGAGAACTCTAGTTAATTTATTTGATGACATTTTCTTTGTTTCTTAGATATACATCAATCTTAGGAGTGTCACAGAACCATCTTAAACTTGTAATCCTCTCTTATCTTTGTGAGGTTTTCATCATCTCTATCCAGCCGTGACTTGCTGTGCCTCCCTTCCTCTTGATCCATTCAATCTTACTTCCTTCATAGATCTGTTTTGTGAGTCAATTCTTGCAGTATAACCTAACCATTCTTAATGTACTTTTTTAAACTATTCAACCAGTGATCTATCATAATTGCAGTTTAACATAACTGTTGTGATTGGTGGTTACTTTAATCTTTAATTATATTTTTAATGCATGCTTATCCATGCTAAGAAAAAGATAAGTTTTCACTTCCGGTGGTTCCAGCGATGACGAATGGCGGCGTTTTACAAAGCCGCCCGTTCCTGGTGCGTGTAAAAGCCGTGGGACTTTGACAATCAGCTGTCCCGCAGCTTGAATCTCCTCCCTGGGAAAAAGGGAGGAGGAGAGCTCTCAGGTAGAGGTAAGAGCTCCCCTGGATCCCTGTTATTTTGGGGATCGGAGGGTAGAGCTCCCTCGGAGCCTGAGCAACTCCGCGTTCCAGGGAGACTTCATTCCGAAGCTTTTGGGATGAAGCAAGTTGCCGCTTCCACATCTGCTTTTTTTTTCCAGCTGCTTGTGAGTATTTGAAAGCAGACGGAGCAGACCAGGAGAGACTGTGCTCAAGTGTGATGGTGCCTTTAACTTCAGCAAGTTTCCTCTTCCTTTTCTTTTGTTCACTTTCCCTTTAGAAGAAAGGGAAAGTGAAAACTAAAATGGCGATCGTCTTTCTTGCCTGATTTGCATTACAGAGTAAAACCTGGATACAGATTAACTCTTTAAATACAGAAGTAAGAATTTGGCTTTTATTCTTTCCTCTTTTTTTCTCTATTTTTTTTCTCTTTTTTTTAAGAATACTTAAAAGAACTGTGCCCTTTTTTTTTCAATAAGAATCTTTCTTCTTGGAACTTAAGAAAATGGCTTCAAAACGTCTGCCTCCCGCCCCTAAGGTTCCTATTTCTTCTCCAATGCCTCAGCCTGCATCTCAGAAACCAAAATCACCTCCACCTTCTCCTCCTCCTCCTGCAATTTCTCTTAATGATTTACAAGATGCTTTAAAACAGCATGCCTTGGATATTAAGGAGGAGGTAAAAGATCTTATAATTGCAGAGAGGGCTAATACAGAAGAATTATTGGAGAAAAAGAATAAACAAGTAAGAGACCATATCCTTCTGGCCTTTCAGGGCTTAGCCCTGCACATAGAAAGGATTGATGACCAGATGGAAAAGATTACTGAAAATGCATCAAGGATGGAATTTAGAATGCAGGAGGTAGAGAACAAGATAGAAATTACACAGGATGAACAAATCATTTCACAATATAGAGAGATGGAACACGCATTGCGTATCAGAGGCCTGAGGGATAACCCTCAGGAAGACTTAAAGATGCTTATTGTGAAAGATATTGCTCCTAATATTGGCTGGCGGCCTGAAATAATTGAGAATGAGATAGAAAAAATTTTTAGAGTTAATTCACGGGTTGCTAGACAGAGAAATCTATCAAGAGATGTGGTTATTTATTTTTCTAGAAGATCTATCCATAATGAAATTATACAGGCCTTCTACAAACAAAAGTTTCAAATTGCTGATCAAGACGTGATAATTTTAAAAGAGATACCTCCAAAAATTTTAAGAGCCAGAAAAGATTTTACTTTCTTGTCTGATGAGTTGAAACATCGTCAAATTCAGTTCAGATGGGAGATTCCAAGAGGAATAATAGTAAATTATGAAGGGATACGTCAGAAATTAACTACTGTTTCCAAAGCAAGAGATTTTTATCAGTCTATCTTAAAAGCAAGATTGTCACCACCTCCACAAATAAGGATGACGGAAGAGTCTCTTATGGCAGGAGCCTCATCAATGATGGTTATGGAACAAGCTGCACCGAATTCTGACATAAAAGAGCAAAGGATGACACGAGCTTTTTGGACGCTGAAAAAGCTTTTGATCAATTGGACTGGCAATTTTTATTTTCTTTGGTAGAGAAAATGAATTTTGGGGACAATTTTTTACATGCACTTAAAGCTATATATCAGCAGCAATTGTCATTGTTGGGGAGAATTTCAGCTGTAAAAATGAATGTTCTACCAAAGTTTCTTTTTTTGTTTCAGATGATACCTATTCTTAAAAAAGAGGCAAATTTGGAGGAATGGCAAAAGGGTATCAATAATTTTATATGGGCCGGGAAGAAACCAAGGGTTAAATTTAAGATATTACAGGATGCTCGAGAAAGAGGGGGACTTAAGGCACCTAATTTGAAATTATATTATGATGCAGCCGCCCTAACTTGGTTAAGTGATTGGCTTAACTTAACAAATATGGATATTCTCTTTTTGGAAGGTTGGGATTTAATATACGGTTGGCATGCATATTTAATTTTTAATAAGAAAGTTGATCGGACTTTTAAATCACATATTTTGAGGAATGCCTTACTTCGTGTTTGGAAGAAGTATTATTATAGATTAAATTATAAAATACCTATCTGGGGGATTCCCAGACATGCAATTGAGGGAACCTCTAAGGGGACAAATTTTGATAAAATTTCATATAAAGAATTGTTAATTTGTTCTGGTTCGAATTGGCATTTGAAATCCCTAGATGTATTAAGGCAGCAAAATATTCTACAGTCATGGTTTCAATATTTACAAATAATGGATAGATGGACTGTAGATAAGAAAGAGGGAATAACACTAGAAGATAGACAATTGGTTATTCAGATTAAAAACCAAGGTCCGGCTCATATAAAAAGAATATATAATGTTTTATTAGAGTTAGATTCGGAAACAGAATTGGTTAAAGATTGTATGATTAAATGGGCTCAGAATATACAGGAGCCGATCTCATTGGATTTATGGGAGATAATTTGGATAAGAAATGTTAAATTTACACAAGCTCAAAATTTGAGAGAAAATTTTTATAAAATGTTTTATAGATGGCATTTAGATCCTAAAAAATTATCTTGTATGTATTCCAACATACAGCCCAAATGTTGGAGATGTGGCAATAATGATGCGACATACTTTCATATTTGGTGGAATTGTAAAAAAGTAAAGGCTTTTTGGATTATGATTTGGTGGAACATTCAAAAGATTTTTAGAAAAAAGATAAAGTTTACTCCTCAACTATTTTTACTTGGTATTTTTGTTGACTTAAATGAAAAAGAAACTACTTTGATGTTGAATTTATTAACTGCAGCAAGGTTACTAGTAGGTTTATATTGGAAGAAAGATTCTTTGCCTACTTTAGAAGAATGGATATTTAAAGTATCTAGTCTTGCAGAAATGGCAAAAATTTCTGCTTATTTAAAGGATCATACACAAGAAAGATATATTACTGTATGGGGAAGGTGGATAGATTATATTCAGAAAAAGTATGGAATTAAAAAGTTTTATTTATTTTATGAATGAATATCAAATATTATAGAGAATTGTTTTATAGGTTATGGAGTTAAAGGTTAATTATGATATTTTTTTTCTTTCTCTCTTTTTTTTTCTTTTTTCTTAATTATTATAATTTTCTTTTTTTTTTCTAACCCTGTATTCTGCTCTGGGAAGTGAAGGGAGGGGGGGTGGGGTGGGAGGGAGGGTAAGGGGGGGTTCTCTATTCTAAAATTTTATTGTATTTTTATAAATGATTGTATGTTTTAAAAAATAAAAATTTTCAATTAAAAAAAAAAAGAAAAAGATAAGTTTTTTTTACTATACAGAAAGAAAAAGTTTTAGTATCTTAACCCTACATACATTTATGTAAAATCATGGGAAAAATATTTTTTCCAAGGATAGTCATTAATGTAAGATAGTTAATGGAGGAGCAGCTGGAAACAATTTTCAAATGATTTTTAAAATTAGCATTATAGAGATATAAATCCACACTCTGATAGCCTAGGAGTCTTCTTACTATCAGAGAGAATTTCTCCAGAAAGAAAAAAAATGGAAGAAGGAGAGTTACAAATGAGACTTATCATCTGTACCCCTCCCAAAATGTAATGAATAAAGCAAATGTATGAACTAAAAGCCTGAACGCCATGCAATAAAAGTCTTAAAATTGTCTTTTTAAAGACAATTTCATTTAAGTATTCTTTTGCTAATAATATAGAGTTAATTACAAAATGGCTTTACCTCTTTTTAAATGGTAGATTAAAACAAAATGAAGAATTGATAAAAATAAAAATAATTACATTGGCCCATGATAAGCTTACCGGATCAATATGTCAGTCACTGTCAAAATCACACTCAGGCACAACAGTGACATTAATAATTAGCACCCACATTCTTTTATTTTTTCTTTTCTTTTCTTTCTTTAGAGGACCAAGACTAAGAGGAAATAGAATTGTAAAAATCCTATTGGATAACTACAACAATTATGTGTGGACCTCTTAGAAAATTTAAAGAAACCAATCATATGTATTTAAAATGTTATTTATTTACTTAAAATGTTTAAATAAATTCTTGTCTCAAAGTAATTTGTGATAATTGAAAAACAGAAGAGGAATGCAGTTCATATCATAAATTGATGATATGTCTATTTCAGTGTAACAGTGTCCAGTACCAATGTAATATTATTCACAATTGGACAAAAGAATTTCAGCTTGAAGTATTAATCAGGAAGGAAGCTTGCTAGTTGGTCTGCATTTCTCTATCTGTACTACCTCCGGGGGTTGTTGTAAGAATGAAACGAGTCTTCTGCCTTGAGATAAATAAATAAATTATTCGAATGTGATTATTAATAACTAGGAAAGAAATCCTTTTAGATTAAGTGCTTTTCTTGATTTCCCAAGGCTGTCTTCTCTGTCCTCCCCCGATATCTCTCAAAGAACAGTTTGATGTCATGTCTCTCATTTGCAAATGTTACTCCTAGAGCTCTGTAAAACCAAATCTAGTGGGAGGGGGAAAGTGAATGGAACTAGAACAAAGCGTACATTGCAGGAAAGGAACTGTGCTTTGGAAGAAACAGAGGCTTGGAGACAAGGGCATGTTGGAGAATGGAATAAGTATTTACTCATTGTGGTTTCCTTGACCTCCAAAACTTAAAAAGGCTTATTCTGGCAACTTAAAAAACAGACGCAAATCCTGATGAAAATACTCTTGGTTATTGTAATAATATGGGAATGGTTAAGAAATGTAGCTATGGTAAATGTATAAAATCAAATACCTTTAAGTTGGAAACTGACACTTTCAACACAAAAGATGCTGACTTTCCATGTCTTAGGCTTCCCAGCCCGATGAACTGAGGTATATTCCTGATTTGTGATGGAAACATCCAATTTATGGAGGAAAGATGAAGGCAGCAGAAACTGTGAATAAAACTCAAGAAACATGAGTTCAGACCTGAATCCATCATGGTTTTAATAGGTAACTAAGCAATCCTCAGTTTTCTTTTATCAAAATAATTAAAATATTCTACCTTCAAGGCTAATTGTAAAATAACTTGAGAAAACCCCTCCTCTTCCTCCTCCTTTTTCTCCTCCTCCTCCTCCTCTTTTCCTTGTTCTCCTTCTCCTCTGCTTCTTCCAAAGCATTATATAATGAATCTTTCTTTTTTTCATGATTTCTTCAGTATGGTTAAGTGATTTATTCTGAAGGTAATCAGTTCCATAGCACATATAAGAGATGACAACTGTCTCAAAATCTGCAGGTGAATTTCATAGCTTAGCAAGAGTTTGAATCTAAGTCCAGGACAGATATTATGTTCTAAAAAACTGGCTCTATATTTATTAAAATATAACATCACAGCACAACTTAGGGCCAAAGATAAATACAATTGTTAATGAGGCAATGCTTCCTGTTGCTTATATCCTTTAAATTAAATAGAATGGCACCAGCCCCCAGTGCTCTATCTCAAAGGAAGCCAAATAGTCTCCTAACAGAGAAATAGTTTGAGTCAGTCTTTTAAAAACTCCGAAGGACACAAGGGAAATCCTTCAACTGTATCCTGCTGTCCCAAAGGCACTTTGAGCTTGCTGAAGCTTCCCTCCTTCACAAGACAGTCTTTATTTTGTTTTCCTGGATGTTGATTAAAACTATGCTTATGTACATTGTTGTCATTCTTTAGGTTTTTACTTCTTCCAGTAGGGTTAGAAAAATCGAAAGTGGGTGCATGCATACCTGGGACTTAATATGTAATCAAGCATTTTCACATGGACCACAGGGGGCTATATTATAGTGCAGTGAGCCATCTCTTTTGTTTCAGCTGGTGAGGCTTAGTCAATTTCTTCTTCTGTTTTTATTCTATTATAAACTAAATGAAGCTAACATGTCTAGTTCTCTTTAGACTGGAGATAGGATAAAATTAACAAAGCTTTAATTAACAAGATTCAACAGGTGCAGTAATGATGAAGTTGGTCAATAAGCAATACTTAGAGAGGCAAGTAAAGGTAAGTAGAGTTTAATCGGGGATCAAAACATTAGTGAACAGGTTCCTCCTGCCTTGGAACCAGGTACAACATTACGGCTGACTTTGGGACTCCACAGCAAGCTAACTTCCTATTGGGAAGGGAAGAATTATCATAGCATTTGGAACACATTCAAAGAACTGTTATTGGTGGCCTTTAAAAATCACAATCAGCCTGGTCTCCAGCAGGAGACTGTCTGTTGTACAAGTCTCAGCATCATTCAGCATTTCAAAGTTAATCTGAGATTGGATATATTCAGAGATACTCCTAGGTATTTGTGGAAGAGATATGTGAATCACAGGAATATGATGTGCAAATAAGATGTGAGGGCTTTGTAAAAAAAAAAAAAAAGGCTTTAGGAAGCCACACTTAAAAACTTTGTGGTAGTGCGAGTCACTGAATAAGAAGTGACTGTAGGGCTCTGAGGCCATCCAGATAGTTTGGAACTATATTTCTCAACATCTTTGGCCACTAGCTACTTTGGGTTGCAGATTATACACATGGAGAGCCACAGTTCCTGAGTTACCCTACTATCCCAACCTTTTCCAAAGCAGTGCTTAGCTTTCTTCAAAATCTTTTTGCAACTTCCAACCCAAACATAAGTTTAGTGCAAACCCTTCTGTATTTTTGAAGTGTATATTTATTTAGTGTTCCCCTCCACCACATATTTGCCAAAAATGAATTATAGGTCACCCTACTTTTAACAATTCTTTCAGCCTAAACAACCAGGTTTCTTTTTTTCCTACTTTAATAAAATACAATTATGCAGCACTTCCAGCAAAGCTTCAATTTCTGTCCTGCCCAACATCTTCTCCTGAGTCTCTTGTGCCTAAATATTTCTCTTAATACTGGTTATGTGCACTCTCTCTCTCTCTCTCTCTCTCTCTCTCTCTCTCTCTCTCTCTCTCTCTCTCTCT
Organism: Crotalus tigris; assembly: GCF_016545835.1. Taxonomy (NCBI): domain Eukaryota; kingdom Metazoa; phylum Chordata; class Lepidosauria; order Squamata; family Viperidae; genus Crotalus; species Crotalus tigris. Next base: position 4,684,327 of record NW_024096554.1, on the reverse strand, counting down.
CTCTCTCGTCAGAAATTTCTTTTCCACTGTGTAGGCAGGAGACAGATTTTACAGTCTCAATTTTCATCCCTCCATTCTTTCCTTTTGCACCTTCATCTCCTCTTATTCTCTTTCCTAATCCTCTTCTCATTTTCTGTTTTCCCCACCTCTTTTATTCCCCTTTCTCCTCCCTCTTTCAGTCTTCTTTTTTTCTCTCTATTACAAATAATGTCTCTGGAATGATATCACAGCCTAGAGCCAGGAGCCATGCATGTTATTCAAGGTAAGGGCTTATTTTAGCATTTGCTATTTGCAGGGATCGCTGTTCGGGTAGATTGCTGGCTTTTTTAAAGTAGACAATGCCTCTTTCATTTTTTTTTCAGTGCATATTGGTAGAAAGAAAAGAGAAATCCTGGACTCAGTATGATGTTACTACCTGTTGGGGAGCAATGGAAGACTTCGGGGTGGGGGGTGGGTTTCTGTCTTTAGATGGAAAGGGGCTATGTTTTGCTTTTTATCTCATTAAGTGGTCTGAATGTCTGCTGAATTCCATCCCCGCCTCAAAAGCTTTTGTTTTATCATTTCTTTGATGGTAGTGGTAGGAACTCTGGAAATCTATATTGCTTCTGCTACTAATCTTGACAAAGGTGGGTAGAGGAATAGCAGCATGATCACAGATAGGAATGCTGTAGCTCTTTTGTGATTCTTTCTTAGATTTGTCCTGGAACATCTCTATTATATAATGTGAGTAATTCTTTCTCAGTCTGTGTAATGGGTCTCTGCTCTCTACTGCAGATACTTATCCTTAGCATGGTTTTAAAAGAAGTTTTTAAAGAGGAACTTTTCCATGGGTGCTGTACCACTGAGGCTTCAATCTGTTCTGGCTGGAAAAGGTTTTTTTTTTTTTTAAGGTAGCCTTCACACATGTGGGAGATTGCTCAGGTTTTTTTTTAAGGTGGACCCTTTTAAAGTGTGCCATTGTTAACAAATCCGAAATCTCAAAGTGACAGCCAGACAATTAGTTGCTATGATTATGCCTTTCAAAGGACTTTGTGAAATCAACAGAGAATGGTTCTTAACTCCGCTGTTTAATGTCTATTGCAGGAACTTGCCTACTCCTCCCCCAGATTTAGATCGCCTCCTTCATCACATAGTGGTTTAGTTGTTGCTTTCTTCTTGTGTATCTGTCCTCCTCTGTTTTCATTCACAATTTTTGGACTCCCATTCACTGGGATGCTCAGAGTGAGCTTCTCAGTTAATTCACAGCAAATCCCTGCTTTTGAGTTTTGTAGAAAAGATCCCAATATACCTAACTCAAATATTTTCTCCCTTGGGTGTGAATCAATGTTTATATGCTCCCTTCTCTGCTTCCTTAAGGATGGATTTAAGTGCGCCATCCTTTGGGCAGTTGTATGGTGTGATACAGCGATATTCTGTAGTCATAGTAGCACAATCATGAAGTGTTTTATTCAGATTTTGATTTAATTGACTCATTCTGACCTTTCTCAGCTGCAAATTCAAGATTTATTTTCCCTGAACTCTGGTTAGTGAAATCCAGCATTGTCTTGTAAAGTTTTATTACAGTATAAGATATGAATGGTAAATATTCATCAAATTATAAGGGAAAGACATTTGGTATAGCTTAACCTTGTTTCTTTTCAGAGCATGAATGTTTGCTTTTGGTATTTAATGCTATGCCTGCACACAGTGTTTTTAAACAATGAAGCAATTACTGGTACATGTTGCAAACCTAAGGAATTTTCTTAGGTGAAGTTTGATCAGCTGAAGACTATACCTCTTCAAAAAACAAAGACTTTTCTGTGGCAAATTCAGCTTGGCATTGGCAATTTCTTTCCTCCCCATATAAATATCCAGCCTTGTGGAGGGGCACAGGGAAACCAATTGTCTTGCTTTAATATAAAATCTAGAGCTGGCTAACTGTACAGTTGATGCAAGAAGTCCTGCATGCCGAAGTCTTAATTCAATTCAGCACCTGGCATTGCTAGTTGAGAACATTTGCAGATAGCCAGACTGATTCCATTTGAGATCTACTTGGCTTTTCAGAGCAAACAACAATAACTTGGATGAACCTTTCAGATTTGATAACCTGCATAGGTGTTGTCTAAAATTGGTAGGATTTTCAAATACATCTAGAAAGTATCAAATTTGGAGAGCTTAAATGGTCTGAATCAGTATAAGGTAACATTAAATACATTACAGTCTTAAAGAAATGCATTTCTAATCTTATTCCAAGACACTTATTTAGTTCATACACTTTTAAATCACCCTTTTTAGGGAAGGTGTTTCTTGAGCGTTTCCTCTTATTGAATTAATTAGCTTGGCTAATTAATTAGCTTCCCAGATCTTAAAAGTTGTCAAGGCAGAACAGATCCATTATTTCTGCTTGGAAGGTGTAAAAGCTACTGCTTCAAGAGCTACTCCCTGTAACACTTGGTTTTAAAAAAAACTCTTTTGTCCTTATTTATATCAGCAAAATTATATATTTGTATGCATTTCTTAGGAAATAAAGTTGCAAAAGTTGATTATGTATGTCATAGATACTCTCAATAGATACACAGGTCAAAGCAATGCAGAAGTGAATCTGGACATCACCATTTGTGATTAATACAATCATTGCATCCAGTGAATAGTGTAATATAGCTACTTCGGTGAGTTTATTATTGAAGAGATTTTGTTCCTTGAAAAAAAACCAAGGAGCCCATCCTCACGCTATTCCCCAACAGGCTCCTAGACTATATATTTTTTTACCACATATGTAAAAAAAAAGGTTACCTTTTAGAGCAGTGGCCCCCAACCTTTTGGGCACCAGGGACTGGTTTCGTGGAGAGAGGTTTTTCCATGGACGAGAAGGGGCATGTTTTCACGGGCTGCTTGCATCCCACGGATGGGTTTCACTTGTTTACGTGGCCCAGTTTCTGGCATGCCATGGACCGGTGCTGGTCCACAGACCAGGGGTTGGGGACCCCTGTTTTAGAGTATTGCCCTTTTTTCCTGTTCCTTTTGGTTTGTGCAGTCTCGAGGAAGTTTAGGGATACAAGTCTGTGCCAAAGTTGTAGCTTTAGATCAGCTTTCTTCAACTATGCTTACTGAGAACTGTAGTTCAGCATATTTAAATTTCTTTCCGAAATACTATGTTTCAAGGAAAGCATCAGTTTTTCATCTTTTCTTTCAGATGCAGCAGCAGCTGAAATAAATGATGGAAATTTCCCACATTTGCATAATTGAGTTCATTTCTGTGGAATCCAATATTAATTTGAAAATGATTCCCATAATATTTCTAGAGGCTTGTTGTCAAATAGGTTTGGACGGAACAGATACGTTGTCAATTATTCTGACTTTTCTTTGTCAAATTTGGATTTCTTTAGGAAAGAATAGTTCATTTTGAGAGAGAACAGAAAATGTATACTGTACACTGAAAGAGAGTGACAGGATTTTAGCACCATGAAGGAATGCTGACAATTGCTATGGGAAAAAAAAATCTTGATAACTGTATCCCCCATCCACATGGGTCATAACTCTTATGGCCATGGCACAAGTCTTGAATCTTTCTCCCTAACCTCTGATGTATTTAGTGGTTGCTTGGTGTTGGATAGAGGTGTATCTGGATGAACACTGCATGCTGTGACCTTTTCAATTTAGTTTAGGCCAGCTCTTTTCCAACTTCTATTCAAACCACTTATCAGAAAGTCCTTTTTATCCAATATAGGTAAAAAAGTCAATTTAAATATTCCTCATATGGTTGGATAATGTGTTTATGTGTTATTACCCAAAGAAAAAACACTTTAACCCAATTTTTGGTAATTTACCCAGGTTTGGGAAGGCACTGATTTGCCCTTTCAATGATTGCAAAGTCTATCTGCACACAATAGTTTGCTTTACAGTGGAATTAAATGGAGTTCAGGTTTATGAGATGTGGGTTCTATTTTAGTTAAATATTTTCACTCAGTTGTTTCTGCAAATCACTTTTTTTCCCTGCCTTTTGTATCTGAAATTGGAAATGACCAACCTCATTGTTTGGATGAAGGATTTGGGAATGGTAATACAAATATAATGCAAACAGAACAAATTATTTTGTTATTTTTTCGCAACAAATAATAGATTTTGAGTTTTTCTAGGAGGAGGTGGCATAGCAGAATTGTATTCTGTGATTACTTTTAAAATAGCAAACAGACCAATAAACTAGAATTTCATCTTGTTCCAGCAATTCATTTTAAATTGCATTGCATTCATATTCAGGATCTCTTTGTGGCTAAGGCATAATCCATTTTTTCCCCACTTAGACCAAACTCTTAGTTAAGAACTGAAAAAATGCCTTGCAGAGACAGACATATTTTTCTATGTTTGGTATTGTTTGCAAGAATTACAAGACTAACTGATGCTGGATCATCAATCAGAATGACCAGAGGTTGATCTGCACATTGCAATTTGCATTCTGCTTGTCCATAGCCACTTCCAATTACTATGTTTTCCATATTGCCCTATAATTATTCATGAGGATCTCTTTTTATTCTGCACTAGAAAATACTAACCATTTAAAATCAAGTTGCATCTGTCACTTTTGCAGCTAATTGCCTACAGAAACACATGCTTTTTAAAAAAAACCCACAATCCCAGATTAATATGTGCTCCAACTTCTTTGAATTAAAATCCGGAGCAAGATGAAATGAGAGTTTTCTGGTTTTACTCCCAACATAGATGCTGTGGTTCTGTTAGAAGTTCCTCCTTTCCTAGTAACTGATCAGTTGTTTCAGCATGTGCTAGATGGCATCATGCTGTTCAATGGGATGTGAAATTGCAGCCTATAATACAAGAAATGGGCCAACTTGAATAATTATACTTTTTCTTATCAACTTCTCTTATGTCGTGCAGCAGCATTGTCTTAAGAAATGTCTAGTGTTCATCTCCTGCTGAAAACATCTGTATAACTGAATAGTTTCTCTGTTGATGTCTGCCAGAAAGTTTTTACCTGAATTTTATCTCAGACACCAGGGGCAGCCTAAAGTTCAGCTCCATCACACTCCCTGCAGAGGCTATTAAAGCAACTTCTACCCACATTTCTTCTGAAGCAAAGAGCAGTCACTGTCTGAATTGGGAACAATTTTTCACTGGGCCCTGGAGAGAAGGGAAGCAGAGCCCCCAAAATGTAGCAGGACACTGAAAATAGGAAAATTTTAGAGGAAGAGAAAGAAGCCAGAGAGGAAATAGAAACATGGAAGAGAGAAATGGGAATGAGAGGATCTTTGCATTTTGACCGGGAAACACAACTAGCTATTTCTCCACTATTTTTTTTTTTAATGCTACCTTTATTATTTTTATAAATAACTCAAGGTAGCAAACATACCTAATATGCGTTCCCTCTCCTATTTTTCCTACAACAGTCTTGGGAACTGAGTCAGACTAAAAGAGAATGATTGGCCCAAAGTTGCCCAGCCTGCTTTCATGCCTAAGGTGGGACTAAAACTCCCAGTTACTTGGTTTCTACCCTGGTGCCTTAACCATGTGCTGATGATATCTGGCCGTAAGTTAGTACTCCAGACCAATTGGAAGATGTGATGGAAGCCTGGAATTGGTCCCTGAATTGTTACGTGAAGTATTAGTACTGCTTTATAAAGCCTTAGTATGGCCACACTCGGAACACTGCATCTAATTTTGGTCACCACATTACAAAAAAGATGTTGTGACTTTGGAAAAAGTCCAAAGAAGAGCAACTAAGATGATTACAGGCCTGGAGACTAAAACATAAGAAGAACGATTGCAGGAATTGGGTTTGGCTACTCTAGAGAAAAGAAGGACTAGTGGGGACATGATAGTAGTATTCCAATATTTGAGAGATTGCCACAAAGAGGAGATGGTCAGGACAAGAAACAATGTATGGAAATTTGAACAAGGAGAGAAGCAACCTGGAATTAAGGAGAAACTTCCTAACAGTGAGGACAATTAATCAGTGGAACAGCTTGCCATCAGAAGTTGTGGTGCTTCATCCCTGGAGGTTTTAAAGAAGAAAATAGACAGTTACTTGTCTGAAATGGTATAGGGGCTCCTGCTTGAGCAGGGTTGGACTAGAAGACCTCCAAGGTCCTTTCCAGATCTATTCTAATTGATTGAGAACTTATCCTATCCACCACAGTAGTTGCTAAGGTGTGAGTACATCTCAAAGTTTCCTGATTTCTAGCCTGGTGCCTTAACCACTACAGCAGTTGAAGAATAAAGTAACGTATCCAATTTTGGATAGGAAGTTCCTTAGTGCCAGTGCCAGAAGAACTTTGAAAAATGTGTGTGTGTAGGAACAGAAAGAGAAAGGAAGGGGCTTTTTCTCATATTCAATTTCTAAAAGAGAAATAAGAGCCTTTTTCACATCACTTTCTCAATAAATCTATTATGTCCCTTGAAATTAATTTTACTGTGTAATGGAGTTAATTTCAAATAACCCTTCATAGGCCTGCTTAGCTTATGGCTAGAAAAATACATTTCTTGTGAATAGTCAAAGAGCAACAGTAATAAAGGGTGGGTGAGGGTGAATGACTTATTAATTAAATAGGGAGAAATCTAAGTCAGCTTTATAATGTAATTAGTACAATGAGACTTTCAAAAACACATATAAATAGGACTAGGAATGGAACTAAATGAATTAGTTGTCACCCAAGATGTGGCATTGGCCAATTTATTTTTGCACAAATTTTAAGAAAAGCTTTTATAAAACTCTGCATTATTGCATTTAATGTGATTGATTAGTAAAATGTATATTAGCTGAATGATATATGTGGAAAATGCAATATTTACAAGGCACTTTGATTCCACTTCTTCTAAATATGTCCTAAATAAGAACAAACTGAAGTGGAATTATGAAAGAGGTTGAAAATAATGTCAAGATACATACCGCTCATGGATTCAGTGCAGATAGCGTTACTTTATGTAAAAAAAATCGCTGCACAAGAATCCCCTGGCTGCAGCTGTATCCTTAATTAAAGGAGAGGAATTCATCTTGGGTCAGCTTTCTAACACATACTCAGTTCTGGAGTTAGGTGAGCTGGAACTCTGGACTGACCTGACATTTTCTGATATAAAAAAGCATTGAGATCTAAGGGTTCCTATAAAGTATTTTTGTTTTGTTTTGTTTGCTCATCAGAGCAGCTAAAATTTCTAGGAAAAATAAACCATCCTGGGAGTTTTTATTTATTTATTTAATTTATATGGCTACTCGTCTCACAAAACGTGACTCTGGACAGCATATAACAATCAAGTTTTACACACACACACACACACACACACACACACACACACACGCACACATGCACACAGACAAGCAATATAAAGATATAAAATCCAGATTAAAATAAAAACTATAAAAACAAATATACCAACCTTAGGCAAAGGGAGGATAGGAATAAGTACCTAGCAATGGAACTATCTGTGCATATCTCTAGTTCCCTGGGAACCCCAGATCTGATTACATAATCAGGTCTTGAGGGACTTCCAGAATATCAAAAAGATGAAGCTAATCTAATTTTGGGGGAAAGAATGTTTCATAAGGTGGGTACCATGGCAGAGAAAGCATGTTTTCCTGGACTGGACAAATGAAGGTCTGTAAGCTATGGTACATGCAACATGCCTATTCTGCCAAATCTAATTTTATTTATTTAACATATGGCAGCCAGATCTAGTGAGCTAGTGTAACTTGGTTCTTCAGTATGAAGCATACCAGGTTTTGTAAAAATTCAACTGCAGGTCTTTGAAAGGGATATGCTCCTTGCAACTCTTTACTGTTTGTCTGATACTCACTCTCATTTTCCCTTATTCAGTGTTTTGGTGGTGGTGTCTAATACACGCACGTACACACACACACACACACCACAGAGCGAAAATGGATGATGAGGTTGTTACATACAAGGGCAAAGAGTAGGCAGAAGACATTTACACAGGACTTTTTTTCTCATAGAACGCCCAGAATGGAGTTTCGGCACCTTTTTTGTAGGGTAGGCAAGGTGGGTTGTATGATGTGTGTGAGTTCCGGCACCTTTTTTTTTTTTAAAGAAAAAAAAAACACTGCATTTACATATTTGTTATACTTTTACCATGGATAATGTAATGCTATAAAAAAGTAGAAACTAATGAATGCAGGAGCATTAAATAAAAACTAATATAATTGAAAAAAATATTTTCCATAGAGAAAATAATTTAATTATTTAGCATATGATAAGAGAAACAAATGTATATACACAGTCCACATAATTATGAGTAAAACGTCTATGGGGGTATGGCAGAGGCCTCATAACTAGTGTCCAGTTCAGCCATCCAGGCAATGATCACCTCTGGCTTTGCTTCGCGCAGATATTCTTTGGAACCAGAGAATGCATGTTGTGGGCAATCTTGCACAATATGTTTAATAGTTTGCATATCAACACCACAATCACAATAGAGAAAATAAAAGATTGCAATAAAAATCTATATGTTGGTAAAACAGTGAGGAGGGGATGGGAAAGAAGAGGATGGGACATTGGATAAATAAACTGAAGGCTTATTGAAGACATGCAAAAATGTCACCTGAGAACCAAATTGAGAATATATTGGAAAGACAGAAAGAAAGAGCATTTGAAAGTGCCCATCATACCTAAATAGCATGGGGTGTGATAATGATGACATCAAACATTCTATTTTCCTATTTTGTCCCCTCCACCTTGTCAATCTTGCCACTCATCCCAAAAGCTGTGGTTGGAGCAAATAAATCTCAGGGTCTTTCTGATCTGTCAGTCCCTTAATCCATTTTTTTTTTATTGTCCCTCCCTCTTCCTTCTCATTTCCATCCTTATCAAGGCCAAATGGTTTTGAGTTTGTTTCCTCTTTTGGATGCATAACACTGTTTAAGCCACTGAGCTTTATGTCAGAGGGGAAGAATTTTTTACAGTTTTATTGCATTTCAAGTGAATTAAAAATGCATTTAGCCCCCCCCCCCATGATAAAGCAGTCAAGACATTCATTGTAACAAGACTTTTTAGGTTACATTGTTTATGATTTTAGCCAATTTTAATTGAGGTTTAGCTCTTTGCATTGTGTTTGTGTGTCTCTGTGTGTATTAGCTTTGTGACTGTATTAACTGTTTTGAGAGATAGGGATAGAAAAGTTGGGTACAAGTTGAATTAATTTGATAGCATAATAATATATTATACTTAAGTTATATCAATATATTTGTTAAACTGTGATTTGTCAGGAATAATTGTAGACATGATTTAAATATTAAATCAAATGTATTGATAAACAGGGTACAATGAAGCAAGAGACTTTAGATGTGATAGACTTGAAGGGAGGAATAATGCCCTGGATATATATGCATGTCAAGAAGTTGAGGATACTGGGAACACATCCCCCAAAAGTAGATTGATACCACCATCCCCATATATCTGGTTTATCATTTCATAATCAGCACTGCTTTGTGATGAAAAAACTAGAGTCTTGGTCTCAGACAAAATATTGTCTAGAGGCAGGGCATCAGTATCGACCCAATACAGATAGGGCTCTATATTGATATCAAAATGTTGCGATCCCACTTTGTGAGTCAATGAAGCCCACTCACTGAATCAAATGACTCAGATATGTATATGAATCACTCACTCAAAAAGCGACATTGATGACTTTTTAATGTCAGCTCAATATATAATTTTTTTTTAAAAAAATGCATCTATTTCTCTTGAATTGAGACAAATTCAAAAATTGAAAATTAACCCTGTAACTTGAAACTTGGAAGTGGAACATAATTTTTCAAAATTAGTCACGCATAAGGATCAGGATTTTTCCTGGGACTCTGAATTGGATTGGACTGGGATCAGCCTTGCTGCTGAGGTTCATATGCGGAGGTTCAGATCCAAGCTTATAGCATTTGGCAGCCTGGGAGTGTTGGCTGGATGAGACTAGAGTTGCCTGTCAACCTTGGGTGAGAATAAAGTGCGGTGGGGGAGATCTTCCCTGCCAGGCCTGATCATGGTGAGGGTGTTCTTCCTGTGACCTTGGTGAGAATGACTGACTGGGAGTTAGGAATAGGGTGGAGTTATTAGTGAGTGATGAACTTGCTGCCCAGGGTGCTGAATGTATATTCAGCAGAACTGGTAGCCTGGGTGGGTTTTATTGGTTTCCTGATCTAAATGTATCTGGTGGATGGATACCTTAGGCTTGAGGATGTCTGGCCTCTTTTGCTTTGTGCAGTGTGACACCTCTAAATTCAGACCCCTACTGACCCTCCCTCCATTCCACCACACTTATTGAGATAAACTAGACTAGGAAATCAAAGTCATGCAGGCCAATACAACCTTTTATTATAAAGGTGCAGGAACCGTATCTTGCAAGTCTGAATGCATTTTCCTCCTCCCATCCTTTATTTTTGTGAAAATTAGGGAGAGTCTAGTTTGAGTTGTTTCTAAGTCTGAGAACTCATTTCTTTTACTTACCTGTGGTCTTGGTTGAAGCTCTTCTTCCTGTCCCTCCAGGTCTTTCCTTTCCTCCCACTGTAGACAATAGGAGGATGGGAGGAGGAGTTGGATACTGAGGGAGATCATCTGAATGGTAATGGGTGTAAGGACATAATGGCAAAGGAGAAGCAGGTAACAAGCTTCCTGGAATGTGCTTGTGGTTGGGTCCAAATGTGGCTGGTTCTCCTTGCAGGAGGGATGGTTCTGCCAGTTGTGAAGGAGACTGTGGTGTATCTGTCCCACTTACCAGGTAAGATAGAGTTGGTATGCTTTTTTCTCTTTCGGTAGCTTCCTTTCTTTTTCTTTTAGTTCAGTTTATATTACTTTTTACTATGTTTATTAAGAGAGAGAGACAGAGAAAATGTGGGACAGAGACAAAGAAAGGTCTCATTTTGTCACATCATATCACTCAGAACTTTATCCTGAAGAGAGAAATGAACTTGAGTACTAAGTGGAAAACTGACAGGTACTAGGTATCACGACAGCATCTAATGCTAAAAATTAAGTTTCAATCAGAGCAGATGCTTTCCATTCTAGTCTTTTAATCTTTTAACAATTAACAGGCAAATAATATCTTGAGCCACAAAAAGAGTAGCTTTACAAGTCATACTAAACCATAAAGTGATTTGTTTACAAGTATTATGTTATGTGAAGCATTTCAAGTTATAAACCATGGTGTATTTAGCTTAACAGGCCAATCCAACAAAGTGGCTTATCCATTATTTAAAAAAACTGTGCCTTGCATGACATATAAATCTATTCCATCTCATTCAAACAGCTGAATCCAGGAACATCATAATGGATCACTGTGAAGCAATTAGAGATATACTCCTACTGATTATGAACGTTCCCTGTGGCTTATTGTTGTTTGTCCTGCCATCAAGTGATTTATTTAATTTCCACCATCCTGTCTAAAAAAATAAATCATCAAAATCTATCAGTAACTTTAGTTTTAACAACTGTTAATTACTATATCAATTATTTTTCATAGTAATTTTTATTTAAGATTACAACTACAGTAGTAAAAACTAATTCAAACTAAAAAATGACGAAAAAGAAAATAATAGAAGGTGCAAAAAAGAAAGGAAGAAAATAGGAAGAAAAAGAGAAAAAAGTATATAGTGAAAGGAAAAAAAGAGAAATATGTAGAGAAGTGACTTCCCCCTTCATTACAGGTATAAACAATTTTAGTAACTTATCACCTTCTTTTCCATCACCAATCACTTATCTATAAACAAATCCATAAAGCATTATCATTTCAGTCCTGATAACAGCAAAAGTTCATTAAAGATTATCAGAGATATTTTAACCTTGATCAGATAAATAAATTTTATTCTCCTTCCTTTTACTTATAACAACCTTGATCTTTAATCCCTTCAAATAATGTTGTAGAACTCTTCCCCCCCACACTTTTTCTTTATCTTTTCTTACAAAATTCTTCAGTTTAATAAGTAAACTTAGTATAGAAAAATTATTTAGGTCACTCTTTTGCTGTGTTATTTGTATATCTCTTTTAATTATTAAGATATCAGCTGATTTCTTTTGTATATCTAGTATAACACCTTTTTCTGTGTCATTCTTGTAGTGTGTCATTTTTATATCCACTTTCAACTCAGTCTTGATCTTGTCAGGTAGACATTTTTCTTCTTCCATAACATCTTCTAAATACAATATATCTCCGGAGGCAGATATACTTAAAATTAACTACTAGCTCCATTGTTCAAAAAATATCCTTCAATATGTCCAATGTTAAACTAATTTGCTTCATTCTGTAATTGTAAGTTGAATTTGAGTGTTCTTTTTTTTTAACTGTAATCTTTTATTCCCTCTAGTTCCCTCTAGGTCTAATTTTTAAAGTCTTGTCTATACAAAAGCATTTTCCCATGGAAAGAAGTCTTTATAATTAATTCCAAAATCTTATTTATAAAATCAAAGTTTTAATCCATCATTTTATGTTTATTTCCTGCTGTGGTTGTCTGCTCCAGTTTTTGTGGAGCTTTCTTCAGTCTGCCATCCCTCCCCTCCCCCCCCCCCCAAAAGTCCAGTCTTGCTGTCAGGCATGGGAAAACAAGAACACACACATAAATTGTCAAAGCAATTTTTTTATTGCTGTTCACCTAAGTAGACAGAATGTTGTCAAGCTAAAGCACACTCTGCATAACTATCTGATACATGCTGTGAAGAATTAGGGAGGATCCTTTCTGCCCTGCTTCCTGCATAGCACCAATTCAAGGCTCATCCCAAAGATGCTTTTCAAATGCAATTGGACTTCCTTTGTTTTTTTTCTTTGACCCAGATGATTGAGCGAGAATCTCCATAGAACCAAGACTAATGTTTCTCTTTACTCCTCCCTCCCATTACTGAGCCACAGATTCCACCATACTCATTATTTTAAATCAGTGGTGGCGAACCTATGGCACGCATGCCACAGGCGGCACTCAGAGCCCTCTCTGTGGGCACGTGCGCCATCGCCTCAGTCCTGCCTCCCCCACGGCCCCTCACTAGTAGCCCCCCTGGAGGAGAGTCGACCCCCGGTGCAGCCTGAGCAGAGCAGCGCAGCCAAGCACATGGCAGCTGGGACAAGACTCTGCCCTCGTGTGCAGATGATGCTGTTGGGCATGGGCGGAGGGTGTGGCTGCCATGGTGCTGCAGGGCTGCTTGGGCGATCTGCAGCAGGCTGTGGAGGTGGTGGGTGGCCCTGCAGGTGGGAGGAGTGGTGGCAGAAGGGGCGGAGTGGGTGGGCGGAGCAGGAACGAGGCAGGTTTTGGGCACTCGGTCTCTAAAAGGTTCGCCATGACTGCTTTAAGTTATCAGGTATTCATAACTGTGTACAGGACTGTGGTTGCCTAGGATGCATTATGTTCCCTACTTTTATTTATCTTTTACTCTTTTTTTAATTTACTTTGTTTTTTAACCTGATATTAGCTGTCCAGGGCCAGAATGATAAGTTGGGCGGGCCATATACATTGTTTAAATAATCAATCAATCAGTCAAGGTGTAACAGTGGAGGCAAGATGAAAAAGTAGCACTGGTTCCAAATTTTCCAACATCTCTGTATTGACAGAGAAGGCCTGAAGAAGAAGTGTAACATCATGAGATGTAAAATCCTGATTTCACAAGGCTCCTGAAGGTGTGAAAGACTGTTACCATGTTAGATGAATGTTGTCACTGATCCTTTTAGACCATTTCAGCCAGCTTGATGTTGTGACCAAAGTCTGGCTCATGTAAAACAACCAGGTCACTCTGAAGATATGACATAACTTTATTAGCATGTGAACAATAAAACTGGTTGCACAATGGGCTCCCAGAAAAACACTGGCACCTTGTTGGCAGCCCATACAGAACTACAGCTTATGTACTTTTGGCCTGCCACATTGCAAATGTAGGATAAAGGAAAAGGTAGACACAGCCCAAAGTAAACATGATGTTGGAATGTTTTGATAAACTCATTTGGATAACCTTATTATTTTTCACTTCCTGCTAGGTCAGAATACTAGCCATATTATCTCTGATGTAGGTCAGTAAATGTAAACAATTTGGTTTACTAGGGTATAAGTTCCTGATTGATCCCCCCCCCCCAACTATTTAATTTAGTTTGCTGTGAATATTTTCTTACAAGGGTACCTTAAGCTGTTCACATGTATGGATGTGCAGCTTATAGGTTTGGTAGTAAATGCAGCTCATATATATATGTGGGAGTATTTTTTGCTACCACATGAGAAGGTCAAAAATAGAAGAGCTATGGTTTATGGGTGTTTGCCCCACTGTTAAAGTTTGAACACTCCAAAGAAAGTTTATATTACAAGAAAGTTTATATTACAATACTTTCCTATTTAGATACTTTACTATTATCAGAAGTAATTTTCAGTGAATCCTATGGGACTTACTTCCAGATAAGTATGTTTAAGACTGCACTGTTAATTTGTAATGTATATATCTATTTGTACATCATTTCAGTCATTAACTGATACGCAGCAAATAAATGTAGATGAGCAAAGCTTTTTGAATCTCTAGGCAGATGAAGCTGTTTTTAATTATATATCTCTGTTGTAGGTAGTTGCATAAAATTTGGAATCTCATTAAATACGACTGTGAAACCATTGGCAGTATAATAGCATTCAATATTGTAATGTTATGATTACGTTATCTAATGGAACCACTTTATTCTGTCAAATTTTGAATTTTTTTTTTAAAGGACTCAAGTCTGAAAAATGTCAATATACACTTGAGATTAGTTTGCATGCTAAAGTTGCTTCCATTCAGAAAGATGCCTTCTTGGCACAATGAGATATTCTAACCATTTCCAAAGTAGCTGAGAACAGGTCTTCAGGATAGGCACAAGCATTAGGGGACTGCACCAATGGTTACTGCTAATTGTTGTTAGTTCAGCCTAAGGAACTGAGCTAGTACAATGAATAATAGAATAGCTAAAGTGGGGAAAAGGTTAATTTCAGTCAGTCCTGGATTAGGTGATCTAAAAGGTTAAATATTTCTCCTGTCCAGTTGTGTCTGGTTCTAAGGGGCAGTGCCTATCTCCGTTTCTTAGCTGAGGGAGCCAATGGTGTCTGAAGAGGCTTCCACGGCCATGTGGCCAGTATGACTGTAAGCCAAGGGCACACAGAATGCTGTTACCTTCCCACCAAAGTGGTAAACTATTTATCTACTCGCATTTGCCATGCTTTTGAACTGTTAGGTTGGCAGGATCTGGGGCAGTATTTGGGCTTCAAACTGCCAGTCTTTTGATTAACAAACCCAGCATCTTAACTGGACCTAAACAAGCCTCTTAATCTCTTTCCTAACCTCACAATAAGAGATAACCACAGTGGCCTACCGTAGCATTTTGTTGTAAGCATTATTTAAAGATTTTTAAAGTGCTACAGAATTGAAAAGTACTGTTATTTAACTATTATTAACAAAGTCAGCATGATCCAATTACAATATTGCATATCCTCCCATATGATCTCATGCCTGTCTTTTCTGATATATTTGCTAAGTGTATGACATTGTTACATGGCCTATCGTAGCTTAACCTAACAGCAGATTGATCTACAAAACTTCAGCAGTAAAAATACTTTTCTTTGTGTTAAGAAAGCATCATCTAGTGGTGATTTCTGCAGGGTAAGTAATCTCAATGCCAGAAGAGATTGAACAACCATTTGTTTGAAATGTTATAGGGTTGGACTAGAAGACCTCCAAGGTCCCTTCCAACATTCTATTCTATTCTATTCTATTCTATTCTATTCTATTCTATTCTATTCTATTCTATTCTATTCT
Source organism: Crotalus tigris (assembly GCF_016545835.1). Lineage (NCBI taxonomy): Eukaryota > Metazoa > Chordata > Lepidosauria > Squamata > Viperidae > Crotalus > Crotalus tigris. Next base: position 4,668,596 of record NW_024096554.1, on the reverse strand, counting down.
ATTCTATTCTTGCTTTGACTTGTTCAATTCTTCATACTGCCCAGAAGCATGAGAGGAATTGAATGACTAGGTAAACTTGGTGATTCTCCTGCATTTTAGGATGACTGGCTGATTGCTTCATTTTGAATTCTCCAGTGAGAGAATTCATGTGAATGTTGGAGGGATTAGCAACCATGACATGTTAGTAGTCTAAACTTTCTAAACACATTGTTTTCTATTTCCAACATATACTTGTTTTCCAGTTCATTTAAGACAGACTTTATTATTTATACTAATATTTATTTTAAAATATCAAAGCTGGTGGCTACTTTCACATTTGAAAATGTGATTATGGAAACTGCTTCCATAATTAGATGATGCATCATGTAAATAAATGCTTCCTTGTGTTACCCCTGAGCCTATTTGCTGGTCTCATTTATTGAACAACTCTGAGTTCTGGCGTTTCAAGAAGAGAAGACAGAAATTTCTCTGCATGCTGCTCATATATATGAGGAAAAATTAAACCCATGCCAATTTTTTGTATAATTAAGGTGGTGGCTATTTTTCCTCTTTCCTACATTGAAATTCATCTACCATTCGGCTGCCAGTTATTAATCTGGTTTGGAAAGATCCTTTGCTTAAAGTCACATTTGAATTTGTTACCTTAACTGAAATAGCACAGTGGCTTGAAGATTAGATTGCATTGTTTCTTGAAACATTTGATTTTTTTAAAACATTATTTTTGCATTCTTGGCATTTATAGCCAAAGATCTTGGTTCCTGTAAAATTGTGAAAGATATTCCTCTATCATAGGGGTTCTCAACCTTGGCAACTTTAAGACTTGTGGACTTCAACTCCCAGAATTCTTCAGCCAGCTTTGCTCTATCAGACCTAATGTCCCAGACACTAGGCATCTTGCTGATCAGGTGGAACCCCTTCCCACCCCATCCTATTTTACCATTGCTCTACAGCTAGATAAATGCTCTTATCACTCCTCCCCTCTCCAAGTTCTGTCAAAATGCTTATGATGGCTCTTTTTAATCTGCCTCCTCCCCTCTGGTTGCTGGCACAACAGATGGTGGCTGTCAGCTGCTCAGCTGGTGGCCTGAGCACTCTGCTCTCTTCTGCTGTGAGCCTCAAGACTCAGCCCTTAGACACCAACCTGCTTCCTGGGATTGGATTTAGTTGGGTTTAACTATGAGAAGGTGCTTGATAATTAACTGCTTGACTCTCTTCCTTTGTTTTCCCTCCCACATACTGTGCTTGATGCCCAGATTTCACACTGTCTAGGAGAAGGAAGAGAGAAAGCTTGAAGATGTGTTGGTCTGAAGCATACACAAAAATCTACTTATATATGCAATCTCCCCTCCGCTTATAAAATAGGCTCAGGTTGAAAGTGTAGGATGATGTCTATCCTAGGATGGGTAATGGTTTCTATCTTCCAATTATGCTTTTCCATTTTGTTTTGGTAATTCATTAGCAGAGAAAAATCATGTAGCTCTGCTTTCCATTTTGTGTCAAAGCAAAACAAAACAACAAAAACAGCTGCCTTATGTTATGGGTATGCTGAAACCACTGCCTTGTAACAGTGTGTGTGTATGTGTGTGTTTGTATTTAAGTGTAGGAAAGAGCTGATGGCACAGAGTTATGGTAAGGCGACTAAAGTAGGGTGACATTTTGGTAATTATATCATTTATGTTTTCTATCAGCAATACTTATTATGCCATCCCCCAGTCATAGTCAAGGGTTATAAAATAGGTATTCTCAGTATTCTTCTTGTGAACGGAGAAGAAAGGCCCTAGGCTAAAGTTAATATAGCTGCACTCATTGTGCAACTTTTTCTGTGCTGGAAATAGGGATTTTGTTTATTTTCTACAAATGTTCCTGACCAATGCCTTTCCCTGCGTGATAAGTGAATAGAATAAGAGAAATAGCTAAGATATTCTCCGTACTGTCTAGAAAATGGGAAGCTATTATAGGGAGGAATATATGGGCCCCACTCTATAACTCTGGCTTTGTTTGTTGGAAAGATATCTCACCTATTTGTTAATTGTCTGTATCTTCTGCATTTCATTTCCTTTTAATTTCACTTTTTCCCAGATCTCCACCTATGCAAATGAGGCATAATTTCTATTTCAAGAGAATGTCCCATCTACTTAATGAAGTGAACATGATACTATAATACATTCTTGCTTTCAAGTGCTACCAAAAGAGTAATGCTGAGGAAGAGGATCATATCCCAATCAAGTGCTGTCCCTTAAACCTTTCAAAAGGGACAGTGAGGCTTCCCATGTTTCCACTGGCTCTAATTTTGTGCCTTTAAATGCTCACATGGTATATACTGTATACTGGGTGGTTTTCCCCCTTTATTTTGTATCACTGCTAGGAGGCATCTCAAACATAATAACAGGGTTATTAAAGCTAACAGACAAATCCAACAGTAAAATATGCTGAATGGCTATCTTCAATAGAAAGAACATGGAAGAAAAAAAATGCTTTCTTTGTTACTGTTTTTTTTTTTTTTTTTTAACCAAGGTATGAATGGCTAGATCAGGTGAAAAGCAAGGGAAGGAGGGAACTCCTTGTCAGATTGGACACATATTTCTTGGTTCATGAGCAGTGGTGGGATTCAAATATGTGAACATCCAGTTCTATGTGTGGATGCCGCTTCTGGAAGTCCATTCTGGGCCTGGGCAACAAAAAAATTAGCTACCAGTTCTGCCGAACTAGTGCAAACTGGCTCAGTGTTCATGAGCCTTCCCTTCCCCACAAACCATGTTCTTGTCTTAGCCTGATGTATGCTCAGTGGCAGCAGTTCCCTGAGCAGGAGGCTTCACAGCGTGACTAATGGCATGTTTTGACATCTCTGAATTATTCCCACAAGTCTTTTCAGCTATAGGAAATAAGAAATGTAGAGGGAAAAGCAGCCCACTGGAAACCAGAGGAGGAACACCAGTTGCTTTTTTAAATTTGAGAAGCACACAGCAAAGCACACATAGACAGAGACACATACACAATTACATTGTTATTTCATAGATAACAGCCCTGTGAGACAAAGCATAAGAAGACTTCAGCAGATGGTTTCTCTTGTTTCTGTTTGGGAGAGTTGGTCTCTTCGGACATCCAGGGACATGTAGCTCATCTCCACTTTGGTGTGTGTGTGTGTGGGGGGGACCCTTAACCATAATCAAAATAAAAAAGAGTGACAGGTTAAAAAAAAGCCTCCCCAAAAGAGTTTCCTAGTGTTTAAACCTAAGGACCTTTTTCAGAATGAATCCCAAGCCAATTCCTGCCTCCCCCCTCTGTTACTTCTATGACAAATGATTAGCTTAGTTATTTTGCTTAGGATTCCTGATAATTGTGTAGACAAATGTTTCCATTTTTACTTGTTCCAGGTGACAATCCAAAATTCTTCTAGGGACATCACAGTGATATCCCTGATCTTTTTATCTACTTAATCTGTTGTCTTGTCCTTGCCAAGCACAGGAAATCAGAATTCCAGGTAATTCAAATGAATATATAGCTTTATTGAAGGCTAAAGCTCTCTACAAGAATCTGAACAACTAGCAGCCAAAGCAAATTGGCAGTAGATAAAAGTCAATAAAATTCAAGGTGTGCTGGACTTAGATCTCTTGTGAATATGAAGGGACTCAAGACTGATGCCATGTTTGACCTTCCCTCAGTCTGGTCATCTCCTTACAGTCCTTCTATTTCCCACAATCTTACAAACGCCAGTTGCTTTTTTCTTACCCATTATCTGCCTGTATAATAAATAGTTTGCATATTTCTGCTTGTTGGTATCACCTCTAGGGACCACTCACTCTTTATTCTGTCCAGGACCAATTGGTTCTTATTATAGTCCATGGAGTATTCTTAACAACCATCTCCATATCTTAATTCAAAAGATGTTTATTTTCTTTATCAATGTCCTGCTTTCATTGCCATAATTCATACTGGTACAAGTAGTTCTCAACTTACGATCATAACTGAACCCAAAATTTTTGTTGCTAAGTGAAACATTTATTAAGTGACTTTTGCCCCATTTCACAGTTGTTAAGTGAATCACTGCAGTGGTTATGTTAGTCACAAAGTTATTAAGTGAATCTGGCTCCTCCATTGACTTTGCTTGTCAGAAGGTCACAAAAGTTGATTACATGACCCTGGGACCCTGCAACTGTCATAAATACAAGTCAGTTGCCAAGCATCTGAATTTTGATCCCATGACTATGAGGATGCTGCAACAGTTGTAAGTGTGAAAAATGGACATGAGTCACTTTGTTCAGCACTGTTGTAACTTTGAATGGTCACTAAATGAACTGTTGTAAGTCAAGGACTACCTGTAAACAATTCCTTTAACAATTCTGACCTTTTTCCCCACAGAAATAGAATTATACTTCATGACCTTGTCTATAGTACATTTGTCATTTTTTTCTTCCACAGGTGTAATCACAATTTACATTTCCAGCATATTCTTCTTCATTCTGAAGCCAAAGAAAACAAACCTATATAGACCTTTGCTTTTTGTCGTCAGCTGTGAATTCACTATGTATGTATCCCAGTTGATATTATTTTTGAGTCCTAATATTTATCATGAATCTATATTTTTCACTTTCTAGTTTTTTTACTTTCCTAGTTAGCTTTTCTAAATCTCTTTCGGGTGACAAACTGGTGTCATATATTTATATCCCACTGTTAATGTTTTCAGATTACAGTTTTGATTTTAGCTATTATATCTTCCAGTGCTGCCATTCCTAGCTGAGCAACATAAATACTATAGGTATGAAGACAAAATGCTTTCTCCTTTTCCTATTCTGAAACACTCTTATTTGTCACCCTCAATTCTTGTGGGAATTTTTATTCATTATAATCATTCTTTAAAAGAATAATCAAGCATTCTAGCACCCCTTAATATGTTCTTCATTCTGGTACAATCTTCCTAACCTATATCTATCCAAGATCCCTTTTTTATTTCAGAATGGAAAGATCTCCGTAAGGCCATATTGGTTAATATCTAGATTATAATATTCATTATTCACAGTCTATATACCTGTAATTAAAGATGAAATATAATTGGATTCTGACATCACCTGTGTGAAAATGCTACAGTCAATTAGATACCCTATATCAGGACACTGGAAATCCTTTATAAGTTTTACACAACAATTCCTTCCATTGACCATGGTTGCTGGAGTTAATGGAAGTTGAAACCTAAAGCTTCTAAAGACTTGTAAGTTGCCTTATATTTTTCCCTACATTTTTAAATATGATTACTATTTCCAATGTGAATATTTGCTTATTGTAAGAATATAGTGTTTTGGTTGATCTTATTTGTAAACAAAACAAAACAACAAACCTGTCAGAATCCAATTATATTTCACCTTTAAATTATCAAATATAGAAACTCCCAATTCTGCCTTCTCTGGATTCTGCCATAAGAGGGAGAGAAGGGGGAGAACAAAGGGGTTTTATGGCCCTCACTTCCTTCTTTACACTTCAAAGAGCGGAATGCTGAATGTGTGTTTATTGTAACCTCGAAGCGTTAGCATACCAAAGGAGGGTAGTTGCCTTTCATGTAGTTATCTGAAGTCCCCATCCAGACGGAAGAAAGAAGAAAGGGGGCGGAATTGTGATACTTGAAACTATCACTGGAAGGGGGGTTGATTGGGTGGGACTACTGGGGAACCCCTTAAAACCTTGAATGGGAGAGCTTGAACCCCAAGTCCTGTCTAGCATGCCTGCAACCATTTTCTCTTAATAAAGGATTCCTGTTGGAAGAATTATTCCAAGAGTTCTGTCTTCTTAAGATGCAAAGTGGGGTGGGTCCTTACATTAGACAGGACTTGCAAAATTAATCCACCTGGAAGGGAGACCCTTGCCGGGGGATTTTGCAAAAAATTTACCATGTCAGACAATGGAGAAAGAGAGGGGGAAAACTCCCTGGAAAGAGAGCCGCTGACCCAGTTGGAACCTTGCCAGATGTTGGGATCTGAGAGGTCAGATTCCTCGGGAGAAGAAGTGGTGGAGACACAGGACCACAAGCCTCGCTGGTCGATGAACGTTGGAAAGAAAAGTGAGTGGAGAAAGGAATCAAGAAAGGTGACCCTGAGACGGGGGACCAAGCAACCAGAATGGAAGCAGGAGATGGAGAAATCCCTGCACGCAAGTGAAGAGGGAGGAAGCTGGGTACCGTACTCAGACTGGATCCTAGAGAAAGCTATTGACCTGATGAAGAGAACTCTCAGCTCCCTAGGAGAGGAGAATACTGAGCCCTACGGCCGCCCCAGTTCCTGGAGCCGCAAAGGGAGAGACACCGAGGGGGACATGGAACCTGCAACCCCAGGGACATCTACTGATCCAGGAGCCCCCACCCCCTACCGGACCACAGATGGCAATCTGGACGGAAGACACTACCACCCACAACGGAGGCACCGATCCATTCCAAGACGTCCACCGTTGGAGGTGAAATTCAAAGGGGAGCCAACACGCTTGGGGTTTTTCCTAACCCAAGTACTCAGCTACATGGAGGAATATGGGCAGGACATTCCCAGCGACAAAGCCCGCATCCGGATCGTGCAATCTGCCCTGGATGGACCAGCTGCGGATTGGGTAGTGAACTTGCATGACTCCAATGCCCCAGAACTCAGTAACTTCAACCGTTTCATGTCCTCTTTGAGAAGACGATTTGAAGACCCCCTGGCTGATCGCAAAGCCCATGAAAGAATAACAACGATGAGGCAAGGCAAACGCCCAGTGGCCGAGTATACACAAGAATTCCGGGCCATTGCCAGCAAACTGAATTGGCCAGAAGACATCCTCCTTGGCCATTTCAAAGACGGACTAAACTATGATCTATATGATGCTTGCCTGCCCCGAGGGGACCCACATCGACTTGAGGAATGGTACGTCTTGGCAGAGGAAGCAGAGATCGACATATTGAAGAGGCACCGCCGAGGAAAACAATGGAGCCGCCCCCCGCCTGAGCTGACACACCAACTGGTGAAATCATCGGATACAGCCAAGAAGCAAATGGGGTGTTTCAAGTGCGGAAGAGAAGGGCATCGAGCTGTAGAATGCCGCTCAAAGGCCCCCCAGCACAACCCAGACAGATCCCCAATCAACAAACCCAGAGGGTATTCAGCTAAGCCAAAAGAAACAGCCATGAAAATGATGGAAATTGCAGAAAACCCCACCTCTGCTCACCAAGGGGAAAGAACTCCAGCCTACACCACAGGGACGGTGGATGCCTCAGATGACAGCTCGGAGGGCGAACCCCTGGTAAGTGGATGCATCACACCCATCTTCAAAACAGTGACTATATTAATCCCCCCCATGCCCGAAGCTGTGAAGGTGAAAGCCTTAATAGACTCTGGCTGCACCCGCTGCCTCATTAGCCCAACACTAGTGGGGAATCTGGGCATCCCATCCAGGAGACTGGAACAACCAATCTCATTTGGCCAGCTAGATGGATCCATAGCAGGGGGGGTGCCAGCTACCCTAGCCACTCTGCCAATACACCTCTCCCTGGGCAACCATGAAGAGGACTTAACGTTTGTGGTGACCCCAGGTATGGAATGCCCAATGATTCTAGGGATGGAATGGTTGAAAAAATGGAACCCCTGGGTAAATTGGAGGACGACAGAAATCAAATTCCCGAAGGGGGACCCTATGGACTTAAAACCCCAAGGGAGGCTACCAGAATCAAGAATAGAAAAAGCATCCATAGGAGAGGAAAAAAGATTAACAGAAATACCAGAGGAATATAGGGACCTTGCTGAAGTCTTCAGTGAGGAGAGGGCGAATGAGCTTCCCCCCCACTGACCCACAGACTGTACCATTGAATTCAAGCCTGGGGCAAAACTCCCGAAGCCCAGATTATACTCCATGAGCCCAAAGGAGAAGGAGGAAATGGAAAGATTTATAAAAAAAAACCTGGAGAGAGGTTTCATTGAGCCAGCCAAGCCTAAAGTGGCTGCCCCGGTCCTTTTTAGAGAGAAGAAGGATGGCTCTTTACGTTTATGCGTGGATTATAGGGCCCTGAATACAATCAGTGAAAGCAACCTATACCCGCTGCCCCTCATGAAAGACATGCTGTCACACCTATCGAAAGGGAAAATTTTTTCTAAACTAGACCTAAGGGAAGCTTACTATCACGTGAGAATCAAGGAAGGGGACGAATGGAAGACTGCATTTAACTGCCCCATGGGGTGCTATCAATTCAAAGTCTTGCCATTTGGATTACAAGGGGGCCCTGCAGTCTTTATGCAATTAATCAATGACGTTCTAAGGGAGCACCTGTTTAAGGGGGTCCTTGTTTACTTGGACGACATTCTTATCTTTACTGAAACAAAAGAAGAACACGTCAAACTTGTCAGAGCGGTTTTAAAGAAGCTGCGAGCCGCTCACCTATATGCCAAACTCTCAAAATGCGAATTCCACCAGGAAAGGATAGACTACCTAGGCTATCGCATATCCCCACAGGGCATTGAAATGGACCCAGAGAAGGTCAAAGCAGTACTAATTGGGCACCACCCCGCACAAGAAAGCAACTACAAAGTTTCCTGGGCTTTGCAAATTTTTACCGCCAATTCATCCCCTCATTTGCACAGATAGCCTTGCCCCTCACTAACTTACTAAAAACGAAGGGAACATCCTCAGTAAAACCTAGCCAGCCACTAACATGGACAATGGAGTGCCAAGCAGCGTTTGAGAGACTAAAGAGACTTTTTTCTGCCGAACCAGTACTAAGGCACCCAGACATGGACAAGCCCTTCATAATACAGGCAGATGCAAGTGATGTGGCAGTGGGGGCTGTGCTATTACAAGAAAATGATGATGCAGTATTGCAACCCTGTGCATATACATCCAAGAAACTCACGGAAACAGAACAGCGCTGGCCCGTATGGGAGAAGGAGGCTTATGGGATACGTTGGGCATTACTTACGTGGCGACAGTTCCTGGAAGGCAACAAAATCCCCTTCCAGGTGTGGACTGATCACAAAAATTTAGAAGCCCTGAAAACTTCCAGGAAACTCAATCCCAAACAAGCCCGCTGGTCCCAGCATTTTCACCAGTTCCAGTTTAAACTCAAACATTTACCAGGGAGAAAGAACTTCTTGGTAGATGCTCTATCTCGCATGCCCCAATATAACAGCGCACGAACCACAGACTCTAGACCAATAATGGCAGAGTCACAACTGGCAGCGCCAGTAACCACAAGAACCCAAGCCAAAATAAAACCACAACTGGACAGCCAAACTGGGATTGAATTCAGAAAAAGTTTGGAAACAGATGAATGGTTCCAGAAAAACAAACATGTGTGCACAATGAGAGACGGGTTGCCTTGGGCAGGGGAAAAGTTATATATACCAACAACTCAAAGACTAACTTTCATGCACCTTTGCCATGACACAAAATCAGCAGGGCATTTTGGATTTGTAAAAACTTTACACTTAATTAAATGGCAATTTTGGTGGCCATCAATAAAAAAGGACATAGAAAGTTATGTTGCCAGCTGCCCAACCTGTGCATCAGCAAAGAGGTTGCAAGGGAAATCGCCAGGGCTATTACAACCAGTGGCAAGTCCCTCAGCCCCCTGGAGGGAAATAGCCATGGATTTTATAGTGGAATTGCCAGAAAGCAATGGGAATACTGTTATCTGGACAGTCACGGACCTATTTTCCAAACAGGTGCACTTTATCCCTTGCCAAAAAATTCCCACTGCAAAGGCCTTAGCAAAACTTTTCATCCAGCACATTTACAGATTGCACGGGGCACCCCAACGCATCATCTCTGATAGGGGAGTGCAATTTACGTCTGCATTTTGGAAGGAATTTTTATCCCTCTTAGGGACCACTCAGGGATTGACATCTAGCCACCACCCTCAAGGAGATGGACAAGCGGAACGCTGCCAGTCGGTACTTGAGCAATATTTGAGATGTTTTTTAAATTTCCAACAGAGTGATTGGACGGACTTATTTCCTTTTGCAGAAGTTGCCTACAATAATGCAGTCCACTCCAGCACAGGCTACACTCCTTTTCAAATAGCCAACGGTCAAAGTTTCAACCCTATGCCAGAGTTAACCCCAAAAGAACCAACGATCCCTTCACTGAAAGAATGGATGGAAAACCTACAAAACACCTGGCCAATAGTCAGAAAATCACTAGATGAAGCTAGGCGGGCATACAAAGCACAAGCCGATAAAAAAAGGGTTGAGCCTACACCATTCATTATAGGAGAAATGGTGTACTTATCTACAAAATACCTAAAGTCCCTACAGCCCTGTAAAAAACTTGGACCAAAATATATAGGACCTTTTCCAATTAAAAGAATCATAAATCCAGTAACAGTAGAATTAGAATTACCCAAAAATCTCAGGCAAATACACCCAATTTTTCATTGCAGCTTGCTGAAAAGAGAGCATCAGTCACATCTACGGCCAAAAATCCCCCCCCACCACCTCCACTCATGGTGGAGGGTGAACAACACTTCGAAATAAAGGAAATCCTTGATTCTAGGAGATATCATGGGGCAACTCAGTACCTAGTTGCCTGGAAACACCTACCTCCCTCACAAAATGAGTGGGTCCATAAACGTCATGTCAGAGCCCCGAAGCTATTGAAGAAGTTTCACACAGAGTATCCTAACAAGCCTGACTAAATTTTATACTTGTGTTTTCTTTCAGGTGGATCTCTCTTATTGTTAAGAGGGGCCGGATGTCAGAATCCAATTATATTTCATCTTTAAATTATCAAATATAGAAACTCCCAATTCTGCCTTCTCTTGATTCTGCCATAAGAGGGAGAGAAGGGGGAGAACAAAGGGGTTTTATGGCCCTCACTTCCTTCTTTACACTTCAAAGAGCGGAATGCTGAATGTGTGTTTATTGTAACCTCGAAGCGTTAGCATACCAAAGGAGGGTAGTTGCCTTTCATGTAGTTATCTGAAGTCCCCATCCAGACGGAAGAAAGAAGAAAAGGGGCGGAATTGTGATACTTGAAACTATCACTGGAAGGGGGGTTGATTGGGTGGGACTACTGGGGAACCCCTTAAAACCTTGAATGGAAGAGCTTGAACCCCAAGTCCTGTCTAGCATGCCTGCAACCATTTTCTCTTAATAAAGGATTCCTGTTGGAAGAATTATTCCAAGAGTTCTGTCTTCTTAAGATGCAAAGTGGGGTGGGTCCTTACAAAACCTATTTTGATCAGACGCAGACCCCAAATAGAACTTATATAACTGCTTTTCTTTGACATTGGTATGCCTCAGAAGCAGTTTTATCACGTGTACTCCTGATATGTACAATAATTTACTGAGTGGATGTGATTAGGTAAATAAGTTTTATATTTAGCACTGCACATGTGCTGTGTCTTACAGGATAATGCTTCCCAAATATTTATCTTCTCTCAATAATTATCAGAAGTTTAGATTGCAAGTTTAGCCTTAATTGCAAAACAAATTATATTAAAGGCTTGAAAATTGAGTTCCCCGATGAATTATGAAACTTGGCTGCTGAAGTTGTTAATCTTCTAGCTATCAGGGGAGAAAACATTGGTAAGAAACAGAGAGCATGTTTACAGGAATTAACATGTTTAGCTGTAGCTTTTCACTGCAAGGATTGGACTGGCTGCTTTCTTGACTGCTTCCTACCCCTCTATTTTTGGCTCTTTCCCCCTTCTGCTGTTGAACTGGAGGCACTAATATACTGTAGATCTGGATGAGCCAATTTCTTTAAAAAAATATTTTTATTTAGCATTCTTCAAGTGGTGGCTAGGTATGTCCTAGGTGTGTGATTTTTATTTGTAAGTAACATTGAAATCACTTCTAGTATATTTTGATGAAACCATTCATAAACATTTGATAAGGTAATACTGTATGTCAAGGAGCACTGCACACATTTTTATATATAAAGGGAGAGATTAGAGAGTATATATTCATGCCAGTTAGAATTGCCTGATCTTCAGGTTATGGCAACTTGCTGCCTTTTACAAATGCAACTATATTAGTGACAGATCAGGGTAGAAGAATGTCCTATTGTATTAGGCAAATATACCTCTCTTCCCTCCATTTTCTCTGATTCTCATGATAACTGAAAACTAATCTTGAGTAAAGAACACACATTTATTCTCAGCAGAGGACACTGATTTATTTCTCTTGGTGCAGAGAAAAAGAGAAAGTGTCTCCTGTCACTAATATAGTTGCATTTTTAAAAGGCAGCAACCTTGCCATAACCTGAAGATCAGGCAGTTCTAAATGGCATGTTTACCACACAAACCTCAAGTGATTAAATGATATTTCCTTTAGTCCCCAGGGGATTACTAAGTGAGTAAACAGAAGAATAGTTTAGCTCTTTCCCCTCCCTTTAAACAACAGTCACTTGGTTGTTGATCCCTAGGAATAGCTATTAAATGCTACAACTCCCTCTGCTCTGTTGATTCTCCCAAAACTCTGGTGCATTGCTTCTCCTTTGAAGACTGAATGCCTTGATCTCTGTATGTAAGTCTATATGTGCATGCATGCAGCTGGGGGGGGGCGGATAGTGCCTGTACCTATTCATATCAATTTAAATTTGACATAACATTGACAGTTCATATGATGTAATTTCCAATTTTATCAAAAACTATTTTCAATATTATACAGTAAGGTTTAGAAGAAAAACAGGCAGCAAACTGATTATAATGGCATTGGTGTTGGGGTTTACATAAGCCCCTCCTTAAAACCCCCACAGTGGTTGTGACTGACAATATAAGTAGGAATATATTTGGTCCTTAAACTTCCACCATAGTTTTTCAGTTCATAAAAAATAATAATGTGACCCTCACTCTGAAAAGGCTTCAGGATTTACAGAAAGACAATAAATAAAAGGTCTCTAAATCAGATCTCATTTTAGCAGAGAAATTCACAACACAAATTATTAGAGTGAAATTCACTCTAGACAAATTACTATTCTCAACAACCCTGCATTCAGTTTACTGTTTGGGATTACAATTTGGACTTTTGCAGATCTGAATAAATGCTGCCACTACGGCACAAGCTGAGTGATCTCAGTTCTTCTTTTCTCACTTGTCAATCTTCCACTAGAAGCCTACTGGGAAGAAGAGAAAGACTTGTCAATTTGTCAAGATGGTGGAAGTATCAACCACTGATAGCCAAGCTCTTGTTGTTAATTCAACCAATCAATCAATCCTGTTTGTTGTTATAGATTTTTCTTTTTTATTTATTGCATGTTTATGTTGTATACCAGGAGTGTCAAACTGGTGGCCTGTGGGCTGGATGCGTCACGTGCAGACCACACCCACCCCCGGCTCTGCAAAGGGGAAAAGTTATGATATGTCACTATATATCACGTGACCCAGTCGAGTTTGACACCCATGTTGTACATCATCCAGAGTCACACTGTCTGAGTTGGGTAGCCTTATAAAACCTGAAATGAATGAATAATTTCCATCCTGAGCCCTTAAACTATTGACTTGAGAGCTGCTTATAATTGCCTAATATGAGGTCAGACGTTCTTTGGAAAAATCTTCTCTAATACAGTACAATATGTGAAGTATCTTCATGGGAGCCCTATGTGAAATTCAACTGCCCCACTATTTTAAATTTCCCAGAATGTTCTCAATATGATATAGCTTTAGAGCATTCTGAGAAATTTTAAAACTGTAGTTTCTAAGTATTACAGTATAAACTGTGAACTTACCATGAATGCACTGGATAAGTTAAAATTATTGCCATTGCTAAGTGTATTTGTGGAGCACTGTCTATGTTGAGCATTTGTGGGAATGCCGCTCTTTGTCTTGAAAGGAATTATTGGCATACCTTTTTGTTTACTGCCATTCTGAGTTGGTGCTAGCAAGAAGAAAATAAATTTTGTATTGAGCCATGAATATATTTAATGAGATGAGATTTAATGGAAATAAAGCATGGGCTAAAAGTGCTTTAATTGGGAGAATCTTTGAAAGTGTGAAATCAAAATGCTGCTGCAGCAAAAAGATTGTTGTGATTGTCTATTCAACCAATCTTGAATCGTCAGTGTGCTGTGGTTCTAGATCATTTTTTTTCAGAGAGAATTTTTAGAGACAAAAGTTAGATTAGTGGTTTATAACGAAGACTGAGCAAATAGGATTGAAATCAGGGTATAATTTCCAGGCTTTGCTATTCAGAGCCAGTTCAAGAATTGCTACATTCAGACTTCTGGTTTTGGGTTGCAGTGGGTGCAGGCACACGAAGAGACTCTCTCTCTTCATTACCTGCTTTTTCTCTGCCGGTAGACCCTTAATCAGATCGAAAGGGGTGATTACCGATGTGGGGGAGTCTTGTTGATTGCAGGGGGAGGAGGCAGCTCCTTCCGCAGTCTGAGGCAGCTCCTCAGGGCCGATGGAGAAAAGATTGGCCAGTAACATGGCCTATCATTTAGTTGCTCCAGCTGAAAGTCAAAAGAACATCTAAGCATTAAGAAACAATCGTGGATGATCCCGGTGCGACTTTTCCCTCTCTCTCTTTGCCTAACTACTCTCCTGTTAAATGCCTTTTGGAATTACTTCCCTGCTTGGAAAGAGCTGCCTTTGTTTACCTGGGGAAAAGAGCTTTCCATAACAAAGGAAAAAACTTCTTATTGACTATTTTTATTTTTGGTTACTTGGGGGCCCTGGAAAAATCCTTATCATAAAACTTTATTATCATATCTTCTAAGCTGGAGAATATTGTTTTCTTATGTCTTGGACTTATTTTTTTAAAGGGATAAATCTTTATTGTTTGAAAAAAACACAACTCCATGAGAAGCCGGAAAAGAGATTCCATAGCTCTTTGACTTTGCTAATCTCATTCTTGGTGTCTGGAAGAGACTTTCATAGTTTACTGAGGTCATCTTGTGGAGAAATTTAAAACTGCAACCATTTCTTGTTTGTATTGGTCCAACAGCTGTTATTGGTGGGGGTGGATACTGACTAAATGTTTTGGAATATAGCCTCCACTAAAAGATAACAGGATTGGATTTAGTTACTACTGAAATGGAGAAACCACATTTACAACTCAACTGTAAACTCATACTGGAAAAAAATTATGAAGCTACTGAGGAAATATGTTCCCAAATAAGAGAGAGAACTGCAGAAATAAACAGAAATTCTACTGTGAACTTACAAACTGACCTTCAGACTCTATTTCAGTGGTTCTCAACCTGTGGGTCGGGACCCCATTTGGGGTCGAACGACCATTTCACGGGGGTCACCAAACAAGGCTGTCCGCCATTTTTTCCCCCTTTTCTTTGGCCACACCCCTGGCACCCGGTGATGTATAAGTGGTTGGGGGGTCACCACAACATGGGGAACTGTATTATGGGGTCGCGGCATTAGAAAGGTTGAGAACCACTGCTCTATTTGATCATTCTACAGACCAAAAAGCAATAGAAGAGGAATTAATTTACCTACAACCTATGGAGACTTTGGATGACCAAAAATGATTGTAACTAAACTATCTACAATTGCAAAACGAACAGAAATGGACTTGAAATTACAACTGTTGGAGAATTATGACAACTTTGATAATCAACTACTAATTATAAAATTGGACATGATCAAGTGTTTTATCCAGCCAAGCATCAAAAACAGAGGATAGCAGGTCTTTTACTGACCCAGATGACTTTACAAGCAATAATGGGAGATGTATTTGCTGAAATAAAGGCTTTGTTATGGAAACCTTCTTGGCATAAAAAGAAAGCCAGAATAAGACTAAAAAGAGAAATTTTAAATTATATATAATGGATTAAAAAGGTTTTGAGAAATATGGATTGATTTAAAGACTAAGATTTAGAGTAGAAAATTTGTGATTATTAGAATATATATGTTAAACAAAGTAAGAATGTATTTTTTGGAATAATATGTTTATTTGTATGAAAATTATTTTGTAATGCAATGAGAATAAGAATATGAAAGAGGTTTTTAGAAATTTGGATTGCTTTAACAACTAATTGAGTGTGTTAAGTTAGTAAGATGATATTTTGTGTAATAACAGGTGTGTTCTTTTTTTTAGACATGATAATTATTTGAATGAGATTTAAATGCTATCTGAAGAAATAAGAGAGACTTGTGATAAAATCAATGGTTTATGAGATTATGAATTAGAATATATCTGGATTAGTATTTTAGAAGGGATATCCAAAGTGATAATATATTTATCTAAGATTAAATTGGACTATGGTAACTGTAAAATAATAAAGTTCAAAGCAGGATTAGGATTTATAGATATGTAATATAGAAATGGATTATGTTAAATAGGTTATATTATTTGAGGGAAATAGAGAGGGAACATTTAATGTATTTACTTGAGCTATTATATGATTTTGTTTTTGCTACATTCAAAGACTTGCTCTTGGATAGATTTTTGTTTAAATATATAAAAGCACAGCACATTTAATTCTAGAACGTCAGTGTATGTTTAAAATACTTTATGCCTACCTTGTGGCTCATTTTCCTAGACCAGTATTTCTCAGCTTTAGCAACTTTAGATATATGGATTCTCCCAGAATTCCCCATCCAGTGTGTGAGTTGAAGTCCACATATCTTAAAATTGCTATGGTTGAGAAACATTTCCTTAGGCAGTCATTTAGTTTTTCTCACCATGGAGCTCTCCAGAAGTACTAGATTATATTTATATCATCCATGATTGGGCATGATTGCTGTAAGGCAGAATCTTCATTGAGCAATGACATGTGATGCTGCAATGACATGTAATTTGAAATTCAGAAGGTGTCATGTGTGCTTCAAGTGTGAGCACCTGTTTACCTCTGTATTTGTTCAGATGATTACAATTAGTTAGACTGTTACACAACTTTAAGGAAAAACATAGACAAAATCTACAGCCTTGGTGATATATTTTATTAAAATAAATTAACATTTTCCAAAGTAATGAGAAACATTTTTTGTTGTTCAAAACTTTTTCTCAAACTAGAACAGGATGAGCAACCTATTCCTCCAGATATTTTTAGTTACAAAGGTCCATCAGTTCAAACCAACGTGGCCAAAGGGATGGTTTATGGGAGTGGCAATCCAAAACATTTGGAGAGAACAATTCATGCCTATCATCTCTCTCCCTCCCTCCCTCCCTCCCTCCCTCCCTCCCTCCCTCCCTCCCTCCCTGTAATTACTTGGAACTAATTCCAATCAAAGTGGCATCTATGCATCACTGTTTTGGCATACTATTATAAAAAATTGGATGAATCCTTGGTTTTGGACAGCCTGCTTGTTTTGTTTCTTGTAAAATAGATGCAGCACTGGAAAAGAAACAAAATTATTATTTATTTTTACAGAAAATATTGCCTCAGTGTGTCAAGTTTTGTGAAAACAGATTGCTAGGATAGGCTCTTTTGACTTGCTTCTCATGTAGAATTTGCTTACATCTAATTGATGAGAACTAATCACTTGTTTTTATGACTTTTTCTCAAGTTTGCCTTGATTTTTTTCACTTTAGTGGTTTAGTCATCTTGCTTTCATTCACACCAAATATGTAAGGACCATCATGATGACTGTTGTTTAGTCTTTGCTATATCAGTTGGCATTGTGATAACATTTATTGAAAAGGACATCTCTAGAAAGTGTAATATAATTAATAAATAATACAAACTCCTTTACTGATGAAAAATCCTCTTGCTTGCTTAATGATGGTAAGGAGACGTCTGCTCTGAAATTCTGGAGAGAATAAAATCCTGGCACTTGTGTTGGCTTCCCAGTTTTGGGAATCTGGCATTTGGAGAATAACTTTCAATTAAAATCATAGTTTTAATACAGGGAGTCCTTGACTTATGATCAGTCACTTAGTGGCTGTTTGAAGTTACGATGCACCCTAAAAAAGACAATTAGAAACCAGATTTAAAGTTCTGACAGTCATCCCTACTGCATTTTGAGTACTTAGCAACCAGCCTGCATTTATGGCCATTTGCAAGGTCCCAGGAAATCATATTACTGCAATTTACAATATTTTTGCCAGAAACATTTGCTTAACAATCATTGCAAAAAAAAAACCCCTCATAAAATTGGCTGCAGTCATGTGATGGCCCCCTTAATAACCATTATGATTTACCACAGTAATTGTAGGCTGAATTATGGTCATAAATATAAGTCAAAATATTACCTGTATTGTTATTTTTCAAATAAATCTCCAACTTACCTTTCATAAATAATGTCCTTCCCCCCCCCCGTGTCCATTTCTCCTTATAAAGTAATATGGATCCTGAAGAAGAAATTCACAAAATCAACATTTCTGACCTCATAACTGACAGTTCTGACCTGGTAACATTTGAGTTCCAGCCTCAATAGTTTTTTTTTTTTTTTTTTAAATACATCTTAGCTAAACCTAAGCACCAAAAAATACTCATGGTAGGAAAAAAGCAAGTGAAAGTTTGATTTTTCAGAAGATAATTTAAATTTAATTTCTTGTGCCCAGCAAAAAAAAGTTAATTGTGAAATTACCATCAATAGATTAGTAGCAGCTGTCAGGAGCACTGCTGAGTGATCTCAAGGCCTCTCCTTATCCATAGAGGGAACAATGTCTACTCATTGGTTGTTCATTCTGCTGTAGTTGTCAGCTCCACTTTTTAGAGCTATCTTTATACCATCATTTCTTCCCCCAAATTCTGGGGATTTCAATATCTATATTGTGGTTGTTTAGTCAGGAGCAGCTCAGAATTTTCTGTTCTCTCTGTTGGCTATGTAGTTGTCCCAATTGATATCTAGCCCTTGGCATGTAGTAGAGTCTACATCAGTAGTCATCAACAGAGGAAGCAATGGCAGTTCAGAAATTCAAGTCAATTGAAAAAAAAAACATCCTCACTAACCCAATGTTCCATTACCAAGGAAACAACCTAGCCTCCCACAAGAGGACCTGTGCAAGAGCATTATTCAGATGAGTACAAATGCACTGCAACAACACAAAACACTAGAAAAAGAAAACAGACTTCCTATAAAACAGCTCCCAACAAAATGGATACCCACGCAACTTTGTCAAAAAGTGCCTGACCATTCAAACACTACAGCACAATTAATACAAACCATGGAAAGGATAACATTATAATACATAAAAATATTTCAGATACATCCAACAGATTATTACAATCACATGACATCATTGTAGTACACAAACCAAACATTCCAAAACATCTTAAGTTGACCAAAATATCCAGTAAGCCAAAGAGAAAAAAACAGGAACCATCTACAATTTACAGGGTAAGGATTATAACAGCAGCTATGTGGGACAGACAGGCAGAAGACTAGCAAAATGCCTTCATGAACAACAAATAGCAGTCAGAAAACACATTGAAAACTCCTTAATCTCGTAACATATGGACTAATTCAATCATAGTTTCAACTGGGAAACTGTGAATATCCTAGATCAAATTAAATCCAAACATGGTAGGGAATTTCTGAAAGTTTGACATTCAGACAAATCAGTCATCAACAGACACAGAAATAAACCACATGTACACACCATTCAAAAGGGACAATAAAAAAGCTAAGAAGTTCAAAACATATCCTCTCCAATACCTGGATAACCAGGGATTATCACCAGATAAACAACTAAACAGAAAACAAAACCCTAACAAAGAAACTTACCTAGCAAGGAGGGAAAAGAAAACCACAACTCCATCAACATTGGTAGGCAAGCTACTGTCCAAAAACAGAGAGCAAACCCCACACTCACTAGCACTGATGATGTTATCTACCTTATTGAGTAATGAAACATCTACAAGCAAACAATCAAGCTCAGAGAGCACCAACCCTGAGCTATATATAGTGGAGTGATTAAAATGGCAGGTACTTGACAGAAGTTGACACGGTAGCTTCTTGAACACATTTGGGAAATTTCCTGTATTAGCGATTTAGTTAGAATATTGGACACAGTTGTTTGTAATTATCGTGCTTTCTCTTGCAAAATCAAATAAGCCTTATAATATATAAAGCTAGATGGGTATTCAAAGAACATTTGGGACACATAAGTTTGAATGAGGCCCATCTAAAGGCCTTCTGAACTTCTATTTTACTTTGTTTGAGACAGCAAAAAATATTTACTTGACTCTACTGCATAGAATAGGCCAGGGTTTTTTTTTTCTTTACTGGACAGACTGCTTCTGCCTCCCACGCCTGCCCCAAAATACAGTTTTTTGAGAGAGGAAACTTGAACTGTTAGTGTCTGATGGCCCAACTAACAGGAATGTGCATCATTCTTTACAGGCAAACTTAATCAGTGCTATCTCAATTTGGATTCCAGAATCCAATAATAATGATGACTGACATGCTAAATTGGTGTCTGGTATCTCCTACATGAGCAAGGTAAAATAGAGACCTAACGAGACAGAGAAACTGTCAATCAGAACTCCAAAGCTCAACTCTATCTGGATTGTATTTTTCTGAAAGAAGCGATCTTGATAGGACTTTCACTTTTAAACTATGGGCCCTGATCTCTGTCTGTTTTTAAAACAAGCCCACACAATATTTTTATCCAAAATGCTGTGATATTATTTCTACTTAATAGCAGATCATAAATTTGTTTCTCAGGATTGCAAACTACTGTTTAATATATACCTAAACTTAGACTTAGTATCCGAAGAGCTAGTTACTCCGCTATAGACTTGTTGTGATTTTAAATTGTTTAATTTGCCGTAATTTCTGCAGGCCTTGATATTTGTAATTTGAAAAAAAAATTGATTTTACAATATTGTATTATTTTGGAAGTAACTCCTTCTGGGTATTCTGTGAGAAGCAGAACTGGATAAAATTAAGGATAATATTTATAATATAACCCAGCTAAGCCTGCTTGTCAATGTTGGAATTTTTTTAAAGTACGTGAACCTTGACAAGTTATAGGTTTTTTAGTTCAATTCGAAAAGTACATCTTATTTCTAGTTTATCAGTCCTGGAATTACAAACAGTGACTCTTGAGCAATGAATGGCCAGATTAATCTAGAATGTAAGGCAGGTAGCTGATTAGTTCTAGTTGCCATGGGAACTAAAAAAAGAGGGGGAGGGAAAATAAAAAGTGATATCTGGAATAGCTGGGGAGATCTCTGCCTGAAAATTATGGTGACTGTGAGAAGAAGGTCTTGCCTGAATCCAAAGGGAGCTCTGATTTAAATTGAAGAATAGGGAGCAGAGAAAGAAACCTGCTTCCCTGCATTAGGACAGCTTGAAGTCAGAGAAGTTGCTTAGAACTGGGGCTGAAACATACGGAGTGCAACATTTTAAATAACCACTAGGTGGCAGGAAAGAATTAGAATTTACTTTGCTGCCCTCTTGCAGGTTATCCAGAATTTTGCAAACCAGACTTAGTCTTATTGCAGTGCATCATGCCAAATGGGGGACAGGACAAAATAAAATGTTATAAAGAAATTAGAGATAAAAAACGGTTTGAAGGCATAACTTTACTTTTTCTAGCAAATATTACATTAATTGAATCTTGGTAACTAAAATTTCATACAGAAAGAGGTTGTTGGAAGCAATGTTATTTATTTTTATTTTTCAAAAATGGAAATTCACAGTCCAGTAGCATTTATTTATAATATTTCTTCCCAAGGCATGTCAAAATGGATTAGAAAGTAAAAATGTAATCAAACAATAAAAATACAACAAATTTATTATGAAGCATATGTTTTCAAGCATGAATAGAAAGATGGCAGACAGTTAATGGCTGAATATGTATTTATGTGCTAGTTAGGAATCTTTACAAAATTTGAGCTAGGTAGGAACAAAATTTGGACTTGTGTCATAGAACAGCTTGGCCTTGTTTTTAGGATGTTCTGGAAAATACAGTTCTGATTGTATTAGTGATATATTTGTTGCTGATGGCTTAGAACTCAGGGTTTGTTATCAAAGCCCCAAAACTTCAGCATAATATTTGAATAATTTTTTTTTGTGGTAGGTTCTTGATATTAGTTCTACAGATTTTTTTCCCCTGCCCTTCTGACAAACCTATCTCCTACTGGGATCCAGATTTAGAAGCTACTTATTGAATATTTGTTCACTCTCCCCAATAAAGGATTATAAACAAACAACTATACACTCATTCTAGGTGCATCATTTTCAGATGTCGTATGCTAATCATGAATGGAACTGGTATGCATAAGCCCATTTTTTTTACATACAGTAAATGGGGGGGGGTGTTCCTGCTTTTTCACAGAGCCAATTGTACTTTTTCCCTCTTTCTGTGTATTTTTCTTTCAAATGATTTCCATTCTTTTGATTGCAAACAGTTGTGCTGCATAACTATACACATATCAGAGAGTTCAGATTGTCTGCTATGATATCCATTCTGTTCAATCAGGAGTTACTTCTGCATAGCCAATGAAAACATGATATGCTATACAGAATTGTAGTATAAAAAAAATATATTGTGGAAAATTGTAAATTGCCTCTCCCTTTGAATTCAAGTAGATTTTTTTCTTTAAACCTGTCGCTAATGAGTATAAATACTCCTCCAGAAGATTTACTAAACATATAGCAACATCACTGTACTTTTGTATTTCATGTAATTATATATTATAGAAGGTAGGAAGCAAAAAAAGCTTCTAATTGAACATTTCAGAAATGCTAATAATAAAATAGACAGTCCCTTCAGCCAAACATTAAATAAACACAACACATCCCTAC
The DNA here is from genome assembly GCF_016545835.1 of Crotalus tigris. NCBI lineage: Eukaryota > Metazoa > Chordata > Lepidosauria > Squamata > Viperidae > Crotalus > Crotalus tigris. Next base: position 4,645,993 of record NW_024096554.1, on the reverse strand, counting down.
TAAATATATTTTCGCTCAGCAGCAGGAAAGACTGATTTATTATACCTTTCTTTAAATTCTGGGGAGAGTCAGATTAAAGTAAAATGTTAAGTGTCAATTCAGTTTGATGGTAATAAAAACTGTTTGGTCTGAGTTTATGGAAAGCCAAAGAGAAACACAAATGTATTCTGTAGAATGTACTATATATAAATCAAATACATAAACAAATAGTTTGTTTATCTATGAAAATGGTTATCTTTATTACAAAGATACCCCTTGTATATCAAGTTTGTTTAGAGATTCTAGCAGGAGAATTAGCTATTGTATACCCATGACTGAAGAATGGTACACTCCTGTGAGGGGTGTTTGTTCTCTTCAACCATGTACACAACAACTTCAGAAGAGTTACATATGGAGCAATGAGGAAGGAAGATGAGGCCCTTCTAAATAGCCAGATCATATCATATTGGATGATCAAACAGCTGATTTTTTTTTTCATAGTGTCAACAATTTCTCTGGAAAGAGATGGGATTTTTAGTAGTGGTCCCAAAATTTGGAAAACCCAAGATTAACCTTTTATTTCCTGAAGTATTGTCATATTAACCAGTCTTGTTTTGTTTTTTCCCAGATTCTGGGCATTAGACCAATGACTATTTGACGTTTAACTGGCCAGAATTTTGTCGTCTTTAAAACTCTCTTGCAACTATAGAAAAATGTAACTATAGTAAACTTCACTACCCCAGGCCTAAAAAAACCTGAATTGCTACGAGATGGCAAAAAAGAAACAGGCCATTAAGTAATGTAAATCCTTTCAAGGATTGTTACTTTGAACTAGTGAAGGGGATTGCATACTCCAATGATGTTATGAACTATGCCATTGGAAATGTTACCGATGATAAACAGGTCATAAAAGAAGGAAGGAAGAACCAGACTAAATACAATAATTAGAGATAGTATCCCTCTGATATTCTGCCCAGAAGACCTTAATGGGCATTTACAATCAGGATAATATTACCATGACATTGGAAGATGAGTCCTCTAAATTAGAAGGTATCCAATAAACTACTGGAGATAAGCACAGGATAAGGATGAGTACAACTGGTGTTTATGATATGGCAGCTTAAAGCCAAAAGAACAGGTAAAAAAACCAAAGATTAATGTTGTAAACACGTATACAATGTATACCATGTATGTGAAATATCAAAACCATTAACGAAGGCAAACTTGATATTGATGGGAAAAAAAACCTGTCAGGATTGAACATTGACATTTTGGGAACCAGCAAGCTGAAATAGCCTGGAATGAATTCATCACATAAGATCTTTAGAAAAGAAGAAAAGGAGTAACTGCCATTATTAACTAAAACATATATACTGGATAGCATAGGGATTAGAATGTCACCTTTTGATTTGAATCCTGGCTGGTACCTACTTTACCAATAGGGTCCTTGAACAAAGACCTCCTAACATTTCACCTACCTACCATAAATATGATAACGATACAAACTAAGACAATCATGCTGGCTTGGACATTGCTCAGATTAACAAGGTCCATGCCAAATGTTCGGAAATCAGGACAATCTAATAATAACTACTGGAACAAATCACACATGGATGACACAAGAGAACCTGAATTGATGCTACTAACAAGAGGGGATATATGAAATGTATGAGGGAACTATGGAAGGACAGAAGATCTCCATCCTCACTAACTAACAAACAGCTAGTCACCCAATGCTTCAAAATAGTGAAGAGGAAATTGTTCTTACAACTTGACATAGACCATCTACACATTACATCCTGGATTCAAGAAGACCCAGAACCACAAGTGGATGTGCAGCGATTATAGCAGCTGAAATGAGGCATAAGATCATGGATAAACTAGCTACAATCAACCCTTGAAACCATTTATCAAAACTCATTGGAGAAATACCATTAGATAGTATGCTAGAAGATGCTAATAGATCCCTTACAACAATCCCAGCTACTACCATACTCCAACCTATGGATTGGTAAACAGTACAGCTACTCTAATTCTGGTGATGCTTGGCAACACAGTCAAGAAGAACAGCAGTATGTACCCCTGGAAAATGAGGTTGGAGGCTGAGATCAAGGCAGCTTGGAAAGAAGTTAACTGGTGGAACTACAGAAGGGTGTGGAGATTAAGGATAAGACTTGGCTACTGAAAACAACACACACATACACACACAATGCTGCCTCCATCTGAAGCCCTAGTCCTTTTAAGTTTATTTAGAAGCAAGCCCTGAATGCAACAGCATTTCCAGCCAAATACTATGTAATATTTAGGTTTATACTCACTAGAATAATAAAATCAAGGAATAACACATGTCATGAAAGTGACACTCAATGTTCTAGTCTAAATAATGTTCTTCAGTCTGATGTATTACCTCTGTTTAATGATACAATAAGGTTTTTAAGCAGTTAGGCATTTGAATTAATGTGAAAATGTATAGCAGCTAGCTGATACCAAAACATCATAATACTATTTCTGTGATTTAAAAAATGATTACGTCCTGTTAGGTATCACGGTGAACTAAATGACATATTGTTTAATAATCTAAATACATACATAAATGTTCTTTCAGATCTTTCCACTATGCAGTCTGTTTTATTACCTTTTTTTGAGGTGAGTGTGAAGCTAAGAAAGTTGCTGCAGCAGAGTCAAGAGGCCGGCAGTATGCTAAATATTACTAGTTCTGGAGTGCAGCCAGTTGCACTAATAAGCTGAAAAATATTTGATAAATTTAGCAGACGTAAAATTAAAACCAAAGCTATTACTTGCAATATTTAAGCCACCATATTCCCCATATTATAAAGAAGGATTGAAAAAACTTCCTTATGTAAGTTTATCTTCCGTTCTCTATAGCCACAAATATTATAGTATTTTCCTATTTAAAAAGTTGTAGTTTTCAGTCTAGTTTTACTGGGCTGAATAATCTTAGGGAAAAAAAAATTCAGAAACTAGTTTTCATTATAACACCAAGTTTAAAATATGGCAATGTTCTAAATTAATGCTATTTAGAGAATATCATGTAACACAAATGTTAGTTAGATTACAAAATAATATCATTTTTATGATAGCTAAAGATCAACTGACTTCAAATTTCTTTGCTATTTCATCTTCACATATTCTGTATACCACAATTCTAACTCCAGCAAATTGCTTGTAATTTGATATTTACTATCTTATTACTAAAATGAATCCAAAAAGTTATAGTCATATTTAAAATACTAGATTCAGTAGTCCGAAAAAGTCTAGTGAATTTGTTGATGTGTGTGTGTGTGTGTGTGTGTGTGTGTGTGTGTGATAGGGTGTTGGTGATTTTTGTTTCTTTCTTCAGCATTTCAAATCAGCAGAAGTGAAGAAAATCATAGATAGATTTCAATCTAGGGAATGAAAATAGTGCAGAATATCAAAAGAAGGGTGAAAACAGTGCAGGATAGAAATGCTGTAAAATTACATGGCTATTTCTAACAATTAAAAGCATTGTACTACTTTTTTTTTAAAGAACGGAGAACTTATTTCCTGTCTTAATACACAGGATCTGCATTTCTCATAAAAGTTTTAAATGAGGACAGTTTCCCTCTCACCCCCAACCCCATCCCAAGACAATGATCTCAAGTGCAGTATAGTGAGTTTTTGGGAATAGTTAATTATTTTGCCATTGCTGGTACTTCGTTATTGAGCATCTTTCAATGAAGTAACACCAAGGAAATAACAATTATATCAAGACTGATTCCTATAGTACTTCCAAGTCCTTACATTCCTTGGACAGCCAAAAGTCATGACATCAGTCATGAAACAAAAACTATTCTATTTTGGACACATCCTGAACCCTGATGCATCCGTGGAAAAGGTAGTAACGTTGGGATGTAAGAAGAAGAGGTCAGCAGCACATGCGGTTGCTAGATTGGTGACTGGAAACTATAGAAATACATCAGCAAGAATTTCATAATGTGACAAAAGATAGGGCATCTTGGAGAACTTTCATCAATGACTTGATGAAATAGAACAACAGTATCAGTGCTAATAATGAATTACTTTTTTCATCTGTTATGAATTATCAGTGGGTAGATGAACAAAATATGTACATTTTTAGCAGTACAACTTTTGATGTGGTTAATTGCTATAACTTTTATGATTACATTGGTAAAGAACACAGAGCTTTTGCACCGGACATAAATTCCTTGTGTGTCTAATCACACTTAGAATACTTAGAAAGTATTCCATTCCATTCCATTCCATTCATTCCATTCCATTCCATTTATTATTTAAAACTGTAACAACCAAGAATGTTTAGTATAAAAAAACATACAAGTGAACGAGCTAGTTGAAAAGATTGCTAGTGTTAAAAAACAAGTTAGAAGGTAGAGGTACATATATTACTGTTTTTTTTTAAAGAATAGATGGATTAATTTTTTTTTCAGATTTATTCTTTGTATTATTGGTTGCTCTTTATATAGACTCAAAAATTCTGTTTTTCTCCTTTTGTATATGTAAATTTTGGTGGTATAAATGAATTTTTAAAGTTTGTCTTTGGAAAAATATGAGTTAGAGCAGTGGTTCTCAACCTTTTTAATGCCACGACCCCCAACCGGTGTAAGTTGAGGACTACTCAACCGGTCGTAAGTCGGGGACTACTCAACTGGTGCAGCACCATTTGCAGAATGGGACTTTTGGTGGGCTCAGCAGGGCAGAGACAGCCTGGACAATTCCTATTGGCTTTTGAAAGCCAATAGAATTAGACTCTATTCAAGAGAGTCTATTCTATTGGCTTTCAAAGCCAATAGAATAAAAGGGAGTAGCACAGCTAAGGAAAAGGGGAAAAAATGGCGGTGTCAGAATCCAATTATATTTCATCTTTAATTATCAAATATAGAAACTCCCAATTCTGCCTTCTCTGGATTCTGCCATAAGAGGGAGAGAAGGGGGAGAACAAAGGGGCTTTATGGCCCTCACTTCCTTCAGTATACTTCTAAGGAGTTGAATGCTGAATGTGTGTTTATTGTAACCTCAAAGCGTTAGCACCAAAGAACCTTACAAAGAAGGGTATTTGCCTTTCATGTAGTTATCTGAAGTCTCCATCCAGACGGAAGAAAGAAAAAGGGGGTGGAATTGTGATGCCTGAAACTATCACTGGAAGGGGGGTTGATTGGGTGGGACTACTGGGGAACCCCTTAAAACCTTGAATGGGAGGCTTGGACCCCAAGTCCTGTCTAGCATGCCTGCAACCATTTTCTCTTAATAAAGGATTCCTGTTGGAAGAATTATTCCAAGAGTTCTGTCTTCTTAAGATGCAAAGTGGGGTGGGTCCTTACATTAGACAGGACTTGCAAAATTAATCCACCTGGAAGGGAGACCCTTGCCGGGGGATTTTGCAAAAAATTACCATGTCAGACAATGGAGCAAGAGAGGGGGAAAACTCCCTGGAAAGAGAGCCGCTGACCCAGTTGGAACCTTGCCAGATGTTGGGAGCCGAGAGGTCAGATTCCTCAGGGGAAGAAGTGGTGGAGACACGGGACCACAAGCCTCGCTGGTCAATGGGTGTTGGAAAGAAAAGTGAGTGGGGAAAGGAATCAAGAAAGGTGACCCTGAGACGGGGGACCAAGCAACCAGAATGGAAGCAGGAGATGGAGAAATCCTGCACGCAAGTGAAGAGGGAGGAAGCTGGGCACCGTACTCAGACTGGATCCTAGAGAAAGCTATTGACCTGATGAAGAGAACTCTCAGCTCCCTAGGAGAGGAGAATCCTGAGCCCTACGGCCGCCCCAGCTCCTGGAGCCGCAAAGGGAGAGACACCGAGGGGGACGTGGAACCTGCAACCCCGGGGACATCTACTGATCCAGTAGCCCCCACCCCCTACCGGACCACAGATGGCAATCTGGACGGAAGACACTACCACCAACAACGGAGGCACCGATCCATTCCAAGACGTCCACCGTTGGAGGTGAAATTCAAAGGGGAGCCAACACGCTTGGGGTTTTTCCTAACCCAAGTCCTTAGCTACATGGAGGAATAGGGGCAGGACATTCCCAGCGACAAAGCCCGCATCCGGATCGTGCAATCTGCCCTGGATGTACTGGCTGCAGATTGGGTGGTGAACTTGCATGACTCCAATGCCCCAGAACTCAGTAACTTCAACCGTTTCATGTCCTCTTTGAGAAGACGATTTGAAGACCCCCTGGCTGATCGCAAAGCCCGTGAAAGGATAAAAATGATGAGGCAAGGCAAACACCCGGTGGCTGAATATACACAAGAATTCCGGGCCATTGCCAGCAAACTGAATTGGCCAGAAGACATCCTCCTTAGCCATTTCAAAGACGGACTAAACTATGATCTATATGACGCTTGCCTGCCCCGAGGGGACCCACATCGACTTGAGGAATGGTACGTCTTGGCAGAGGAAGCAGAGATCGACATATTGAAGAGGCACCGCCGAGGAAAACAATGGAGCCGCACCCCGCCTGAGCTGACGCACGAACCGGTGAAATCATCGGCTACAGCCAAGAAGCAAATGGAGTGTTTCAAGTGCGGAAGAGAAGGGCATCGAGCTGTAGAATGCTGCTCAAAGGCCCCCCAGCACAACCCAGACAGATCCCCAATCAACAAATCTGGAAAGTCTTCAGCTAAGCCAAAAGAAACGGCCATGAGAATGATGGAAATTGCAGAACCCCCCACCTCTGCTCACCAAGGGGAAAGAACTCCAGCCTACACCACAGGGCCGGTGGATGCCTCAGATGACAGCTCGGAGGGCGAACCCCTGGTAAGTGGATGCATCACACCCATCTTCAAAACAGTGACTATATTAATCCCCCCCATGCCCGAAGCTGTGAAGGTGAAAGCCTTAATAGACTCTGGCTGCACCCGCTGCCTCATTAGCCCAACACTAGTGGGGAATCTGGGCATCCCATCCAGGAGACTGGAACAACCAATCTCATTTGGCCAGCTAGATGGATCCATAGCAGGGGGGGTGCCAGCTACCCTAGCCACTTTGCCAATACATCTCTCCCTGGGCAACCATGAAGAGGACTTAACGTTTGTGGTGACCCCAGGTATGGAATGCCCAATGATTCTAGGGATGGAATGGTTGAAAAAATGGAACCCCTGGGTAAATTGGAGGACGACAGAAATCAAATTCCCGAAGGGGGACCCTATGGACTTAAAACCCCAAGGGAGGCTACCAGAATCAAGAATAGAAAAAGCATCCATAGGAGAGGAAAAAGGATTAACAGAAATACCAGAGGAATATAGAGACCTTGCTGAAGTCTTCAGTGAGGAAAGGGCGAATGAGCTTCCCCCCCCCACCGACCCACAGACTGTACCATTGAATTCAAGCCTGGGGCAAAACTCCCAAAGCCCAGATTATACTCCATGAGCCCAAAGGAGAAGGAGGAAATGGAAAGATTTATAAAAAAAAACCTAGAGAGAGGTTTCATTGAGCCAGCCAAGCCTAAAGTAGCTGCCCCGGTCCTTTTTAGAGAGAAGAAGGATGGCTCTTTATGCTTATGCGTGGATTATAGGGCCCTGAATACAATCAGTGAAAGCAACCTATACCCTCTTCCCCTCATGAAAGACATGCTGTCACACCTATCGAAAGGGAAATTTTTTTCTAAACTAGACCTAAGGGAAGCTTACTATCGCGTGAGAATTAAGGAAGGGGACGAATGGAAGACTGCATTTAGCTGCCCCATGGGGTGCTATCAATTCAAAGTCTTGCCATTTGGATTACAAGGGGGCCCTGCAGTCTTTATGCAATTAATCAATGACGTTCTAAGGGAGCACCTGTTTAAGGGGGTCCTTGTTTACTTGGACGACATTCTTATCTTTACTGAAACAAAAGAGGAACACGTCAACCTTGTCAGAGCGGTTTTAAAGAAGCTGCGAGCCGCCCACCTATATGCCAAACTCTCAAAATGCGAATTCCACCAGGAAAGGATAGACTACCTAGGTTATCGCATATCCCCCCAGGGCATTGAAATGGACCCAGAGAAAGTCAAAGCAGTATTAAATTGGGCACCACCCCACACAAGAAAGCAACTACAAAGGTTCCTGGGTTTTGCAAACTTTTACCGCCAATTCATCCCCTCATTTGCCCAGATAGCCTTGCCCCTCACTAACTTGCTAAAAACGAAGGGAACATCCTCAGTAAAACCTAGCCAGCCACTAACATGGACAATGGAGTGCCAAGCAGCGTTTGAGAGACTAAAGAGACTTTTTTCTGCCGAACCAGTACTAAGGCACCCAGACATGGACAAGCCCTTCGTAATACAGGCAGATGCGAGTGATGTGGCAGTGGGGGCTGTTCTATTACAAGAAAACAATGAAGGAGTATTGCAACCCTGTGCATATACATCCAAGAAACTCACGGAAACAGAACAGCGCTGGCCCGTATGGGAGAAGGAGGCTTATGGGATACGTTGGGCATTACTCACGTGGCGACAATTCCTGGAAGGCAACAAAATCCCCTTCCAGGTGTGGACTGATCACAAAAATTTGGAAGCCCTGAAAACGTCCAGGAAACTCAATCTCAAACAAGCCCGCTGGTCCCAGCATTTTCACCAGTTCCAATTTAAGCTCAAGCATTTACCAGGAAGAAAGAACTTCCTGGCAGATGCACTATCTCGCATGCCCCAATATAACAGCGCACGAACCACAGACTCTAGACCAATAATGGCAGAGTCACAACTGGCAGCACCAGTAACCACAAGAACCCAAGCCAAATTAAAACCACAACTGGACAGCCAAACTGGAATTGAATTCAGAAAAAGTTTGGAAACAGATGAATGGTTCCAGAAAAACAAAAATGTGTGCACAATGAAAGACGGGTTGCCTTGGGTAGGGGAAAAATTATATATATCAACAACTCAAAGAGTCACTTTCATGCAGCTTTGCCATGACACAAAATCAGCAGGGCATTTTGGATTTGTAAAAACTTTACATTTAATTAAACGACAATTTTGGTGGCCATCCATGAAAAAGGACATAGAAAGTTATGTAGCCAGTTGTCCAAAATGTGCCATGGCAAAGAGGTTGCAAGGGAAATTGCCAGGACTATTGCAAACAGTGGCAAGTCCCTCAGCCCCCTGGAGAGAAATAGCCATGGATTTTATAGTGGAATTGCCAGAAAGCAATGGGAATACTGTGGTCTGGACGGTCACGGACTTGTTTTCCAAACAGGTGCACTTTATCCCTTGCCAAAAGATTCCCACTGCAAAAGCCTTAGCAAAACTTTTCATCCAACACATTTACAGATTGCATGGGGCACCCCAACGCATCATCTCTGACAGGGGGGTGCAATTTATGTCTGCATTTTGGAAGGAATTTTTGTCCCTCTTAGGAACCACTCAGGGACTGACATCTAGCCACCACCCACAAGGAAATGGGGGGGGGGCTGAAAAAATGAACTCCGTACTTAAGCAATATTTAAGATGTTTTCTTAGTTTCCAGCAAACCGAGTGGGCAGACTTACTCCCTTTTGCAGAAGTTGCCTACAATAATGCAGTCCACTCCAGCACACTCCAGCACAGTCCACTCCAGTCCACTCCAGCACTCCTTTTCAAGTAGCCACCAGTCAAAGTTTCAACCCCATGCCAGAGTTAACCCCAAACGAACCAACGATCCCTTCACTGAAAGAATGGATGAAAAAATTACAAAACACCTGGCCAATAGTTAGAAAAGCACTAGATGAAGCTAGGCAGGCATACAAAGCACAAGCCGATAAAAAAAGGGTTGAGCCTACACCATTCATTATAGGAGAAATGGTGTACTTATCTACAAAATACCTAAAGTCCCTACAGCCCTGTAAAAAACTTGGACCAAAATATATAGGACCTTTTCCAATTAAAAGAATCATAAATCCAGTAACAGTAGAATTAGAATTACCCAAAAACCTCAGGCAAATACACCCAATTTTTCATTGCAGCTTGCTGAAAAGAGAGCATCAGTCACATCTACGGCCAAAAATCCCCCCACCACCACCTCCACTCATGGTGGAGGGTGAACAACACTTCGAAATAAAGGAAATCCTTGATTCTAGGAGATATCATGGAGCAACTCAGTACCTAGTTGCCTGGAAACACCTCCCTCCCTCACAAAATGAGTGGGTCCATAAACGTCATGTCAGAGCCCCGAAGCTATTGAAGAAGTTTCACACAGAGTATCCTAACAAGCCTGACTAAATTTTATACTTGTTTTGTTTTCTTTCAGGTGGATCTCTCTTATTTTTAAGAGGGGCCGGATGTCAGAATCCAATTATATTTCATCTTTAATTATCAAATATAGAAACTCCCAATTCTGCCTTCTCTGGATTCTGCCATAAGAGGGAGAGAAGGGGGAGAACAAAGGGGCTTTATGGCCCTCACTTCCTTCAGTATACTTCTAAGGAGTTGAATGCTGAATGTGTGTTTATTGTAACCTCAAAGCGTTAGCACCAAAGAACCTTACCATAACAAAGAAGGTTATTTGCCTTTCATGTAGTTTATCTGAAGTCTCCATCCAGACGGAAGAAAGAAAAAAGGGGGTGGAATTGTGATGCCTGAAACTATCACTGGAAGGGGGGTTGATTGGGTGGGACTACTGGGGAACCCCTTAAAACCTTGAATGGGAGTGCTTGGACCCCAAGTCCTGTCTAGCACGCCTGCAACCACTTCTTCTTAATAAAGGATTCCTGTTGGAAGAATTATTCCAAGAGTTCTGTCTTCTTAAGATGCAATGTGGGGTGGGTCCTTACAGGCGGACTGCGTTGTTTGGCGACCCCCATGAAATGGTCGTTCGACCCCAAATGGGGTCCCGACCCACAGGTTGAGAACCACTGAGTTAGAGCAACCTAATTTCATCTTTGCTAGTGTCACTAGTGATACTAAACGTTAGCTATTCTAGGTTAAAAATTTTAGAGTTTGGGAGGTTTTTACTCACCATTTTCATTTTCACTCAAGCTTGTTGAACCTTGGGCTTTCAACTACCCTGAAGAACAATTCATATTCATCTCCATTTTAATGGCTAAAAGACATTGATAACATGGTGTTAAAACCCAGAGAGGGTTACGGTTGGATAATTCATGGATTGAATTACATTACTATTTTGTAAGGATGATTGTTTCAATTGGTAGATGTTTCCTTTTCAAAGAAAAAGAAGAAGAAAGGGATGAGGTCTCATATTCAGTCTGATAAACATACAAGACATTAATTTCATGTCATACTCATCACATTGGCAGTTTTAAAGTAAATGTATGAAACTTTGTGTTATAGAATGCAGTTGAGTTAATCCTGAAAATTAATTATATTAATATTTTAAATTGGGACAAGCATTTTTTTAAATGCACTGTATTAAAAAGCCAAAGCATACTGGTAACCTTGATCTTCAAAATTATAGCTTTGTAGGTGGAGGCAACAACATTAGCATTTGGTAGTGACAAAAATAAACTTAGCACATCTAGGATGTAACTTTTTTGAACAGAACTATCCGCTCTACTGCTGAGCATTATGGAAGCTGTAGCTGTAGCTAAACAATAATTGGAAGAAACAAGTTTCATTAACATCACTGCAGTAGATTACTCTGGACACACATGTGATATACAAAAGTTCTGAAAATAATTCTAATCTGTCTCATATTTAAAATACAGCAAGATCTACCCCTTTATGACTATTGAGAAAATCTTCAAAAGATTATTGTAGGTCAGTGACTTTTAAATACAGTTGCTTTTTCCCTCCTTAATAGGATTTATTCATTTATTTATCTAGCTGACTCATCACAACATTGTAACACATCACTCTGAAATACTGAATACCAAATGGGCTGGGGTGATGGTGGAAAGAGAATGGTTGCAGTTGTAGAAAGAATATTTAATTTATCCAAATTATAGTAGTAGTAAAATAAAGCAGATGAACTAAATCTACAAAGTTATTCCCAATAAGTCTTTTCTCTAAATGTAATATCATGATTTTTTTTTAAAAGGCCTTCTGTACTCAACAATCCTTCTGTGGTGAGTGCCTGGAATAACAACAACAACAACAACAACAACAACAACAATAATAAAGTTGGAAGGGACCTTGGAGGTCTTCTAGTCCAGCCCCCTTGCTCAGGCAGGAAACACTATACCATTTCTGACAAATGGTTGTCCAGTCTCTTCTTAAAATCTTCCAGTGTTGGAGCATTCACAATGCCTGGAGGCAGGTTGTTCCACTGATTAATTGTTCTAACTATCAGGAAATTTCTCCTTTGTTCTAGGTTGCTTCTCTCTTTGATTAGTTTCCATCCATTGCTTCTTGTCCTGCCTTCAAGCGCTTTGGAGAATAGCTTGACTCTCTCTTCTTTGTGGCAACCCCTGAAATATTGGAACACTGCTATAATGTCACCCCTCATCCTTCTCTTCATTAAACTAGACATACCCAATTCTAGCAACCATTTCTTATATGTTTTAGCCTCCAGTCCCCCTAATCATCTTTGTTGCTCTTCTCTGTACTCTTTCTAGAGTCTCAACATCTTTTTTACATTGTGGTGACCTAAACTAGATGCAGTATTCCTAGCATGGCCTTACCAAGATATTGTAAAGTGGTATTAACACTTCATGTGATCTTGATTCTATCCCTCTATTAATGCAGCCTAGCACTGTGTTGGTTTTTTTGGTAGTTGCAGCACACTGCTGGCTGATATTTAAGTGATTGTCCACTAGGACTACAGATTCCTCTCACAGTTACTACTATTGAGCAAAGTACCACCTATACTGTACCTGTGCATTTGGTTTTTTTTTTTGCCTAAATGTAGACCCTTTCTTTTTTCACCTTTGAATTTCATTTTGTTAGAAGTGAGGAAAGCTAAGGCTCAAAATGAACTAAGTGTCAACTTTACAATGAGCATGTCTTGTGACAAAAATAACAACAACAACAAAAGCTTTTTTCAACATGTAAAAAACAAGAAAAAAGATAAGGAAATGTTTGATCCATTAATGGGAGAAAGTGGCAAGAAGGTGACAAGCATTAGGGAGAAAGCAGACCACCTATACTGTACCTGTGCATTTGGGGGTTTTTTTTGCCTAAATGTAGAACCTTTCTTTTTTCACCTTTGAATTTCATATTGTTAGATAGTGCCCAATGTTCAAGTCTGTCAAGATCTTTCTGTATCTTTTTTTTTTTATTGAAAAATTTTTAAGTTTTACAACAAATCCCCTCCCCAAACCCCCCCACCCTCCCATACCCTCCCCCACCTCCCCAAACCTCCCAAACCCTCCCCCAACCTTCCCAGAGCTGAATACAGGCTTACTTAAAATTTTTCAAAAAAAGAATAAAAAAACTTCATTAAACACATTATAATATACTCTAAACATTTTCTAGTATCATGAACTCCCTCCAAAACACAAATTTAAACATTAATTTCTTTGAATATCTATACCTACAATATAAGATCTAATTTCTCCCTCTTTCTTTATCCTCAAACAAAAAAATACCATTAAAACTAAATACTCTTTAAATACTTTAAACTAAATACTTAAACTTAAACTTCTTATCTAAAATTTTCATTCAATCTCCATAATCAAAAACATATAAATCCTAAACAAATCTAGATACATTTAATTAAACAAGTTATCTTCTCTTAAAACTAATAATAATCATAATAATAATAAAAAACCCAATCATTGAACACATTATAATATACTCTAAACATTTTCATATCATACTTATATTATTATCCATCATTCTTTATAAACTCCCTCCAAAACACAAATTTGAACATTACTTAAAACATTAGAATTCCCTTATAAACATTTAAATCTTTACCAATAACAAATTCCATCCACCACATTATACCAATAACAAATTCCTCCACAATAAACACATTCCTTCTCTTATCCATAAGTCTCTTAAAGGTATCAGTCTCTCGTGTCCATAAACCTCGAAAAAAATGCTTTAAAATCTGCCCTTGAAGATAACTCCAATGAATTTGTAAATCCTGATTCTCCCACCAGCTCAGGAACCGATAACTATGAAGCTTCCTTAACCTCCTTCTTCTGTTGGTATTTCTCTTTACGTTTATATGTTGAACAGGTTGTCCTCTGCTCTTTCATCTAGACTTGTTGAGACCCCCCAGACTGAAATTTCCCCTTTTTAATTAATATAGGCTCTTCACACTGCAATTCTGCCCTTAAAGGTTGCTCCAAAAAGTTTGTAAATCCTGCTTCTCCCGCAGAATCAGGAACCAATACTTGTGAAACTTCCTTGACCTTCTTCTGTTGATCCTTTTCTTTACAATTGTATGTTACGCAGGTTGTCTTCTGCTCCTCCGTCTCTGCTTGTTGAGACCCCTGAAGTTTCCCAATTTTCATAAATGTAAACAGTTCAGACTGCAATTGATCCTTTTCTTTATTATATGTTGCACAGGTTATCCTCTGCTCCTCCATCTCAACTTGTTGAGACCCCTCAAACTGAGGTTTCCCAATTTTCATAAGTATAGGCTCTTCAGACTGCAATTCTACCTTCTTCTCTTCCAAAGCTTTAAACTTAATAGATGGCGATGAACATACCCCCAGGACCGAAGTATAAAAGTCTTTTGCTTGAAAAACAGTATTAAGTCTATAACGTATCCCCAGGTAGTTCACCACCATTCCAATCGGAAAATCCCATTTGAACGAAATTCGTCTCTTTTTAAGTTCATCTGCTAAAAAAGCAAACTCCTTTCTTCTTCTTAAAATTTTAGATGGGATCTCCTTTAGGATTATAACATCTTGTGAAGTAATTTGAAATCTCTTCTTATAAAAAGCTTGTATAATTTCATTGCGCAGGGATCTTTTCCCAAAGTAAATTACCACATCTCTTGGCAAATTCTTTTGCACTGCCACCACAGAATTAACTCTAAATAATTTTTCAATTTCACCAAGTATTTCCTCTTTTTCTTTATTCAAAATCACAGCAAAGTCCTTTGCAACCATCTCTCTCAGATCTCCTTGCAAAGACTCTCCCAAGCCTCTAATTCTTAGGGCATATTCCATTTGTCCATATTGAAGCATAAGAATCTCATTTTCCATTTCTTTTTCCATACTTTCAAATTTTCCCTCCATCAATTCCACTTTTCCACCTACCTCTTCCACACGGGAGTTCAGCTTTTCAAGAACAGAGGCAACTCCTTTTAAAACCAAAACTATCTCCTGCCTCAAAATCTTATTATTTTCCTCTAAAATCTCTTTCATTTCTACCCTAATTTGAGATATAACATTTCCCATCATATCTTGCAAATCCTTCACAGTTATTGGCTGAACCAAGGAAGAGGGTGAGGCTATTGATTTGGATTGTTGCACTGATGATAAGACCGAAGAAGAAGCCACTTTAGGAACTGTAGGAGTCCCTAGACGCTTTGGAGCCATCTTGCAAAAAAAAAATCTTTACTCCTTCTTAAAAATTACAAAAATTAAACAGAAAAAAAGAAAGGTTAAATCCAAAAAAAAAAAAAAAATTCAAAAAAATCCTTCAAAAGGAGATCATTATAACGAAAAAAAAATACTAAACCCTTTAGAGCCTTCTTAAAGAAATCTTTACTCCTTCTTAAAAAAATACAAAAAACAAAACAAAAAAGTTAAACAAAAATAATAATATTTCTCCAGACCCAACATCAAAATCAAATCCACATTCCGTTCCAATCATTAAAAAAAAAAAAGGGGGGGGGAAAGGATAGAGAAAAACACCTAAAGGCTTGCCAACCACCATTTTACTTTCCCTTTCAGCAAAAGGGAAAAAAAATAAAAAGAAGGAATATAAAAATAAAAATAAATCTTTAAGCTAAAAATCCAAATAAAATCAAAGGGAATTAAAAAAAGTCCATTCCATTTTTTAAAAAAAAATACAAAAAACAAAATGAAAAAGTTAAACAAAAATAATAATGCTTCTAAAATCCAAAAAAGCCGATCGCCATTTTATTTTCCCTTTCAACAAAAAAAAAGAAAATTAAAACATCCATTCCAATCATTAAAAAGAAAAAAGAAAAAGAAAAAGGGAAGGAAAAACTCCAGAAAGCCTGCCGATCGCTATTCTACCTTCCCAAAGGGAAAAAAGAAAAGGAAAAAAAAGAACGCCAAAAAGCCTGCCGATCGCCATTTCACTTTCCCTTTCGGCAAAAAGTAAAAAGTAAAAAGAGGGAATATAAATGTAAAAATAAGTCTTTAAACTTAAAATCCAAGTAAAATCAAAGAAAACAAAAGCTAAATCCTCTAGTCAACTCTGTCCGCTTCTAAGAAAAACTCACCAGATCTCTTTAATCGCAGAGGTGGTTGCAACGGCTTGTTTTGTCCCTAGGGACAAAAGCAGCTGGGAAGCGGAGACAGTCTGAACTCCGTGGGAGCACTCTTTTCACCCCCCCCCCAAAAAATATTGGGGGTGCATAAGAGGCTCTACCACTATTCAGACAACCCTCTTTCCCCCCCTTTGCCCGGGAGGGGGATTTTGAACCGCTGAACAGCTGATGTCCGCTGTTCATAGCGATTCAATACACTTACCCAGGAGGACGGCTACAAGGTAGCCGCCATCGCCCGCGCTGATCCACCGGAAGTCCTCCAAGATCTTTCTGTATCTTAAGCCTATGTTCTGGAGTGTTGGCTATTCCTGCCAGCTTGGTGTCATCTACAAATTTGATGAGTACCCCATCTATCCCCTCATCCAAATTGTTGGTTGTTGAGTCCTTGGCGAAAAGCAGACGTGAGAAGCAGTTGTAGTTCTCAGGTTTCCTTTTATTCTGTGTTCAGCTTACAAGTGAAGGCTTCAGCAACGCCCAAAAGCTCCTAGCCTCTTATATAGGCAGTTCCCGGGTAATTGTGTTACTTTTCCCACGCCAGCACCCGCACATGCACACAGGCGCTGGTGACAGCCTGTCTGGTCCCGGGCAGCTTGCACCTGCCCGGGACTGCCTGCAAACGCCCCGAGCCCGTTTGCAAGGCTCGGGACATAACACCCCTTTCCCCCGGGCTAAGACTACTACCAACATACAATTATTTCTTGATGCAGTGTTCTACTCCCCAGTGCTCCTACTGTTTACTGGCTTTTGTTTGGCCAGCAATGTTATGTAATCCTCTAAGTATTTAGGAGATTTCCTTGCTCTCTGTGACCTTCTCAGCTCTGGGTTTCTGACAGGTGTTCCCTGACTGAGGGGAGACGTGAGCCTGTTCTCCTTATCATGCCTTGGTGCCTTCCAAGGACTGTGCCCCAATGCCTGGCCTGCTTGCTCGCCCACCGGGCTCGTCAGGCCAGGGCTTCTGTCACTTTGTGACCTGGTTGACCTGCCTAGCTGTAGGCCCTCGGGCCCCTTGAAGTGATAGCCACTGCTGGGCGTCTCTATAGAACCTCCTAGGTCCGTCCAAGACCTGTCAGGAGGCTGTCCAATCCCTAAGCCCCGTTCTGTGTCCGGGCTCGTGTGGGTCTCTGTACCTTCCCAAAACTCAGTTACTGATGTGGGCTAGAGGTGTTGCGGTCGGGACTTGGTTCCTCGACCACCTCCCTGTAAGTTTGACCCCCTGTAGGACTTGGGGTAAGGTCAGGCCAACTCTGGGGATTATGTGCCAGCTCTCTTGCGGGGTATGATTTATTGGGATGCTCCCGGGTATCCTCCCTGACTGGAGTACTGTGCTGTGCAGGTGAATAGTGATTGTACCCCCGGGGTGACTCCCTGGCTGGAGTAGGCGTGAATGCCTGGTAGTTGGATAGGCTCTTAGAATTCCTGTTTGGGGCACTCGCGGAATCTTGGAATGGGCCGTTTGTGGCTCCATGATTGGAGGTGGGCAGCAGCTCGTGCCCCTCCCTTTGCTCTAAAGGGTCCCCTCCCCCCCCTGGAAAAGACCCAGGAGTCTCATCTGAAAGGTCCCACCTAGGGCGGAGTTGGTCGATGTGCCGACGCAGGACACGACCGTTGTCCAGGGCTACCTCGTAGGATAGAGGACCTGTGACCCTGGAAATAGAAGCGGGGACCCATGTATGACCAGGCCCGTAATTGCGAGTCCAAACCGGGGCACCCACAAGTAGTTGTCTAGGTGCCCTAGGATGTGAGGTAGATGAAGGCAGTCTGTCCGGATGCAACCGGTCAAGCTTCGTAGTAAGTTTGCGCCCCCAGTGAAGTTCAGCTGGGCTTCTCCCTGTAGAAGTGGACGGTGTGGTGAGGTAAGAAAGGAGAAAGTCAGCCAACCTGTGATGCCAGTCCCCATAGGTGAGTCTTTTCAAGGCGTCCTTTGTGATGCGGACCATGCGTTCAGCCATACCGTTGGTGGACGGGTGGAAGGGTGCAGACGTGGCATGACGAATCATGTTAGCCTGTAAGAAAGCTTGGAATTCGGAGGAAGTAAATTGAGGGCCGTTGTCAGACACGATGACATCTGGGAGCCCGTGTGCAGCAAAAATCCCCCTCAGTACCTGAATAGTCTTTGCAGTGGTGGTGGATGAGACAGGTACAACCTCAAGCCATTTTGAATGACTGTCAATGAGGACCAAGAATAACTGGCCCTGAAAGGGCCCAGCGTAGTCAATGTGCACCCTAGACCATGGGGACTGTGTATCCTCCCATCTATGCACAGGAGCTTGGGGCATCTCTGGGCGAGAGCGCTGGCACAGGTGGCATGCATGCACCTTAGCCTCAATGTCCTTATCTAAACCAGGCCACCACAAGTGGCTGCACGCAAGGGCCTTCATGCGAACAATGCCAGGATGACCCTCGTGGAGGGACTCTAAGATCCTAGTCCTCATTGAGGTGGGAATGACAACTCTGTTTCCCCAAAGCAGACAACCCTGAGAAGTGGACAACTCGTTCCTTTTGGACCAGAAACTCTGAAACTCAGGACTAGGGCAGTGCTCAGGCCATCCAGACAAAACCCAAGAAAGGACACGTGAAAGTATGTGATCTGTGCCTGTTTCAGCGGCGACATCCCTGGCATTCAGAGGGGACTCGGGCAAGGCTTGGATGGATAGAATGTTGACAGCTGGCGCAGGGTCAGCTTCTACTACTGGCAGGGGCAATCTACTGAAGCCATCAGCATGGCCCATTTCTTTCCCAGGCTTGTGGAGTAAGGAAAAATCATATGCAGACAGAAAAATAGACCACCTAAGCATTCTAGGGGAAATGATTTGGGGAGTTTGTTTACGTGTGGTAAACAGTCCCAGCAGAGGCTTATGGTCAGTGAAGACCGTGAAATGCCTGCCATACAAGAAATCATGGAATTTTTTAATTCCAGCAACAACAGCCAGAGCCTCCCTGTCTATCTGAGCGTAGTTGCGCTCAGCAGAAGACAGTGTTCTGGAGTAATATGCAACAGGAACCTGAGTTCCATCAGACCTGAGGTGGCTCAGGACAGCTCCTACCCCATAAGGGGAAGCATCACAAGCGATGCACACAGGAAGGGACTCATTGAAGTGTGCAAGTACACTGTTAGAAGTGAGTAAGGCCTTGACCTCATTGAAACTAGCCTCATGTGTTTGTGACCATTGCCACACTGCTTGTTTGTCTAATAGCCTGTGAAGAGGCTCAGCTACACTAGCTTTATGTGGAAGAAAGGAATTGTAGAAATTCAGGAGGCCCAGAAAGGCCTGAAGTTCGGCCTTAGACTTTGGCCTAGGTGCTTCTAAAATGGCAGTTAGTTTGGATTCAGCAGGGTGAATCCCAGCAGCATCAATTTTGAATCCCAGAAATTCAGTAGAAGGCACCCCAATTTTGCATTTGTCTTTTTTGAGCTTGAGGCCTGTTTTCCTGAATCTTAACAGAACAGCCCTTAGCCTTTCAGCTAGAATGTGTGTGGAGTCTCCTGCAATTAAGACATCATCAAAGTAGGGGCAAACCCCCGGTATGCCCCGTAGTGTGTTTTCCATTACGCTTTGGAAAATCCCAGGAGCGACATTCACTCCAAACTGTAGCCTTTTTACCTTAAAGGCTCCCCTGTGGGTCACAATAGTCTGAGCTATAGCAGCATCATCATCAACAGGCAGCTGTTGATACGCTTGAGCTAGGTCAAGCTTTGCAAAAACGCGCCCCCCCTTGAGGGAGGCCAGAATATGACTGACCACAGGAACAGGATAGGCATGTTGCTGCAATGCCTTAAGAGTGCATTTGTAGTCAGCACAAATGCGAATGTCCCCATTTGCCTTTAGAGGCGTGACAATGGGGGTCTCCCAAGGGCTGGAATCAACAGGTTCTAGGATTCCCTGTTGGATCAGTTTGTCTAACTCAGTGTCAATTTTACTCTTTAAAGCAAAAGGGACCCTTCTTGCTTTAATTCTAATGGGAGTGACAGTGGGGTCTAGTTTTAAGGACACAGGAGGTCCCTTGAATGTGCCCAGCTGGGGGCTGAAGACATCTGCAAATTCTTTGCAGACTTCCTGTAGGTCGAGTGTTTGTAAGCTGTTGAGCCCCGTGACGTGTATCCCCAAGGCTTCAAACCAATCGAGTCCTATGAGACTCGTTCGTTCACCCCCTACTACTAATATGTCTAGTGGACCTTCAAAATTCTTATACTGTACGTTAAGGGTGGCCTCCCTCTTAACACACACTCTCGAATTTTGAAAGTCTGTTAACACAATGTCTGAAGGCCTTAATTTAGCCTGAGTTCCACTGCCGGAACAAATCTTCCTAAATGTATGTAAGGATATGATTGAAAGGGCAGACCCCGTGTCTAGTTCCATAGTTAATGGAACCCCTTGTAGCTTCACCTTGAGTGACAGCTTTTTCTTGATGGGCTTGTGTGTGCCTGTCCTGAAGATGCTTCTTCGCGAAGCGCAAAAACCTACCCTATTCTGGCTGGGGACCCTGGTACCTTTCAGGCGCAGTTCTTCCTGAGGTTGTACCTTTCGTCGGCCCAGACACACAGCTGCAATATGTCCTTGTTTCCCGCACGCCCGGCAGATAGCGGAGCGGAACTTGCAGTCGGTTCTCCTGTGGCGACCTCCACAGCCGATGCACTTGAGGGGAACTGCAGAGCTTCCTTTCTGATTCCCTTCCTTCGTGGGGTGGAGACGGTCGACTTCCTCGTCCGGATCCTCCTCGGAGTTCCCTTGGACGTCCTCTTGGTGCACGGATGCAACATCTGGACTGTTCCTGATCGGCCGCATGTTTTTGACGGCGCCGCCTGCTGCTTCTTCTGCGGTGACCTCTCTTAAGGCATCTTGGAAGGACAAGTCTTCTTTGGCGAAAAGCCTCTGTTGTAGATCTCGATGCCTTAAGCCGCACACGAATCGGTCCCTCAGTCATTCTTCGAGGTCCTTGAACTCGCAGTGCTTGGCGGCCTTCCTCAATGCGGCGATGTATTCTTTGGCCGACTCTCCGGATCGTTGATCCCTCTGCTCGAAGGTGTGGCGCCATGCGATGACGGACATCTTGGGCTGGAAGTGCTCCTTCAATAGCTTCTTTAGATCTGCGTAGCTGACAGACTCTAACGGGACAGGTGCTGCAAGGTTCTCTGCGATTTCGAAGGCGTCTTGACCGCAGACACAAAGCAGGGTGGCAGCCTTCAAGCTATCTTCCCTCACTTGGTTCACCTTGAGGTAATTTTCCACCCTGGCTACGTAGGACTCCCACCACTCTGGATGTGAGACGTCGAACTCCGAAAGCCTTCCAACCTTTGCCATTTCAGGAGACGGGTCTATCAGCCAGCCTACCCCCGAATGCGCACTGGATTGGCGGGTAGCTGCCGAGTCAACGCCGTTCCGTCGTTCCGCTGCTCAGGCCTCACTTGGGTAAGCATACACCTCTTCCTTTCCAGGCGATGTAAGGCATCCCACCTTCGTCGCCAGTGTTGAGTCCTTGGCGAAAAGCAGACGCGAGAAGCAGTTGTAGTTCTCAGGTTTCCTTTTATTCTATGTTCAGCTTACAAGTGAAGGCTTCAGCAACGCCCAAAAGCTCCTAGCCTCTTATATAGGCAGTTCCCGGGTAATTGTGTTACTTTTCCCGCGCCAGCACCCGCGCATGCGCACAGGCGCTGGCGACAGCCTGTCTGGTCCCGGGCAGCTTGCACCTGCCCGGGACTGCCTGCAAACGCCCCGAGCCCATTTGCAAGGCTCGGGACATAACATTGGTGAAGATGTTGAAGAGCACTGGATCCAGAACAGAGCCCTGAGGCACCCCACTACATACTTCCCTCCATGTAGATGCAGTTCCACTGAAGACTACATGCTAAGTATGGCTGGTCAGCTAGCTACGAATCCATCTGATGATTATGATGTCTAACCCACATTTTTCTATCTTATCAAGTAGTAGGTTGTGGTCTACTGAAGTCCAAGTAAATTATATCCACATCAGTCCTCTGGTCCATTAATTTTGTCACCTGGTCAAAGTCTGCAATAAGATTTGTCTGGCATGATCTGTTTTTGACAAACTCATGTTGGCTTTTGGTTATGACTTTATTTGCCCCTAGGTGTTTGTTTATTCATTGCTTGATTACCTTTTCCAGAATCTTCCCAGGTATTGCGGTCAGGCTGATAGGTCTGTAGTTTCCTGGATCCATTTTTTTTCTTTTTTGAAGATGGGAACTACATCAGCTCTTTTCCAGTCTCTTGGTAGTTCCCCAAAGCTCCAAGATCTTTGAAAGATATAATTCAGTGGTTCTGAGATCACATCTACCAGCTTCTTCAGAACCTTGGGGTGTAATCCATCTGGTCCTGGTGATTTGAACTTGTCTAGGGTGAACAGGTGCTCATTTACCATTTTCTTGCCTATTTTAACTTGTGTTTCTAAACTATTTTTTTTATGGTACTGTTTTTGATAGGTTGGACTGTTTTTTCTCTTTGTATAAATACAGATGCAAAAAACAACTTAAGTACTTCTGCTTTCTCCCTAATGCTTGTCACCTTCTTGCCACTTTCTCCCATTAATGGAATAAACATTTCCTTATCTTTTTTCTTGTTTTTTACATGTTGAAAGAAGCTTTTTTTTGTTATTTTTGTCACAAGACATGCTTGTGACACTTTACAGTTGACACTTAGTTCATTTTGAGCCTTAGCTTTCCTCACTTCTAACAAAATGAAATTCAAAGGTGAAAAAAGAAAGGTTCTACATTTAGGCAAGAAAAACCAAATGTACAGGTATAGTTTAGGAGGTTCCTTGCTCAACAGTAATAACTGTGAGAGGGATCTCGGAGTCCTAGTGGACAATCACTTAAATATGAGCTAGCAGTGTGCTGCAGCTGCCAAAAAAGCCAACACAGTGCTAGGCTGCATTAATACAGGGATAGAATCAAGATCACGTGAAGTGTTAATACCACTTTACAATGCTTTGGTAAGGCCACACTAGGAATACTTCATCCAGTGTTGAACACCACAGTGTAAAAAAGATGTTGAGACTCTAGAAAGAGTACAGAGAAGAGCAACAAAGATGATTAGGGGACTGGAGGCTAAAACATATAAGGAAAGGTTGCTGGAATTGGGTATGTCTAGTTTAATGAAGAGAAGGACGAGGGGGGACATGATAGCAGTGTTCCAATATCTCAGGGGCTGCCAAAAAGAAGAGGGAGTCAAGCTATTCTCCAAAGCACCTGAAGGCAATCCAAAAGCAATGGATGGAAATTAATTAAAGAGAGAAGCAACCTAGAACTAAGGAGAAACTTCCTGACAGTTAGAACAATTAACCAGTGGAACAACTTGCCTCCAGAAGTGGTGAATACTCCAACACTGGAAGTCTTTCAGAAGAGATTGGACAGCCATTTGTCTGAAATGGTATAGGGTTTTCCTGCCTGAGCAGGAGGTTGGACTAGATGACCTCCAAGGTCCCTTCCAAATTATTATTATTATTATTCATTGCACAGTCAGCCAGATGTTCAGATTGGATTTGGCATTTTTGTCTACCTATCGAGTCCTTACCAAGGACCTGCGATAGGCAGATGTGAATGTTTGATGGTATTACAGATATCATTGCAGGATGGAAGCAGTTCCTAGTTTATTATTATTATTATTACTACTACTACTACTACTACTATTATTATTATTATTAACAATGGAACCACATTATATATGCCAGTGTGTGTTTTTTAGGTATCATTTTTTTTTTAAAAAAAAAGCAGACCTCTATGCCATATAACAGAACACTTTTACAGAGGAGTCTTCTATGAAACATTTGCACGTCAGAAATAGAAAAAAAAGATGGATTTTTTAAAGGAATATACTGATTTTAATGTGTATGTGTGTCTTCCAGTCAGGCTGACACCTGGCAATTACCTGACCTAGTCCTTGCAGTTTTCTTGGCAAGATTTTAGAAATGATTTGCCATTCCCTGCTTCCTATGGATGAGAGGGAGTGGCTGGCCCAAAGTCACCCAGCTGGTTTTGTGCCTAAGACGGACTAGAACTCACGTCCTTTGGGTTCTAGCCTGGTGCTTTACTCACCACACCAACTGACTGTCACCTTTAGATTAATCCTTAATAAAATTATGACTTTAGATTTTTTTTTAGCCCAAGAGCTGAATTCTAATATGAAAATGGCCACTATATCAAACTATTTTAATGAACTGACTATATAAAAACATCCACAGCATACATGCACATCAAAATCCACACTTCTGCATTCTGTGATTTTGCAACTAAAAATTTCAACTAACTAAATTAGTAATGGAAATATTTTTTCATGAAAATATAATTGCAGTAAGTGGACATGTCTGGAAAAATCATGACAAAATTAAGAGAAACACTCACAAAATATGGATATTCATGCAAATATTTTCCTTTTCAATTCATTAACAATCTGAATAGGACTTGGGAGAACTGCTTTTTCTGATAGATTATAATCAAGTGCTAGTTTTGGCTTGGGAACCTCTGAATAAAAGTTAAGAATTTGGTAGCTAAGCAATCACATTCTTAAAAAGCAACATTACAATGAGAGATAAAATCTATTTAAGTTGGGTTTGGGTTCTGTCTAAACCTTAAGAGGGAATTATTCCCTTTAAAAATGATCTTTGAAATTAAATAGCATATTTATATAAACTTGGCTGTCCTTTCTAGGTGCCATAAATTTCACTTTCTGAAAAAGTAATACTCAATTTACAACCACACCTGGACTGAAATTTCCATCGTAAGTTATTGCAGTCTTAAACTGAATTGATCTGATTTTATGCCAATTTTTGCAATGATCGTTGTGAGTCTTCATGGTCACTAAATGAACCCAGATATGGGTTCTGGATTCTCTGGAGGTAAGGGTTGCATTCCAGAGGGCCATGTAGCAACAAAATTTAGATTGGGAGAAAGAGAGGTAAGATGGCTCCTCTCTAGAAATTCTCAGAGTATATATTTTTAACGATGCAAGGTTGGCTAAGATTTCTGTCTATATGTAAGGAACAATAAATGAAGCTGATCAGAAATGACTCTATATGTCTTTCTTGATTCTTGGGGTCTGACCTGAGTTTCCCCAATAGGCATTTTTTTTTTACTGGAAATTGGCAAAAAAGATTGCAAATCATGTGATTGCAGGATGCTACAGCCAATCATAAATGCAACCTGGTTGCCAAGCCCCCAGATTGTGAACATGTGACTGAAGAACTGGTGTGAGGATTGTAAATGTGAGTTCAGGTCATAAGTTACTTTCTTCTAGGCTGTCATAACTTTGAACCATCATTAAATGAATGGTTGTAAGTTGAAGACTACCTGCAATGATAACATGAACAATATTTTTTTAAAGAAAGTTTTTTAAAAAAAATAATGGGTAGAATTTATTCTCTCTCTCTCTGCACATGTGTGTATGTGTATGTGCATATAGGAGGGATACTAACAATTCCTAAAAAGTGATATTGTACTGAATTTAAACTGCACTGAAAATAGCAAATTATATTGACAGAATATTGCAGTCCATACCACACTGGCCTGCTTGAAGCAAGAATGGGGTGTGAATTAATGCTTTAATTATCTAAGAATCTTCCCCCAAGGCAACATTCTCTGTTTTAATTTTGGATTGCTGTGGTTTTGTGCCAGCTTTTTTCCTTCCCCATTTTGTCATCTGTAATACTGAAAACATCCCTGAGGGAGTTGTATATTAGAGGCTGCTGTGCCAAAAATCTTTTATTAATACTGAGAAATGGGCAGTTTTATTCTTTGTGTGTGAGAATGACTCCAGAAGTATGAGAGATTTCCATTATAGCATGTTCAAGAGTCACCAGATATTATATTAATATTGAGGATAAAAACCAATAATTACAAAAACTGCATTCACATGCATAGAAAATTTTGGACAATAAAATGGAAATAAAGAGAACCTATTGCTTTCCTTCCTTCCTTCCTTCCTTCCTTCCTTCCTTCCTTCCTTCCTTCCTTCCTTCCTACCTACCTACCTATCTACGTACCTACCTACCTACCTACCTACCTTCCTATGTTAAATGACACAACAGTTCAATGATGAGCAGACAGACAATTAAGCTAATGTAGAACTGGACATAAATTTGAAATTTTCCACGTAATTTAGAAGCAGACAAATGGGGTAGACAATTTTCACAATTTTTCTAGTTCCTCAAGGATACAACACCACTATCCATCACCATGATTACTGAAAGTTCCATTAGAAGAAGCTCTATTATTGGACCCTATCCAATAAGATGCAGTTCAGTGGTGAGAAAAATAAGGTGCTGTACTTGGGCAAGAAAAGCCAAATGCCTAGGTGCAGAATAGGCATATCTAGCTCAATAGAGTAAGTGTGAGAGGCATCTCAGTGTCCTAGTGGACCCCCACTTATGAGCCAGCAGTGTGCTACAGCTACTAAAAAAAGCCAATGCAAGTCCTAGACTGCATCAACAGAGGATATACTGCTTTATACTGCATTAGTGAGGACACATTTGGAATATTGCATTCAATCACCACAAAAAGCTGCTGAGACCATAGAAAGAGTACACAGAAAAGAACAAAGATGATAAGGGGTCTGGAGGTTAATTCTGCTTCTGATTCAAAGATAGTTAACGGGAACTTCTTGGGTGTAAAATGCTTTAAAATTACTAGCAGTTCATTGTGGAGCTGCTTGCTGTTCGTTCTTGGGATTCTTTTATCTTTTTATATTAATTTTAGTTCTCAGAGTACATTTATTTGACTTTATTTTAGATCAAACTCATAGCAATGGTAAACAAAAAACAGCTAGGGAACAAGGCATCGAGATGAAAGAGAATATAAAGAAACATACTATTGGATTTGTTATGAGAATAAGACTTCTCAAATGTCCATAATGATGAAACACAATGATGAAACACAATCTGTTGTGTTTCAAAGGTTAATGTACTTTGAACGTACTAGCCTGGTGCGCATGCAGTGTTAAACTGTGGTTTAGCACAATAAGGATGAAAACCACTTAGATTTCCAGCTCACTTATTCCCCTCAAAACTGGCAGGGTGCAGGAATCTCCTTTCCTTTTCAATTAACCAGAATGTATTGTTATGTCTGAGGCAAAACTTGTGCTTTATCTTAGTTTGAAAATCTGAACTATAATTTGAATTCTAATTCACTAAAATTAAATTTAATTGGCGTTTAGACCATGGTTTCTCCATCTGCTGTAGAATTCTGGGAGTTGATATCCAGCCATCTTAAAGTTGGTTAACACTGGTTTGGAGTTCAGATGATATGTTAAACCATAGCTAATTTATAAAAAAAATGAGAGTCCTTTGAAACCCAATACTCACATTAGTTTCTTTTTGGAAAGTTAAACTATATTATTACATCTAAACTGGCTTGATGAATTTATCCTCTTCATTTGGATATTTTTCTTTTGGCTTGTTATAGAAAAAGAAAAGAGATTTGATCAGAGAATTCTATACAGGTAAATTTACTACTGATATACA
Source organism: Crotalus tigris (assembly GCF_016545835.1). Classification (NCBI taxonomy): domain Eukaryota; kingdom Metazoa; phylum Chordata; class Lepidosauria; order Squamata; family Viperidae; genus Crotalus; species Crotalus tigris. Next base: position 4,618,252 of record NW_024096554.1, on the reverse strand, counting down.
TGTTGCTTCTCATCCACATTTCTAAAGCACTTGTATAAAATTGAACTCAGACAGCAACCAGATTTACAGAAGCCAGCCAGATTTGAGAAATCAGTTTCATGACCTAGTGACTAATCTTGAAAAATCCTATTTTCCTGTAGGCCATAAACCTAGTCTCTGGAAAGTATACAATCAGGAAATGTCTTAAACACTTAGGTAAAGCAAGGAAAAATTAGTTCTTTTTTTTCCTTTTTCGGATACAAGTTTTACATAGAAAGGGGAGGGTGTAGCACTATACCTGCTTTTTGAGCTCAGGTAAATTACAAGCTGGGCCTTGAATTAGAAAGGAGGAGTAATATGTAGTACAATCCCCTCCCATTGCCTGGCTTGTTGCAATTGTATGTTATATATTCATGCTACATCACTAAGAACAAATGAGAAGCATTGTTCTTCTGGCCCTATGGAAATTCCTTCACTTTCTTATGATTACTTATAAGCTGGGAAGTAAGTGTGCATGGATCATGTCCTCAGTGTGTTGCTTTAAATAAATGACAAGTTCCTGCATGATGTTTGAGATCTCTCTCTTAACTCAGAATTGCCTAGGTTTGTGGGTTTCTCCCTTCCCAAATAAATTTAAGTGATTTTCTAGCTTCTCAGGGTAAGCAATCAATATTTATTCCATATTTTATACTGCGGGAAATGCAGATAACCATGTTTGTTAATCAAAAGAAATCCAATGAAAACAATAGAGTAAGAAGGGAGACTCTCTACTCCCTACATCTTTTCAGTTCAGCATGGGAGGGATCCCCAATTTGATGTGTCTCATGATTATCCCCCTTTCTCCCCATTTTACACTCTTTATGCAGTTCTTCCAGCCTTCTTCCATCACATTAGGATGAGATTCTTTGGCCTCTCTCACTCCAGCCATGTCCACCGTTAGTAGGCAGCCCCCAACACAATTTTCATATTGGAATTCAGTTCTGAAAAAAAAGTCCTAGGGTCCTAATTTTATTAAGGATTAATCTCAAAGTGAGAGTCAGTTGGTGTAATGGATAAGGCAGAAACCAAGGGATGGAAGTTATACTTGTAGTTCCGTCTTAGGCACAAAGCCTAAGTGAATTGGGCTAGTCACTCTCTCTTAACCCTAGGGAGTAGGCAATGAAAATCATTTCTGAAATCTGGCTAAGAAAACTGTAGGGACTTGTCCAGGCAGTTGCCAGGAGTCAACACTGACTTGAAGCCTCACACATGGACACTCTTTACTATGTTGAAGCATTGGGTGACTTGTTTGTAAGTTAATGCAGATGTACGTTTTCTGTCCATCCAAAATTCCTCAAACTATTTCATATATCCCCTCATATTAGATTTATTGATGTGGTAGCATTTCATTAGTTCCAGGTTTTAATGTCTCATCCATGTATGGTTTGTTCCAGTAGTTCACTTATTGTCAGTCTATCCTGTTTACCTAACAACAACAACAACAACAACAACAACAATAATAATAAGTTGGAAGGGACCTTGGAGGTCATCTAGTCCAACCCCCTGCTCAGCAGGAAACCCTATACCATTCAGACAAATGGCTGTCCACTCTCTTCTTAAAAACTTCCAGTGTTGGAGCATCCACCGTTTCTGGAGGTAGATTGTTCTGCTGGTTAATTGTTCTGTCAGGAAGTTTCTCCTTAGTTCTAGGTTGTTTCTCTCCTTGATTAATTTCCATCTGTTGCTTCTTGTCCTGCTTTCAGGTACTTTGGAGAATAGCTTGACTCCCTCTTCTTTGTGGCAGCCCCTGAGATATTGGAACACTGCTATCATGTTACCCCTCATCCTTCTCTTCATTAAAACTAGACATACCCAATTCCAGCAAGTGTTCCTTATATGTTTTAGCCTCCAAAGATGAAACAATCATCTTTGTTGCTCTTCTCTGTACTCTTTTTAGAGTCTCAACATCTTTCTTACATCGTGGTGACCAAAACAGGATGCAGTATTCCAAGTGTGGCATTGTAAAGTGGTATTAATACTTCACATGATCGTGATTCTATCCCTCTGTTAATGCAGCCTAGCACTGTGTTGGCTTTTTTGGTAGCTGTAGCACACTACTGGCTCATATTTAAGTGATTGTCCACTAGGACTCCAAGATCCCTCACACAGTTACTACTATTGAGCAAGGTACCACCTATACTATACCTGTACATTTGGTTTTTCTTGCCTAAATGTAGAACCTTACTTTTTTCACCATTGAATTTTATTTTGATAGATAGTGCTCGGTGTTCAAGTCTGTCAAGATCCTTCTGTATCTTAAGCCTGTCTTCTGGAGTGTTGGCTATTCCTGCCAGCTTGGTGTCATCCGCAAATTTAATGACTTCCCCATTTATCCCCTTGTCCAAATTGTTGATGAAGATATTGAAGAGCACTGGGCCTAGAACAGAGCCCTGGGGCACCCCACTACTCACTTCCCTCCATGTAGATGTGGTTCCATTGAGGACCACACTCTGAATACTGCCGGTCAGCCAGCTACGAATCCATCTGGTGGTGATGCTGTCTAACCCACATTTTTCTATCTTATCAAGTAGTAGGTTGTGATCTACTTTATCAAAGTAGATGTGGAAGTGCACCTTGTTAACCTTGGTGATAGCCAAGCCAGCATGACTCTCTTAATTTGTGTCACTCTCATAGCTGAACTAGACAAATGAATAGTTAGGAGGTCTTTGCCAAGGACCTGTCATGGTAAGATATTGCTAGTGGTTTGAACCTTGGTCTCCCACATTAAAGTGTGGTTCTCTAATTACTATGCTATCCAGCTGTTTATATATATATATATATATATATATATATATATATATATATATATATAAAATATCCCCTCTCAGCTTTTGCCTTTATAGTATCACTTTTCCATTGGCAATTGAAATACATCAAGAAAATGGAATTTTAGGATAGTTGCATAATTAGTTGCATATAGTGAAATTGTTTGTTGATTATATTTTATTAAAAATAGATTGGCCTAAAGATTCCATAACAGCATTAATTAAATATATACAGCAATCAATTTGTCAGTCTCTTACTACAAAGGGCTCTTCAACACTTAACTGGTTCCAATATTTTCAAATAAGCATCACAGGAACAACAAAATGTATACAAGGAGAAACACTGACAAATTTCACTGATTTTGACAATCTTATGCATAATACATAAGATTTGTTAAGTTGACATTTTCTTTATGGTTCATAAAACTTGGCACCCATTAATATTTGTAATTCTAGGACAATCTGCTGCCAATGGAAGCACATATTCTGGCATCCAGTATAGTTCACTAGTATGCCAGTGAAAAGATGACAACTCAGCATAAACTCAATCCTAATGAAGATGGGCAAGTTCATTTTTCCTGTCAAATTGAGAACTTTCTGTAGTAGAGTTTCTAATCTAAAACAAAACAAAAAGATGCTCAGGCATGGCAATAAAATTGGCAGGAAGAGAATTAATAAATTTCACAGAGAAATCTTTGCAATTATCGTCAATATTGTAGGTTTATTAATGTTTGGTAATTAGATATTTTAATATATTGTTGTTTCCAACCTATATGGTCCTGAGCTTTCTTTTGCCAGTTGGATAGGTTGGAAAATGTGGAAGGGGCCTTCATACTGCAGTGAATAGACAATGGCTAAAATGATGATGAATATATTGTTGTAAATGGCTTACAGTGCTTGATGGCACAGAGACATTAATAAAATTAATATTTTACTTGCTAAAGTCTGGGTGTCTTGTGACTTCAATTTCTACCTATTTTATTATCTGGGGCATTACCTTTCTTAGTTTTCAGAAGAATAATCATGTCAAATTGTTTATTTATTAATAAATAAAATGTTAATTTGTTGCTGCAAAAATGAGACTTGCAGCATCTCAGGCAAACATATTTGAGTGTTATACATTATGTATTGTGAAATATAAATCTAATGAAATGAAGAAAAATGTTATTGATGGGTTTATATTTATACTAGCTTTCTTCACATTTTTGGTTTGTTCCCTGATGTCTGTTTGGAGGAAAAGACAGATGCTCCCTTCCTCAGCATCAGATGTGTGGATAAATGTATCCATGAAAATACAAAATTTCACCTCATGAGTTCTCTCCATTACTGCCTATACAGATATACAACTTTTAAAAAATCCATTACTTTATAAATGTAATCAAAACAATTTATTGTAAACAAACAGCCAAAATAATTGTAAATGGAGATATTTCAGAACACTTCAATATTAAAAAGGGCACAAGATAGGGATGCCCACTATCTCCATTACTATTTATACTAACATTGGAAGTACTGAATATAAACATTAGACAAGATATAGAAATTAAAGGACTGGAGATAAAAGATGAAAAATATAAACTACAAGCATTTGCAGATGATTTGGTTTTCATATTGGAAGATCCATTGGAAACAAGCACCAAACTTCTGGAGAAAATAGAAAAATTTGGAGAAGTGGCAGGGTTGACAATAAACAGAGAAAAGACTAAAGTACTAACAAAGAATCTAACAGAAAAACAAAAAAAATCAACTAACAAAAAAAAACAAATCTTCAAATAGTTAAAAAAGTTAAATATTTGGGAATTTATCTAACAGCAAGATGTATAACAATAAAAGAAGATAACTATGTAAGACTGCTAAAACAAATAAAATTGGATTTGGAAAAGTGGAAAAACTTCCAAATTTCAACATTGGGGAGAATAGTAACAATGAAAATGAATATCTTACCAAAAATACTCTTTTTATTTCAAACAATTCCTGTAAGGCTGGGAAAAGCCTTTTTTGATGAACTGAATACAATAATATTGAAATTTATTTGGCAAGGAAAAAAAGCTAGAATTAGAGTGAAAATGCTACAAGAAGCGAAAGAAAGTGGAGGATTTGGACTGCTGGACTGGAGTTTATAATACCAAGCAACTATTTTAACATGGCTTAAAGAATGGATAATGCTTAGAGACAAAAGACTATTGTACCTAGAGGGCCATGACCTACAAATTGGTTGGCATGCCTTTCTGTGGTATGGGAAGAATAAAATACTCTATACTTTCAAAACCATTTTAAAAGGAATGCACTTCTTTTAGAATGGGAAAAAATAAAAGAAAAATTTATATTAAGATATCTGAATGGCTTTCAACAATGGAAGCTTTTGCTTACCCAAATTGAATTAACTAGTGACTTATAAAGATATTTTGGACAATGAAGGAAAATTGAAAGACAGACAAGATTTACAAGAACAAGGTATTGATCTAACATGGTGGCCATATCTGCAAATTCAAACGAGATATGAAAAGATATGTTAAAACAACAGGATTTTATAAAGAAAAGACAGAATTTGATCAGATACTGATAAAAACAGATGAAAAGTTGATTAAGAAACTATAGATTTCTGTTAAACTTAAAGATGGAAGAAGAACAAGTAAAAAAACAATGATAACATGGGTAAAGAACTTTGGATATAATATAGAATTAGAAGATTGGCAAAAGTTATGGGAAAGAAATCTTAAATAACTAAAGCAGTGGCATATAAAGAAAACCTATATAAAATGTTTTACAGATGGATATGACACCAGTGAGATTAGCAAAAATGTTTAAAAATATTTCAAACAACTATTGGAAATGCAAACAAACTTATTATCATATCTGGTGGACATGCCCTAGAGCAAAAAGATTTTGGGTTAAAATATATTGATGGTTGGAGAAAATGACTAAAAAACAAATAGATTTTAAACCAAAATTATTTTTGTTAGGAAAAATAGGAGCTAATTATGAGAAAGATTGCAGATGTTTAATACTACACATATTAACGGCAGCAGGAATTGTGTTTGCCCAACATTGGAAAAATGAAAATTTACCAGCTGAAGAAGTACTAATTAAGAAAATTCTAGGGTGTGCAGAAATGGATAGATCGACTTAGATAAAAGAGAAAGAAGACTCAGTACTTTAGAACATGGGATAATTTCTATCAATGGCTAGAAAAACGAGTTAAAGAGAAAGGAATGTGATATGTAATTTTGAATATATATTAGCAAGAAGAAGGCTATTGAGTGATTAATTAACATATTGTTTATGATAATTAACTATTATCTATTATGGTTTGTTAAACACATGAACCCAGACATTATGCTGTTTGCTAAATCTTGAGAATGTTATTTGGAAAAACCCCAACCCTAACCCTAACTCTAATCCTTACCCTAACCCAAATCCCAATCCCAACCCCGACCCCACCTTATTCCTAACCCTATAAAAACTAATAAAATCTCTACAAAAAAAAATCCATTACATAAATAGTTGTGCTGATAGATCCAGTGGAAGTTTAGCGAGCAGGGATTGAATATTGAATTCTTATCCATAAAATCTATATGGTTTTATATTTTCATGTGAGAGTTTAGTGTTGTAGTGCAGAATTAAGAAAGTATTTACAGTCACTAAAGAGTCATACTTGTTATCTCTTATTTTTGGTGAGACATCTGTGTACAATGGGATCTTCTTTCTCATTTTCAATACAATTAAACTTGCCCCAAAAACACACTTTTTAACTTGGAGATGTTCTCATTGCCGCCTGATACAAACAAGGACTGTGTCAATATCCAGTTTGAGAATCTTGATGGGAAAGCATTGCAAGAAAATCTGTTTTCTAAGGCTGCAAAATTCTCTGTTTACCAGCAGCAAATTATATCAATATAGGAAATAATGTAATATGGCAGCAGGAAAAATGAAGGTGAAGGAAAATAAAATTAGAGATAGAAGGAAAGTCAAGTTTCAAAAGCAAACAGCTTGTGGATAAGGATAGTTCTGCATAAAAGATAAAGAAACACTAACTGGGCCACCTTATATGGGATCACTAATAGATGACAGTCAAGAATTTGTTTTCTGTGTTTTTTTTTTTCTTGCTGCCATCTAAAGAGTCTTTGGATTTTTGCAGCTCAAATCTGGAAGACCTAATCTATCAAATTCTATCCTTTGAGCAATTAAAGAAGTAGAGCTAGCATCTTCTATTTAAAACCCTGAATATGTATTTAAATACTGATGCATGCAGCTGCCATTTCATCCAATCAGATAAAACAAAAAACTCTAAAACAGTGCACCAGGGCCATGGGAATAAATCTGCTATCTACATCTCTGGGATGTGTGATGCCCATATCCAAAAGGGACTCCCCAAACATTATTATTAATATTTGTTATTCTTTTTTGGATGGGTGGGTGGGATATGTTTCTCTCACTAGCTTCCTATCAGACTTAAAATTGAGTGTATATATAGAATAGGGTGTTCATTACCATAGGAATTTGGCTAGAGAATTAACCTATTTTCTAGATTCATACAGCTTACTTATCAACTAACTAAATGAGCTAGGTTTACACAACACCCAAATCATTTATGTCTTTATTTAAGTCTTTATTTAAAACACAATAAAAGTTAATACTAACCAAAGTTGGTTTGTGCAAATGAGGTTGCTAACCTTTAATTGAAGTATGTTGTATGAACTCAGCCATTGTGTCAATAGATGAAGGAACAACAAATAGGAACTCTGATGAAAAGAAATCAAAATATGAAACCAGGACTGAAGCTCACCTGAAACAAGATGATAATTCTTGCTTGCAGTCCAACTTTTGCAGGCATTTTCTCATACTTCATCAAAAGTTAATAGGCATACAAGCTTTATTTTCTTATCAAAATCCCAAGGAACTTCTGAATAGGGTAGTCCTCATTGCAGATGTTGTTCTCCCTTACAACAAAATCCCATTTTCAGCAAAGGATATACTTTTCTCTTTTTTAAAAACTTCCTTTTCTATTCTGGTTGCTCAGAATTATCCTGACTCTTGAGTGTTAAATCTGATGCTTGCATGGTCTTATAATTATCCTGGTAGGTTGATTTAAGTGATAATATATATTATAGGGTGTGAATCACCATAGGAAAGAGCAACAGTTGCAGTAAGAATGTGTCATGAATCTCTTCATACCATTTTAAAAAAAACAAATGGTGGTGATGATAATAGTGATGAAAATCATTATGAATTTTGTAAACAACATGGAAAAATGGTGAGGAGTTTAAAATATGTGAAGAGAGTAGCAAGAACATTCAGTGAATTGGACAATTGTAAGAAGGAGCTGCAAAGCAAAGGCTGAAGGAGTAACTGCATTGTCAGAGAGCTATTGTTCTTGCCAAGGACAAGAACACTCACGTCCATGCCTTTTTTCTCAAGCTCATATGTTTAATTAGAGCCTTAGCAAATGAAAAAAAAACCAACCCTGAGATGCTGAGTTCTTTTCTTCCTATTACACTAAAACTATTTAGATTTTTGTTGGCATTTTAAGATAAAAGGGTGGAGGAAAAAGAAAAGAGTTTTATAATGGACAAAAAACTGAGGAATAAGGAAGGAACAATGCAGCATTCTGAAGAACAATATTAATCTCACAGTTCCAAATAATAACATATCGTGAATTGCTCCCCAATCTGTAACATAGCTGATAGGTTCTGGAGTTTCGTTTATGTTATAATTGGGTTGGCAATTCATCAATCATGGATCTGGATTTTTAGAACGATACCCAGCTGTCCAAGTTCCTAAAAAGCTACCTCTTTTTTTTTTAAGCTATCCCTTGTAAAATGCTTGTGATACTTTTACTGCAGCTTACTGCTACTATTATTATTAGCAGTAGTAATATATCATGAATTGGTAGGGGAACTTAGGCAAATCATAGGCTTGGCTTAGCTTCTGTGTCTGTTTATAAAATAAAAATACTGATTTTAATCTCACTTGTAAGGACCCACCCCACTTTGCATCTTAAGAAGACAGAACTCTTGGAATAATTCTTCCAACAGGAATCCTTTATTAAGAGAAAATGGTTGCAGGCATGCTAGACAGGACTTGGGGTTCAAGCTCTTCCATTCAAGGTTTTAAGGGGTTCCCCAGTAGTCCCACCCAATCAACCCCCCTTCCAGTGATAGTTTCAAGTATCACAATTCCGCCCCCTTTCTTCTTTCTTCCGTCTGGATGGGGACTTCAGATAACTACATGAAAGGCAACTACCCTCCTTTGGTATGCTAACGCTTCGAGGTTACAATAAACACACATTCAGCATTCCGCTCTTTGAAGTGTAAAGAAGGAAGTGAGGGCCATAAAGCCCCTTTGTTCTCCCCCTTCTCTCCCTCTTATGGCAGAATCCAGAGAAGGCAGAATTGGGAGTTTCTATATTTGATAATTTAAAGATGAAATATAATTGGATTCTGACATCCGGCCCCTCTTAACAATAAGAGAGATCCACCTGAAAGAAAACACAAGTATAAAATTTAGTCAGGCTTGTTAGGATACTCTGTGTGAAACTTCTTCAATAGCTTCGGGGCTCTGACATGACGTTTATGGACCCACTCATTTTGTGAGGGAGGTAGGTGTTTCCAGGCAACTAGGTACTGAGTTGCCCCATGATATCTCCTAGAATCAAGGATTTCCTTTATTTCGAAGTGTTGTTCACCCTCCACCATGAGTGGAGGTGGTGGTGGGGGGATTTTTGGCCGTAGATGTGACTGATGCTCTCTTTTCAGCAAGCTGCAATGAAAAATTGGGTGTATTTGCCTGAGGTTTTTGGGTAATTCTAATTCTACTGTTACTGGATTTATGATTCTTTTAATTGGAAAAGGTCCTATATATTTTGGTCCAAGTTTTTTACAGGGCTGTAGGGACTTTAGGTATTTTGTAGATAAGTACACCATTTCTCCTATAATGAATGGTGTAGGCTCAACCCTTTTTTTATCGGCTTGTGCTTTGTATGCCCGCCTAGCTTCATCTAGTGATTTTCTGACTATTGGCCAGGTGTTTTGTAGGTTTTCCATCCATTCTTTCAGTGAAGGGATCGTTGGTTCTTTTGGGGTTAACTCTGGCATAGGGTTGAAACTTTGACCGTTGGCTATTTGAAAAGGAGTGTAGCCTGTGCTGGAGTGGACTGCATTATTGTAGGCAACTTCTGCAAAAGGAAGTAAGTCCGTCCAATCACTCTGTTGGAAATTTAAAAAACATCTCAAATATTGCTCAAGTACCGACTGGCAGCGTTCCGCTTGTCCATCTCCTTGAGGGTGGTGGCTAGATGTCAATCCCTGAGTGGTCCCTAAGAGGGATAAAAATTCCTTCCAAAATGCAGACGTAAATTGCACTCCCCTATCAGAGATGATGCGTTGGGGTGCCCCGTGCAATCTGTAAATGTGCTGGATGAAAAGTTTTGCTAAGGCCTTTGCAGTGGGAATTTTTTGGCAAGGGATAAAGTGCACCTGTTTGGAAAATAGGTCCGTGACTGTCCAGATAACAGTATTCCCATTGCTTTCTGGCAATTCCACTATAAAATCCATGGCTATTTCCCTCCAGGGGGCTGAGGGACTTGCCACTGGTTGTAATAGCCCTGGCGATTTCCCTTGCAACCTCTTTGCTGATGCACAGGTTGGGCAGCTGGCAACATAACTTTCTATGTCCTTTTTTATTGATGGCCACCAAAATTGCCGTTTAATTAAGTGTAAAGTTTTTACAAATCCAAAATGCCCTGCTGATTTTGTGTCATGGCAAAGTGCATGAAAGTTAGTCTTTGAGTTGTTGGTATATATAACTTTTCCCCTACCCAAGGCAACCCGTCTCTCATTGTGCACACATTTTTGTTTTTCTGGAACCATTCATCTGTTTCCAAACTTTTTCTGAATTCAATCCCAGTTTGGCTGTCCAGTTGTGGTTTTATTTTGGCTTGGGTTCTTGTGGTTACTGGCGCTGCCAGTTGTGACTCTGCCATTATTGGTCTAGAGTCTGTGGTTCGTGCGCTGTTATATTGGGGCATGCGAGATAGAGCATCTGCCAGGAAGTTCTTTCTTCCTGGTAAATGTTTGAGCTTAAATTGGAACTGGTGAAAATGCTGGGACCAGCGGGCTTGTTTGGGATTGAGTTTCCTGGAAGTTTTCAGGGCTTCTAAATTTTTGTGATCAGTCCACACCTGGAAGGGGATTTTGTTGCCTTCCAGGAACTGTCGCCACGTGAGTAATGCCCAACGTATCCCATAAGCCTCCTTCTCCCATACGGGCCAGCGCTGTTCTGTTTCCGTGAGTTTCTTGGATGTATATGCACAGGGTTGCAATACTGCATCATCATTTTCTTGTAATAGCACAGCCCCCACTGCCACATCACTTGCATCTGCCTGTATTATGAAGGGCTTGTCCATGTCTGGGTGCCTTAGTACTGGTTCGGCAGAAAAAAGTCTCTTTAGTCTCTCAAACGCTGCTTGGCACTCCATTGTCCATGTTAGTGGCTGGCTAGGTTTTACTGAGGATGTTCCCTTCGTTTTTAGTAAGTTAGTGAGGGGCAAGGCTATCTGTGCAAATGAGGGGATGAATTGGCGGTAAAAATTTGCAAAGCCCAGGAAACTTTGTAGTTGCTTTCTTGTGCGGGGTGGTGCCCAATTTAGTACTGCTTTGACCTTCTCCGGGTCCATTTCAATGCCCTGTGGGGATATGCGATAGCCTAGGTAGTCTATCCTTTCCTGGTGGAATTCGCATTTTGAGAGTTTGGCATATAGGTGAGCGGCTCGCAGCTTCTTTAAAACCGCTCTGACAAGTTTGACGTGTTCCTCTTTTGTTTCAGTAAAGATAAGAATGTCGTCCAAGTAAACAAGGACCCCCTTAAATAGGTGCTCCCTTAGAACGTCATTGATTAATTGCATAAAGACTGCAGGCCCCCTTGTAATCCAAATGGCAAGACTTTGAATTGATAGCACCCCATGGGGCAGTTAAATGCAGTCTTCCATTCGTCCCCTTCCTTGATTCTCACGCGATAGTAAGCTTCCCTTAGGTCTAGTTTAGAAAAAATTTTCCCTTTCGATAGGTGTGACAGCATGTCTTTCATGAGGGACAGCGGGTATAGGTTGCTTTCACTGATTGTATTCAGGGCCCTATAATCCACGCATAAACGTAAAGAGCCATCCTTCTTCTCTCTAAAAAGGACCGGGGCAGCCACTTTAGGCTTGGCTGGCTCAATGAAACCTCTCTCTAGGTTTTTTTTTATAAATCTTTCCATTTCCTCCTTCTCCTTTGGGCTCATGGAGTATAATCTGGGCTTCGGGAGTTTTGCCCCAGGCTTGAATTCAATGGTACAGTCTGTGGGTCGGTGGGGAAGCTCATTCGCCCTCTCCTCACTGAAGACTTCAGCAAGGTCCTATATTCCTCTGGTATTTCTGTTAATCTTTTTTCCTCTCCTATGGATGCTTTTTCTATTCTTGATTCTGGTAGCCTCCCTTGGGGTTTTAAGTCCATAGGGTCCCCCTTCGGGAATTTGATTTCTGTCGTCCTCCAATTTACCCAGGGGTTCCATTTTTTCAACCATTCCATCCCTAGAATCATTGGGCATTCCATACCTGGGGTCACCACAAACGTTAAGTCCTCTTCATGGTTGCCCAGGGAGAGGTGTATTGGCAGAGTGGCTAGGGTAGCTGGCACCCCCCCTGCTATGGATCCATCTAGCTGGCCAAATGAGATTGGTTGTTCCAGTCTCCTGGATGGGATGCCCAGATTCCCCACTAGTGTTGGGCTAATGAGGCAGCGGGTGCAGCCAGAGTCTATTAAGGCTTTCACCTTCACAGCTTCGGGCATGGGGGGGATTAATATAGTCACTGTTTTGAAGATGGGTGTGATGCATCCACTTACCAGGGGTTCGCCCTCCGAGCTGTCATCTGAGGCATCCACCGTCCCTGTGGTGTAGGCTGGAGTTCTTTCCCCTTGGTGAGCAGAGGTGGGGGTTTCTGCAATTTCCATCATTTTCATGGCTGTTTCTTTTGGCTTAGCTGAATACCCTCTGGGTTTGTTGATTGGGGATCTGTCTGGGTTGTGCTGGGGGGCCTTTGAGCGGCATTCTACAGCTCGATGCCCTTCTCTTCCGCACTTGAAACACCCCATTTGCTTCTTGGCTGTATCCGATGATTTCACCGGTTGGTGTGTCAGCTCAGGCGGGGGGCGGCTCCATTGTTTTCCTCGGCGGTGCCTCTTCAATATGTCGATCTCTGCTTCCTCTGCCAAGACGTACCATTCCTCAAGTCGATGTGGGTCCCCTCGGGGCAGGCAAGCATCATATAGATCATAGTTTAGTCCGTCTTTGAAATGGCCAAGGAGGATGTCTTCTGGCCAATTCAGTTTGCTGGCAATGGCCCGGAATTCTTGTGTATACTCGGCCACTGGGCGTTTGCCTTGCCTCATCGTTGTTATTCTTTCACGGGCTTTGCGATCAGCCAGGGGGTCTTCAAATCGTCTTCTCAAAGAGGACATGAAACGGTTGAAGTTACTGAGTTCTGGGGCATTGGAGTCATGCAAGTTCACTACCCAATCCGCAGCTGGTCCATCCAGGGCAGATTGCACGATCCGGATGCGGGCTTTGTCGCTGGGAATGTCCTGCCCATATTCCTCCATGTAGCTGAGTACTTGGGTTAGGAAAAACCCCAAGCGTGTTGGCTCCCCTTTGAATTTCACCTCCAACGGTGGACGTCTTGGAATGGATCGGTGCCTCCGTTGTGGGTGGTAGTGTCTTCCGTCCAGATTGCCATCTGTGGTCCGGTAGGGGGTGGGGGCTCCTGGATCAGTAGATGTCCCTGGGGTTGCAGGTTCCACGTCCCCCTCGGTGTCTCTCCCTTTGTGGCTCCAGGAACTGGGGCGGCCGTAGGGCTCAGTATTCTCCTCTCCTAGGGAGCTGAGAGTTCTCTTCATCAGGTCAATAGCTTTCTCTAGGATCCAGTCTGAGTACGGTACCCAGCTTCCTCCCTCTTCACTTGCGTGCAGGGATTTCTCCATCTCCTGCTTCCATTCTGGTTGTTTGGTCCCCCGTCTCAGGGTCACCTTTCTTGATTCCTTTCTCCACTCACTTTTCTTTCCAACGTTCATCGACCAGCGAGGCTTGTGGTCCTGTGTCTCCACCACTTCTTCTCCCGAGGAATCTGACCTCTCAGATCCCAACATCTGGCAAGGTTCCAACTGGGTCAGCGGCTCTCTTTCCAGGGAGTTTTCCCCCTCTCTTTCTCCATTGTCTGACATGGTAAATTTTTTGCAAAATCCCCCGGCAAGGGTCTCCCTTCCAGGTGGATTAATTTTGCAAGTCCTGTCTAATGTAAGGACCCACCCCACTTTGCATCTTAAGAAGACAGAACTCTTGGAATAATTCTTCCAACAGGAATCCTTTATTAAGAGAAAATGGTTGCAGGCATGCTAGACAGGACTTGGGGTTCAAGCTCTTCCATTCAAGGTTTTAAGGGGTTCCCCAGTAGTCCCACCCAATCAACCCCCCTTCCAGTGATAGTTTCAAGTATCACAATTCCGCCCCCTTTCTTCTTTCTTCCGTCTGGATGGGGACTTCAGATAACTACATGAAAGGCAACTACCCTCCTTTGGTATGCTAACGCTTCGAGGTTACAATAAACACACATTCAGCATTCCGCTCTTTGAAGTGTAAAGAAGGAAGTGAGGGCCATAAAGCCCCTTTGTTCTCCCCCTTCTCTCCCTCTTATGGCAGAATCCAAAGAAGGCAGAATTGGGAGTTTCTATATTTGATAATTTAAAAATGAAATATAATTGGATTCTGACATCTATTAAATTGTAAGGTTTAACTTGGCAAATACAAAATTATAGAAGATTGTACATTAAAAGGCAAAAAGGCTTTAAAATGCAAAACACAATGGTCAGTCTTCAAGATGCCCAGTAATTGTTCATGTTAGTATTGTTCTCTTTTTTCAAATTGAATTTTAAAGACAATGTGAGCATATACGATAAAGTACTGCTCTAGATCAGACCAGACCAGACCTGATGAATATTTTGGAGGATGGCTTCAGAAACTCCAAGAAGGTGCACTGGCTCAGTGGTTAATGACATGGAGCTTGTCAGCACTGCACAACAGGCTCCCATTACTTGCCCCAGCTCCTGCCCCACCTAGCAGCTCAAAAGCATGCAAATACAAATAGGTAAAGAGGTACCACTTTGGTTGGAAGGTAACAGGGTTCCGTATGCCGCAGTGTGTACTAATGCTGGCTATATGACTACGGAAGTGTCTTCGGACAACACTGGCACCCTTGGCTAAGAAATGGAGATGAGCACCTTTAGAGTCAGAAATGACTCGACAGGGACAACCTGTACCTAGTCATCATAGCCAAAACTCATGATTGTATAAGGTATAGTCCACAATCTGTAAAAGGACTAAAAAATTAGGAATACTTAGAACTAATAGCAAACAGAATGTGATCTTTTGATTGATATGCTGCAAATCAGCTCATCAGAAATCAGTGTTAGTTTCTGAAGTAACTTCTAGCAGTAGCAATAGCAAAATTATGTTTTTCTTTGTACCTTAGAGCAAGTTTTGTGGAAAAGACTGATTCTTTTAAAACTATGTTTTTTGAACAAGGCTGTTATTTTTTAGAATTGTGGTCAAAATGAATAGACAAATTCAAGTCTTTCCGCCTCAGTTTTAGAATGATTGGCATCTTAAATTCATTGTGTTGTATTTATTTCTAAATTCATAGATGAACTAATATGCTAGATGAGACTCATCAGAATTGTAGACTCATCAGATACAATACATGAGATTTTTTTTTGGGGGGGGGGAAATGATCAACTTCTGTTTCTAAAGAGAGCTAATGTCATGTAGTAATTCAGATGTTGGACTAAAATTGTATCAGACAGTATGAAAATGGGACAGAAAATTTATACAAACACACATAGAACTGCAGTTCTTATTTATTTGATAGTAATAGTTGATATATGTAATGGTTTAATCTTAGCTACACAGACATGATTTCATACAAATACACATTTCAAACCGAGCTTTTTACAATACCTTACCTGTTCCCTTCCTTTTCTTCTTCACCTGGCTTTTTTTCTCTGCCCTTTCACTTCTGGACTGATTTCTGTCCCAGGGAAAAGAATGGGAAGAGGAAAAAATAATATTTTTTTCTGGACATTTTAGAATCCAGCTATCTTTCCTGACCATTGGACCCTGTTTTGCAAAACCTACAATCCCTTCCATCAGATTTTTCTCTTTGTTATGTTTGCTCCTATTGGGTCGCCAACCACAGGTTTTTCCTCCTTGACACAGATAGTATTGCCAGTCTACCCTGAACAAATCATCTTCTGAAATGTCCTACATTGCTGTCTTCCATTACTTAACACCAGAGCTCTTTCATGTGTTTGCAGTTCTAAGCCAGACATGTCCGCCTTCCTGTGTTTTTATCAGAGAAGAAATTTCTCAGGGTCTCCATTACCATGAGCCCAGTGGTGGGATTCAAATATGTGAACAACTGGTTCTCTGTGTGGATGCCGCTTCTGGAAGTCCATTCTGGGCCTGGGCAACAAAAAATTAGCTACTGGTTCTGTCAAAGTGGTGTGAACTGGCTGAATCCCACCACTGCCTGAGCCTGATTCTGGCCCATGGGGGGGGGGGAAACCAATTTGAACCTTGGGACTACTCTAACTCTGCAAGTCCATCTGGCAACTCACTCTGCTGCATCCTGGTTCTTGGCAATTCTGTGGGTGACTTTGGGCCAATTGCTGTTTCTCAGTCCAATATAGTGTTTATCTTGCAGAGATTAAACAAAATGAGCCCCAGGTATGAGTAACTTTCAGCTCCTTGAAGAAAGGCAAGATATATATTTAACAAAAACATGAACTAAAATTAATAGGAAGCAGTCTCTGGACACTCATAGAATCACATACAAAGATGATATGGTACCTTCTTTTTAATTAGTTTTTTCTTAACTGCTGGCCAGCAATAAGCCAGTGTGAATGAATGTGTGAAACTCTATTCTCTATCTCAAATCTTCTCTTATTCTATGACAAAAGTCACAGTACTGTATATAGTTTCAATTCAAGAATACAACCTATCTCAAACTTTCTCTCACATACCTAGTAAAATACATGTGTAGCTACAAAAAACTGATTTTTTAAAAAAAGCTTTTTTTCTTCTTCCAGCATTATACCTGAAATATGTGAAGCACAGTAGGACAGTCTGCTTCAAGAATAAAATTAGAATAGTACTTTAAAATTAGGTAGCAATAACACATACAAGAGTGATGTGGAGGGAGGGAGGTTTTTAATATATATATATTATTCACAACGGTTTCTTTCAGAAATCCAGGCAGAATAGGTAAGCTTTGGATAATTAGAGGGCATAGGTTCCTGACCTCAAGGCTGATTTTTAGGCATGGACATCTGTAGGAAAATCAGATTAGCTTTCCATATGATCTGGAACTCCATATTTACAGCATCCCAGGTTTTTGGAAAGCCCGAAGAGATACATGTCTCTGGGCCAATGCAAATGTTTCTCTGAAGATGCTTGCATCTAGTGTGGATATGATTGAAGTATGTCTATGGGAGAAAGTTTCTTAGAGTTATACATTTGCGGCAGAAAGCTTTGGAAATTATATTGGAAATTACTTTTACACAAATAGTTTCCAATATTACTTTCATTGCAAAGCTTAATTCTCAGAGCACTGTTTTGATGTAAGGCTTGTGAAAGGAGAGCCATCTGAATGCCAGCTTGAGGAAAGATGTAACTGCTCTGAATGTTTGCTGTGAGTTCAATCATTTTACAAGAGGGATGTCCAAATCTTGGCAACTTTAAGACCTGTGGATTTCAATTCCCAGAATTCCCCAGCCAGGTCTTAAAAGTTGCCAAGGTTGGATATCCCTGTTTTATAATAAACAAGCCTTTAAAGTTTTTTTTTTTAACCAAGCCTAAAAGGAATGTAGCAAAAGCAACTGATGAATGAAGATTTGTTTGTCCTTTACTAAATGGGATTCTGCATGTTCTTATCACAGCCATCGTTCACCTAAAATGGTACATATGGGAGAGGTATTATTTCTTTTCAATGAGGCTTCTTTATCTGAAATACATTTGTTTTGGGCACAGAGAGTTATAAAAATATCACATTGTTCTTAATAATAATTCATATTTTCATGGCTGTTGCTATATTTAACACTGTGACAAGTTGTTATTTTCTACATAAGTATGAAGTGAACTATGTATGATAGACAAAATGAAGTCTAATTATTCAAATCTTCCAATTTCTTAGTGGCTAAAATGGGATTTTTTTTTTTTAAATGCTAATAACAGTGATAATGAAGGGATTGCAAGGAGGTAGGAAAGCTAAATGTATAGTGAGAAATTGGCTTGAATACAGGGTCCTAGAAAAGATTCAATGACGATTTGAATAAACATGTTAAAGTTAAATGTGGGGACTCTCCTTAGGGAGAAACAGCATCAACTCAAGAGAAAATGGCTAAAGAAGCCAAACGAATCTTGCATATTCCTGTTCTCATTTGCAAGAAATTGATAATTTTCTCATCTCAGTCTCTTTAATCAATCTCTCTTTGTGTGTAGGCAAACCTGCCTGCACATGTGTACATAAATATTTAGTTCAGTGCAGAGATACATTCCTAGAGTAGCTTGTCCCTGTTTTAAATTGGAACCTACTCATTCATTTTGTTAAACAGCTACTTGGACTATGAAGACCAATGTGTCACTGGTTTTTAGGCTGCAGTTTTAAATACCTTGTTGCCAAGTGAGATAGCTTTTTAATGTAGTTTAAAAGTGACAAAAAGAAGGTGACAATTACACTGATAAAAATGTAGGATTTGGTCTAGTGGTCAGGGGCAAATTGATAATTAGAGAAGCAAATCAAAATATTACAGATTGTTTGAATGCAACCCTCATCATGCTTAAATGATTTCCTGAGGTTAAAGAATGACTTTATTTATATCACCTAAACTTTGTTGACTCTAACTTTTGCTAGCTTGACAGGTACAATTCCTCTCCTTTACTTCACATTGAAATTAGATATATTAGTTTCAGGTTAGTATGGAGGGGTGTTGGGATCCAGGTTCTTTTCTAGACAGTACAGATCAGCATCAGGAACAAGAACCTCTGGATTTGGTTCCTGATCCACCTGGGGAATGTTTCATAGCAAGGCATATACTTGCTACTGGTTGTAGTAGCGAATACTCTGAATAGCACAGCAGATGAATAGCCACCAACAGCACTCTGGGTGAGACAATGGGTACTTCTATTCTGCTACCCAACCCTTCAGAAACAATTTGAACCTGATTACTAATCACTTTCACTGATGCTATTATTGAAGTGCTGAGAATGTGGAAAGTCAAGGCCAAAGTAATCCTAGCGGTGGTAGGAGACCTCAGAACTGTGACTCCTAAGATGGGAAAGTGGCTCCAGCAGATCCCAGGAACAGTATCAGAGTTCTGTATCCAGGAGAATGCAGGACCCACAGATTCCCAGGCCTCTGATAGTGGATCCAAGATTGAGAAAGACACATACTACCCATAGGGGTGAGAAGGATGTTTGTGTGTGTGTATTTATTACAGTAAAAGTATACAAAACAAAGAACAACAAAAAAGAGAGAGTAAAGAAGAAAAAAGACAGAAAGGAAGGGGATAAAAAAAGAAAAGGAAACATATAGTTATGCCTTCTACCCTTCTTTCTATCAAGCAATTATCATCTTACTGTTTTCCTTATGCTCTTCATCTCTTTTTAAATCCCCAAATCCTGAGATCATCAATGCAACTTTTCTTTTTTCTGCAAAAAATCCATATAAGGATTCCAGTTTTTTTTTAAATCTCATTTTTTTCTCTGACTAAACTGGTTAGCTTTGTCATTTCTTGCTAGTTCAGTTAGTTTTATAACCCAATTTCCAGGTCTTTCTTTGCTTTTCTAACTTTTTGTACACAATAAATCTTGCCACAGTTATTACGTACAATTTCACACACTCATGTACACGCACATCCAGTAAGAATAATTCTGGTTTCATCATGACATTAATCTGCAATATCTTTTGCGTCATTATATGGATTTGCACCTTTTTGTTCCTTTTTCACAAGTCCACCATGCATGTTAAAAAGTCCTCCCTTTCTTTTCCCACTTCCAATACTGGTTTGATATCGCTTTATGCATTTTAGACAATCTCTTTATAAAAGTTTTGTCCTAAATTATAGCACAATTTATATTTAATACCAGTTCCCCACATTTTTGCCTTTTTTGTGTAACTAGCCAATTCTCAAACGATGGAACTCCAAACAACCTACTGTCCCACAGAGGTATATAACTCTTTTTTGCTTTTTAAATTTTATCCAAAAATCCATTTTTAACTGGCCACCCTATGCCATTTAAATCTTTATTATTTTCCTCTTAATCCGAGTGGTGGGATTCAAATATGTGAACAACTGGAAGTTGTGGAAGTCCATTCTGGGCCTGGGCAACAAAAAATTAGCTACTGGTGCAAATTAGCTGAGCATCTTTGGGATCAGTGTCTGAACTGTACTAGAGCAAGTGGGAGAAAAGCTGGATTAGGTCGCAGATGCAAGTGAGGCAGCAGCTTCTCCAGTGTAGAAATGCAGATCTTCAATGTAACTAATGAGAGGCTGCTGTGGATACAATTAATGGAGCATCTCTTTATACTGAGCTGGAAACAAATTGACTTAGCTGTTAAATACACATTAAATACAACTGTTAAATACAGATCTGGGATGGCCCAGGTATAGAGTAGAATTTGGATTAGTGCAAATGCTTGAGTGTTGTAAATGTTCAATAATAATAAATAAAAGGAAGGAGTTAGCCCTGGGACTAAGACGCACAACTACTATGATTTGATTCATTCTTTTTTTTGAAAAGTTTTATTAATTTTTATGGGGTTAAAGGTAAAATTAAAGGTTAAAGGTTGGGGTTGGGGTCTGGGTTAGGGTTGAGATCAGGGTTGGGGTTAGGGTTGGG
Organism: Crotalus tigris; assembly: GCF_016545835.1. Taxonomy (NCBI): domain Eukaryota; kingdom Metazoa; phylum Chordata; class Lepidosauria; order Squamata; family Viperidae; genus Crotalus; species Crotalus tigris. The sequence goes on along the minus strand of NW_024096554.1, from coordinate 4,597,484 downwards.
GTTTCCTAAGGTGACATTTTCAATATTTAGCAAATAGCATATTGTCTGGGTACATATATTTAAACAGCAATAATAGATATAATACTAAGTGATAACAATAAATATGGTTAATTATTTTAGACAATATTAGTTAATCACTCCATGTCATCCTTCTTACTAGTAAGTATTCAAAGTTACATATCACATTCCTTTCTCTCTGAGTTGTTTTTCTAGACATTGATAAAAATTATCCCATGTTCTAAAGTAGACTGAATTTTCTTTCTCTTTAATCTCTAAAGTCAATCTATCCATTTCTGCACACTCTAAAAAAATTTTAATTAATATTTCTTTAGTTGGTCAGTATTGGCCAAACACAATTCTTGCTGCTGTTAATACATTTTATGTATTGGGGTTCGCGGCATTGAAGCGACACACACAACCAGTTGCAACCAAGTTCTTCTTTATTCAATCCCAGTTCCACTCAATAACCAACAGGCTCGCAGGCCTTTTATAGTTTCCCAAACAGCCTATCATAATTCTCCCTTTTCGCGCCTTGCGCCTGCGTACAAGGCTGGCACCAACCAGTCTGGTTCCGGGCAGCTTTTGGAATGCCCGGGAACATTTGCAACACTTCTGGGCCTGCTGAGCTGCCTCAACAGACCCAGGACACAACAATACATGTAATATTAGATATTCGCTCTTCTTCTCGTAATTAACTCCTATTATTCCTAACAGAAAAAATTCTGGTTTAAAGTCTATTTTATAAATGATTTGATTCATTCTTTGAGGGGTCCTTGGTGCTCTCTGAGCTTGCTTGTTTTCTTGCAGATGTTTCATTACCCAAACTAACACTGCTAGCACTGATGATGTTACCTAGTTTGTGGATTTAAACATCTGCAAGAAAACAAACAAGCTCAGAGAGCACCAAGGACCCCTCATTTCAATTCCGAGCTACAAATATTCTCCTTTATTGATTCATTCTTTGGCAATGTACCTAAATATATATTAAAGTGAAATGGCTGAGGATTCTCCTATTAGCCCCAGATGGCAAGCCGATATTGAGGAATTATGATTTTTAGTCCATTTTTAGACTAAATACCCACTCAATGCTGTAGAATCTAAATATTTATGACATGAAATGAATTGGGTTTCAGCACACCTGGCTTTCTAGATAGTAACCTGCCCCTTACTTAAACTAGCAACTAACAATTCAAGGAATATATCCATTATTCTATTGAGCAGACAAAGGGAGACAGGTTTTCAGCTTGATGTCATCTTGAAAATACTGTAAGCCTTGTTGGCATACATTGCAGCTGTAGTTTTAGGTTGAAATGAATATTTGCAAATATTTAAACCTGGCAAGTTTCCCAGGTTTTATTGTCATTGTTTCTGGACCAAGAAATTTCAAGATAAAATTCATATTTGAAATTTTGATCCTATAATAATAAAGGGCATGCAACTGTGCTCTGGTAAATGATTTGTAGGTGGGACCATCTGCCTACCTAAGACAGCACGTGAAGCAGAACAGATTAGTGCTGAATTGCTTCAGATGGCAGCTAACAGACTTTAGACTAGTCCTCAGCTTTCGCTTTAATGCAAATATTAATAGTTTGATTTATAAAAATTCTGTGTCTTTTCTGGAAGCCAGCCAAATTCCTGATTTTGTATCACAGCAGCTATCTCAACATTTGAAAAATGAATGTGCCGAACTTCTCAGTTTTGACACTGGGAGGCGTCAGATGAGACATTTTATAAGCTGTCAGCTGTCAAATGTTATTACTGTTAGGCTGGTTATGTCCAAAACAAACAAATGAAGCAAACCACACTATGTTATACAGATATTGTCAAATTGCAAATACTGCTGAATGTCAGCTATCAGACGCATGTCAAGCTTGAAATGCTGTCAAATATTATAGGTATCAATGGCATGGATCTGTTTTTAAGGAAGCCTCATGTTTTGGGAAATGATGCATCAATAAAGCTTTATATTGCTCCTAAAAATGTCCCAAAAATTCTTTCAATATGGAGTCATAGAGGTTCCTTGGTGTTGGAAAGTATGTGGAAAGTGTGGAAAGCTTTTTGTGAAAGTAAAAAGTAAAAACTATTGGGATAGCAATGTTGTTAATATAATCAATTGTACAATTCTGAATTTGTATCAATAGACAAATATTGGAATTTGGGCAATAGCATATTGTTTTGTGAGATAGTTCCTAGGCTAGAAATACTAGCTTGCAGAGAATACATGGGCTTGCTTAGAGTAAAATTGGGCTTTGTTTGCACTGTGGCATACTTTCTCTCCCTGTCTCACCTGTCTTGTCACAATTTCATAATTCTCATCAATTACAATGCCACAATAAAAAAAAACAATGGAATTAAACCATATGCAATTGAAATCACAAAAGTAGCAAGGGCTATCTTTACTGTTAATAGGAATACTATTAGCTCTGGTGATGAAGTGATTAGAATGCAGTATTGCAGGCTAACATCCTGGAGTTCGATCCTGATGGGACTCAAGGTTGACTCAGCCTTCCATCCTTCCAAGGTCGGCAAAATGAAGATTCAGATTGTTCAGGGCAATATGTTGACTCTGTAAACCATTCAGAGAGTGCTATGGGATGGTATTTAAGTCTATGAAATGCTGTCGGCAAAATGAAGATTCAGATTGTTCAGGGCAATATGTTGACTCTGTAAACCATTCAGAGAGTGCTATGGGATGGTATTTAAGTCTAAGTGCTATTGCTATTGTTACTAATTAGAATCACTGTGGCAAAAGAAATAGTACCAATAGTACGAATAGTACCAATAGTAATAGTAATAGGAGCCTTGGGTGTAATCTCAATCTGGAGCAACACTTGAATACATCTGGCATTGCCAAAATCACCACCAGTCAATTGCAAAAGGCAACTTTACTTGGAACAGGCTGTATCTTATGACAATACCTTCAACAACATCAAACAACATTTGCCTATCCCAGGATTTGATAAGTGGAAAAAATGCCAAATCTAGTCTAAATATCTGGTTGACTGTGCAACCAACCATAATAAAAATATATTAAGCTTGAAATTAGGGAAAGCACCGGGTACGGATGGGTTAACAGCTGTTTACTATAAAGCCTTAATGGAGGAGATGATTCAACCATTAAATGATGTTTTTAACGGTATCTTACAGGGCTTAGAGATTCCTCCTTCATGGCGTAGTGCTTTTATATCATTGATTCCGAAGGAGGACCAAGATCTTACTTTACCAAAAAATTATAGGCCTATATCTCTTTTAAACGTGGATTATAAGATATTTGTAAAAATTTTGGTAAATAGGCTCATGAGGGTGGTGCATCATCTTGTGCATAAAGATCAATCAGGGTTTATAACAGGAAGGTATATGAAAAACAATGTCAGACAAATTATTAACTTACTAGAATATTTAGACAAGAACAACCAAGTCTCTGCAGGGCTCATATTTTTAGATGCTGAAAAAGCATTTGATCAATTGAATTGGCATTTTATGTTAAGAGTAATGGAAGAAATGAATTTTGGTGAAAAGATAATACAAGCTCTTACGGTAATATATCAAAAACAAACGGCACAACTTATTGTTAATGGAGGTTTGTCGGAGGTTTTTACAATAGAGAAAGGTACTAGACAGGGGTGTCCTTTATCGCCATTGTTGTTTGTTTTTTTTTTTTTTTTTTTTTTTTATTAAAAGTTTTATAAATTTTACAAAAAAAAACAAGAACAATACAGAACAAAAAACAACATATACAAAAGAAAAAAAAATTAAACAATACATATAAAAAAAACCCCCACCCCACACCCCTCCCAAAAACCCTCCCTTCCCCCCCCCTGAGCTTCCCAGAGCAGAATATAGGCTTAAGAAATAATAATAAAAAAATAAAAATAAAAATAAAAATTAAATTAAAAACTTTATATTTATATATATAAAAAAGATATCTATAATATATATAAAAATAAAACTTATGAAAAAGCTATATAATATTTTTGTATACCCAATCTAAATTGTATAAATTTTATCCATTTGTCCCAGATAGCAAAAAACTTCTCTTGCGTTTGTTGCTTTAAGAAAGCCGAAATCTTTGCCATTTCTGCCAGATAAGCTACTTTAAAAAACCATTCCTGCAATGTAGGCAAAGATTCCTTCTTCCAATATTGTCCAATTAACAGCCTCGCGGCTGTGATCAAGTTTAACATCAATACAACCTCCTTTGTATCACAATCTGTAACAATACCTAACAAAAATAATTGCGGAGTAAATTTTACCCTCCTTCTAAAAATTCTCTGGATATTCCACCATATTTTGATCCAAAATGCTTTTATCTCTCTACATGACCACCAAATATGATAATAGGAAGCCTCCTTATAACCACATCTCCAACATTTAGGTTGCACGTCAGGGTACATGTAAGACATTTTTTGTGGATCAAGGTGCCATCTATAAAACATTTTATAAAAATTCTCCCTTAGATTCTGTGCTTGAGTAAATTTGACATTTCTCACCCAAATAGTTTCCCAGGTGTCCAATGAAACTGGCTCACCAAAGTTCTGCGCCCATCTAATCATACAATCTTTAATTAGTTCCGTTTCTGAGTCCAATTCAACTAAAACCCCATAAATTCTCTTAATGTGGGTTTGTCTTTGATCCTTCAGTTGCTTAATAAGATTTTCATCTTCTCTAAGAAAACCCACCTTACAATCCATCTTCCATCTATCTAGTAGTTGCCTATATTGGAACCAAGAATAAGTAAAATTTTCTTGTGCTAATTCTTCCCGTGATTTTAATTGCCAGTTTTGTCCATCCCATTTAAGTAACTGTCTATAAGACACCATATCCATTTTAACCCCTCTTTTTATTCCTTCTATCGCATGCCAAGGTATAGCCCATAATGGTACTTTAAAATCACTTTTATAATATTTTCTCCAAATCCTAAGTAAAGAAATTCTTAAAATATGAGATTTAAAAGCCCAATCTATTTTTTTATTAAATATTAAATAGGCATGCCACCCATAAAGTAAATCCCATCCCTCTAGATAAAGTATCTCAGAATTTGTCAAATTTACCCAGTCACTAATTAATGTTAAAACCACCGCATCATAATATAATTTCAAATTTGGTACCTTGAGTCCGCCCCTCTCACGGAAGTCTTGCATAATTTTGAACTTAACCCTTGGTTTTTTCCCTGCCCAAATAAATTTATTGAGACCCTTCTGCCACTCATTTAAATTAATCTCATTTTTCAAAATTGGTAACATTTGAAACAAAAAAAGAAACTTGGGTAGAATATTCATTTTTATCACTGCAATTCTTCCCATGAGGGATAATTGCAGCTTTTCCCAATTCTTCAAGTCTTTCTGTACCCCGACCCACAACCTTTCATAATTATTTTTAAATAGTTTTGCATTAGAAACAGACAGCATCACCCCCAAATATTTTACCTTATTAACAATCTCAAAACCCGTCGAGTTAACCAAAATCTGCTTCTCCTGACTCGACAAATTTTTAGGTAAAATTTTAGTCTTATTTACATTAATCTTAAAACCCGAGACCAAACCATAATGGTGAATCAACTGTAATAAGTTTACTACAGAATAATCAGGTTGCGACAAAGTAACAACCAAGTCATCCGCAAAAGCTCTCAACTTATATTCTTTTTTATTAACATATATTCCTTTAATTTCCTGAGACTCTCGAATTTTAATCAATAATATTTCCAATGTTAAAACAAACAACAATGGCGATAAAGGACACCCCTGTCTAGTACCTTTCTCTATTGTGAAAACCTCCGACAAACCTCCATTAACAATAAGTTGTGCTGTTTGTTTTTGATATATTACCTTAAGGGCTTGTAATATGTTTTCACCAAAATTCATTTCTTCCATTACTCTTAGCATAAAATGCCAATTCAGTTGGTCAAATGCTTTTTCAGCATCTAAAAATATGAGCCCTGCAGGAACTTGGTTGTTCTTATCTAAGTATTCTAATAAGTTAATAATTTGTCTAACATTGTTTTTCATATACCTTCCTGTTATAAACCCTGATTGATCTTTATGCACAAGATGATGCACCACCCTCATAAGCCTATTTACCAAAATTTTTACAAATATCTTATAATCCACGTTTAAAAGAGATATAGGCCTATAGTTTTTTGGTAAAGTAAGATCTTGATCCTCCTTTGGAATCAATGATATAAAAGCACTACGCCATGAAGGAGGAATCTCTAAACCCTGTAAGATACCATTAAAAAGATCATTTAATGGTTGAATCATCTCCTCCATTAAAGCTTTATAATAAACAGCTGTTAACCCATCCGTACCCGGTGCTTTCCCTAATTTCAATTGTTGAATTGCTGAGGCGATTTCCTCCTTAGTAATTAAACCATTAATTTCATATTTCTGATCCTCAGTCAGTTTAGGAAAACTTGCCTCAGCTAAATATTTATTTATATCTAACAGTTGTACATTAGTAGATTTGTATAGGTTTTGATAATAATCCAAAAAAGATTTTTTAATTAATTCCTTCTGAGAAACTAGTTTACCCTTATAATTTATTTTCTCTATTATTCTCAGTCTCTGTTTCTTTCTTAATTGATAAGCCAACCATCTCCCCGGCTTATTAGCCATTGTTGTTTGTTTTAACATTAGAAATATTATTGATCAAAATTCGAGAGTCTCAGGAAATTAGAGAAATATATGTTAATAAAAAAGAATATAAGTTGAGAGCTTTTGCGGATGACTTGGTTGTTACTTTGTCGCAACCTGACTATTCTGTAGTAAACTTATTACAGTTGATTCACCATTATGGTTTGGTCTCGGGTTTTAAGATTAATGTAAATAAGACTAAAATTTTACCTAAAAATATGTCGAGTCAGGAGAAGCAGATTTTGGTTAACTTGACGGGCTTTGAGATTGTTAATAAGGTAAAATATTTGGGGGTGATGCTGTCTGTTTCTAATGCAAAATTATTTAAAAATAATTATGAAAGGTTGTGGGTCAGGGTACAGAAGGACTTGAAGAACTGGGAAAAGCTGCAATTATCCCTTATGGGAAGAATTGCAGTGATAAAAATGAATATTCTACCTAAGTTTCTTTTTTTGTTTCAAATGTTACCAATTTTGAAAAATGAGATTAATTTAAATGAATGGCAGAAGGGTCTCAATAAATTTATTTGGGCAGGAAAAAAACCAAGGGTTAAGTTCAAAATTATGCAAGATTTTCGTGAGAGGGGTGGACTCAAGGTACCAAATTTGAAATTATATTATGATGCGGTGGCTTTAACATTAATTAGTGATTGGGTAAATTTGACAAACTTTGAGATACTTTATTTAGAGGGATGGGATTTACTTTATGGGTGGCATGCCTATTTAATATTTAATAAAAAATAGATTGGGCTTTTAAATCTCATATTTTAAGAATTTCTTTACTTAGGATCTGGAGAAAATATTATAAAAGTGATTTTAAAGTACCATTATGGGCTATACCTTGGCATGCGATAGAAGGAATAAAAAGAGGGGTTAAAATGGATATGGTGTCTTATAGACAGTTACTTAAATGGGATGGACAAAATTGGCAATTAAAATCACGGGAAGAATTAACACAAGAAAATTTTATTTATTCTTGGTTCCAATATAGGCAACTATTAGATAGATGGAAGATGGATTGTAAGGTGGGTTTTCTTAGAGAAGATGAAAATCTTATTAAGCAACTGAAGGATCAAAGACAAACCCACATTAAGAGAATTTATGGGGTTTTAGTTGAATTGGATTCAGAAACGGAACTAATTAAAGATTGTATGATTAGATGGGCGCAGAACTTTGGTGAGCCAGTCTTATTGGACACTTGGGAAACTATTTGGGTGAGAAATGTCAAATTTACTCAAGCACAAAATTTAAGGGAGAATTTTTATAAAATGTTTTATAGATGGCACCTTGATCCACAAAAAATGTCTTATATGTACCCTGACGTACAACCCAAATGCTGGAGATGTGGTTATAAGGAGGCTTCTTATTATCATATTTGGTGGTCATGCAGAGAGATAAAAGCATTTTGGATCAAAATATGGTGGAATATCCAGAGAATTTTTAGAAGGAGGGTAAAATTTACTCCGCAATTATTTTTGTTAGGTATTGTTACAGATTGTGATACAAAGGAGGTTGTATTGATGTTAAATTTGATTACAGCCGCGAGGCTGTTAGTTGGACAATATTGGAAGAAGGAATCTTTGCCTACATTGCAGGAATGGTTTTTTAAAGTAGCTTATTTGGCGGAAATGGCAAAGATCTCGGCTTTCTTAAAGCAACAAATGCAAGAGAAGTTTCTTGCTATTTGGGATAAATGGATAAAATTTATACAATTTAGATTGGGTATACAAAAATATCATATAGCTTTTTCATAAGTTTTATTTTCATATATATTATAGACATCTTTTTTATATATATAAATATAAAGTTTTTATTTTAATTTTTATCTTTATTTTTTAAGCCTATATTCTGCTCTGGGAAGCTCAGGGGGGGGAAGGGAGGGTTTTTGGGAGGGGTCTGGGATGGGGTTTTTTTTTTATATATATGTTTGTTTAATTTTTTTTTTGTATATGTTGTTCTTTGTTTTGTATTGTTTTTATTTTTTTTGTAAAATTTATAAAACTTTTAATAAAAAAAAATATATATATATATATATTAAGCTTGTAGACTATCTGATGTAACAAGAAGTATGATATGAAAGCCTTAATTGGACAAAGCTAAGGAAAATTTCAAAGTTTAGTATTTATGGGCCCAACTGGTAATAGCCACGGCATATGCAAAAGGAACATAAATTTTCACACCTCTGTCTTTTATACTAATTACCACTATTCTGGAGAGAGAGGACCTACCCCCTCTCCCTCATGCCATGAACACCTATAATTTAGATTATTGTAATGTTCCCTACATGGTACTGCTCTTAAAAACCATTCAAAAGCTTCGGCTGGTCCAAAGCACAGATAGGGAGTTATGAGTATCAGATGGTTTATTCATATAACCTCACAACTTTGAGAACTGCATTGAGATCTACACTCAGTAAACTTCTGGTTGTGATCCAAGATGTTAGCTGTACCTTTAAAGCCATACATGCCTCTCTTTGGAACCAGTCTCTCTCCGGGACAGGCTGCCAGTAATTTCTGCCCATTCATTAAAATATGGAAAATAAGAGTCCTTCCAGGTGTCTGCTTTAGGCAAGGTCACCTGCAGGGACATGCGATAGGGCTTTCTTGACTGCTGCTACTCTTCCATAGAACATCATTTCTCTGGAAGATAGACTAGCCCCAATGGTCTTGAGTGTTTGAAAAGCAATGAAAACCCAACTTTTAAAATTAGGTTTTGCATCTGATGTGTTTGATTTTGATCCCTTGTGTTTATACAAGTTCAATTGTTTGGTGATGCATGTGATAATTTGATTATGCATATTTGTATATTGTTTTAACCTTATTACAATATTGTACATGTACATGCATATACAATATTGTATATGTGCACTGCTTAATACAGGTAGTTCTCAACTTATGACCACAACTGAGCCCAAAATTCTATTGCTCAGCGAGAAGTTATGTGAGTTTTGTCCCATTTTACGACCTTTCGTGCCAGCGTTGTTAAGTGAATCACTGCAGTTGTTAAGTTAGTAATAGTGTTGTTAAGTGAATCTGACTTCCCATTGACTTTGCTTGTCAGAAGATCACAAAACATGATCATATGACCCTGGGACGTTGCAACTGTCATAAATATGAGTCAGGTGCCAAACATCCACAAATAATAATAATAAAGTAAAATATAAAAAGTACAAAATAAAAATATATATAAAAAATAAAAATCATGAAATCAAAAGACGAGAAGAATGAAGGTACTCTGATTTTGTGATGTGATGAACATGTAGGTTTAATTATGAATAAAAAGGCTAAAATTTGTATCAGAAGGTATGAATTGGTGTCATCTAGATTGTTGCAGGTGCATAAGAAACCTGGAATAAATTGGCTCATAATAGTCACATGTTGAACTCCAATGAATAGTAATAATGACAGAATCAGGGATGAGTTGGTGGGAAAATTGTACAATATTCTCAATGAATGTGATCAAGGGAAATAAATTATTCTGCCAGGTGATATGAAAGAAAGGATGAGGATGAGATGTGGGAAGACAGAAAAAATGATTGCACCAGTCAGACACCGAGAAATGAATGGGCATAGGGACTGTTTGCTGAATATCTGCTTAGAAAAAAGATATAATACATGCTTTAAGTAATTCTATTCACTAGCAACAGAACAAATATCAATGTAAAATGTCTGATTTGCTTGTTTTAAATGAGGGACTGGAAACAATAGTGAAGGTCACCCAAATGATGAAAGGTTCGGTTTTTGTCAGTGTTAAGAATGAATTTTGGGAAAAAAGAACATGGGAGAAAAAAGGAATGCAGGGAGGGGGAGAATCCAACAAAGAGTGCAAGAATGATTGAAAGAAGAAAAAAAATACAAGTATTTTATGAAAAAAGTACTAGTGTCTCTTGGCAGGATGAATGGAAACAGAAAGTAAGGGAGGGTTTGAAAATTGCTTGGAAGAAATAAATGTATTATATTACAGAATGGCACAGAAGTGTGTGAAATTATTCTAATGGGAAGTATTAAAAAGGATGTTTAGTGGAATGATGCAGTGAAAGAAACTCCAGATGACAAATAGTACATATAAGAGAATAATTGCTGCCAAAATAAATAAACAGAAGAATGAAATAAATAAGAAAGAGGAAAGATGTTATATAAATATACGGAGGGAAGAAAGCTGCAAAAATGTAATCAAAACAGCAAAGAATGGTTAAGATGAGAAGAAGAGTAATGAAGCCAGCACAGCTTTGAAGGCAATAAAAAAATCCTTTGAAAGTGGACAAAAATATCTAAAGCGTGGATGGAATTTTTTTAAAAAGCTATTGAATGATTTGGCTGACTCTGAAGTAAGAGAATGCTGGAAGGGGTATTTTCAATACTGCTGCAGGAATGATGGATGTTGAACCTATAAAAACTAGGGTCTAATAAAAATGTATGAAAATGCTTTGAGAAAGTTAAAAATGTTCAACTTTCAAAACTTTTTGAAAGTTTTCAAAACTTTCAATATTCATATTTTAAATTTTTCCACTTGCACTATATCTACACCTGTAGATAGTGCAAGTGGAAAAATTTAAAATAGGAATATGGTTTGGTTTTGAGCGGTAGTTCAATTTGTTTAACACATATAGAAAGACTGTCTCTGCACCTGACAATTGAAAAAAATGCTGAAGAGAATTGTAGCAAAAACAACAAGGGATTAATAAAGCATGCCTGGGAAAGAATTCTGATTGAAAAGTTGTAATGGGTGATAGGGGGTAAAATTTGAGAATTGCAGTGTGGGTTTATGCAGAGTCTGTGCAGATAAATTTATGCTTTTTATGAGGCCAATGAGAAATGAATGAATGTAGAAAGGAACTTATATACCATCAGAGAATAGATCTAAAAATTAAGACCCAGGTAGTGGCAGGGAAAATGGAACATACAATTGCAGATTATTCGTAAATGGCAAGTAAATAAAGCAAATAGATGAACTGGATACAATTTTTTACTAAGTGTGCCTAAATGAGTGGACAAATTTGAAGACCTACAAATGAGGACCCAGATTGTTGGGGGCAATGTAAATATATATATACATTGCTTACTGGTGTACACCGCTTAGAGAGTGCTTGCACTTAAAGCGGTATATAAGTCTCATAAATAAATAAATAAATAAATAAAATGTAGGGAGAAAGATAGTCAACAATATTTCTTCTCTTGGGAAGACAAAGCTGGCAAGAATAGTCAATGGTCCAGAAGACAAGCTCAGGTTCCAAACCGATCTTGACAACTGGAATGAGGGGCCCTATCCAACAACATGAAATTTAATGTGGAGAAAAGCAAGGTTTTATACCTAGATAGGAAAAACCAAAGGTAGAAATACAGAAACTTGACTCAAATACAGTTAACTGTGAAAGGGACTTTGGAGTCCTAGTTGATGATCACTTAAACATGAGCTAGCAGTGTGTGGTGGCAACCAAAAAAGCTAATACAATCCTTGATTGTATAAACAGAGGTATAGAATCAAAATCATGTGAAGTATTAGTACAGCTTTATAAAGCCTTAGTAAGGCCACAGCTGCAATACTGCATCCAGTTTTGGTCACCACATTATAAAAAAGATGTTGTGACTTTGGCAAAAGTACAAAGAAGAGCAACTAATATGATTAAGGGTCTGGAGACAAAAACATATGAAAAACGGTTGCAGGAATTGGGTTTAGCTAGTCTAGAGAAAAGAAGAAGTTGGGGGGACATGACAGCAGTATTCCAGTATTTGAGAGGCTGCCACAAAAAGAGGGTCAACTTCTTTTCCAAAGCACCAGAAGGCAAAACAAGAAACAAGGGATGGAAAGTAATCAAGGAGAGAAGCAACCTTGAATTAAGGAGAAACTTCCTAACAGTGAGAACATTTAACCAGTGGAACAGTTTGCCTTCAGAAATTGTGGGTGCTTCATCACTGGAGATTTTTAAGAAGACACTGGACAGTCACTTGTCTGAAGTGGTATATGGACTAGAAGACCTCCAAGGTCCCTTCTAGCTCTATTCTGATTGATTGATTATCTCTATGTCTAAAAAAGTGTAAATTGCACTCTTATATTGTCTTTGTTATGATGAAACTGACAGTTGGATATGGAAGGAGAAACATACATAATACTGAATAGAATGTAGTGAGAATGGGTTATGTGCTAATGTATGGGTTGGCCAGTCCTTATGCTTTTTGTTTGCTTTCCCAGATACTTGCACTCCTCTGCCTTCACATACTATTTCTTTTGAAACTAATGCACACCTTCCTTCCTTCCTTCCTTCCTTCCTACCTTTCTTCCTTCCTCCCTCCCTCCCTCCCTTTCTTCCTTCCTCCCTCCCTCCCTCCCTTCCTTCCCCCCCCTTAGGGACCCTCTGATTTTCTAGCAGTGTAATAGGCATATATATATACTATTATAGTACATGCCATTAATGAAATATTGCAAAATAGCTTCTGTGATATATCAGAATTTGAATTTGTATCAGGTGCAAGAAGAAACTCATACTATGAAAATATAGTAAAATGATGGAGAGTCTGTTAGCTCAAGCCACATGGCCAGTTCAGATCTGATCTCATACCTCCTGACATGGCAGGCATTTTGTGTGTTAAAAAATCTTGCATTATTGTATTATAAATAGTTGTCTGTATACAGAGCCTCAATGTGAAGTTATCCACAGTAGGATTATTTACAAACAAGCAGATTAAGATAAGGAAGCTAATGTGATATGGATATGATAAAACAGAGAGAGCGAGAGCAAGATAATTCTCTTTGAGATAGTTGACTTGACATAACCATCTCTGAAACCTTACTTGGCTTCATTCTTTTCTGCTTATGCTTCTTCAATGACCATTTTCACATTCTTCTCACTTTTCTGTGGCTATATCTGCTATGTGCCAAGCATAAGAAATCAGGAGCCAGAGTGGTTCAAATAAATACAGGTTTATTACATGCTAACACTTGCTAAAAGAATCTGAACTAGTAGTGATCAAAGTAAATTGGTAGTAGATAAAGGGCAACAGAATTCAAAGTGCGCTGGAGTTAGATCTCTTATGGGGAGGAAGAGACTCAAAATTGATGGCGTGCTTAACCCCTCCCTTGGGTTCAGCCTATCATCTCCTACACATATTTTTTTTTCTGAATTAGTCTTCTTAGTGTCAGAAAGTTGTCAGAGAAGCATCTGCAATCACCTAAAGAACTCTCAATCTGGAACTATAGAGGAATTTTGAACAGAAGCTCAGAAGCCATGTTGCCCAGCCCAGCTTCAAAATTATACATGTGATTGTGCTGGAATGCAAAGAGGTGCTTTCCAGAAAGAACAGTTTTCAGAGTCTTCAATATGGCATTTCCTGAAAGGATAATCAATGACATGAGTGTGTGGCTTCTGAATAACTTAAATTGTGGCCACAACAGTTCAAATATCAACTGAGCAGCTTTTGAATTTTGATAAGAATTTTGTAAGATCAATAAGTGGATTAATACCAATCAGATGTTGCTCTTTTTTAAAAAAAAATGTTAGGACAGTTCTGGATAGTTTAAACCAAACAAGATGTAACTAAACTGTGAGGTCTATTGTAACATAAAATATAAGTAGAAATACTATTTGGAGGGTTTTTTTTATGGATATGTATTTCAAAGAGCTTGTTCACATGAATTAAGAAGATTGCTGATTAGTGTGAGAAATGAAGCAGAATGACTAATAGATGATCTTATGGAAATATGACAAGGACTAGAAACAGGCTGATTCACTCATCTCCACCAAGAAATAATGGGCTCTATACCTTAAATTGGCTTTCTTAAAAATAGAACATTTAGAACTACAATGATATGAGCCTGTAAAATCTGTACATAGTATGTATAATGACAACCCATTTATGCATTTTCCTTGTGCACATATACTTTCTTGTTTAGATTCACTTCCTGTGACATTTAGAAACCTACACAAGGGGAGGAAAAACCTCAGATATGTGACAGCATTGATGAAGAAGAGGGCAGTTATGTGAAAGCTTCATATAAGAGATATAATGAAAATAATTGTGTGTGTGTGTGTAGACTCTATCATCTATCTTTAAAATAAACCCAGAAAGAAACATGCACAAATAAAGGTTCACAAACTAATTCAGATTATTGAACAAAATGGGCTATTACATTTTTTTCAACCTTGTATTTATACAGTACAAATGTATTCTACAGAAGAGAAGAAACAGTAATGCAAACAACTGTATTGTACTCAAAATAGCCACCTCATTCTCTGTCGTCCCTTTCTTCTATTGCCCTCAATCTTTCCCAGCATTAGGCTCTTCTCCAATGAATCCTTCCTTCTCATTAGGTGGCCAAAGTACTTGAGTTTCAACTTCAGGATCTGGCCTTCTAAAGAGCAGTCGGGGTTGATCTCTTCTCGGACTGGCTGGTTTGATCGCCTTGCAGTCCAGGGGACTCGCAGGAATCTTCTCCAGTACCATAGGTCAAAGGCCTCAATTCTTTGGCACTCAGCCTTTCTTATGGTCCAACTTTCACAGCCATACATTGCAACTGGGAAAACCATGGCCTGGACTATACGCACTTTTGTTGGCAGGGTGATGTCTCTGCTTTTTAGTATACTGTCTAGATTTGCCATAGCTTTCCTCCCCAGGAGCAAGCGTCTTTTAATTTCTTGGCTGCAGTCCCCATCTGCAGTAATCTTGGAGCCCAGGAAGATAAAATCTGTCACTACCTCCATTTCCCCCCCATCTATTAAGGCCTTGCAAATGCTACCAGAATAGGAGCCACAGAGATCTCAGGAGGGATCTCATTCCAGATGGCATGGAAGCAGTTACTGGGTCCTGATAGATGTTTAATTAAACAAATCCTGAGCACACCAACCCTATCAGCTTCTATTGGATAGACAGAAATTATGGGAGAGAAGCAGGTCTCAAATAATTTGGTTCTGTGCCATATAGGACATTATAGGGTTACATTGAAAGCACATTGTTATGACCCGGGGCTGGGCACGAAAGCGACACAGCCAAAGTGAAGGGTTAGTTCCCTTTTATTGCTCCAACTTTCCCCCCAAATTCTCACCATTTACAGCAAGTCCAAGAGCAAGCTCTAAACCAGGGTGTCAAACTCACAACGTCATGTGACATGTCGCGAAGTATCACAACTTTTTTTCCATTGCTGGCATCCCACCCACTGGCTGGAGTTTGACACCCCTGCTCTAAAGACACACATATGCCTCCAAGAGTTCCAGGCTGCTAAAACTCCAGGAGAGCAGCACAGTTCAATGCAAGTCCCAGAACCAAAGTTCTAAATACACCCACACCCACCTCCATGAGTTCCTGGCTGTTAGAAGTTCAGGGGAGCAGCACAGTTCAAGGAGCTTGGTCGCTGGGCATCCTCGGCACACGGAGCAGAACTGCAAGGAACTGCAAGGTCCCTCACAGCCAGACTAGGCACGACAAGGCAAAATAAAGCTCAGCAAGGCAAATTAACCAGTTGTCAGTAACAGCAATCGTGGCCAGCAAAATGTGATGCTTGTTCCCCAAAAAAACCCTCCCCGCAGCATCTCCTTAAAACCTATTCCTCAGGTGAGCCTTGTGAAGAGGCTCCCAAGTAGTTGGGTCGCCCTGCGCTGATTCTGCCTCATTTCCTGAGCTCCGTTGCTCTTCTGCTCTACTTTCTGCCCCTTCAAGCTCCTCCCCCCCTCACTTGGTCATTCTGCCCCCTTCTACCTCTCTGACCCTTCCGAGGCCTGAGGGACCCCAGACTGCTCTTCCTCCTCCACCGTTGTTCCTCCGGGGCCAGAGAGGCAGGTCCATCTCCCTCTGTCGACACCAACTCCAACTCCAACTCCTCCTCAGATTTGGCCTCTGACGGGGCCATGACACACAAACTGGCAGCCAATGCAGTCTCAAAACTCAAGGTGTTATTTAGTCCTACAAGACATATCCATCACTGCCCATACCATTGCATTCTGGATGAATTGAAGTGTCTGAGTGGTCTTTGAGTACCCATATGTAGAACATGTTGCAATATATGAGCTGAAAGTAACCAGGATCTGAGTGACTGATTGTCTTGCTGCTTCATCTCTAAGTGCGTCAGATGAAATAAAAAGCAGAGCAAATGCTGTTTTAATGACATGGTATAAGGAAGTATTTTAGCAGATAACATGGTGGTCAGTTTAGAAGTTCTAGAATCCTAGACAATTTCTTTATGCCTATTGTTGCAAATTAATACCCCCTTTCTCTATTTCTAATCTTCTTGACCATCAGATTTGCTAGATTCTTTGGTCCTGCTGATATTATACCTATCTAACTGAAGTGAGACAGCATATATTGGACTAGATTTACAGAGAAGATTTCCTTGATTTTTTTTTTGTGACATTTGGTTAAGATGCACAAACTACTGAATTGCTTTAATTTCTGTCATTATGCGGGAAGCTGCTTATATAAGGGATGGGGAAGGGGAATTGTGGCACTGGCAAAACCTCTGTGGATTGTCTCCTGTAGCTAACAAGACAGCATCATGAATCCTTTATGGGTTTTGACAGCTAAGAGTGAAGATGCTCAAGCAGTCCATTCTTTTTCAAGACATACAGCTGTTCTATAACTACTTCCTGGCATGCCCTGGGATTGCAGGGCGGAGGAGCGATCTCAGTAGGACTGCCTGGTTTAAAGAGAAATTACTGTTGCCCTGGATTGATAGTTTCTATTTGTGGCTCTCTATTGGGCCTTGGCCATGCTGGGAAAGCAACTGGTGTAATTATATTGTTCTCTCCCTCTCTGTGTCAGCCTGCAGTGCCCTTTCTAACCTGAGGAAGTATGATATACAACGACTGCCTGCAAGCATTGTCAGAAGAAGTACAAGGGTGTTATTTATCATTTGGTGCTGACAATTGGACAGATAGATACATAAATAAAGTGAGCCTGTTAACTAGAACTTATTTTTCTCTTCTGTTGCTGTCCTAATATATGCCTCACAATATAATACTGGGCATGATCAGATGTTTTCAAGGAATAATAATAATAATTTAATATTATTAAATAATAATAATTAAATGCTTTATTTTAGGACAAGACCAAGTATGTAAAATAAAATATTATAAGTACAATAAATAAAAACAATGGAATCCATAAAAGAAAGTGTAAAAAAAAATTAAATAGAGAAGGTAAACTGTTATGAAAATCAGATGTCACTTCTTTATAACCTTTCCTTTTTTTCTCTTTGTCTTTTCTACTTCAGTTGGTTTTTACTTACCTTTCACTTTTCTTTATACTTCATACTTTCAACTTACCATTTCAGTGTATTTTTATTCTGTTGAAAACCCTTTAATTCAAATATTATTTTTTTAAAAAAAAAAATCTGGAGTAGCTTGTGGACGGCTATTCCCGATCATGTTTCAAAATTCACATCAAGATGATCCTTTCCCTGTACGCACATAACCTAGCACAGAAATATGCCCTGGATAAGACTACTTCATGTAGCAAAGCGATCTATACCCAGAAGCATAGGGATGCATTATCTACATTTGTATTGATTGATAATTTACACTACAATTTTCATGACCCCTATTAATTGATCATGATTTATGATTGTTTTTAGTGAAAGTTCTAAATGTAAAATGTTACTAATAAGGTGTACTTCTTTATCTCTAGACATTATCTAATTGGCAATTAAAATAAGAATGTCCTGGATTTGTTTTCCTCATTGCCTTCTATTCAGTTAATGGAGAGAAGCGGCAAACTCAGTTTATGTTTTTCCTTGTTAAGATGTAGTTAATGAATAGACAGGCTGCTTGGAAGATGTGAACGGGCATTACATTCACTGATATGGCTTCTTTAATTGGTCACATATCATTTTGCCAAAAGTACTCAAGGAGGAATAGGTAATCTGGTGCTTTCCAGATAATTCCCACAGTCCAAAAGCTATTGCTGGCCATGATTAAGTTCAATACACCTGAAGGGTATATTGTACTAGAGTTATATAGTTTCTATATTTAACAGAGATTTTGCTATTTTTGCTATTTTTCAATATTCAACTTGTCTGCTCAGACATTTCTATGTGAAGGAATAAAATGGATTCTAGGACATATTCATTTAGTTAAAACTTTTATATACTGATATTCAGACAGAAAAGATTCTTATGCTGCTTGAAAAGATCAGCAAGAAGTCAAATATCACCCTGAAAAAGTAAAGGAACTCCATCTTCTCTGATCTATGTCTTTTTTTTTTTTAATATGGCAAACCATCTATCTTCATTTCTGTTCCATGCAACACAAAGCAACACTTTGCAGTGTTGCTCAGTATGTGTTATTACATGCAACTGATCCCCTTCAACAGATTAGAATAGGAAACTCCTGGGGGACTTTCATGCTAGTGTCCTTTTGGGATCCTAATGACCAATAATGGAGTTCCCCTTGTAATGATATTGAGAAGACCTGCTAGAACTGTCCTCTCTGGCCTCATTCCCCCCCCCCCCGTTTAAAAATTCCTTGCATCTGTAATTCTAAGCCATTTCCTTCAAGCTACTCACAATATTTGCTGCCACGTAGATAATACACTATTGCAACAGGTGAAGTTGTAAGAAAGCCACTGCAAATGAGAATCAAAGTAAATGCTGTAGATTCCTGGATAAAATTTGGTATCTAGTTGTACAGTGCCACCTACTGCCTTATATATACCATTGTACATTTTTTTTACTTTTAATCAGGCCTTAAGCACTCCAACTAACTTAAGTAAACTTATTGAATTGCCTGCGGAAACAATGTGTGTCAGTGCACAAGGAAGGCCTTAACTTGCAAACCAATTTGCAAGCATACCAGAAATGATTAACCAGCCGTTGTAGTGCATGGTATGGTATGAAATTGCAATTTTTTAGGAAGTTTTTGCTTCCAATAGGCTAAAGATGCTAAAGATGGGTCCTTACCTGGAATTCTTAATACTTGTTATATTAAGGTATATATATTAGACAAAAACATTGTCAGGTTTATGGAGACAGGGCCATAAAATAGGAAAATGTAAACGGATGGGTGATTCTTGATTCCAATTTTTTTTATTGTAGTTGATTTTGCCCCGATTTGATTCCATCTGTGTTTTCTTCCATATCTTTCTGTTCAATTTTCATTTCTCTTGCCTTCTGTTTTCTGCAGGCCATCAGCTTTATCTTCTTGTCAGTCTTGATTGTCTCCTTGCTTTATCTGCCACTTTACCTCAGTTCTCCACTTCTTTTTCTTCAGACATTCCAAGAGATGGCCAAAATGGTGAGAATGTATATGGAAAGCTGGCTACGAAGACCGGCTATTGCAGAGTAGGATGGTGAGTGCTGTCCCAGTTTCTTTTCTTTACATCGAATGACTTTCTAATAAGCTGTATATCTTTGCGATAATATAAATGTACCCAGTACATAATGGTAGCTTTTGTATGGTGAGATCTTGCTGAAGTCTCACTGCCAATTGTAACTAGCTATTCAGATTACTATATGGTTGTTCATTGGTATCACTCCTTTTTTTAAAAAAAGAAATGTCTAATTGAAAATTTAAGCAAACAAACTAGTAGGCTAAGGATTAGTTTAGAATGCTTCCCCAAACCGATGCTGTTCTTGGATGGAATGAACTGTTTGTGTGGGAAAATATTCAGTCATTTAATGCGACACAATATAGCCCACTTATTTGTATCATACAGTAAACATCAGGATCCAATCTGGGTTGGTCACCTGAACCAGAGGTTTAGTTTTTCAAACTTCCAGACTCGTGCTGGAGCCCATCCTGGTGAGAGAGAAGCTCCCTGCAGATGGGCTCCAGCATGACTTCAAAAGTTTGGACGTGGTGACTGACCCAGATTGGATTTTGCAACATTATCCTGGGGCACATATATTTGTCTTCATTTGTGAGGACAAATCAGACACAGATGTAGTTACCACCTCACTAGATTTTAGTCGCAGATCATTTAATCATCTTCAGATAATTTAATACTCCTCAGTTTTAAGATAAAAGAGTCAATTGAATCAAATGACAACTCACATATTTTGCACATAAATGATGTCTGCCTGTCTGCCTGTCTGTCTTGGGGATTATTTTCTTCAAAAGACTTTGTTCTGATGGTTGATTAAGCAAATGAGGAATAGCTTGCTTATGTGTGAACAGAACTTTGAAACCAGATATTCAGTGTGCTCAGAAGAGAGCCCATTAATCCTTTATCTTGAAAAATACAGGATTGGGATGAATTAGACATTTTATGAGGTTATATTAAAAAGCTGCTAACCTTATTTTCCTGAGCAATATGAAGCCTCCAGTCTAGTTCCTTGCTATAATTATGATCAGGTTTGATCCTGGTCAAGAGAGGCAACTATGAATTACTTTATTGGATGAATTCTCCCACCTCCCCACCCCCCATCCAGACCCTGGTTACTTCTCAGAATAGCTCCTATCTTTTGCAGTCGTCGTAATGGACCCTCTAAATTAAAATTGGTTTTTTCAAAGGAAGAGTGCTGGAGACACCTGCCTGATTTCTGGATCAAGCAGGCTTGCATTGGCTTCTGACTATTGCTAGAACAACCCAGCTGTTCTAAATTTATAAGAGTAATGCTTGCTGAAATCTGAGAGTGTCCCAAGTTTTCTTCCATAGCAAAATGTTTTCCCATATTACTATATTTATTCTTAAGATGCCTGAGAATTTATTTAGAGCTCTCTTGGAAGTGATTTTACATTTATTTTATTATTATGGGTGGCAGTTGGAGCCATCTGTCCATCACTCTGAAGCTTTCCTGGCTGCCCACACTTTCCAGACTGGAAAACAGCAATGGGAGGAATTTCCTCATAGTGTCTTTTTTCATAATTGAATTGAAGTGAGGGAAGTCATGCAGAGTACCCCAAATTGCTGGAGAGATGAATGATAGTACATTTGCTTCCTTCTGTTAATTATTGAAGGGCAAGAATACCACATTCCAGCCATGAGAATTATTTTGAAATTCTCTTCCTATTTTTTTTAAAAAAGAATTCTAAAGCACATTTACATTTATCATATGACAAGTAGTAAATGCAGAATTTTTCTGTGCACAACTAGTTTGTGGTCTCTAGCTAATTCTGTCTTCAATTTTGGAATGAACTGACCATGGTCCTGATTTTTTCAAATAAACAACAGCATGGGTTTCAAACTCGCTGTGTCACGTGACGTGTTGCAATATATCGTGACTTTTTTTGCACTGCCAGAGCTGGGATGGCCGTGGTCTCCGTATGATGCAACCAGCCCATGGGCCGGCAATTCGACACCCCTGAACAGCCTCTGCTGAAGCTATAATTTTCCAGGCTCCAGTCTGGAAGAAAACAGCAGAACAGTAATAGTGAAGTATGGATGGATGGATGTGGATAGAAAGTGAAAAAAGACAAAGAGGGATAAAAAATTAAACCATAACCATATACTGTTGTTTCTAATAAGAACAGTATATATTTGAAGCAAACAAATAAATAAGGCAGGATGCAGATTGTCCTTTTTGCAGAATATCCCATATTCAATTATAACTGACTACAGACGAACTTCCCAGATTGATGACTCTTTTTTTTTCATTTCTGTCTAGCAGAACTTCCTTTATTCTGTCATTATGTTCCTTTAATGGATATGACATTAAAAAAGAGCTGAAAAAAGAGTTCTGGTCATTAGTCACAAGTAAGCTTGCATGGCCTACTATCATGGCCAGTTTAGACAAAACTGTAACCATAGAACCAATCACAATAATCAGACCAGCCAAACTCATAAAAATATGATGACCGAACTCACTAAAGCTCTTCCATGACAACTTTAATCACATATCAATGGACAACAGCAAGTTTGTGTCTGTGGATAAAATGGGTCCTGAATAGCCTCAGAGGTTCACTGGTTCTTTCTGCCATTTTCCCAGGCAGAACTTAATTTTGTTTGACCTCTGGGACTATGCAGGATCATACGGTGCCCTAATTCAAATTTGAATCCATAGTCATTCTTAAAGTTAGGAACATTGAACGTGAGAAAGTATTGATCCATTCCCAGCATTACAGCATATTTGATTATGTTTATTTGTAATTTACATTTATAAGGTTGTTGAACTCACAGCAACTCTGGATGGCATGCAGATTTAAAACAAGCCCACAATACAATTAGCCAATTAAAAAAGGGTAGCTATACCAGAAGGAACAGACACAGTACAGACAAACCAAACATAATACAGTCCAGATGGGCATATGTTCCAGCCTAAAACTTGAAGAAAAAGCAAGGTCTACAAGATTTACTCCAAGGATAGCAGGATATTTGAATCTTTGAAACCAGAATGTAACACAGAAGGCACAGTACTTAGAACCCAACAGGTGCCTTAATAGATGGAATTCAGAGCATACCCACTTCTTGCCAGATTTTACTTGATGGATGGAAACAATGAAAGAAAGGAGTCTCTCACATGCCAGGTAATAAACAACATTCTGAATACACCCAGAAATTCTATGGCAAGCAGTTCAGCTCCCTCAGCAGAAGGATTATGCAGGCATGTTGGAGCATACCCAGAACTGTTCACACCACTGCATTCTGAACAGGGTGTGGTTTCTGAGTGGTCTTCAAGGGCGGTCTCATGAAGAGCACATTGAAATAGTCCTCTCACAAGGTATTTAAGGTACAAATGAATATGAAAAGGCCTACCAGTCAAAAAGGGCACTATTGGCACATCAGACAATTCTATGCAAATTACTACTGGGCTACAGGAAAAAGCTGCAAGTCTAGATTTAGATCATATTACAGCTACCCTGATAAAAATGACAAATCTGACATGTGACTGCCTTGTGTGTGTTCCATGATTTCCATGTGAGCCATAAACCGCTGAGCCAGTCCAGAATTTATCTCAAATGAGAGCAAATTAAAGTCTTTAGCAACAGAACCAAACAGCTCAGGCAGAAATATTGCTGCCCAGTAGGGAGCTGAATACAGCAACAACAAACATAATTGCTCCAACTTTAATGACAGGATCTCACATCTGGTCTCACAACAGGTTATCTGTGATGCAGCGGCTACTTAATCTTCCCAGACAACAACAGCTATCCGCCACATCCCTCCCTGGGTTTATGGCTGGTGCCCACAGTCAAAACCCAGGTGGGAACAACTCCAAGAGGGGAATGACATCTTCCAGGTGCATCCAGGTTTTGGTTATACATACCAAGTTAGCCACTTCATCCTTGATAAGATCATGGATGAGGGAAGCTTTGTTACAGATTAACATAGTATTTAGCAGCAACAAATAGAGCCATTGCCCATAAGGATCTGATGATCTGGCATCAGGGCTAAATACTCTCACCCTCATTTTACTAGTCTAGTGTGTTTGTGGCTGCATAAATAAATGTTACCTATCTCTGAAATTTAGGACTGTTCATCTTATCTCTTTGATTTTATTCTTCCCACCGAATAAATTATCTAGAGGATCAAACTCTTCAGGTATTATCAATTTGAAATAATTTTATGTGTTTATATGAGTGGGCAACTTTTATGTGTTTATATGGGTGGGCAACTTTACCATGAATGAGAATTTGAGATCTTTCTGTTCTGCTTGATATGAAATTTTGTAGAACTTGGAATGTGGTCTAAATATTTATCATTAGCCAAGATTGGATCTACTGAAGATACTGGTTTGTTACTTTGGGGTCTCCTATAAAAGATTCAACGACATTTTTTAAAATTATGTAAATGATGAATAAAAGAATCCCTACTGATTCAGTGAATACTATATGCTTTCTGCACTTTTGAATCCTTGGCTAGTCCTCATCTGTGATCTGTATTGGGGACTCACTTCTTACAATATTGATCTAATAATTATTCATCAGTATATCCCTCCCTTTTCACCTCAAAATGTATTT
Organism: Crotalus tigris; assembly: GCF_016545835.1. Classification (NCBI taxonomy): domain Eukaryota; kingdom Metazoa; phylum Chordata; class Lepidosauria; order Squamata; family Viperidae; genus Crotalus; species Crotalus tigris. Next base: position 4,573,038 of record NW_024096554.1, on the reverse strand, counting down.
GTTATTCCAGTACATAGGAGTGCCTTTAGGCAGATATTGATATGCTTCCTTCTTGGATTTCTTCCTTTAACCTCTGCCTCCTCCTTATTGATCAGTCTTTATAAGCCAGAAAGACATGTTCCACTGGTGCCATCTCATTTAAATTTTGATTGTGCTTACTTCTAGCAAAGTCACCAACAAGCCCTGAGCTATATAGTGTCTGGCAATATTCTGTAAAAATGTTTTCAATAAATAGGAACAGTATCTGGTGTTTAGATACCAGATTTAATGTGGTTTTAGCGTCCTTGGGCTATTATCTGTTTCATTTAATGCCTTCTCTCATCTGATGTCATTTAGTTTTGTTGCACAACTTCCATAATTCCCATGCAAGATGTCTAATGGTGATTTTGAATGGGAAACTTGGAGATTATAGATTAATACTGCAGAGACTGCAGAATTGGGGATATCTAAATAGAATTGGGAAAATGTGTGCCTGAGAAATAAAAATAAGGTATTCATGAGCATATCTCCTTCCACTACAATTTTGTGTCCACTTCTTGCACAGAGTAACCAAGAAACAGAGATGTCATTTTCCATTATCCACTTCATCTAGACCAGTGGTTGAACGAGTCACCCCCTTGAGCCAATGAGGAAGTTGTCATCGCCCCCCTCCCCCAACATAACCTCTCAATTACAACATAGGAAATAATTCTTCAATTTATGCAAACACTTTTTTTGTTTTCTTTAAAATTGTCATCAGGACATATCGATGCAAATAATTTATTTCTAGTCTTTTCCCCATATCTCAACTGTGGGAAAAATTTTGGTGCCACCCATCACTTTATTCCCAAACTTCGTGATACAAGTATTTCATTATTATCTTATTTATTCAAGACATTTAAATGTAATGACCACTGAAAACAAAATTCAGTTGCAAGAAAGTGAAATGCCTGAAAAGAAAAACAGTAACATTTAAGGATTGAATTACAAGTGAAATTTAAGATGCAAAAAGAAATATAAAAAGGGCATAAGAGCAAACCATGATGCAGGAGCTAAGAATTTCAAGACGAAAACTCTGAAACTAAATTAAGATTCAAGGAAAGTATATATAGTCACGGACACTGTAAAAAGGATTAAAAAGACACAAAGAAAATATAATATCGAACTGGAGTGCATGCTAAAAAAGTACAATACAAAGACACACAAAACAGCATGTGATGTTTCGAAAGAAGCGCTCTCCCCTCCATCACTGCCCATTATGGCTAATGGTGCGCCACTGTATGGGTAGAGCAGGGGTAAGCAACCCAAAACACTCAAAGAGCCACTTGGACCCATTTCCCACCGAAAACAAAACACTGGGAGCCGCAAAACCCTTTTGACATCTAAAATGAAGATAACATTGCATATATCCTTTTTTATCTTTATTATATATATATCTTCAGTGCTATCTTCATTTTAGATGTCAAAAGGGTTTCTCTCTCTCCCTCCCTCCCTCCCTCTTTCTTCCTCTTTCTGCCCTTGGTCTGCCAGCCCTCTTCCCCCACTCAGTGTGTGTGTGTGTGTGTGTGTGTGTGTGTGAGAGAGAGAGAGAGAGAGAGAGAGAGAGAGAGAGAGAGGCACTTGCGCTTCCTCTCTCTCTCTTTCCTCTCTCTTTCTCTCTCTCTTTTTCTCTTTCCCCTCTCCCTCTCTCTTTCTTTCTTTCCTCTCCCTCCCTCCCCCTTCTTTCTCCAGGTGAGGAGAGAGAGAACGAAAGGCAAAGAGCGCTGAAGGGGCAGGGAGGGGGGCAGGAGGCAGCAGAAGACCCCTTGTCACTGCTGGAGGCACCCAGCCTCACTGCCTGCTGGGCCTGTGGTTACACCCCGGCTCATGGTCACTTTGCCAGGCCGTCCCACATGCTGCTGGCATACCCGAGCTCAAGTCGGGCCACGGGGCATCTACGGAATGCCCCACTCATCGGCTGCATCGCCAAGCCTCCCCTTGCACCACCGGCATCCCCGGGCCACGGAATGCCTCCCCATCAGCTGTGTCTCCAAACCTTCTCCCATGCTTCCGGCGTCCTCGGTCGGAACTGGGGCAATGATCAGCCTCCCGTCATGACCAACACTGGAGCCTCCCATGCTGCCGGTAGGTCTGTCATGCTGGAGGAGCTGGGGCTGCTCTGCACCGCATGGCACTCCTGGCGATTCACGACCCACCAGTGTCCCACAGGGAGCAATGCTGCCGCTGGCCACCACCTCTCCCAGGACTGGCACTCAGGGGGCAGCAGGAGGAAGAAGGAGAGGAGGAGGAGGGCAAGGAAGCCGGCACCGGGTCCCAGGAGGAGGCACTCCCATGGGTCTGGCCGGGGCTCTTCTGCTGCTGCTTGGAAAATGCCTCCCCCTCCCTTTCTCCCCATCTTCTGCTCACCTCACATTCTTTGCTGAGAAAACAGCCAGACTCCGGCACACCTTCCTGGCCAGCTGGGCCAATGGTCCCGCAGCTGGGGATCACAGGGGCTGCTCTCCCTTGGGGCTGCAGCTTGCGGGAAGGCTGACCCACTCAGCTGAGGCTCTGGTGGGCTGCTCCCAGCAGGGATCCTGAGGCTTCCTCGTGTGGTTCCCCGGCCACGTGCACCTTGGATGGGGCCAGCCAGAGAAAGGGACTTCCTGGCCACGCTTCTCCCAGGGGGCAGGGCACCCAGGCACAGGGCCAATCAGGAGCCCTGCAAGGGGGAAAATCTGAGAGAGAGAGAGAGAGAGAGAGAGAGAGAGAGAGAGAGAGAGAGAGAGAGAAGCACAAGTGCTCTCTCTATCTCTGTCTCTCTCTGCAAATGGCAGAGGAGGCTTGGAGCCACAGGGGAAGGCTCAAAAGTGTCGCCAAAACTTCTCACTCTATTGCCCCCATATCGCCCCCTTTTCGTTCCTTCGCCCCTGCGTCACCCCTTTTCGTTCCATCGCCCCCCTGAAAAACAAAATCGTCCCCTGGAGGGCAATATCGCCCAGGTTAAGAACTACTGATCTAGACAGAGATACAAAAAGAATACCTTGCTTGAGGGATTTGCAGAAGATACTAGGTTATGC